>NC_084824.1:18007407-18658304 GCF_958449725.1 Rosa rugosa | reverse complement strand
CAACACCACTCCTTGAGACTGGACTTCATTGTCTTGAGCGAAACATATATTTCCTTTAAATCCTAGACGCCCAGTGAGGGAGTCAATGATGTTTGGTTGTGCTAGGGTTTCTGCCAAGAAAATAAGACTCGGCCTCTTCGTTCTAACTAGATCCACCAAGGCATGCTGAGTTTCTCTGTTCACAATACCTCTACAATTCCACACAAGGATGTCGATCGGCTACATGGAAGCAGTATAGCAATAGCAGGACGCAATGAGGGCAGCGACGCTCAAAGAAAGCGGCGGTGCTTAGGGTTTTTAGATGTAGTTAAAATTTTTATTTACTTATTCCTATACTGAAAGAGAGAATATAGGGGATTTTTCTCTGATTTTTTTCCTTTTACATATGTTGGAAATGCAATTAATGACTAAACACATTTTTTTTAATTGAAAGAGAATTTTATTAACTCAACCGATTACATCAATATGGGGAATATATATATTCTCTAAACGAGAACTCCCACAGAATTAACAAACTAAACTGACAGAAATTAATTCATGGAGCCAAGGAGGTCCTACATCCTTGCAAAACATAGCTTGAGTCAAGGATAAGGTCGATCTCGCCAACTTATGAGCCACCCCATTAGAACGCTTCTTCACATGTTTCCAAGAGACCATTTCAAACTCTCGCATCATCAAACGTTAATAATATATTTTTTATTACAACTTAGAAATAAAGATTATTCAAATATAGCTAAATTTTAAGTAATATTGTTGGAGCAAGTTATCAAAAATGGTTAGCTAAAATAACTTTAAGGTGCATTTTCTTTAACAAAATAAGAAAGTTTTAGATTGTTGGACATATTCTTAATAGACTAGCTTGAAACAAGTTCTCATTTTGGGAAAAAAAATCTGATTTTGGATCGAGTTGTGTTGATTAAGTTGGTATCACAAGTTAGATGGTGGAAATAAAGTCCTTTTCAAAAAAGTAATTGAATAAATGGAAAAAATAAAAAAGAAGTACGTTATAATGAAATATCCGACTAAAATTACTCCATCTATCTTTCGTGTACGTAAGAACTTATATCTTATTGTTTCTCAGGTACATAAATTTTAAAGTGTAGAAACTTTGGATGTCGTTGTTCAAACATAATTAATATACAAAGAGTACTTAATTACTTACACTTATTCTATATACTAAAGTGCACAAAAGATTTTGAAACCTACATATATATATAACTACACGAGTTATATATCCTATTCATTGAATAGCATATCCCTAGTTTTCCAAGCACAGGTTCCTCGAGTTATTCCAGAGGTCCTCCTGCAGCAGAAAGCTGGGAACATGCACCGAACTACACGACATGTGCATATTCGAGAACTTGAGGAGCCCCGACAGGAGGTCCCAGCCATTACAGGGGTGCGTCGTCACCGAGAAGGAGAGGAGGTACTCATCTCTCCTAAAAAGCTTCGTCTCAGCTTGGCTATAGGTAAACACAACCTAGATGCAGTGACTATGGGTCTTGTTGAAGCACATACTGGTGTTATGGAGAAAGCAAAGAGAAAGCGTGGACTTCCTGTCGGAAGTCTCAACAAAATGCCCTATGGTACTGCAGGCAAAAGGAAAGTGGTCAAGAAGGATGAAGACCAAGGTAAGCAGAACAAGAGAAACAACACGAAGACCAACCTGTTGCCGAGGTTGTTGGATGCTGAAGATGGAGCTAATTCCAACCCTAAGGGGAAGGAGTTGGCTCTTATCTAGATCTCGTATCATTTAGACATTCTGAATGCAAGTCTTGTTTGAAGGAGGGTTAAATCTCTAGAGGCTTTTCTAAGATGTTTCTAGTTTGCTTTTGTACCACAATTGCGTGTAGGCAAAATAGGCTAGATGATTGATTTTGCCTTAGGAAGCGAGGTTTGTCTTGCTTAGTTAGGCTTGTGTTCAGCGAGCGTCCCTTAGTTCTTAATGAGTTTTGTTAGGCTTAGATAGGTTCTCTTGGTCATCGACTAGTAATTACTTGTGTAAGCTTTGTAAGCTCTGGCCTGTTTTCATGGTTTGATTATTAATGCAATCAATTCCTATTCAAATATATATATATATATATATATATATATATATATATATATATATATATATAATTAAATTAATTTTTTTTAAATCCTTAGCCCATTTCACCTTTACATATGTCAGTGGGAATAGAATCCATGACCTTTACAATGTTGGAATTATAACTTATCAATAGGTCACAGCTAGCTCACCGGCTTTGAAACATATATATATGTTGAAACAAAAAGTTTTGGTAAACCAGAAACTATATATGTGCAAAAATAAATAATCGCTTTAGTCCCTCAACTTTTTCCAGATCAACACTTTCGTCCCTTACATCTGAAAAACATCATTCATCATTTTAGTCCCTTAGCTTTAACTTCATCTCACACTTTCGTCTCTCCCATCTATTATTCTGTCAAATCAACCCTTAAATTTGAGGGTATTTTGGTTAAATCACTAAATATTAATTTTAAATATAAAAAGAATATCACCTGATAAAAATGACTTATTTTGTTTGCAATATAACACTGCAAATGAATAATTTTATTTTTCTAACAAAATTAAAAGGATGCATATTTTTTTTTCAATTATTGAAATATTGATAAATTTTCAATAAAAAAATAAATATTCATCAAAAATAAAAAAATCAAAATAATTTTTATTTAGTAAATGAAGGAAGTTTATTTTAATTTCTATTCTCAAATTTTTAATTTTGTTCTCTTTATTTATTTACTTATTATTCGATGAAAATATCCTTGAGAAGGTGTGTTATTTACAAAAATACCCTGATCAAAATACGGTAAATATAATGGAGGGACGAAATTGTAAGACAGTGTTGATGAAATTGAGTGAACAAGGTTACATTTCATAGAAATCAGGGATGAAAATGTTGATTAGGTGAAAGATGAGGGATTAAAGGTGTTTTATCCTATGTGGAACTATCACTTAATCAAGCTTGTGTAGGTAGATATTGTCTGGTAGGCACACTGTGTGGGACGGAATAAGGGCCTTTCTCACCTCGTACGAGTCGTCCGACGGAAAAAACTTTCTAAATTGGGTAAAAATTGGGATCGTCGATCTCTTCTTTAAAGATTGGGATGAGTTGATGTCGATCGATGGTGTGAAAATACTTCTTGATGTCAAATTCCAAAAACCTATATATAGTGTATCTGGATTATGCATACATTTTCATTCTATTGCTGCCTTGTTAAATTGCTCATTTATTATACATACATGCATGCATACAGCATACATTCATACACGTGTGTATATGTGTATATATATATATATAAGTGACTCTAAACCCTAACCTTGCTCTGAAATTTCAAAGCGAGGCCTCGCTCTGGATAAGATATATATATATATATATATATATATATATATATATATATATATATATATGGAATAAACTCTGTTTTGAAGTTAAATCGCTTATTTTTCATACATGGGAAAAAAGTTTTTGCTTCTTTTGTTTGCATTTACACAATTTGAGTAAGTTTTCAATCAAATACTCTAAGAAATCCATTTTCTTGGCCATTTACTCCAAATGACCTCTTTAGGATTAACTCAAGTCACTAAACATCATGCATGACGGTGCTAAGCCGCGTTCCAATATTGGAATAATCTACATAGAAATCAATATTCAATAATCATATGAATTTTTAATAAAGAAAAACAAAAAAAGAATATTTTTCTAAATAAATGGGCTTGCTTATATTAGGAATCCCATTGTTATATTCGACCCGATAAGTCCTACTCAGATGCTTCACCAAACATTCACTTAACTTTAAGAGCCCAAGACTACACTGGGATTGACATCATCTCAAACTATATGTTTTTGTTTTTAGTTTCAATTTTTTTTATTAGTAAATTTGACACAAAAAGGTGTGTGAATATCACCTCTCTATATTTATTGACATGTTCTGTTAGGATATCTGCTAGTTCTTAGCTCTAGTAGCAATCCGATACAAGTGGCCATGATCTCGTCGTCATGGAAGGTCTCCGGAATAGTTTAGGTCATAACACTCTTGGATGGTCCGGCTTCAATTACTGTAATTGGACCGGAGTAGGTTGTAACGAGGACAATAGAGTGATGTTCATTATTATCTGCAGAAAGAATCTCAATGATTCGATCCCAGCTTCTATTGAAAACAACAAATATCTTGTGAAATTAGATGTTTGAGAATCAATTAATTGGGCTCCTTCTGAGTCTTCATGAATTGAAATTATATTGGGGCGGCTTCTAGCCAGTTATCTATAATCTAAAGGGCGTGGACTGTTCATTCGCGCTGCACTATTCATTCGCGTCGCACTGTTCATTCGAGCCCGAAGTAAATGACGCTTTTGCCCTTAATTTTTTCTTAAATTACATCCCTGCCATTCAGTCTGTTATAAGCACCCGCCGACAGTAGAATGCTAGAACTCCAGAAGGTTCAGGTTTTTTCGCTCTCTCGCTTCTCCTTATCAACTTGACAGTGGTCCAGATAATAGCAACTGGAGGGTTTGATTAGATACGCGGCAAATCTACCCTAATCCCTCAGACCCAAGTCAAAATCCACATAAAAACCCAAAAATCACTACCAAAAAAGAGTAACAGAGCAAGAGAGTTGTGAGCAACAAGAACAGTGTTGACGCCATAGCTTCCAAAACAGAGCCGACCCAGAAGCTGGTCTTCTCAGACGAGTACAAAGCCACCATCTTTGCTGCAGAACCAAGCTCAGAAGCACAGCCAACAATGCAAAAATCTCAGAGGTTATAGATGGTGCGATCTGGATTTGATAATCTGTGTTTCTTTCTTTTGGTATTGTATCCAGTAGTCTGCGTGTTGAGTAATTGGGAGCATCGCAAAAGCTTGGTGAGATTTCGATTTGGTAGAATCAATATCAACAGAGTTTAAGCTGATTTCCTTGAATTTGTTATGTGCTTTTTCAGTTTTGTGGTTGTTATAATCGGCATTTGTTTCTTTTTGTTTTGTATTCAGTGTTTTGCGTTTTGATTGGATCCAGTTTGTGATGAGACGATTGGGTTTAGAACAAGTAGAACAGGTGTGGTATTTGATTGTGTTCGTGTTTCTTTAATTGATTAGTTGATAATTGTGTGTTCTGAGGTTATCAAGGTCAGTCACTGAGATCAACACTAATAAAATTATATGGTGAGGAACTATAGTATGGTATTTTATCTAAGTGATACAAAGCAGGTGTTGAAACCGAAAAAAATTCAAAAGCCCATAATGGAAAATATTTTCCGTAAAGGAAAAAGTGTAGGAGAAGCACGTTGCTTCTAGAAGTTTATTTTAACTTTATCTACTGTTGGTATACTCTAGCTTTATTCAAATTCTACAAAGGAGAGAAAGTAGAACAATACAACAATTAATGAAGCTGAGGGGTACACGTTCAGCAGATAAAGATAAAGGTAGAGTTATTGATGCCAAATTAATCACAAACTCTCAGCCTTGATATGTTTGAGTCCAGCTCCATCACGACGTGATAATCTTCGCAAACCCAAGTTGCCTATATATAAAGAGACTCTACAGCAAAAAAAAAGGGGAGGAGGACCAGAGGACGTGAGGAGCATAGCTGCGTGAGGAGGACTGTAAAGAAGCAGAGGACAGCAGCCGAGGAGAGAAAGCAAGAAAGAAGAGGGTGAGACTTTCACCGATCTGCACCTTTTTCTTTGCTGTTCTCAAATGATGCAGGCCTCCAGCGATACCGTAGGGTATCAATATCATGCTCCGACACGGCGTGCCTTAGGGTGCCGATATTGTCGTTGAGCTTCGACTCGGCGTGCCTTAGGGTGCCGAAACTACTTTCAAAGCTCCGGTGGCGGTGCCTTATGGTGCCAATACTGTTTTCAGAACTTTGAAACGGCGAGCCTTCGGGTGCCGATATCATCCTCAAGTCTCAAGTTTGGGTTAATACACCCCGAGACTGGCAGAGGACCTCACACGAATCATCATCCAGGCCATGCTTTCATAAGAGGTCTTGGTTTAAATTAAAGATGATGATAAAAATAAGGAAACTCTGTCAATTTCACTTAAACACTACACGTGATCCACCTGCATAGCCAGGGAGAGAAGTTGTCAAAATGAATCCAATTCTGCAGCAGATTATAAACTTAATGCCCACAAACAAGTTGACATCAGAACTAACACTTCAAGAAGAAGCTTACCAAAGAAAGAAAAGCTTCGAGAGGCCTTTGAAGTTTTGATAACTACTGCTGCTGTTTACACCTGCACGTCAAAACTGTTCTATCAAATACAAGTTATGTTCAGAAAAGAACCTATCCAAAGCTTAATACCAAAGGACGACAACTGTGTGTTTCTGAGGGCCACAGGTCAAGATGCAGAATAAAAAGAAAAAAAAAAAGTTGAAAGCCTAGTGGTGGAATGACAAAATGACAATTTGAGACTCTATTTAAGTACACAAGACAATTTGACACTATTTGTCAAAGATGTGTTGAAGTGCAGGGGATATGTTAAAGCCACTTTCAACTTATTCCAAGAGGCTGTAGCGAGTTTTGATGCGAGTAATCGAAGCGGTGCCGACATGAAAACTAAAGAAGTCTTTGGCGGTGGCATCTTTGTGTATAGCATGAAACCATAATCTAAGTGGGCCAACATCATCAAAACCATTCCAGAGATTGACAGAAGCACAAAGCAATATATATATAAAGAAAGAAGAAGAGGAGTGAATGTTATGGTGGTGTTGCAGACTAAGAGATTATATTAATTAAGCTATGCATAAGACAAAAGGGCTTAATTAACAAAGTTTCCAACACAATTGCAGAAGCCGACAAAGTGGCATTGTAGACCATCAATTCATGCACAAAGGCTTAATCAACATATTCAAGGAAGGTCAAAGTTCAGCAATTCAAGTCAATTAGGCATAAAGAAAAGCGAGTTTAGCCTCACCCGCAATATGTCGACCTCTTGAATTGAATAGCTTGCTGGTGCACAAAGCTCCACTTTCCAAAATCACTGTGAAATGTTATGGAAGAAGAATGGGCGTCAGTATCTGGTTTTCTGGATTATAGTACGAGCTAGAAGCAAGAAGCAAAACAGAAGAGAGTCCTTACCCAATTTCTCACAGGAAGAAGCAATACAGAAAGTTTCAAGCTTCAGGAGTTGAGAAATTCCTTCTAGTTGAGGACCCAAATCGCACTCCATCTTCAGATCCCTCTCCGATTTGACATTCCATCTTCAGACCCATCTCCGATTCGACTTGGCGGAAGCACCGAGTTCGTGTTCTGTCTGGGTTTTGGGTAAGGACAGTGAAAACAAAGAAAAGAAAGTGAAGAGGAAAAGAAAATGGAGAATGGAAAAGAAAGCAGCTGGGCCTCCGTGCCTTTTAAAAAGGCCTTGATTGATGTGGACCAAGGAAATGACTTGCAACCAAAGCCCATCTTAAATTTGGGCCCATTCAAGGAGTTCGGCGACGCTCAGCAGAACGGGTGTCTGAATCAAAAATACCCGGACGTCAAGTTCTTAAAAAAATGCTTCAAAGCCCAAAATAAAATTTATTTTGGTACAAAACCAAGAAAGCTCAAAACCTCAAATTTCAGAACTACAATAGTTTGATCCCTTTACAGGGTATGTAGGCAATCTAGCGACCCACTAGATGCAACCACAAATTCAAATCGAATCCCTGACTCCACCAGTCAAATTCAGCCAATCCGAATCTCTGACTCCACCAGTCAAATTCACCCAAACACCAGAAAAAATAAAATCATTCCCAAATTATCCAAAAGCAAATGCAAAGGGCTCTAAACCCTCACAAATATCTCAAACACAAATCCAAAAATAAATGGGTCATCTACCCATTTAAATCCCAAATGCTGGAACTACATGTGGTTTGATCCCACAAGGGTATGTAGGCAATCTGGAATCAAATAATCTAGATGCAACCGCATCCCAAACACTATTCCTATTCCAAAAATCCAAGCCTTCCACTGAGTCATTCACTCATTGGAACTCTTGAACTACGAGTGGCTTGATCCCTTCCCGGGTACGTAGGCAACCCATTCCAAAATTCGGGTGCAGCCGCAAAAACAAACAATCACACACTGGTTTCTTTATAAATGGAATCAAAGGGTGTTCCCTTGTAACAAGGGATTGTAATTAAGAGACACATTCTGTCTTGAATGGGTCGAACCCGAAATAATTAAAACTCTATTCAGTTAATGAATACGAGTGAAATTACGTTGGGTGACATTTTACACTCTGTGCAATTTTTCTCGCAACAGCAGGAAAAAAAAAAAAAACTGAAATAAAATTAGAGTTTTATGTAAGCTGCTCTTTCAGCTTCTCTCTTCTTTTCTGAGCCTGAACTTGAACTTCCTAATATCCATGATGTTATAGTACTACTTTTCCTTTTGTTTTTTCTTTTTCTTTTTTTAAGCAGTAAAATGGAGGTGGAAGACTGGAAGTTGTACATATCATATATTAATTTAAGGATTAATTGCATGGAACTAGATTCCTAGAAGTAGTCGGAAAGGCTTAAAGCTTCCCAGTTTTTATTATACATATCGTAAACCATTCCCACATGCAAAGGGATGATCCATTATGCCTTGAGAAAGTAGGCATCAACCTTTTTATTGAGAATGATGACAAAGTCTAGATACTTATTTAGTTTTGATTGAGTATTTTTTTTTTTTTTCAATTTTATGTATCTCTGATTTCTAGAAACTTTGAAATTGGAGACCTTTAGTCCACTTTCAGAATCCCAGCAACCAAAAGAAGCGTTAGTTTTTTCCTAACCAAATATTAATTGGAATGGAACAACTGAACCAGGAATTGATATTGCTTTAGCAAGGTCTGTAGTCCTTTAGACTTAAAAATTGATTTTAGAACTTAACACTGGAAAGTTTGTTATTCTAAGTAAAAATCCACATGGGTTTACAATATATTAGACTTATTCTACATCAAGGTTCCACTATTTGAATTAGATACTCCCCTCCCGCTCCTGTTCCCTAACTAATCTATATCAGATGAAATGGTCTGTTAATGTTAATTGTTGAAATGAAATCAGACGATCCACTGTTCTAGTGCAAAGGTCCAGGTGGAATTTTGGCTAAATTTCGCAACCAATTGTAATTATGGGGTTTAGATAGAAATAGGGAAAAGAGTAACCTGTGGTCAGTGTAGTGTGTATGAGTTTATGCATTGGTGATAAACGTGAAATTCTGATCTTCATATACTCTGAACACTAAATGAATCAGATATTTGTATATGTCTAACTTCTGATATCAAATCAAAACTAAGTCTCCTTTATTCATCTAAAAATTGATCTAAACTTAATTTTCCATAATTTGCAGTCTTTGCAAAATCTCAGACACTGCAACAGAAAAGAGAAGAAGGCAAATTAGTTTGATCTGCAATTTCACAAGACTTCAATCTTTTACTCTCTGTCTTTTCTAATATAAGTACCTTGCTTGCTTTCAAAAATGATCAAGTAGTTGGTCCTATGTTCACCGGATTGAGAGGCCACAAATGTGACCATTTTGTCATGGCCATTTATCTTTTTTATATTTTTTTATATTTATATTATTATTATTATCATTATTATTATTATTATTTTCTTCTTCTTCTTACAGATAGCTTACATTGAGTTTAATTTTAGTTAACTGAGTTTTGCCATTTTATAGTTTCTAACTTCTGAAATTAATTTTTCATAATTTGCAGTCCTTGCAAAACCTTGGGCACTGCAATACAGAAGAGAAGAAGCCAAATCAGTTTGATCTCCAATTTGACAAGTGAGATGCCATCAAGTTGTACCGCATCGATCAAGCTCTGAGATACAGAGGTTGGGTTGAAAATGAGTACAAAATTTCACCATCTACCGGTACCAGGGAATCTCACTGTTTTTGCTTCCTTCACTGGTCAATCTGACCAGGTAATGGTTTCCGTTCTTGATTTGGGTTCAAAATATTGGTGTTCGGTGATTGGGTTTAGGGATTTGCTTTGTGTCCTGCAAGTATAGGAACTTTGATGGGGAAAAAATTGGTCTTTTTTTTTTTTTTTTTGGTGCTTTTCGTCATATAAACTGGTATATTGTTCTCAGTGGTTTCTTACTTCCTCCTCTCTGTTCAAAGGTATTGAATCAAATACCCGGATTATTATCTTTTGAAATTGCGTTGAGAAAAGCAAGAGAGCTCCAGGTCAGATACCCTCTCCTAGATTATCTTTCTCCTGTTTTGGTTTCTGAAATTGGTTCAATTTGAGGTCTGTATGACAAATGGATGATACCAATTTTGTGTTTGAACAAGAAAAAGAATGAGTGGGAATGCTTGGATGGTTTATGTGGTGTTATAAATTAGGTGTTTTGGCTCCGGGTTTCAAGTTTTTGTTTGTGCAAAAACTGATACAAAACTTCTTCTCTTCTGTAGTGAGTGTAAATTATAATTCAAGCAGTTAAAGTTGAGGAAGTTAGGTAACAATGCTGTAAAGTTTGGGTATATATTCTGACTATTCGGTTTTGGTGTCAATATCTAAAGTTCTGTGCTGTTTTGGCCCTTTATGAATTGCACTTTCAGTTTACTTGGTTTCAAACTTGACCGATATTGTTGTGAATGATTGGAGGGTTTTATTTGGGTGTCCTTATCATTTCTTGAGTGGTGTGGTGATGATGGTTTCTCAATTTTCCTTGCCTTGATGCTTCATGGAGTTGGTGCAGGCCTATGTTGACGTGGTTGGTTCCTGTACTGGAATGGTTCATTTACATAGTTGGCGTACTTATTATGAACGGTGTGAGATTACTACTACCAAAAGTTGTGCCTTTTGAAGATTATTGCTGGTTAGTATCTTTTTTTCCATGCTGGATTTGTCAATGTCTAAATGGAATGTGATTCACAAGCAGCTGCTCCATCTTTTTCGAATCACTCACAATTGGCCTCAGCAAAACCACGCACTCTGGAGGAATCAACTTTTTGGACATCCTCCATGACTAGCTATCAATAGGCTAACACCGTTTGAGAATATACACCTGCTAATGGACATCATACAACTATTTTTTGCAAACTATTGCAGCAGCAATTGTAATTAGCTTTAAACTATGACAACCTATTTTTTGAACACACTACCACAACATATGTATTGGTGGTTATATATGTTGCTAGAACATGATCTACTTCATCTTTTGTTGTAAAACAGATAATCTTTTGTTAATATAATGATTATGTCGACTATATTTTCTATGCTTTTGGATTATGTCCTTAAATAACATTATGTTAGCTTCAAAACCTGCGGCAAAGCGCGGGCACAATTTCTAGTAACAATAATTTTAGTTCAATCCCAGTATATTTCTTCCCCCGATATATCAGGCCACCTTGCTTCGTATTGATATTAGTCACAACCGCTTGGCACCTTGAAATGTTTTTGGCGCTACTAGGGAGCTAACGTTCTTTTTGGCTACTAATGTCAATAATATAGGAAACCTGGACGTCTTTAGCCGCGTCAACTTTCCTAGTTTGGTGAAATTAGAGCTTTACTGTACTATATGGGTTTACTCAACTGCAAGGCAATGAAAATGATAGGCAAAGTGAAATTTGGTAGGGGGGCTGATGAAGCAATAAGGTCGTTTGAGCGTGAGGTTCAAGTCCGCACCAAAGTGCGACATACCAAGTTACCAACTTATATTAATTGGTATCATTTCTAGGATACTGTTGGGATGCAGAAACTATGATAGTATTATATGACTATATGGCTCAAGGGAGTCTCGGAAGACATCTTTTTAACTGAAAAGATCGATGAAAGGCCATAACCTCTTGCTTGGACCACAAGACTCAATATTGCCTTAGATGTTGCAAGAGAGGTTGAATATCTCCACCAGTTTACGAACTAGAGCTTTGTTTATAGAGACGTAAAGTCTTCCAACATTTTTATGTGCTATTTCTTTTACGTATTTCATCAATTTTTAATAATATATATTCGCTAGGTTTTTAAATAAATTCTGGAAAAATTATTACTTTAAAACATCTTTAGCAGACTCTTTGTGTTGGTTTTTTAGCTATTTTTTGGAGATCATGTTTAGATTTTTATTCATTTTAGCAACTGCACTAGACTTAGATCGATCATCTTTTAACAAACTCTGATCTAAGCTCATTAGCTATTTTGGAGAGCATGTTTAGTTTTTTGTCAAATTTAACACATGCACCAAACTCCTAAGAGCATCTCCAACAATAATAGGTATTTTTATTAGAAAATCTTTAGCCATGCCATGCAAGCAAATTTTTAGTCAAATTTTAACTAAAGTAGCTAAGAAGTCATTTTGGCTAGCCACTTTTAAAATATTTTTGTATCAATTCTCTCTATTTTAGTTAGTTTTGAATTTATAAAATGAACAAAAAATAGCATTCTAAAAAAAAAAAAAAATAGTTTATATTTATTTATAAATTACATACAATAACTTAAAAAGAATGTTTTAAGTTAACAAAAACAATAGAGAGCCTCATCTCGCTTTTTAAATTTAGGAGCGAGATAGCTAAAACCTAAAATGGAGAGACACTTATGAGTGTGGTGTAGTTGTTAAAATGGATAAAAAGCTAAACATGCTTCTAAAATTACTAAGGAGTTAAGAGCATCTCCAACAGTAGGAATTACTTTTTAGTTAAATTTAGCTAAAGATGTGAAATATAGCTATTAATTTAACAATGTTGCTCCAACAGTAGTAGCTATTGTAAATAATATACTAAATTTTATTGAATCATAAACTGACATGTGGATAAAAGAGGAGAGAGAAATATAACTTTTGCTTTAGCTATGTAAGATTCTCTAGCTAAATATAGCTAGCCATTTTAGCTAAAGCTAAATTTAACTTGGGTATAGCTAGTCTGTTGGAGTTGATTTTTGCTCTAAAAATAGTTATATATAGCTAAAAATTGAATTTAGCTAGTCTGTTGGAGATGCTCTAAGATAGAGAGTCTACTAAAGATGCTCTTAGCTAAATTGGCTAAAAGTGAAATATAGCTAGCTAGTTTTTGAGTTCTATTCTAGTAAGACAAGCAAAATTCCAAGTTAAATGAATTTGAAAGTTGAAGAATTTTAGTTTTAGTTAAATTGGCTCTCATATCTAGCTAAATATTTTGATTAGGTAGGTATTCTGCTGGAGTAAAATTTATCCTAAAATTAGCTAAATTTAGAATTTATTTTGAAATAAATAGTTTGTTGGAGATGGCTTAAGTGACTCTCTATTTTAAATTTTAACTATCTGCTTGTTCCTAATAAATATAGAGAGCGATTTTTTTTTGGATAAGACATCATTTATAGTTATAAATCATTGAGTTTACCAAATTTGACCCTCTGGAATGGCGTAATCTGTACCTTCAATGGGGCTGCTTGGGCTGTATATGGGTGGTTCACTCATGACATGTACATCTTGGTAAGTTTATAATAAATAGCTAGTTTGATAGTCAGATAGTGTGTGCTTGATGATGTGTTATTTTATCATGGGGAAGGTTTCCAATGTCCTAG
Organism: Rosa rugosa; assembly: GCF_958449725.1. NCBI lineage: Eukaryota > Viridiplantae > Streptophyta > Magnoliopsida > Rosales > Rosaceae > Rosa > Rosa rugosa. The sequence goes on along the minus strand of NC_084824.1, from coordinate 18,644,811 downwards.
GTATGATTTTGGGATGCAACGCAAGACCCCAAATAAATAGCTCATGTCTTTTTATATTTTTTTTATTTCTAATTAATTAGTTAGACGAACGAGCTAATCATATAATAACCTAATATCTTGTTACTTTTGCGTTACATTTTTTATCATAGTACTCTATCTTTATATGTCTAACAATCTAACATCATATATTAGAGATACCTGAAAGCTTTCTTATACCTAAAAATGATGCAAATTTAGAATAATACTCTTATACTCAATCAAACAAGATACAACATATCTATTTCATTTGGTATTCAAGATTATATTCCGATAGTATGTGTTATTGTTTCATCATTCTTGTTATTGTTATCCCTCGAAGCCAATTTCTCAAGAAAATAAGTAGCAATTAATCATTGTTTTTCTTGTGGTTAAAATTTTCAATGTTATATATACTATAACTTGTCAGCTTCAAGTTTTTTTTTTTTTTCTCTCCCTCTAACTAATTGATTTAGACGAACGAGGTAGTCATTTAACATGTTGCTTTGAGTTATATATATCCTTGATCAAAGATAGAGCACTATGAAACCTGATCTTTCCTCATGTATATATTGATAATCACACCAATGGTTTAGATCTTGCCACAACAACGAGTGATTTAATTTTGTAGGTTTACCGAATTTCCGTATTCGCTAATTTTGTGGTGCTTGATAGACTTCATGAAAAGGTGGGTTTGGGTTATGGTGATTTCTGTTGCATGGTTGCTGATGAACTATAGGTGTGTTCCATATATGTGGTTGCTGCGTGGTCACATATATTTGCATGGTTACTGCATGAAGCTTCTTTCCATCAGTTTGTAACTATTGCTTACTGCTCACTTTGAGTACTTTACTTCATTTTGTTCTCAGAGAGGTTTTGGTTTATGTCCCCCTCTCTCTTCTTGTAATTTCTTTTCTTTTATTAATAACATAAAATAGAGGGATGGGCGGTGGGTTCCCGGTTGCGATTGCCCCTTTTCTTTCGAGATTGTGGGTGGGTGTCAGTCACCCCAAATCGGCTATCGCAGAGGAACTAATATCGCCTAATCCTCTATTTAATTTAAAAAAAAAAAAAAAAAATTTGTAGTATAACTACAAGACTTAAATTATAGGGTCCTTGACCCAAAGCACCAAAATGAGCAAAAATTATCTCACTTACCCCAGTAACAGATTTTTGTTCCCACCTACACAATTTAACAGCAAATAACCATTTTACCCCAACCCAATTAAAGAATTACAGCCACTGCCACTCTCTCTCTATCTCATCCCTTCGGCCGAAGCCTCTCTCTCTCTCTATCTCTCTCTCTCTCTCTCACCGATGACGCTCTCGCCCACCGTCGTGCTCTTCAAGAACGTCTGCTTCATCGACTTCATCACCGATCTCCGTGTGTTTGGCAAGGTCTATCTCCACCGATCTACCGCCGGAGCTTAAATTTCAGATCGTAACATGGATAGTTCCGAAGTCTTGAAGCTCCGGCGATGTCGCAGCTCCTTGGAGACCGGAGTTCCGGATCCGGCGAGGACAACGAGCTACAGCGGAAGCAAGTCCGACGAACCGTCAGGGAAAGAAGGCATAGCCTGCAAAATGAATTTGCTGCCACTTCTCAAGCCTTTAGGAGACCTTGACAGCAATTTCTCAGCTTTGGATTGTGGAGGTGACACGTTTCTGGTTTGGTGAACCGTTGGCAGCTTTAGAAGGTTCCTTCAGTAACTCAGGGATATCATCCTCCATTCGTTTGGCCCTTGATGATGATAAATTATTGGCAGTCAAAGTCCAATTGGGCAATGGTGGATCGCATTTCATGCTTTACAACCAGACCAAACAACTTCAAGAAAATAGCAAAAGTACAGAAGGCATATTAGTATACTAAATGTAAGGCTGAGCATTAATTCTAGTTTGGTGGACCTTTGGGGGATAAAACGTTCCTTACAGTAACTCATATATATCATCATCCATCCTTTCATAACTAGCACCATTCTTTCATATATAAGTTCTCCTTTCCCATATCAATTTTTTTTTTTTGGGTAAAATTGGGGCAGAAGGCCCAGAAGGAAAGAAAAATGGAAAAAAAAAAGTCCTATTGGGGCAATAGAGGTGTGTTAAAGGTCTATTGGGGGGCAATAGACGCTTTTCAATTAATATAATCTCTTCGTTTTTTTCTTTAATCAAAGTTTTATTTGTCTAATTTTAGGAATATAAATTCTCATTTCAGCTACCCAAAGTTCTATTGGAGGGCAATAGACGTCTATTGGGGGGCAATACATGGCCAATAGTCGTCTATTGGGGGGCAATAGACGTTTTGAATTGAAGTAATTTCCTCATTTTTTTTCTTTAATCAAAGTTTTATTTGTGTAGTTTTAGGAAAATTAATTATTATTTTGGTAATCTAAACGTCTATTGGGGGGCAATACATGGCTGATAGTCGTCTATTGGAGGGCAATACATGGCTGATAGTCGTCTATTGGGGGCCAATAGACGTCTATTGGGGGGCAATAGACGTCTATTGGGGGGCAATAGACGTCTATTGGGGGGCAATAGACGTCTATTGGGGGGCAATAGACGTCTATTGGGGGGCAATAGACGTCTATTGGGGGGCAATAGATGTCTATTAGGGGCAAAAAAAACTTTCCGGTGAGATTTTCAGCAATTTCCGGTAGGCGGCAGCCGGTGACCGGAATCCGGCGACCGGTGACCGGATTCCGGCGAAAGTTGGCCGGAATCCGGTCACCGGATTCCGGCGGCCGGTGACGGGCTCCGGCGAAGTCTCCTATAGTTTCTCTCTCTCTCTAAGTAACAAAGGGATGAGGGGTAAAATGGTATTAAAAAAAAATTAAAAACAAAAAAAAAATCTTAATGGGGTATTAGGGAAGACTCCCTTAGAGTGTATTGGGTAAGAGGGAATTAAAAAAACTTAATGGGGTGAGTGAGAAAAAAATCCCTAGAAATGGGGTAAATGGACAAAACCCCTAAATTATACTTCAGCTCGCATGAAACTTTATATTGTTTCAGTGGCCATTTGTGAAAGCCACAATGGTACGTTTTCAGAGAGAGTCTTCTGTCCACCGCGGTAAACCTTTATCGTAGTCAAATTCCGCATGTGAGCAACATGGCAACCATGGTTTATAGGATGGCAGAGTTGGCCAAAGTTAGAGGGTTGCATGCACGGATTGATCTCCTTATCCCCCAATTTGATTCAGCCGAGTCAGAAGCATTTAGAAACAGAGGCTTGATTTCTCACTCTCTCTTCTTCTTGTTAATTGCATCGCTGATCTCCAATTATCGGTTAGTCTTTGATCGGACAAACTAGAAAACAAACATTTTCACCCGGTTATTGATCCCATACATCTTCTTTAGCTTTCCTTCACTACTGTTCTTTATCTTCAGGGGAGAAATTGGTAGTTGGATTGCTTTTGTTAGGGTTATCTTGCTACTTTTCTACCCTAACGATTCCCAGATAAAGTTTTTATACTCTGGGGTTCTGATTATTGGTAGTTTGATCTACTTCAGGAGAAGCAGTTTATGTTAGATTGGCTAGCTGATTCATATTGTTGATTGCATCTATGGTCATGCTAAAGCTTATTGGTTGCAGTATTTGTTGAGTTGGAACATTTTGATTATTGAAACAAATACTGCAACAAACATTTTGCTAAAAAAAAAAAAAAAAAGTTACTGGTCATTTGCCATGAGTTTAAAACCGATGTGTTCGAATGCCACGATATCAAAATAATAGCATGCACCAAGAGAGTTGAATGTGAAAATTAGTCCTATAAGCAAAAGTTAACTTTCAATTTCAAAGTGAGAATGCAACTCCATAGAAATATGAATGTTTCTTTCTAAAAATATTAATCAGAAACAAAGAAGACTGTATACTACTTTTACTCAGAAAGACCTACCTATGCTGGAAGGCATTGAAGGTTGATGAACAAATTTTACAGAAAACTAGATCACATGAAAACTTTTACCTTAAAAGTTTTATAAACAATGCTACTAAAGAGGGAAACTTCAGAAGAATAACCACTACAATATGGCGCCAATCTCTAGTCTCAAAAGTTATTACCATTCAAGTAAACAAAAATGCTCTAGACTATCTTAATTATTAAAGCCAATCATGATGAACACATGCATGTTAATACAAAAGTTGCCTAGACAAAAGTTCTTGTAAACTAAAGATTAAGGGCTTCATGATCGTAATACAAATGGATCTAAAATTAAAGCAACCAATTTCTAGTATGCTCAAACTTCGGTAAAACGGAGGGGATTAAGAACATCAAGAATGCTGAGACAGCTGAAACCACGGGATAAATGTTTTGCAATGCACGATCTAAACCAAAAAGCATTTGCTCCGGCCTCAGATAGCCCCCGAGGTGGATGTATAAGCACATTTATGATAAATTGCATGTTCTTATTGTAAAACCTCTGCAATCGTTTCTTGATCTTCTTTATTTTCTTAATGTCATTTTCAGAAGTAGAGAGAGGAATGTTTTGTCCAATCTTTAAAAGCATAGAAGGAATTTCATGGTACACAGCCATACCATAATTAAGAGCATAAAATCATGCCAATGGTTTAGATCTTGCCACAACTACAAGTGATTTAATTTTGTAGTATAATATGTCTTAAATTATACTTCCGCTCGCATGAAAACTTTATATTGTTTCAGATACTGGCCAGTTGTCCATGAGTTTAAAACTAAGTAGGCTTTATATATGTGCAGTTATAGACGATGTGCACAAATTGATTAAAATTTCTCTCAGTATAGTTGTCATAATGATAAGGAAACACATTGATTTTTTCACAATGAAACAACATCGATCTTCTGAAAAAATGTTCGAACACTGTAAAGCACCTGTATATAATTGTGCTCCATAACTTTTATTTGAATTTAAAGAACAAGAGGAGGCTGCAAGTGCTACAGCAGAAGCAGCAAGCACTCATTGTGTGGGCTAGCTATCTCCATACACTTCAGCCCGCATGAAATCTTTTCATACATTTTCATTATACTCAATTTCTATTTTACTACCAATATTAATAATTATTTTCTAATTCTTCTATAAGGTTATAAATGTTAGGGAAATTAATCCCTCCGTCATGCAATACTAGAAATAGAGATAGAAAGAAGAAATGACCAAGCCAAGAAGACAACAAGATTTAACGTACGAGGTTCGGCCAATATCCTTGCCTACGTCCTCGGAGAGTTTTAAATTCACTAATGAGAGAATTACACAAGTACAAGATTATACCGCTCAAGTTTATGCCCAACCCAAGCTTTTGTATCCAAATGGATACCCCTTGTACACCCTCTCTCAACCTAGAATCCCTCTACCCCAAGAGCTATTCACACTCTTGAACACAACTCACTTTGCTTCTATACACGAAGATCCTTAGAGTTGCTCTTGATCTCTCCATGCTTGCCTCCACACAATAAGCATTTCTATCTCGTCATGATCACTCCTCCACGAGTTGTCCACGTCAAAGTCAGTTCCAGTGGAAACCGCCTTCATTTGGATAATTCAAGATAAATATTCGATGAGACGTTCATTAAGAATTTAAGGACTAGGAGAGTGGAGTGGTGATACATGACTTTAGGGTTTAGAGTTAGAGAATGTCCCTAGGTTATTCATTACGTTAGTTTGCTGAAGTATGTGAAAGCTCCAATGGAGAGGGTTGCTATATATGGAGGTTGTTTTACGCATTAGGTATTCATTATGATCTATAATTGTTCATTTTATTGCATACATCTTGAATATATAGTCACAGCAATTTACGTACTTTTTTTTATTCTTTACAATTTTGAATATGGATGAACATGAGGCAAAAACATCATGAACAAAACAATTTTCTAGTTAAGGTATTGTCAATTTCATTTGTGATATATACCCTAGAGCAAGTATGCATGATATTGAACCATTATGAAGTCTCATAATGTTTCTCAGTTGAAGCATAATATTGAGGTAATTATATAATGAGTTGATTCATATACAAGAAAGTGTCGAGCCCCTCCTCCACCGAGTCTTAAATCCGGCCCCTCCTGAGATCTCAAGTGGACAGTGTTGCAGGGCGAGGAGCCCCTCCTCTCCTGTCGGATGAAGACATCCAAAACCACCAGCAATACTTGGAGTATTATCTCGGCGGTAGACTCTGAGATTTCGGTTTTATTGCACCCTCAAATCCCCGTTGCGCCACTCCTCACCACGATCCTCTCCTCCACCACCGACCTCACAGTCATCTCCAACACCAACCTCACACTCCTCTTTGATCTAAGGATTCCCTAGCCGTGCAGGCGTGCAGCTGCTAAAAGCTTAAAATTGATAAAAAGCTAAACATACTCTCCAAAATAGATAAAGAGTTAAGATAGAGAGTCTGCTAATGCTCTAACATGGAGAATTATGTGCTTAAAAAAGTTAGAAAATCTAAAATATACTTTTGGACAATAATTTTCTTTTAATTTCTTTTTATATTTTATGAGAATTAAATATTCATATTGAACGACTATACTAAGTCACCGCCATGAAATTACATAGATTAGAGTTTATGCCCCCAAATCAACATTTCGATCTAACCGAAGAAAAAACCACTTTGCATACTTTTTTTTTTATTGTTCAATCACACGGTGCCCTCAAAAGTTTCCTAGGCCCAGAGACTAATCCGTGCTCAGGGGATCTTGTCAAAACGCTTCCTCCCCCCTGACCACCAAGAATATATTAGGATTTAACTTGAATAAGCGTACTTATTCAAAGTACTAAATAACAACGTAAAAAACCCCTACACTTACAAATCTTAGAGATCCAAAAAAGCTTGTCGAAGCCAATGTATGATGCAGTTATTCTAGAGGCCCTACCCAAGAGGCATGGAGAAAGTCATAATGCATATTCACCATCCCAAAATCCTGTCCTATTTAAGTTAGTTGTGAGGTTGGCAATTCACTCTAATCAACATAATGGTAAGCCCAAACCAGTGGAGCAATCTAACCAATTTAAGGACCAAGCTAGCAACAATCCAACTCCTAGTGCCATAAATATTTGACTGCCTTACCTGGCGGTTGACAGCTCCAACAACCCTGTGCACCAACATCAATTGTCGTCACCGCCAACTGATCCACCCGGAACGGCAAACCAACCCATCCCAAGTCCCTATGGCCACCAAACACCTCACACTGGTCTTGAGCATTGGTCGAAATCAGAGATTGACAATACAACGCAAGAATTCGCGACAACAAGCCGCCTAAATCTCACCAATATACTTGATGGATAAAGTTGCCGGTAGAGAAGAGCCCAAGCTTGAAAAGCAATAAAACCTAGCAATTATGCACAATAAGATTTTGTAGAATATGACACATTGTCAGGGAGACACATTGTCAGCGAGACACATTGTCCTAATGAGTTACGTATTGTAGAATATGACACTTTTTGAATAGTAAACTAGAATTTGTTTACTATGGGTTAGTAAATCAATTAACATGGTCATGTTGTAAATGATAATGACTATTCATGCAACATGTATTGCTTAATGTATGCGATTGACAGACTCGTAATGTGTGCGATTGACATACTTGTAATGTGCGATTGACAGACTCGTAATGTATTCGATTGACATACTTGTAATGTGCGATTGATTAGTATAGCTATTATGTATTGCCTTTTGTATACATGATGTAACCCTATATAAACCTCATGGTGAGATGAATACAAGATATATACAATTTTTCCAATTCTCTACAACACGTTATCAGCACGAGCCCTAACCACAAGAAAAAAACCAAACCAGAAAATTCTTCAAAACCTACCACTGCCACCTTCAAGCCTCACTGCCGCACCGCACCTCCTAGCCCACGCTGGCCTCACCTGCGCACCTGCCCCTGCAGCACCAACGCACACCGACTGCATCCTTCTCCTTTCCTGTACACGTCCATCTGCTTGCAGGCTCCGAAACATCTAGTTCGGAACCTCAGATCAAAATCCTTTCTTCATCAGAGTTGTTCGTCTCTGTCTCTTCCATCTGACCTCCAAATTTCAGCTTTATCGGAGTTATTTTAAGACTGGTACAACAATCAAAGTGAAAGATGTTCAGAAGAGAATCTGCTCCGAATTTCAACACGTAAGTTTTGTAATTAAGGTTGCTGCTTTCTTGTATTTTAAATTCCTTTTATTTTTTGTACAATTTTGGAATATATGAACAAGATTTTGAGTATTTAATAAAGCGGAATTATGGGGATTCACGCTTAACGAACTAAGAGTGTTCGTATGAACTAAGAGTGTTCATAATGCTCGGACTAAGAGCGTCCGCAAGCATCAAATTGTGACCATATTAAACATCATTGTTCGGTCTAATCCAAATATTCTTGGAAATCGATTTCTTGGTAGCATTAAGGCTCGAAAATCTTATATTAGTTGTCGTGGAAGTTCTTACTCCGAAACTAATCTATTCTCCTTTGTCTTTGAATGTCGAATGCAAACGTGCAAAAACTCGACTTCACTAAACCATATTCAAATGACATTTTTTATCACCGATGGGTGAATGACGTCAAGAATCACCTCACTACTAATGAGACTCTGTGGAGAAGAGCTCACAGACTAAAGATTAATTGAGAAAAATCCTCTCAACCTTCCCCGTCTCAGCGTTAATAATTGCCAAGCAATAGGCTTGTGTGCAATGCTAGATGGATTACGAGGTTTCATCAACTTATGTCAGTTACTGAGAAAGCTAACAACATACAATGAAAAACTATAATTCAAAGGCCCGTTGAAACTAAGAGCATTCACGAGGCGAATTATAATAGGGCACCTAAAGAAGGGCGCAAGGAGCGGAACCCTAAAAAGTTAGGGGCCAACGAAATGGACGTGTGGGTTCATACAACCGCCCTACAAAGGAAGGAAAACCGCGAGATTGATAAGCGGACACGTGGCAACATTGGCCAACGTGGGAGAGGCAAAACAGGCGCCGCCGGTAGTGGTGGTGTCGCCACCAACGTCCATGGAGGATGTCCAAATGCACAAGGTGCATCTCAATTAATGGGTGAGGTAATCCTATAGATGTGGATCTTTAAAGCATTGGTTTAAGCACTAGAATGTGAGTGGAAAAACAAAGCTGCACAATACAAGTGTATAAAGATATGAGAGAGCATGAGGCTCATCTCGCAGCTGAAGGAGATGATGGAAATGACAATGACGTCAATCTCATCATTACAGACTTCAATTCTGGTGAGGAAAACAACCATGTTGATGCCGTAGATTTTGATTAAATAGTCTTTTATTTTTCCAAGAATTATGTAATGACAATTATGCCTTAATTAATAAATGACAATTTTGTATTAACTCTTTCTCAAGTGGCGCATCCAATGAAGTATGATGTCTAGGAAAGTAATTGAGATTAGTGGTACTTAAGAGAGCCTCGCTCCACTGACATCTCTCTCTACTTCCCTGGTCATATTTGATTGAAGTTACCAAACGGATTGAGTGACTACAATCTGTCTAAGTTTGACTTTTATTTTTTGGACTAGACTTTGGTTAAGAAACTTTGATGTAATCATTGGCTATTAATAAAGTGTCGATTCTTTTACTTAATGTCTTGGACATACCTTAATTCAAACTTTATTTGAAAGATATAAGAGCCAATGGTTTTCATGTGGAAACACATTTTGAGAATAGACAAGAGTTCATTTGCATCACCTCTAATGACTACGGGCATAAACGAGTATTAGAAACTTATGTGTCGCTCTAGTGGGTTGTATGCAACCACTATTCGAGTCATTGAATCCAGCCATGTCATGAGAAATGATTTATGGGATTCTGACACATATAGGCTTTGACATGAACGTTTGGGACACCCAGGTCGTGATATGATGATTCGTCTATTAAAGACTTCACACGGACATCCATTCTTCAAAACGAAGAGAAGTAAGAACCAAAAATCGGTTCGAGGAGAAGCACATACGCCTCACGGCGCCAAGACTGTGCATGACCGGCCACTTAGGGCAGGTGTCATCTACCCCCTACGGCAACAACATGGCTTTGTCGCCATGGACTCCTCTTTGACTCCTTTTTCTACTTCTAAAGTCAATTGTGACTTCGTGGCTCAACCAAATTCTTATTTGGTTGCTTCTAAAGCCCATCTTTCGTTTTGCAAAGCCTGCTCTTTAACAAAATTAGGATCGAGACCATCCTTTGCAAAGGACACTAAGGAAATAATTCCATTCTTACAAAGAATCTAAGGGAATTCTGTGGATTGGATCAACCAACTTGCGGACCGTATAGATGTTTTATGGTGTTGGTTGATACACAAACACGCTGGTCACGTGTTGTGCCATTATCCACTCGTAATGCTGCTTATACGACACTCCTAGCACATAACATATGGCTACGGGCTCACTACACAGATCATCCCCTTCAGTCAATTTGACTTGATAATGCTAGAGAGTTTACATCGAAAATTTTCGATGACTATTGCATATCATTGGGTATTGATATCATGTATCATATTCCCATGTACACACCCAATTGGTCTCGCGAAAAAGCCACAATTAAAAGACTACGACGGTAGCCCGGACTTTGGTAATGCGCACCAATATTTCCTCTTGGGTTATGCAATATCGCATGCAGCTATGCTAATTCGTCTACGACTCATAGCAGCCACTCAACTTTAATTTGCGTTACAACTAGTGACTGGGTTCGAGTTTAATATCTCGTACTTATGCATATTTGAGTGTGCGGTTTATGTACCAATTGTGCCGCCACAGCGCATCAACATGAGTCATTTCAACGAATGCATATATATATATATATATATATATATATATATATATATATATATATATATATATATATTTGTGTTGGACATGAGTCTCCAACTATAAGTCCGCTATGTAGAACCCTTGACAGGCGATCTCTTTTTTTTTTCGCTGGATTTGCGGATTGTCACTTTGATGAGACAGTCTTTCCGTCGTTAGGGGGAGATTAGAACGTCAACGTTCAACAGAAACGATAGGAATTGTCGTGATCTGTCCCCACTATGTCTCATCTTGATCCCCTAAAAGTGATGAGATCACATATACCTGCTGTAAACATGCCTACAAGGATTGATGTCCCCACAAGAGGACATGGTGCCACCCAGAGAAGATGGGTACGGCAAAACCACCATGGATGGTGGTATGGTGACGCCACAAGGTGGCATAATGGCGTCATAGGCCATGGGTTCCGCTAGAGAGCGTAGGAGATTCATAGGTTGGATGGATTCTCGCCCTAAGAAGAGAGCGAGTTTGGCACAACTTGATCCATTGATAATTGATACTCAAAATCCGTCTCATGAGAATATTTTGGATTGTGGTTATGTCCAAGAGACATCGTTGGGGGACGCCTCAATGTTAGAACCAATTCCTGAGAATATAGAGATCTCTACGAACTACACTAGTGTATATGAGGACGTGGAATTATTGAGACCAATGACATCGAACCTTACTCCGTTGAAGAATTCCAACGTAGAGAAAATTGGCCTAAATGGAAAGATGTGATCCAGGTTGAATTGGATTCACTAACGAAAAGGAAAGATTTCGGGCCTGAGATGCCAACACCTCCTAACATAAAACCTGTTGACATTAATAGGTCTTCGTTAGATAGCGTGATGAGAAAAAGAGATGATAATATCGCCTTATGGCGCAAGGCTTCTCCACATAAGCTCCAACTTCTCATTCTTAGCCTTTAGTATCGCAATTTCATCTTCCCTTTAGTATCGCAATTTCATCTTCCAAATCTGCATTTTTGAGTAATGTGGCTTTTGATGCTTTATAGAGTTGTTTGCAGCGGACAGTAGTCTCATCATCTGAGGATTCTTCATCACTTTTAGACTCGAGTGAAAGAGATGACACAAATGCTACATTTTCGATCTCTTGATGTTCATCATTACTCCATGTCGAGAGAAGGGATTTGTTGTTGCTATTTCCATGCTTCCTGTTACCACAATCAGTAGAAATATGGCCGTAGCCACCACATTCATAGCATTTTATTTTTCCAGATTTATTTGCTCTAAAATTCCCTTTAACGTTGTTATCATTGTTAACAAAATTTTTCTTGGGAGCATTGAAATTTTGAGAAGAGGACTTATTTCTAAGGAACTTTTTGAACTCTTTAGTCAGAAGAGCAAGATCAAGTGATTTATATATCTTCCTCTTCTGTCTCTTTCACAGCCTTGAAGGCCACACCTTTGGATTTCTTTTCAGGTTTTATCCTTCGTTCATAAGTTTTTAGATTTCCAATGAGTTCATCCAAAGGGTATTCATCAATGTCAAAAGAATCCTCAATACTAGTGACTTTAGAGTGAAACTTTTCGGGTAAGGCTCTAAGAATTTTCTTAACAACCTTATCTTCATCAAAAGGGGCACCTAGACTACGACATTGACCTATAATTTTTAGAATTCTACCATGGAAGTCATCCACAGTTTCATCATCTCCCATGGTCATAGTTTCAAATTCATAAATCAGACCTTGTAGCTTTTGTGCACGTACCTTTTTGTTTCCTTCATATGTAGTCTGTAGCAAATCCCAAGCTTGTTTTGCAGTGTCGCAGTGACTGATCCTCAACTTTTCACGTTCAGAGAGAGCAGTGAAAATGCTATTTTTTGCTTTGAAATCAGCTTGAAGATCGCGTACCTCCACATCAGTCCAGTCCTTCCGTGGCTTAGGAATAGAGATTGATGAGCCTTCACCTTTAGCTGGAATTATAGGCGTCTTCCAGCCATTTTCCACAATGTTCCATACATGTTCATCTTGCGCATACAAGTATGATTTCATGTATATCTTCCATTGAGTGTACTTTTCACATCCTCCATCAAACCATGGAGGACTATTAACAGATCCACCAGCAGCCCTATCTCGATATTGTTCCATCGTCCCTGCGACCTACTAGAAAATTCTAGAACCCGCTCTGATGCCAAATGAAAATACCAAATAGAACAATATTGTACTATAATCAATAGAACTGATTAACAATGAAATCACTATATCAAGAAGGACACAGAAATTTGCTAACGCAATGTAAACCTCTCCACTGAGGAAACTTCACTGCGTGGCTTTTAACGTAGCCAACATGAAAAATCAATCCAATATGAATCAATTGAGTTTACAATATACAAGTAGTGTTGTTCATAACAAACACTTTCACTTAGCAACAAATGCTAACTTGATTTATAATTGTTCTAACTCCTAACTAGATCAACACAACATTCTAGACAATCTATCTTCAACCTTCCTTGCACTCAACTGAATCACTGATCTTGAGAATGAATTATGAATGTTAAAGATCAAGCAATAGAATACATGAGACAAGTAGAGAGAGTTTTCAGAAACTGATTTGAACAAAAATGAGTAGTTCAAAAGTGAACAATTTTATGCATCACAAACTCTACCTCTAACTGCAGTTTCAAAACCTTATATAGGGGAGGAAGACTCCCCCTTAATCAAAAATCTTTTTGCACCACCGAATAAGATATGTAAGTAAGGTTTTTTAAAACTGAAATCAATTCTTCCTATCTTTGTGTAAATCTGATCTCTACTTGATATGCATGCCGAAAACTTTTTAATGAAGATAAGCATATCAGATCAATTTATCCAATAGGCAAATCAATTTAATTTATGCACAATGATATGAAATGAATCCTACCATTAATTCAAGATCAGTGAGAGTGATTCTCCTTGATTTTCTCTTGGTGATCCGATCTTGCAGATTTCTTCGATTCTCTTAAGACTCCGAATCATGTAGGAGAGATACTCTCCTAGTGCTTTGCATTTTCTGATTTCCTTGTGGCTTTGGAAAAGTCATGTGTCGAATAGGGATAGACCAATATACTTACACCAACCAAACCGTTCCATGAATTGAACATAACCGAGCTCCAATTCCAGTTCTAGGACGAGAATTGTTGTTGGGAATGAACCCAAAAACACAAGAAAGCCGCCGTGAACAGTGAACTCCAACGACACCAAAAAACACAAATCATCAATCCGTCAATACCCAACCGAAATCGAAAACTAATTATACAGACATGTAGAGCTTGAAGAGCAGGTCACACTTCATACCTCATGCACGACAAACTCATGCTGCGGAACCGCCAGAAAGTTAGAAACTTTCGAGCCTCGATTTTCTCTCCTCGCTCCTTGCATGGACGATTCGTGATAAGAGGCACGTCGGCGTCGTCAAGACGAACCGAACGGTACCGGTGCGCCGTTCTATCGTCGCCGAATGGAGAGGTCCTGGTCGATCACTACGCAGTTTGTCAGGTCGTGTAAACGGGTCGAGAGCTCTGGGCTTCTTTCTACTTTTTCGAATTGTCGATCTAGTCTAGGCTATATATATGGTCCTTCCTTGAATGATTTTCAATAGCTCTGATTAAACAAATAAGACACAGATGGCCAAGATTGCATTGGAACATTTTCCTTTTCCTTTAATAATTTTCTAAATTTCAGAAATTCGTAATAAATAGCTCCCATATCCAAAAATTTCCAGAAAATTATCACGAACTCGTCGTGAAGCGTGCTTTAATATCAAACCTTTAAATCGAAAGCTTCACCTCAAGAAGAATTTAGAAAATATTCTCAAAGGTCCTTAGCAATTACCGAGACTACAGATCAAATATCGAACTGTTTCACTTTAGCTCCTTGAATATTTCCGGGGCTCACATTATTGCTCTACATGAAGCCGTGCGAGAATGCATATGGCTAAGGTCTGTGATTAGACATATTCGAGGAACTTGTGGTTTGAAGTCTACCACAGATGAACCTACTTGCATTTATGAAGATAATGCAGCTTGTATTGAGCAAATGAAATTAGGTTTCATCAAGGGCAACAACACCAAACATATATCGCCTAAGTTCTTTTACAATCAGCAACAACATTGATCACTTCTAAAGATTGAAGTGAATCAAATCCGATCTGAGGATAATGTAGCGGACTTATTTACTAAGTCGTTACCAAAATCCACCTTCGAGAAACATGTGAAGAGCCTCGCATTGAGAAAGTTATCCGAACTCCCATGATTGTAGCAATCAGGGGGAGACGTCGACATCAGGGGGAGGCATGATGTCTACATGTTCGATCTCGAAGAGTGAAGGACGTGTTGTGCTCTTTTTGTCCTTCGACCAAGGTTATTTTTGTTCCACTGGGTTTTTGTTACCTAGCAAGGTTTTTAACGAGGCAACAATCAAAGCGTCATCACCAAGTTTGAGCGGCACAAGGGGGAGTGTTGAAGGATATTCACGAGCGTTGTGCTCTTTTTCTCCTTCGACCAAGGTTGTTTTTTCCCACAGGGTTTTTATTACTTGACAAGGTTTTTGACGAGACAACTTAGAAGCACATAGCAGAGGCAACACTATTGACATGGAATATCCAAGGGGGAGTGTTGTAAATGATAATGATTATTCATGCAATAGGTATTGCTTAATGTATGTGATTGACAGACTCGTAATGTGTGCGATTGACATACTTGTAATGTGCGATTGACAGACTCGTAATGTATGCGACATACTTGTAATGTGCGATTGATTAGTATAGCTATTATGTATTGCCTTTTGTATACATGATGTAACTCTATATAAACCTCATGGTGAGATGAATACAAGATATATACAATTTTTCCAATTCTCTACAACAGGTCAGTAATTAACAGTGGCTGAACTCATTTCCATCCATCAGATTATTAACAATCATTCAAGAGTTCAGAACACACATTATTGCAAGGAAAAAAAAAAAAAAGTAAATAAGAAGAATTATCATAGCAAAAGCATAGGGGGCTTTGTGTTTGTGTCCCTCGCTTCATATCCACATATCAGTTTCTTGCCTCACAAAGCCACAAGCTTCTCCTGCTTCTCGGACTTGAAGGACTCAGAAAATGTCCCTGTGCTTCTCCTCCGCCGCATTCAATCTTCACTCAGCAAAAAACCAGAGCTTCTTAACGCGTTTCTCTTCTCACTTCACCAACCCAACTAAGGTAACCTCTTCTCTCTTTACTGGGTTCCCATCATCTCCGTTAAGCTTATCTGAAGTCGTTAAGTTCAGCAAAGACAGACTAAAACCCATTTCGGCTTCAACGACCCCAACTGTTGAAACGACCGTTACACCTTCATTCAGGAACAAAAGTCCCAAAGACATTAACGTTTTGGTTGTGGGTGCAACTGGGTACATTGGAAAGTTTGTGGTTAAGGAGTTAGTGGATAGAGAGTTCAATGTTATAGCTATTGCTAGGGAGAAGAGTGGGATTAGAGGTAAGTTTAGCAAGGATGAGACTTTAAACCAGTTGAAAGGAGCCAATGTGTGCTTTTCAGATGTGACCAATTTGGATAGTTTGGAGAAATCTATGGAAGAATTGGGTGTTTCAATTGATGTAGTGGTTTCTTGCCTTGCTAGCCGTAGTGGTGGTGTGAAGGATTCTTGGAAGATAGACTATGAGGCAACAAAGAACAGTCTTGTTGCCGGTAGGAATCGTGGGGCTTCGCATTTTGTGTTGCTTTCTGCAATATGTGTGCAGAAGCCTCTTCTTGAATTCCAGCGCGCAAAGCTGAAGTTCGAGGATGAGTTGATCAAGGAAGCTATGGAGGACAGTGGTTTCAGTTATAGTATTGTGAGGCCAACTGCATTCTTTAAGAGCTTGGGAGGTCAGGTTGAGTTGGTGAAAGATGGGAAGCCGTATGTGATGTTTGGGGATGGGAAGTTGTGTGCTTGCAAGCCGATTAGTGAAGCGGACTTGGCTTCGTTTATTGCTGATTGTGTGTTGAGTGAAAATAAGATTAACCAGGTTTTGCCTATTGGTGGACCGGGGAAGGCATTGACACCAATGGAGCAAGGGGAGTTGCTGTTTAGACTTGTGGGGAGGGAACCCAAGTTCTTGAAAGTGCCGATTGAGATAATGGACTTTGCTATTGGGTTGCTTGATTTCCTTGTAAAGATATTTCCTTCAATGGAAGACACAGCCGAGTTCGGAAAGATTGGAAGGTATTATGCGGCTGAGAGTATGTTGGTTTTGGATCCTGAGACCGGAGAATATAGTGCTGAGAAAACACCAAGTTATGGCAAAGACACGTTGGAAGACTTCTTCCAGACTGTGCTGAGAGAGGGGATGGCTGGCCAGGAATTGGGGGAGCAAACAATTTTCTGAGATTGTGCTCTGGTGACAAGTGTGTACATTCAATTTCTCAATTGGTTCAGCCAATTTTGTACTATAGTCTGCTTCAAGGTATGCAGTTCCTTATCTGTCCACCGATATTTGTATAAGTCACAAGCGAGTGATTGTGATTATTGTTGTTACATGCTTCACTGATTCATCAATGCAAGTCATTACATTGTCGAATCTGTTTACTTATACCTATTATGCAATCAATTATTAAATTTCAATGTCTTGCAAATTGCAACCTTTTCGGCTTGCCTATGAATGCATATATGAATGCCTTCCTGGCAAAGGGGGCAGACTTTCTCTGACATGCCTATGATCGAAAGCCATTGTTTAGTGGTTCTTTATTTAGGAGTTTTAAACGTAACATGTCTGATTGATTTGGGTTTTCTTAGTTTCATCTCTATCAACATGATGTGTCTAATATTATTCTTGGCAACCTACGGAAAAACATGAGCTGAAACTTCATTACTTCAAGTACACCACACCAATCTGAATATTTTACTAAGACAAATCATCTGCACTTGCATATAGAAAACCCAAGAGTCCATAATGACCATGGGTGTTTACTAACAAGTTATCTATGTAGAGAGCATTTAGTCTTTAGAATGATGTATAAGCATACCTGAGAAAAGCCATTAATCGATTTATCTATACAATCCCAAACACTAAGATTCTTTATCACCCGGAAGGGAGGTGGAGAGGACTTGATAAATGCATGGTCTTCCTGACAAAAGCCATTATCTATCTATATATACAAACCCAAGCACTAAGATTCTACATCACTGGCAAGGGGGGTGGAGAGGATTTAATAAATGCATGGTCTTCTTCACAAATTCCTATTTGAGTTTTCCTGTAGAGTGAGGAAGTGCTGAGCCAGACCAGAAGGACCAGAAAAACTGAGGCAAACAATGACGTATCGAGGGCACCTGCTAATGTTTACACTTTACAATACTAGCAAACCAGAACTCACCATCTGCCACTCCACATGTACATTGATCCAATCTAGGCAATGTCCTGTGCACTACTGGTGGCGACCGCAACCAGACCTAATGTCAGCTGCATCATCAGAATTGCACATATATAATCTGTCAACCATATATACCATAACAGGAATAAACAAACCATTCTAAGCTGTTTGGGTTTTAGGTATATTTCTAGAAGTATCAGCATGTTAAGTAATATCAAGGTTTATTCTTCTGTGTCAGATGTCTCAGTTATTAGAGAATATAGTAGAGCTTTCCACATCCTAAAATGCAAAATGCAGCAAGAACTTTGTTGGGCACTCTAGCTTCCAGATTGACAGGAAGAGCTGCCAGCATGTTCAAATACTGTAGACAGCTGCAACAAATAGTGC
This sequence comes from Rosa rugosa, assembly GCF_958449725.1. Classification (NCBI taxonomy): domain Eukaryota; kingdom Viridiplantae; phylum Streptophyta; class Magnoliopsida; order Rosales; family Rosaceae; genus Rosa; species Rosa rugosa. The sequence goes on along the minus strand of NC_084824.1, from coordinate 18,626,298 downwards.
ATCCACAAAGTCTGAAACATTATAGAGCCACTTAAGATTGTGAATAACTTACAGATCTAAATATGATACAGTATATATGTTGAACAAATTTTAAAAGACAAAAGGAATCCTTGCTTATTATTAAGGCAGTTTAGGATTTTTTTTTAATTTTCCCCCTCGTTTCGTAAGACCATGCTTGTTCTTTACATCACATTTCTGGCACCTGCTTGGTGCTCTTGTGGTAGAAAAATCTTCTATCCTACATCATTCTTATATCTAGTCCGTTCCTCACAGGTGGTGTGAGAGGTAACATTATATATATGTTTTTCTCCTTGTGGGAATAACAAATGATTGTGACATTAGTAGCCCCAGTTTTATGTGCAAATTTTTTCAATTGTAGGTCCTTTCTATCTCTAAGGGTTGTTAGAAAATTATGTTGTGGGTGAGTTGGTGATATTCATAAGTTTCATCCTTGATGCCAACTAATTTGTTTTCATGTTGTTATATCATATTATGGCTATGCTTCAACGCGAAGGGGGGATGGAGGGAGGTGGAATTAGCTTGCTTCCTCACAACCTTCTCGCCCAGTGAGTGAAGTTTGTCCCCAGTCAAGTTATAAAGGTTTTGGTGGTCTTAAGAATGGTGGTAGAACTCATTCGAAAAGGCTTGGTCGTCTTAAGAATGGTTCTGGTTGGGGTTCCCTTTTGATGTACTCTCTATTCCTGAAATACTGCTATGTAGGCAGTTGGATCCCAAAACTGAGAAATTAATCAAAAGACTTGAAACATTCCATTTCTGCACCACCAATTATAGTTCCAAAGTGTCCTTATTCTCACTGCAGCCTGGCAAAAATGCTGAGACTAAACAGATACTTTGTTTTAAGTTTAGTTTAAGGATATATGATATACATGTAGATAGCATTGACAGAGATTCTTTGACAGTGAAGAAACAAAAAACTCAGGATTCAGAGAGGTAGACAGGAAATGGGGTCTTACCTTTGGTGTCTCGGTTCCGGCCCTTGGATAGATTCCATGTTAAAGAAAACTACTTTATATTTTACAGTAACTTGATTAGAAACTTAGAAGAGGGAACTGTCTTTTCGTTATATCACTTTTGATTCCGGTGCAGCCGGATGGTTGGTGGTTGAATAAATTTCTCCTTTTTGCATAGAAAAACATCTGGATTCAATACAGATTCACATGCCTTGCTTGCCAAACTAAAAACCTGAAAAATATTAACACGTTTAATCTTATTCTGTTAGCAATATTATGGCTACCATAAGATAAGTAAGTGTCCCTCAGGTCTGATAATTAGGAAGATTAAAACAAGATGAAAGTGTATTTTTTAAAAGCATCAAGATTGTGTCTCTGTGAAGTGTGATGGTGACAAAGAGGGCAAAGGAATGGTGGTTTGTTTCAGAGGGCTAGAACATTGCTTCAAAAAGGGGTTCTATATGCCAAAGGGAGTCCAAGAAATCATGGTTTGTCAAAAAGGGCTATAATAATCTTCAAAGTTATTAGTAGAGACTTATTGAGTTGTGTGAGAATTATGTTTTGTCTCTAATCTTTATTGTATTAAAAACCTTAAGAGTAGTAGAATGCATTGGTGCTTTTGGTATTGATGAGGCTTATAATTGTTGGTTGATTATTTTGGTGGATTATCTATTTTTCTCTCATCTGAACGTAAATAAGTTTGTGAAGTAAATATATATATTTGACAGAGTTTTCTGTCTCTTTCTTTCTATCTTTATTATAAGATCTCTGCTGCATGTTTTATGTGATTTGTGTATAACAATGACAATGTTGATCATCAGTAGACAATTTAGGTGTCTTCAAGTCTGGAAATATGATCCAAGAAAGGTCCTGTCTGCCGGTTGAACAATCAAACACCTTGAAATTTTTTGTTTATTAACTAACTATTATACTAATAATTTGTGCAAAATTAAGAAGACCTTAGAGCGATTAATCTTGGCCTCAAATTGGATAGGACCTTGGAATATGGTTTACTTGCTAGTTACTTGTTAGTGATATTGAAAACAACTAAGATCCTAATAAGAGTGGCGGAACATGCTTGCTAGTTTTCAGCCGGCTGATCTGTGAATCCGTGTATCCCATGGAAGCTGCTGGGATATATTTGCTCAAGTAGGTTTAGTTAGCAGGCAAAAGTATCTTAGTGTAGTTGCACTTGTAGACAGTGGATATATCAAAGGTGCATAATGGTATTGTATATATAATGTTTAGGGAATAGGGGAGAGTACTATACTATATGGTTTCAGCACTCTGAGTCAATTCATTTGAAAAGTGTGGGTCTTTCACATGTTGAAGAACAGATCTTTCTTACAATGTGGGTCTTTCACATGTAATGTCTTGCATGGTGATCACAGATTAGACTGATTATAATAAGATGATCTTTTTCCACTGTAAAGAGCAAGAGCATAATTAAGTTCCCATCGTGAAAATCTAGAACTACGTCTTAAGTCAGTCATCAGTCAAGATCCTTGAATACTTCTCATTCTGAAAGTTCAGCCACTTTTCAATTTTGTAACACCCAGGTCCCAAGTATATAATTTTTGTTCTTTTGTTTCGGTTGGAGGCTTCCCATTTTTTCAATTGTTGGCATGAAATCAAGATCATTTTCATTTGGTCAGAGCTGTGTTTATTCTGATTTTGATAATCTCTGATAAATGATTATGCTTTTCTTAGTTTTTCAACAGTTCAGCATACATGATCTTATTCTAATCGTGCCATAAAAGAATGAGCTGAAGTTTCAGGCAAAGCATATCATCAATGCCTGTATATTTGCACTTGCACTTAGAATACCCAGGATACCTCTAGTATATATATTTACTGTACAATTACAGAATATTTAGAATCTAAAATAGCCTGTAAATTTAGTAATTTACACAAACTAAAACACCAAAACCTCACCATGAGTCTTAGAAATAGTAAAGACAAATCCGAATCAAGATAAATATACCCTATTTGGTGGCTGCTGTTTTTTGAGTTTGGAATGAGGGTGGTAGTGTGAAAGGCTCCAGTCATACTTAGTTGGCTATGATCCCCAAGAAGGCTAAACCCACTTTTGGGATGAAGTATAGGTTGAAGTTAGTGGCTAAGACATTGGCAAACAGGTTGAAGTTAATTGTGTTTCAAATTATTTGAGTACCAACTTGCATGCCTTTGTTATGAAGGGGCTTATCATGGACAATATTATTATAGCCTTTGAGTTCATCTATGCACTCAAGAAGAGAAGGAGGAATGTGAGAAAGAAAATGATTCTAGAGATTGAGATGGCCAAAGGATACAATGCTGTGGAGTGGGGTAATGCTTTCCTACTTCTTTGATGGCATGGTTGTGGTTTGATGCGAGGTGGGTTTCCTTCATCTCACACTGTATCTGAACTATCACCTATGAAGTCATCCATCTGGAGGACTTCCTGAAGTGGGTTTCCCCATACATTTTCCTTATTTGTGCTGATTACTAGATTCTCTTCTACGTGCAGAAGTGAAAGAGAGGGTTCATGGAGTTGAAGTAGCAGATATGAAGCCCCACACATATATGATGAACTTTTATTGGCCATCTCAATCTCTAGAATCATTTTCTTTCTCAAGAATAAGGCGGTTGAAGGAGATTTTGTTGCATCCATTTCATCCGCCTTATTCTTGTGTATGAGAAGCCTCTGGCAAAATATTTATTATGATAAATCAGCAATGTCTTTTACTGCAAGTACTGAGTCTGATTGCAAGATTTCTGAATTCAGGATGCCTATTGTGTTGTGCCAGGAATGTTACTAGGGCTACGAAGACAGAAGGTATAATAATAAGATCTCCAGGACAGTGAGGGACTGTGTGGTTATAAGAGTAGAGGGATGAAATGGAAGGTTGCTGTCAAGGACAGGTAATGAAATACTTATAAAAGCAGTTCTCAAGCATTTCTGACATACTCCTTCAGTTTGTTACTAACCAAAATGGATTGTCTCAAGTACTGAACTCTATGTTGGCCAAAAATTGGTGGGGGAGGGATGCCGGTCGTGGTTGGCATTGGAAGAAATGGAGCTTTATATGTCTATGGAGGAGTCTTTAATCCATGATCTATGGGGTGAATGCAAGCATAGCTTTGCGTATCTTTTTGTTAGAGCTCTGTACACCTGCTGAAGAGATTTGTGTCTCTCTGATGGTTCTTTGAAGAGAGCATATTCTGTTGTTACATGGTTGGGTGGAAGGCAAGGAGCCTGATAGTTTGGTTATGAAGGTTGTTGAGTTGTATGAGGTGTTTAGGGTAGCGAACTAAAAGGCACCAGAGCAAAGTGGTGGTGTTTAGTAGCCAAAAGATGATGTCCTCTGCAATCTGGGTTGCATGATGAATACTTTGCTACAGTGGATGTGACAAGTGGACAGTGAGGGCTTGGGGGAGTAGTGATGACTGGGAGCGATGAAGGTGAGCTCATGGGTGCAATGGGGCTGATTCTATCCTTGCTTCTAAATCAGTTTTGGCTGCTGAGTTGATAGCTTTACAGATTGGTTTTCAGTTCGTTATTGATGCTAGCATCTTTCCTCTGATGATCGGTGCTGGGTCTGAAGTATCCAATGTTGATCATCTCTAACGTGGTGATCAAATTACAGATTGGATACTTTTTGACAAGATAATTTGAAAGTCTAAACTTATATCTCAAGTACTTCTCATTCTGATTTCACTCTCAAGTATACGTGTCTTTAAGTTGTTGAGATAGCATCGAAGATCAAGATGGTTTGCTGAATCTGCAATTGTTTCTTTATGATTTTGGAGTTTTGGTCATCTCTAATTGATTATGCTTTTGTTAGTTGATTCTGCAATTGTGTCGTTATGATTATGGTAATTTTAATTGTTTTGTCATCTGATGCTCTTTCATTCATCAGTGGGAGTAAAGCCTCAAAACAACTCTTGTTTTTTCTTGAGAGATATGCTAAACTTCGAGTGGAAGACCTCTATGCAGAAAATTCAGAAAGTACCGAAAGCATTGACAGTATATGCAATGTATTAAAACTCTTAGGGACCATTTTTCTGTAGCTGGATTTTATATTCCCGATGAAGATATAGTGACTTTGATCTTGAATGGATTCCCTGTTGACTTGTCAACCATAAGGATTTGTCATTAAAGATTGTAAGATGCCGATCTCTGTGATCGAGCTTCGAACGATATTACTGGATGTTGAATCTGATACCTCTCATGAATTGCTCCTGTGACTGCACTTGTTTCCAATCATGAGAAGCATTCAAGATCTGAGGTCGAAAACTTTGAAGGAGATTCTTATGGTACATATCCAGTTGCTCATCCAATTGAGTCTTTCAAGAACAATTTTGATAATTACAAACGCTTCAATCAAAGAGGAAGAGGCTCTCACGCCTCATTCCAACTCCCAGAGGTATAGATCCTCAAGTGGGTTTAACAACTCATGTTCTCCGAATAGTCTAGACTTAAAACTGTTTTTCAATTAGCCACTATAATTAACTTATGCAGTCTCTGCTCCATATCTCAACATCGAAGATGAAGGCGCTTGTATTGTAGATGGTTACATTGGTCCTCATGGTACCTTCACATCTGAACTCTGAAGCTTGTCAAATCTACTATAATTTTGGCCACACTGCTCACACATGTTCTCAGAGATCTGCTCCAAGGCAAGTTATTGCTTATGGATCTTATATGCATTGTCAGATTTGCATGAAGACAGGTTACAATGCCACTGAATGCTTGCATTGACGCACAACAATAATATTCAGCTAATTAATAACTTTGTCGCACCTCAAGATATGACTGCTTCATTTTCCTCTCCTCCATTGCCACTCTCAAATACTACTTGAAGTCTTCCCTTACCTATTGACAATGCAACTTCAGTTCCTTCTGCTTTCTTGACTTCTAAGCCACCAACTTCCAGGGTTATTGCACCCACATTAGAATGTCAACAAGCTATGGTTCATGCAATTGAACATTGCAGGCACCAGGCACTTAAAGCTCCCTTCCTCTCCTCCGGACAGTATTGCGTGATATAGTTTCTGCTGCAGTTGTTAGCCACTTTTGTGCTGCAACCTGATGATTTGGTCCCCAACCATTAGGTTGGGCGGGATGTTAAGAGTACTATAGCTTGGACAAATGTCCTCAATTCATTGGTTCATCAATAAGTTAGAGAGGTTAAGCTTGCTCTTAATCCTCTGTTAGTATAAATCCGGTCTTCCCTTCTTGTATATTCACTATTCAGTTAGTCACAATCAAAGAAATACCAAAATTCATAGTGATTAGTTTCTGTCTGCTATATTTCATTGCTTTTAACCTTTAATTAGAAACTTGGTCAAAATCCTAGCAGTTGCACCCAGTCTCATTATTGGCATGCCATGGAACTAAAAATGAGCTGAAGCTAAAGCACGTCATGAATTTCCATATATACAAAATAACAAAAAAGATATATATATTATGTACTCGGAAAACTGATAAGTACTCTAGCATATATTACAGAAATCCACACGCTAACTCTCCACTATGAGTGTTACAAATAATACAAGACAATTTAGAATCAATAGTTCAATACCCTACTATAGACAACATTTACATAACATATAGAGAACTGTTAACTATATATTTCACCCAAATCCAATACTAAGATTCAATATGAGACACGCTCACAAGTCACAACACACAATTTGAAGCGATATATATATTTCACCGGCCAACTCTATTTGGGAATTTTCTTGTGGAGTGAGAAAGTTGACAGCCACACCAGAAGGACCAGCAAAACCGAAGCAAACAACGACGTAGCGAGGGAGCCTGCTAGATGTTTGCAGTACTTGTCAAAAATAGAGCAAACCTTGTTCCACTGCACATGTTCATTGCCCTTGTATCCAATATACGCAACTCCCCCGGCGGTACCCGTGGCAGAGGCCACTAGACCCAGTATCAGCTGCATCATATACAAAAGAAGGGTATCATAGTACCGTCCAGTTTGTTTGTGTTGTTGGTACAAATATACTATATACAGAAAGAATGCAGCTGAGCTTGCTTACCACATCCCAAAATGCAAAGTGGAGCAAGAACTTGGTTGAGAATATTGGCTTCCAGATGACTGAAAGGGATGCTAGTGAAGTAAGAATACCATAGAGGCCTGCAACTGATAGTGCCACTACAAAGTATCTGAAACATGAACCAACAGTAAACCAAGTCTTATTATTAAATAGTCCTCGTTTTTAGACTAATTTCTTTTTATACCATTTTATTCAAAGTTTTCCAATTAGGAAGTCATAAATGATTGGGTGACTAGGATTAGATTGAATGGAGAAAAAAGAAATAATAAGGTGCTTTCCAAGTCCACTGTAACATACAGGTAGCTGGTGGTAGGAGAATACCTACTTTTTGGTAGGAAAGCGTCATAATCTGTATTAATTGTTGTTCATAGCTAGGGGAACATCAATCAGAAATAAAACTAGGCTTAAGAACGAGAGAAGTTTTAAATACACACCCCTAATTACTTAATACACACTCCTTACTCAATACACCTATCATTTAATTACTCATTCTAATATTTTACTAAATACACAACCCAAATTACCTAAAATATCTTTAACCTAAAAGACCATGAAATACACTATTATTTAACTACATTAAGGCTACTATTCAATTTGATTAGTATATATTAACATATTAGTATTTTATAATTGACCATATTAATTACTTCTGTTAGTTATTGAGAAATCCATAAGGAATTATTATTGTTCCCTTCAAATAGATGCTTAGAAATAGGTTTTGTATTATTTAAGTTCTCATCCACCAAACACCATATTGATCAAGTATAAAATTTTGAGTCGAACATTCAACCAAGAATGTATCAGTAGTTTCTCCACAATGGTGGAACTACGAAATTGTCATTGGATGGTCAAACAAATTAACAATTACAAAGTCTTATACCTGTGATTTTTTATATTAGATAATAAATTGACTAAGAGAAATTTTAAATACACACCCCAAACTACTTAATACACATCTCTATTATTTTATATTTCAAATCAGATTTTATAGGTAGGTTAAATGACTAAAATAGACATCTATGTATTAGAAGAAAAATAAAAATAATCATATCTTCCTTATATTATTCTATAATTATAAACGCAATGAATTTCTATACATAACATCATCATTTAAAACAAGAATAAAGTTAGAAACCATATAATTTAAATTTTCCTTAAATAAATTGTAATTAAATAGGGCGAGAGACCATATAATTTAGAATTTCGAAATCAATGACATTAAATGTTTTTAAAACATATCGCTTTACTCCCACTTTTTAAGTTTTTAGTTTTTTTTTTTTCTTTCTAAAAGTTATGATTAGTCAATTTATTATCTAATATAAAACAGCACAAGTATAAAACTTTGTAATTGTTAATTTGTTTAACCATCCAATGACATGACAACTTCGTAGTCCGCCATTATAGAGGAATTACTGATATAGTTTTGATTGAATGTTCAACTCAAAATTTTATACTTGATCAATAGGGTGTTTGGTGGATGAGAACTCAAATAATACAAAACCTATTTCTAAGCATCTATTTGAACTTTGAAGGGAACAATAATGAATCCTTATGGATTTCCCAATAACTAACTTAAGTAATTAATATGGTCAATTATATATACTAATAAAATTAAATAGTAGCCTTAATGTAGTTAAATAATGTATTTCATGGTTTTTTTAGCTTAAGGATATTATAGGTAATTTGGGTTGTGTATTTAGTAAAATGTTATAATGAGAAATTAAATGGTAGGTGTATTGAGTAAGGAGTGTGTATTAAGTAATTAGGGGTGTGTATTTAAAACTTCTCATTGACTAATCATAACTTTTAGGAAAAAAAAAAACTAAAAGTGGGAGTAAAGCGATTTGTGTTAAAAACATTTAATGCTATTGAATTTGAAATTCTAAATTATATGGTTTCTCACCCCATTTAATTACAATTTATTTAAGGAAAATTTAAATTAGATGGTTTCTAACTTTATTCTTGTTTTAAATGAGGATGCATATATAGAAATTTATTGTGTTTATAATTATAGAATCATATAAGGAAGATATGATTATTATAAGGCCTGCTCACCTAAGGGACAGTTTTTAAGGGACTGTGAGGGACAAGTGAATCTGACGGCTGAAAATAAATGCACAGTTTTAAGTTGTTATAATTTTTGTTTTTATATTTAATACATGTGGTTGAGATGCATTTGTCCCTCACAGTCCCTTAAAACTGTCCCTTAGGTGATTATTATTATTTTTCTTCTAATATATAGATGTCTATTTTGGTCATTTAATCTACCTATAAAATCTTATTTGAAATATAAAATAATAGGGATGTGTATTAAGTAGTTTGGGATGTGTATTTAAAATTTCTCTAAGAACGATGACCAAATCAAGGAAAAAAAAAAATAGTGTTATTGCTACAAGCATGTAGATGGAAGTCTATATTTGTCGAAATTAATGACTAGATTGAGGCTCATTGTACCATATCAATAGTGATATTTCTCTTTAGTTGTTATAATAATATCTCAAGTTCAACTCAGATTTATTCGAATAAAAATAAAATAAAAGATGATAAGCTCTTAAGAATCGTAGATCATATAGTCAGTCCAACAAGAGATTGAGTATAGTATGCTATATTTTGTTTTGTTTTCGAAAACAAGAAACTATTAAAGTAAATTATTTGGTTATTATATTCTTTGTCCTAGTGATATTTCTCTTTAGTTGTTATGATAATATCTCAAGTTCGATTCAGATTCGTTCAAATAAAAAAAAGAAAAGAGAATTGTAGATCATATTGTCAGTCCTACAAGAGAGTAAAACTATATAATGATATATTTTGTTTTGTTTTCGAAAACAAGAAACTATTAAATTAAATTTGGTTATTATATTCCTTATCCATCAAGACTCCCATTTTGTGCAACTAATCTAAAAAGTTTAGTGATCGTAAATTATAAGAGATTAGTGATTGAACTCTTGATGAAAAACAGATATATATATTAGAACTATGTGCAAAGGTATGGAAAGAAACTAAAAGAACTATGTGAGAAGACCAACTCTTTGCTAACTAGTAGTATGTGCCTTCTTGTGTAACCGATACATCTAATTCATGTACTTGGGACAGTTCAAATAATAGTTAACTTTGTGGATATATGTATGTAAGAGACTCACATGAAGGCAGGAGAGTGATCAAACTTGGCTTTTAACGGGATAGGGCCTCGGAATACTGTCTGCTTGCTAGTTACCATGATCAATACACTTGTTAGTGATGCTGCAAACACCAAGAACCTAAGTGCCACATCGACTGCAAACAAGTCAACTGCTTTTGGAGGAGGAGGAGGAGGAGGAGGCGTGTCTCCGTACGAGGCCTTTGGTGGTGGAACTTCCTTACCGGTTTCCGGGTTAGCTGGCTTATCCGTCGATGCCATGGAGGCAGCTGCAGGGATATATGATGTTGGTTAATTTGATGGCAGAAGTGTTGGTTGTAGTGCTACTTGAAAATGGTGGAGGATAAGTATCTGCATTCTATATTTATATATGATGTTCGGGCCACACTAAACAGTCTAAACACAGTATATAGTTGGAGTTTCCTGCACGCCAACTGAATTGGTTTGGAAAGAGTTTAGTTGCTTATGTATATGATGATCATAATAATAACACAATTGATCATTATCCTATAATTAACTTCGTTTTCAAAAAAGATAATTCTTGATACTAGATGATTAGGTAGAACCGGAACCAGAGAAAGTTGATACGAATTTCTATATAATTGTAAGCACCAAAGAAAATTGATTCCTGTCTTGTCCAACTCAGCTCCCCAAGCTAGAAAGCAAAGATGCTCGGGCTGAGACTTTTACCGTATGCGTAGGCAAAAGTTTGGCATTCATCAAACTTTAACTGGTTTTCTATTATACTTACTCTCTAAATTAAACATTTAGTTGTGATAACGTTCTAAATTTGAATTTTTTTGGGTCAATGTTTCCCATCCTTCTCTCTTCAACTAATTCATCAATTATCCATCATTATTTATGAGTGAGATTTGGGCAATTGAGCTGTTAAATTTTGCAAGAAATTTAGTAGGAATATGTTGGAGAGGGACAACTAGGTCAAAATGGGTGAAATTTGATCATGGACAGTTAATTAGTATAAACCCAAACAAGGGTGGTCTTAAGCATGTTCGAGTGGTGCGGTCGCACGAAGCCTCTGAAAACAAGTCTCTGGTTTTCAGAGGCTTCTAAATTTTGATTATAGATTGTGAAGTTCACTGTTGTCATGAATGTATTAGGAGTTATAATATCGTGTTTAACATTATTTCAAACTTTCTTAGTTATTGTGGTTAGTTGTTCGAGGATAACTTTCACATACTGTTAAATGATTTTGTCATGACATTTGCTTTATTATATCAATTCAAACTTTTTAGGTCATTTAACAATTGGTGATTCTAGTTGGACCTCCATTTTTGCTATGTAGACCTCAACTTCATTATTTTCCCCTTTAAACTGACAATTTTGCCCCTTTATCATTATTATAGTTGTTATTTTATTTCTTTTCTTTTCTTTTTTTCTATCTCTTGCCTCTCCTTCTCTCTTACATCGTCTCTCTCTCTCATCTCCATAAGAAAATGGTGGGCAACGAGTTTATGCAAAAGAATAGCTCCCAAACGTGTAGATGCATCTTCCATCATAGAAGAGCCTTTCAACGAAGAAAATAGCGTCGGTGGCGATCACCACCACCATCATCACCCATCATCTTCGCAAAATTGATCATAATATATAGCCTTTGATCTAATTTGAACATGCTGACCAAATGAACTATTGAAGAGTGATAAAATTTATAATTTTGGATATGTGATAATAATGGTCAAATGAATTACGTAGGATATGTGAAAATCATAAAGCATAATTGTTGGTGCTATGCATAATGTGATGTTGATGTTGAATTTTTCTTTTTCTTTTATGGGATGCAAATGTTGAATATCGATCGAATATAGAAGATTCATTTAGTAATAATAATGAAAAAAAAAGAGAAAGATGAAAAGAAGAAAAAGGATCAGATGGATGCAGAGGGTGATGACTGGAAAAATTGCAATGCAAGGTTAGATTCATTAAGTTGGATTTTTTTTTTGTGCTGTTTTTTGGAGGGCCATTATAGTAATTAAATTTTTACAAAATTTCATGGAGGTCTATATAGCAAATATGGAGGTCTGAATAGAGCCACCCTTTTGCAATCAACATAAGAAAAATACTTTTTTAATTAGGTTATTCTTTGATTGCTATCTAAACCTTTATTATGTTCCAGGTCAATCATTATTTGGACCCCTTTCAAAAAAACAAAAAAAAAAGGCCTTTAGTTATCATGAATCATATGCATAACGTACCTTGGCAAATGGGGACTATAAACCCAAGCCAAGTTTTATACATGGTTACAATACCTACAAGTCACAATCGAATAGATAATTTGCGTGTGGTATGGTTCCAGCCTCTAGAACGTTCCCTTATCAGAAAATCAGTTCCTTTGGCATCTGGCCCAGATCTTAGCTCATCATATTTGCACTACTGTCAGTATTATGTATGAATAAACATATAGATATTGGGCTATAAGCATATGAATGCTAATCCTGCTTTGTTTCTTTTCCACTTTCTGATCAACCAATTAGCAATTTAGATGAATACGATATCAAGTTATATACTATTCTCGGCTTCTGTAAAAGAAAAGCAGGCAAATGTCTTTTTCTTTATCGGTCTTTTATCAAACTCAAATGATTGCCTGCAATTACGTACCAACTTTCTCGATGTAGTACATATATACCTACCATTTAACTAGTATATAACTATATACGTATTCTTTCAAATGGACTAATTATAGAGTAAAACTGAGCCTCTTGATTCTTCAATCTGTGTGCGGCAGTTTTGTCAGAAAGAACCTTCAAGAGATTCGATGATGAAATTGATTATATACTCAGACGTGTACGTCACTTCTGAAATAAATTCATCGAGCTTATCCCATTAGTTGAAGAAAATCTGGATCCGTGTAGATTATGGTTTACGTAATTAACTATCATTTAGGTCAATTCTGCTGTCGCTATCTCAACTACAACTTTGTTTTCTTTCTCTTTTGGTTATGGATATATAATGTTGCATAATATTCCTGCAATATGATGAATAAGTACTAGGTTTTGAAAGTAATTAATTGTTGTAATAAGAGGCGTACAAGACAAAAGAAAGGCGATCGGTTCATTGAACTCTTCCTGATGTAGTCTTGTTTTTTTGGCTTAACATACATGATGCTTCCTAGCTAGCTAGAGCTTCCACATTATTACCATAGTACAAGATACACATGTACAGGTCCCCTTATTCTATGAATCCACAAAGCAAGGATTAACAAAAATTAATTTTTGGAAAGCTAGATTGGTTAAGTATGTAATGATACTTCAACGTTAATTGCTATAGTAAGGTTTCTTGTTGGACATTGACGTCCTTCAAAACCGACTTTCTTCGACCAACTTGGTCATCACTAGATGTACATGCATTTGCCGACGACCAAGGTTAGGGTTTCTTGTTGGATTCGACATATTTCACTTATTAATTATGATGAGAAAGTTATTAGAAAATGAACGTCCGTAAATAAATTTTAGTGATCAAATGGGGCGAATAAAGTCGGTTTTGAAGCAAATTTATGTTTTCAGACCCAACCAAGTACATTTGCCAACGAAAACTTTCACCAACTTGGTCACCGGCAAATAAAGCACGGACATTTGGTGGAAATGGCTTCATTTTCTCTATAAACTAAAAAATATTGTCCGCTAGATTGGAAAAAAAATAGAGAAAATTAGAAAAAAAAAATTCAAAAAATGAAGCTCCTATTAGGAAAAACTCATTCCTATATTTTATTTTAATCTACACTCATTCACATAATTAAACCTTCTTTATAGGTTTTAATCTAAACCCATTCACATATTCAGGCTTTGGCTTGCTTGCGGCGGCGTGAAGTTGGCGGCGAGTTTTGGTGTGTACAGCGGTGCTGCACAGGGAAGGGATGATTGGAATTGGTTGGGCCACGGGTGGACCTTGGGTTAGGGTTTTCTTTTGGGCTTTAGGGTTTTTTTTTAAGGTTTTTTTTTTTATAATTCCAATAACTCCCTAGTTTGTTCGGGGAAAGTAGTGGGTTTTGGCCCAGTTTAGGCTTGCTTTATTCGTGGGCTTTAGTCTATATTGCTATGGTTTCTTCTTACACCAAGTTAATGAATCTCCTGGAGTACCACAATTGAGTGCATTGACGAATGGAGATTCAAAATAATTTTCTTAGTGTACGCTGAGATTTATAGTTGTGTAGGCTCGTAAAATTCAAATGAGCATCATTGTACTAGTGGATGGTACCCGTATTCCCTTACCTGCTTGACCACTGATTTAGGGTACAAGCATATAGGGTTTATTTGTATGTGCCGTTCTGGCTTTGGGATTAAATAAAATCTCTATTACTCTGTCAAAAAAAAATCTAATTATTATTTTTCACGTTTTTTTTAGTTTGATTATTTTACCCTTCTGATTGAATAGGTAAAATATTCCTCAAATATAGCTGTTGACTTTTTAGTAAAATATTTATTTCACCTCACTTACCGGAAATGAAATAGAATAATCCAACACCACCCTTGTCATTAACTTTCACTTGCTAATTTTGATATTTCTAGATGAACCATAGGTATAGCTGTATAATTTTTCCTATCGTACAGGTGTTAAATATCATGTGAGTTTTAATATAAGCAAATGATTTAGGTACCTATCATTTAGGAGTTTACAATTTGTACCTATCAATCAGGGAATAACTTAGATAGAATGAACCATAGGTAAAACTGCATAATTTTGTCTATCGTTCAGGTGTTAAACATTGTGTGGGTTTTAACATAAACAAATGATTTAGGTACCTATCATTCAGGGAGTTCACAATTTGTACCTAAATCATTCAGAGAATGACTTAGGCACCTATAATTCCAGCTTTTGAATGTGGAGATTATATAACCTCTAACCCAGGTATTGATTTAGATTAGGCTTTTGAATGTGGAGATTACATAACCTCCAACCCAGGTATTGATTTCAATTGCTGGAATCAAGAGTTGATTAAGTCTGGGCGATGTCTTTGCGCAACTGTTTCAAGACTTGCATCTGCAGAAAGTTTGGGGATGATGGCAGCTTTAGTAATTCTTAACAATAATGAGTTTTAATATTTATCCTATTTAATAGGTTTTTTTAGATAAACCTAATTAATAGGTTTGGGTGTATAAAACAATCTTATAGATGGGTTTAATCTAAAAGGTGTGTGAATTTGGGTGTAGAATCAAATTCCCAAAAAAAATATATACATATAATTTTTACATGGAAAAGTATTTACGCATTCTTTTCTCTTTATCGATTTCTTTATGAAATGTTAATTAATTCATTGATAGAATGGTAAGCAAGGTCCAAGTGAACATCTTTCCTTCAACCCTAGAATTACCATGGATACATTTGCCGACGAATACTTTCACCAACTAGCTCACCGGCAAATAAAGCATGGACATTTGGTGGAAATGGCTTAATTTTCTCTATATACTAAAAAATATTGTCCGCTAGATGGAAAAAAAAAAAAAAAAAAGTTATAATTTGTACATGGAAAAGTATCTACGCACTCTTACAACTAGTCTTTTTACTCACAACCTCCCACTTACAAATGAGAGACTTATGCCACTAGACCAAAGGGGAGACTTACATCTGCAGAAAGTAACTCTTTTCTCTTAATCGTTTTCTTTTTGAAAGGTTAATTCATTGATAGAATGGTAAGCAAGGTCCAATTAATGGAGCATCTATCCTTCAACCCTAGAATCATCACATCCATGGTAAAATAAGTTACTCGTTACAATCACTTGAAGACCCTAACATACAAACAAAAATCTCAATGCCTATTAGCTAACTGCTAACATATATCATCACTGCTACAGTGCTACCTCATTCGAGTTACGAATGGCCGAATTGACCTGCCCCAGTAAGGAGTTCACGAAACTGGAGAGGTCCAAGCTTCCATGCAATTGGCTAGGCTCTGAGAAGAGAATCCTGAACTTGCTAAGTCGTCACAGAGTATGGCAAGCCAAGAAACTCTCCACAAAACTCGTCACTTGGGGAAACTAACTACTCAGTTGACCCTGAAATTATGTATGTAATGTACAATGGCATATTAGCTTGGTACGTACCCGATGGATAAACATATGTATTTACATTTACAAGAAAGCTTCATTACGTATGAGCCAATAATCAATTTATTTTAGCTCGCACATTTCATCACATGAACCTAGAAAACCAACAAAACAAACGGGGAATTTGAATTCAAACCCACGACTTTTTAACACCCAAAGCTTCGACGATGATACCACATGTAGACAATCATCAATCCCAAATTTTTAAGCGGATAGAGAGTATGTCAAGCTAGACACACGATAGTTGTTTTTGGCCGGAGCACAAGTAAGGCAAGGCGTTAATATGCATATGTTTTAGTTCCTTCTTGTGCCTGTGGTGGAGTCTGTAAGGTCTGCGCTTGTGGTGGGGTTTGTAACGGAGACTGTGCAAGTGGTTGTGGTGTCTCAAAGGTTTGTTTGGGGATCCTTTTGTAGAGACTAATTAGGGAGGTCCATAGAAGAACGACAAGCAAAACTGAGGCAAATAAGGCGAACCCCAAGGCGACTCCTAGATGTCGACAGTAGCGGTTGTAAGTAGAGCAAAGATCACCCTTGAGTATGCTATATGCAACACTACCGGCACTCCCAGTTGCTGAGGCTACCACTCCCAATATCAACTGCATATATATCACCAAATTTGTTTACCAAAAAAAAATTGAATCATGTAGTGCGTACTAATACGAGCTTCACAACTAAAACTAATTGACAATAGATAGAGTTGATCCAAATTCTTTATAAACCTATATGCAAGGTCCTCCATTTTTTCATGTAGGATTCATATTCTCAACACATACTGTTTCATCTTTAAAAGATATAAACATGCAGAACAACCCTATTACAACTAGAGCAAGTAACCTAGAGTTTGGGCTAGACACATACTCTGGATTTACTTGAACACTCCCCTTGTGTCACCCAAACGTGGTGCTTCTCTCGTTGCCTCATTAAAAAAAACATTCCAGAGTAACAAAAACCTAGTGAGACAAAAAAACAACACACCCTTCATATTTTGAGATCAACATGTAGACATCTCCCCCTGATGTCTGCGTCTCCCCTTGATGACTACGATCATGAGACTTCGGATAACTTCCGCAAGCCAATGCTTGCAACATGTTTCTCGAACGTGGATTTGGGCAATGACTTGGTAAACAAATCTGCCATATTGTCCTCAGATCGAACTTGGTTCACTCTGATCTTGAGGAGCTTCTGTTGTTGCTGATTGTAGAAGAACTTAGGCGATATATGCTTGGTGTTGTCGCCTTTGATGTAGCTTTGCTTCATTTGTTCAATGCAAGCAACATTATCCTCATAAATGTTGGTAGGCTTATATGTGGTAGACTTCAAACCACAATTGCTTCAAACATGTGTAACTATGGATCTAAGCCATATACATTCACGAACCGCTTCGTGAAGAGCAATAATTTCTGCATGGTTCGAAGAAGTAGCAACAAGGGTCTATTTTGTAGACCTCCAAGATATCGCGTTCTTACCCATGGTGAACACACAACCAGTTTGGGAACGACCTTTGTGTGGGTCGGAGAGGTACCCAACATCAGCAAAACCTTCCAAAACACTTATGTCATTTTGGGATGGGGAGAGGAAACGCAGACCACTGTTGGTGGCGTTCCTGATATATGATGGGTCCGAATCCATCATCTCTCTGTAGGGATAGAACAAGCTCATATCAATCGTACCACATAGGTATCGAAAGATATCTTTAACACCAGTCCAATGGCGTCGTGTTGGCGCAGAACTATATCTGGCTAACAAGTTCACGACGAAAGAGATGTCCGGTCTTGTGCATTGAGCTAAGTACAATAATGCACCTATTGCACTTAGGTAGGGCACTTCTGCCTCTAGCACATCTTCGTCGACATCTTTTGGACGGAATTGATCCTTTTTTAGATCAAGACTACGGACGACCATTGGGTACTTGAAGGCTTAACTTTATCAGCATTGAAAACGCCTAAGCATCTTTTGGGTATAAGCTGATTGATGAATCAGGATACCATCTTCACGGTGCTCAAGTTCCAAGCCGAGGCAAAACCGTGTTCTCCCAAGGTCTTTCATCTCAAACTTGGATTTCAAATGTTCAGCGGTTTCTCTTAACTCTTTAAAGGTGCCAATTATGTTCATGTCATCAACATAAATCGCTACTATTGCAAATCTGGAACTTGTTTTCTTTATGAAAACACATGGGCATAGTTCATTGTTCACATATCCCTTCCCAGTCAAGTATTCACTTAGACGGCTATACCACATTCGTCTGGATTGTTTCAATCCATAGAGTGAGCGTTTCAACCTTATTGCAAACGCGCTCCGTGGTTTAGAGCTACTTGACTTGGGTAACTGAAGTCCATCCGGAACCTTCATGTAAATCTCTGTATCTAGATCCCCATATAGATACGCAGTAAACACATCCATAAGTTGCATGTCCAGTTTTTCAAAAACTACCAAACTGAAAAGGTAGCGGAACGTAATAACATCCATTACGGGAGAATATATATGTCTCCTCATAGTCGATTCCAAGGAGTTGTGAGAAGCCTTGAGCCACAAGACGAGCTTTGTATCTTACAATCTCGTTTCTCTCATTACGCTTTCTAACAAATACCCATTTATGACCAACTGGTTTGGTGTCGGGCGGTATTGGCACAACTGGCTCGAATACGTACCTTTCTCTTCTCTAGAGAATTAAGTTCTGCATGGATCGCTTCTTTCCATTTTGACCAATCAGCTTTACGTTGGCATTCATCAATGGAGCGTGGTTCTATGTCATCGGTCTCAATAATCTCACGCGCTACAGAATATGCAAATACATCATCAATGATGATGGAGTTTCTTTCCCACGTCCCAAAGACGTCTCTTGGACATAACCATAATCCAGAATTGTCATGGAATGGATTTTGAGTATCGATGACCAAAGGATTTGTGTGTGCCTCATTCACTCTCTTTCTAGGGCGAGTATCCTTAGAACCAATCAGTCTACCGCGCTTCCTCGCGGGACCTGTGGCCATAGGCGCCACATCACTGCCAATATGGGTAGTGGCGCCATCTCCTGGTACCTCAGGAGCGGCGTTATGTCCAGTATTTGGGACGTCAATCCTTGCAGGTACATTTGCAGTAGGTGTATGTGATCTTATCAATTTGGCAACATCAGAAAACGCATCAAGCAGAGTATCTGCTATGTTCTGGAGCTCGATAATTCGTCGCACTTCAAGTTCAGACTGTGCGGTACGGGGATCGAGATGAGACAGTGGGGACAGACCACGACAATTTCTGTCGTTCTTGTTGAACATCTGTGTTATTATCTCCCCCTAACGACGGGAAGATTGTCTCATCAAAGTGACAATCTGCAAATCTAGCAGTAAAGAGATCGCCTGTCAAGGGTTCCAGGTAGAGGATGATAGTTGGAGCCTCATATCCAATATATATGCCCATTCGTTTCTATGGACCCATCTTAGTACGCTGTGGCGGCGTAATAGGCACATAAATGGCACACCCACAAATGCTTAAGTGTGAGATATCAGGCTCGTACCCAGTCACTAGCTATAACGCAGAATAAGGTTGGGTGGCAGTGGATCATAGACGAATTAGCGTCGCTGCATGTGGTATTGCATATCCCCAAGCGGAAATAGGGAGATTGGTGCACATAACCAATGTCTGTGCTATCATTTGTAGGCGCTTAATAGCGGCTTCAGCCAGACCATTTTGGGTATGAACATGGAGAACTGGATGTTGTACATCAATCTTCAGTGACATGCAATATTCATCGAACATTTTCGATGTAAACTCCCTAGCATTATCAAGTCGAATTGACTTAATTGGGTGGTCCGGGTAGTGAGCCCGTAGACGGATAATCTGGCCTAGGAGTTTAGCATAAGCAGCATTTCGAGTGGACAACAACGCGACATGTGACCAGCGTGTCGACGCATCAACCAATAACATAAAGTATTTAAAAGGTCCGCAAGATGGTTGAATTGGTCCACAGATATCCCTTTGGATTCTCTGTAAGAACAGAATGAGTATTTTTGGATCCTTTGCGTAGGACGGTCTCGGTTCTAGTTTCCCTAAGGAACACGCTTTGCAAAATGAGCGAGGGGACTTAGAAGCAACCAATGAGGATTTTGGTTGCTCTTGAGCGTCTGAAGCGCTATTCGAAGCAAAATTGGTGACTACATCACCCATCATAGCGTTAGAACCATAGGAAGTGGCATTCATGGCACCACGGCCATGGGAATTAACATCCATGGCGTCATGGCCATGTGTGACGCCATCTATGGTGTTATCAAAGGGGACAGAGGCGGCCCTAGGGTGGCGGCGGCGCTAGAGGCGGCTGCAGTGGCGATCATACTAAGTCCGGGAATCAATCTTTGATTCTTGCTTTGTTTCACTCGAAAGAATGGATGTCTGTGTGAAGTCTTTAGTATAGGGATCATCAAATCACGACCAGGATGTCCTAGTTGGTCATGCCAAAGCCAAAATGTGTCAGAATCCAAGAGATCTTCTCTTATTACATTATTGGATTCAATAGGTCGAATTGTAGTGACATAAAGTCCACTTGATTGACACATAAGCTTCTCTAAGATGCGCTTTCATCCACAATCATTAAAGGTAATGCAAATGAACTCTTTTCTGTTCTCAGTATGCGTTTCCGCATGGAATCCGTTGGCTCTAATATCTTTAAAGCTCAATGAAGTTTGATTTGCCTTAGGAGTGTAGAGAGCTTCTGTGATATTTATCAAGGTGCCATTTGGCAAAAGGAATTGGGTCATTCCGTGTCCTTGAACTAAACCTGATGGCCCAGCCACGTATTCACAGAGGAATATGTATGCAACATCTCTAAGATAATTGCCTATGACGGAGAATGGTGTATGTAGTCGCGCTATCCGCAAGACATTACAGTTCTCTATAATCCATTCCTAAAAGAAAAAGCTCGTATTAAAAAGGAGTCATAATGAAAAGAACTCAACTTTTATTAATAACCCAAACGGAATTACATCATTGTCTCTTTAACTAAAGAAAATCTAATCCAATGAACTAGCTAATGCAAAACAATGGCAGTCGTCTAACTTCTTTCGGTAACTCCAAAATAAATGTGACCAGGTGAGTAGAGAGATGTCGGTGCAGCAAGGCTCGCTTAAGTACTACTAATCTCAAAACCTTCCTAGACATCACACTTACTTTGGATGAGCCTACTTTGAAGAAAGACTAAATCATTGGCATCTACTATAAAAATAATATGGCAATTGCCTACATCTCTTGGAAAATATAAAGACTTAATCAAAATCGCCAGCAAGGCCTTTGAAGTCTTCAACCCTTAGAGCGAGATCGTCATCTTGATCTTCTTGCTCCATGTAATATGCTTCCCTTGCTTCATGGTGCTGCTTGTAAGCCTTTGCAACATTCTGGGATGTTTTACATGCTTTGGCCCAATGTTCGGATGCTCCACACCGAAGACAAGCATCATTATGGTCAGGATCCCTTGATCGAGGCGCTTTAGGGTGCGCGTTGGGGACGACTTCTTTCCTTGGTGGCGTCACCACCATAGCCGGAGGCTTGGCCTCTCTCTCTCTTCACTCATTGACCTCCGCGGTTCTGTGTACGCCTATCTAGGCGGTTTCCTTCCTCTTTAGGGCGAGAACATGGACCAAAACATCCAGAATTATCCCTAACTTTAGGGTTTCGCTCCTTGCGTCCTCCCTTGGGGGCTCGATTATAGTTAGACTCCAAAATAGACTTGGTTCCCTTGGGTCTAGAGTTATAGTTCTTCACAAGGATGTTGTCGTGCTTTTCAGCAACGTTCATGGCCCCAATAAGCTCATGAAACCTTGTGATGCGTCCTGCATTGACATCAATCCGATAATTCTTTGCAATCATCAATGTAGAGACGGGGAAGGTAGAGAGAGTCTTCTCGATCAACATCATATCAGTGATGTTCTTTTCATAGAACTCCATCAATGACTTGATACGAAGGGCTTCCGAGTTATAGTCAAGTACAGACTTGAAATCACAGAAACGAAGACTATGCCGTCTCACTTCTAAGTCAGGAAGTAGGGAGTCACGAACGTTGCCAAATCGCTGCTCGAGTTCTACCCATAGCTTTCTAGGGTCCTCTTCATTGAGGTACTCATTCTAGAGCAAGTCATTCATGTGTCTTGTCATGAGAATGATGGCTTTCGCTTGATTCGCTTCCAAAGCGGCAGCTTGCTCAACCGTGAGCACGTTCTGACTTGACTCGAGGATCGTATTCAGAATTCCTCCAGCCTTAAGATGCTGGCGCACATCACAGACCCATTTATGGTATCCTGCGCCTGTTGTCTCCAGTGGAGCAAAATTCAACTTGTTCAGGTTACTCATCCTGAAAACAACAAGAAATTAGGGTTAGTTTCAAAGCGAAAAAGGCTACCACGAAAACATATAAAATTTCTGAGCGTAGTCGCTCCCAAGAAATTATGAATTTCCGAGCGTTATCGCTTCTAAGAAAATAGGGATTTCTGAGCGTAGTCGCTTCCAAGAAATCTGATTCCAAGAGGTATTGGATTAGATCGAAACAAAGATTTGTTTGTGGTCGATCATAACTTCTTAACAAACTCTAAGTTTGGAGGACTCTACAAGCTGCAAGCTTGGAGTGAGCACGAACCCTCATAGTTAGGCTTTTGGTCTCCCCTATGAAGAAGAAATGGGGGTAGAAGAAGGGAGATTGCAAGTCCCCGAGAAAAAGAAAAGAAATTGATATTACGAAAGCAAAAGGGCGAAATAAAAGAAAAATACCTTTTTTTCTTTGACTTTGACAAAATGTGTGGGCATTTTTTTTCTCTTTTTTCGTCTTTTTCCGGCAGTGGGTCGCAAGCCTCTTTCTTTTTTTCTTTTTTTTTTTTTTTCTCTTCTCTTCTTCTTCTACCAACAGGTGGGCCGCGTCTCCTTTTGTTTTTTTTTTCCTTCTTTCTGGGCCCGCTCTCTTTTCCTTCTCTTTCTTTCTTCTTTTTTCTGGGCCCCGTCACTTCTCCTTTGTCTGGGCCGCGTCTTTTTTTTCTTTCTTTTTTCTGGGCGTCTGACAGTTCAAGGGTGTGCAGCGGTTCTGCAGGCCGGTCCAGTAACTTTACCGCCGGTTCTGGGAGTTATTTTTCCGATTCCCGGATTCTAGAGTTAAGGCGCCGGTGGTGACAAAATTTGACAGTAGAAAGCGGTCTGGAAAGGTGTGAACCGTGTAGGAAACATTTTTCTCTTCTGGGGACCGATTCGGTACTTTTCTGGCCAGTTCCGGTGACTCCGCCGCGGGTTCTGGGCTCCTGGGATTGGAGGCTTCAAGGTGTGCGGCGGTGGTTGCTGGGATTTGAGGGCTACGAAATTAGGGTTTCAGGGTTAAGGCTTCGTACTGATAACGTGTTTTAGAGAATCGATATTTGGGAGAGAATTTGTTGTGCTTTCATTGATAATAGGGGCCTCTTTATATAGATGATTACAAGCAGTTGTGCATGGAAACATAATCGTATATTGATTGGATATCTACTAAGATTCTCCGAGATTATCTCTAATACAAACCCTATTACAACTAGAGCAAGTAACCTAGAGTTTGGGCCAGACACATATTCTAGATTTACTTGAAGAATAAATTTTCTTTTTCTATTATATTAATTAAATTGGTCAACTTCGAAGAAATGAATTTTCCTTTTCAAAAGAAATAACCCTTTTTCATTGAAAGAGTAATTATCCCTTTTATTTGGCAATAACGAAAGGATTACTAGTAATCCAGGTCATTCTCATTAAAGCACATACCCATATGGGTATCAATATATCACTCATGGCTCTGTTACAACACGCTAATTTGAATCTAAATTCTAAATTGAAAGGGTTAGAATAAAATCATAAAAATATGTATACATAATAAACCCAATCTTGAGCAAAATAATTACCGCTGCTTCGGTCTTTTTCAATATAATCATCACGTAGTTAACAAATATCATGTCCTTCTACTAAAATGGGCTGGAACGCTTGTATGCCTAATCTATGCAGAGTAGGTGCCCTATTCAGCAATACGGGATGCCCTTGCATAACTTCCTGAAGTATTTCCCATACAACCGGCTCTTTTTCCCGAATTTTACTTTTAGCCACTCCTATATTCGAGGCAAAATGCTGTCTAATTAAACCACGAATTAAAAATGTCTGAAAAAGCTCTATTGCTATTTCGCGAGGCAATCCACATAGATGTAATGAAAGTGAAGGACCTACAACAATGACAGAATGCCCCGAATAATCGACTTGTTTGCCAAGCAAAGTCTCACAAAATCTTCCCTTATTACATCTAAAAACGACTTGTAAACCTTATTATGATCATCTCTCATTGGTTGTCCACGGATTCCCTTATCAAGAAGTGCATCCACAACTTCTTGTACCAATTTCTCCTGACACATTACTAATTCTCCTCCACATTTTTTCAAGTGGTCATGCTAGAGACATAAACAACCATAGATAATTATGAGATGATATCTTTCCGAATGGGCTAAGATAATTCCTACTATATATTTTTAGTATTTATTATTATTTTTTAATTAAAGAAATAATTAGAAAATAAAACAGCAAGTAAAAAAATGAGTAATAACCCCAATAGAGACTGGTACGAGACAAAATGAATAAAGGAAAATTCTTACAAATGAGTCCTTTGCATTTGGTATCAACCCCCTTACCATTGTATATTGTTACTTATCGGGTGTAGAATAGGTCTGCTTCTTTTTGTTCCTACGAACAAAATAATTTCGTTATTACTAAAAGTAATTATTACGAAAAGCATCAACAAATATTAATCCTTTTCCCGAGACTAAAAAAGGTGTCTATAGCATAGCTTTTTCCAATGCAATAAAGTTGCATTGTGTCTATTTTTCCTTGATAAAGGGGTATTTCCATGGGTTTGCCTTTCTTTAAGAGGCTTATCTAAAAGATTCGCTATATAACTAGGAAAACGTTTCAAATACCATATGTGGGTTACTGGATATTAAAAGATATTTAATAAAAGATATTTTTGGCTAGTAAAAAATAATTAATACTTTTGTCATTAAAAGATATTTTTGACTAGTAAGAGCATCTTTAGTAAACTCTCTATTTTAGCTCCTTAGCTATTTTAGAGAGCATGTTTAACTTTTTATCTATTTTAGCAGCTGCACCAGACTCCTAAGTGTCTCTCCATTATAACTTTTAGCTATCTCGCTCCTAAATATAGAGAGCGAGATGAGGCTCTCTATAATTTAAAACATTCTTTTTGAGTTATTTTATATAAATTATAAATACATTTAAACTATTTAATCTTCATTTAAAAAGTAATATAAATTCAAAATTAGCTACAATAGAGAGCACTACTACAGACGTATTTCTAAAGTGGCTAGCTAAAATGACTTTTTAGCTACTTTGGCTAAAATTTGACTGAAAAATGGCTAGCATTGCTAAAGATGCTCTAAGTATTCAAAAAAAAAAACTATCAATTCGGCAACAAAACCGCTCATGCCCAGTAATGCAAGCGAAGCCATTGATAAGATATTGAAAGTCGTGAATATTTTTGGAATTGTGATAGGTAATGGCCCTTGGATTTCAAATTAATGGATATAATTATAAATGAAGAACAATCAAGGATGGTAAGCACTCAAGGGGAAAGGCTTTGTTTTTTTCTTCGATCGTCTTCTTCATTGCCTCGGTTATTTTAAGTGGCACAAGAAAAAACCGACAAAAATATATATATCTAAACTTTTAACTAATAATTGCGGCATCTGTATATTTCATAAAACTAAATGACGTTCAAAACAAGTCGATGACACACTATTTATAGTTATTGAGCTACAATATTGTAAAATGTTGCAGCATTGCTCTTTTCCCAAATAAGTACGTACGACTCCAGAGTCTCCAGTTGTTACATTAATGATTGAGATTCATTTAGAGATGGAAATGTATGAAAAGGAGAACTGACCAAAATACAATATCAAAAAATAGAGGATGGTGATCAAAATTCTGATCGAGAACCCTGTATTACAGGACATGAGCTGTAACATGGGGCCTTTTGTATATTCGTCATTAAATTTTGACAGAGCAGGAGGTTGGCTTGTTAAATTCCAAACAACCACTTGTTTGTTTCTTGTTCCTTTGCTCAACAGGTATGGCAATGGTTGGCATGTTGCTTTGGTTGCTCTTTGCCATCTCATGGTACAATTGTTGATTTATGGAATACAATCAAGGGTAAAACATTCTCACCTCAACTGAAGAATCTTTGGATAGCCGGATGTCTTTATGCACTCATGGCAATTTGGAAAGCGCGTAACAAGCTTCGCTTTGACAATAAGATTCCTTCTTTATTACGTGTTTTTCGCTCCATTAGAGCATGGCTTCGATTTATTGCACCTCATACACCAGGACACACTATTGGTTTGGTGGATTCTCAGTTGCTTGTGGGTTTGGGTATTCAACCGATTTCACGAAGACGAGTAGCTCCTCGCTGGGTTTTGTGGCATCCACCAATTACTCCATGGATCAAACTCAACACAGATGGCTTAGCTAAGGGTAACCCTGGACCAGCTGCATGTGGTGGAGTTTTTAGGGATGAGAAGGGTCGTTATCTTGGTGGTTTTTGTCAAGGACTTGGTCATCAGACAGCTTTTTTCGCTGAACTAATGGGTGTCATTATTGGAATTGAATTCGCGTTTCAATTTGGATGGAATAACATATGGCTTGAAAGCGACTCCACTAGTGTTCTTGCTTGCATTGTCTCTTCTTCATTTGTCCCTCCTTGGCCTCTACGGATTGCTTGGTCGACTTGTTTAGCGCGTATCCGTTCGCTGACCTTTCATTGCTCTCATGTGCTCCGTGAAGGGAATACAGTTGCTGATAGGTTGACAAACATGGGTTTGGCATCCACTGCATTAGTTTGGTACTCAACCGCACCATCTACTCTGTCTCCTTTCTTGCTTAGGGATGATATGAGCATTCCTTATCAACGTAATGCTTGATTAGAGTTGTGCTTTATTTACTTCTCTGGTTTTCTGGGGTAAGGTTTATGTCCCCCCCCCCCCCCCCCTTCTTTTTGTATTTTTCCTTTTTTTGTTTTATTAATAAAATATGAATAGGGGGACGGGCGGTGGGTTCCCAGAGTGTGGCAGACCCTTCTCCTTCGAGATTGAGGGTGGGACTTGCTCCCTACATCGTCTGTTTCCGAGGAACTAATATCGCCTAATCCCTTATTTGTTTTAAAAAAAAAAAAAAAAAACAACACTTCTAACCAGCTACATTTAAGGTGGTGTTCACTGCATGTGGTGTGCCAATTTGATATTTTCTCTAACTTGTTCATATTTTTGTATTCATGACTAAATTATCACCTTATATGAATGAATATTAAGTTCAAAATTTAGTGAAATGACATAGCCAAATCAACTTGTTCTCACCTAATTATTTCAGTTTACACAATTGCACGATATCTTTGTCAACTTTGCAAAACTGATAGCTTTCGATTAATTTACAATTATTCTCCTTTTATCTAATCAGACGTGGGTGCATATGACACGCATTTATGAAAACCCATATTTCATTACTATAATTACGGTTTAAACAATCTGCATCATAAAATATATGCTTGATTGGTCCATATGTGAATGGCGGAAGCAGAATAGTTTAGAAAGCTCCATAATATGTAAATATATAAGAAACTTAAAGGATTTCTACACAATTTATATAAAAGTTTCATAACGTCACTCGGTCTATAGCACAAGGGAGCCACCCACCGGCTCCGCCCTTGATATTATATATCTTGAGTTAGCCAAAGAATTGAATGCAATTAGCTAGTTTATAAGGGCTTAGGCCAATAGAATTAGCTAAAGTTGTTAGCAGTAGTGCAGTACGTTGTGCTTGTAAGAAAAGATTGCTGGTACATGGATATGAGCAACCAATGAGCTTGATTATTCATTCCCCTAGGTCCTAACCGTACCCTTGTAATCCATTGATTCATATATATAGAGCTTTCAGTTCCCTTCCTTCTCTTTCAATTTTCTGGCCGAGTTTTATGGTCTAAGCACATCCCTGATGCCAACCCAGTGTTATGGTCTAAGCAAGATAGCCTAATATATGAATCTGAAAGAAAAGAAAAGGAGAATTTCTGATATTGATGATGGACTTGTGGTATGTTAGCTAATACCAAAACTGGACCATCCATTTAGGTATACAGATCGAATTGGAAAGTTAGTACAGCCACATCAATCAATTCTTTAGTAGCGGCTCTTCAACCCATTAATGAATTACAATCATTATCACAAATATTGAAACTGTTAACCTATTTGGTGTAGCAATTAATTGTATTTGATTTTCCAGTCACTTGTCAATGAAGCATAGTGACCAAACTATCTAATTAAGCAACCACCACAAGTGGTGAATTTGGTAAGAATATTTAGGTGTGGAACCTCTATATCCCGGTTCGATGATCCGCCGACACTGATTGTAGTTTAAATCTCAATCTATTTTTGGTGGTCAGGGAGAAGGAAGCGTTTTGACATGACCCCCCATGCACGGATTAGTCTTTAGGCCTAGAAAGCATTTGAGGATACCATGTAATTTCAATAAAATAAAAAAATAAAATAAAAACTATCTAATTAAGCAAATCTTATCATCTTCATGTTGTTCTTGCATACCTGTCAAAAAGAATGGTTTTAATACAGTTGATCATATCGGATGTGGAGATCCATATTTATTTCCATAAAAATAAATACGATTAAAAAAATTTCGACAAAGCCATGAATAATGTTGCAGCATTACTCTTTTCCGAAATGAGTCGACTCCATTATGTACAATTTATAATTAATATGAACTAAGAAATTTCTCTTGTATTTCATTTTATTCATTAATAACTAAAAATTAAATAGAGAGATGAGAGGTCCCGGATATAATATCCCCCATTTATTTGGGAATGTAGATAGGGCTTCCACGCTCTAAATCGATTACTGCAGAAGAATGAATATCAATTGATTTAAAAAATAATAATAATAATTCAGACATCTATTCGGTATAAGGAGATGGATCGAAAGTGACAAAAAACAAAACATAGATTGTGAGGCGATGATTGTTTTAACTGGCAGTTCGGAGTTGGTCGGGGGTTGTATGATACATACATGATACGTACATTTTCATTCATTAGTGATAACATTTTGAGAGAAGCAGTTGGTTGGCATATTGAACTTCAATCAACCACTTCACCAATGAGTCGAGCAGGAGTCGGGACCAAGAATTATGATTTACCACTAGATAACGAGTTACTAATTAATGATCGAGTTCAACATTTTTATTTATAATACTAATATTGAATGAGGTTTTGAGTTTAAATATTTTCTTTTGACAATGTATAGTTAAATTCTGTTGATATAATGTAATGATGACTTCAAGCATATAAACAAAAGTCAAAAGCTCGAAAAGAGGCATAATATGCATGGTATGAGTAAAAGGAATGGGCAAAATGTTTTCTTTGAACCGTCAACAATCATATGATCTTTAAGCCAAACTAATCAATGGAATGAAGCCCTAGTAATGTAGACAAGTTTAGCCCGGTCCTAACAAGTAGACAATATAGCTTCCTTTATATTTAAGTCATTGCTTAATTTCATTAAAAAGTGACTCTGTTTAGTGAATGTAAAGGTTGGTTCACTTGGTTGGGATGCCATGGATAAGAAGCAAACCAAAAGCCAATGCTAAGACATGATATTATAGTTTACCTAACTGCATTGCACAATGCTAACAAGAACTCTATGCAACCAACTTAAGAGACTAATAATCAATTGAATGATGTATAGGCTTCTACTCAACTTGAATTCAGCCTCCCTATGGTCCCCTTATTTTAGAGAATATGGAGCATTTTCTCTTATTTGAGGGAAAGTCATGAAGCCATGAACTTTGGAGTTTTGAGTTTTTCAAGATTGCTATCAAAACCCCCTAAATCATCCAATGATACAATCTGCCAGGGGACTAGATATAATGATAAAAACGATGTAAGTGAGATATAAATCCTATTACTGTAAGAGATCGATTGTGATTTTATTACTCTAGTCATATAATGGTATACAACTACTTTGATTATAATGCATGTGCAATTCACTGTAGGACGAGTTGGGGAATATATAGACCAACTTTGTTTGTACTTTATCCTTTCAAAAGTACGTTATTGAGTGGTAAAAGCAAGTTCACCCGTAGTCAAGAAAAGGCAAAGTCGAGAAGTCAAGAATTCGACCAGTCAAGATACTGTTCACTGCCACTGGACATGGGTTTACACCCGTTGTTTTTCTTGACCGGTCAAGACTGTTCATCTTTCACTGTTCATCAATTTTAACTATTCACACTGTTCATTTAGTGTTTTAACTGCTCATTTTTATTGTTCATTAATTTTTTTTTTGGATGATGAGAGCTATATGAAGAGGAGGAATGTGTAACTATGAACTCTAATTTTTTGGTTGTGAGATGTAAAGAAAATGCTAGGTATTTATAGAGAAATTTTTTACAATTTTTTTTCTTACCGTTTCTTAACGTTACAACCCTATACATAGCTATTAATTCCATTACCGTCGGATCCACCCATTTAATTGAAAACAACGGCCCAGATCAAAGGACCGTTGCTTTCAAATTTGCTATTAATTCCATTACCTTCGGATCCACCCATTTAATTGAAAACAACAGCCCAGATCAAAGGACCGTTGCTTTCAAATTTGGTGATATCCAACGGCAACAATCCATGCGTCAACTGCCTGCGTCCCACTTGTTGTCGCTAGGCGACAAAACTGCTCTGCCTCCACGCTGTCAGCTGCTGATTCGTGTGTGCCCACCACTCTAGCTCTCCTCCGCGTCTCTCTCTGCGTCTCTGACGCTGACGTCCACAATAAATGCTTCTCCACCGAGCTGGCAGCTGGGCAAGAAGGGTCAAACGAAATGTCATGGGCTTGCCTTTTATTTTGACTAGGGTCATCAAAAGCCAAAACATGGTTAGACAAATCTAGGCCGGTGGAGTTGCAAAAACTGTCTTGCCCGGTCACCACATCAACATTCCATCCTTTTGCCCGGTCAAACACATACCGGTGGACTTGCTCTAACAATGGATGAATCTCAATACTGGTATTGGAGGCCAATTAATGCCAAGACAAGGGTCAAAATCTGCCAAAATACAGAGAAATGAAAATTTTCATAACACAAAAAAAAAAAAAAAAAAAAAAAAAAAAATTGTAGATAGTGACATAGTGTAAAAGCCAATCTTGCATTCCTTGACTACCAAAAAAGGACTCGGAAACATGCATGGTGGGTGTGTATGTGTATGAATTCGATGTCCAACACGCACAACCTTGAGCGGATAATATTGCAGATTCCTCGATCAGCTGATTGATCGACTCTGTCTGCAAATTGCAATGGGCAGCTGGATCTCGATCTAGTGTATCACTAATTGTCTAATTGTCACTATCAATGACCTAGCTAGCAAATTAGCAATCAATGGAGGAACTACCCAAGTGACCAAGCGACACTATCAATGACCTGGCAATAGTGAATTTGATGAACCATATTGAAAATGAAATACTCTGCAGATCGATCTGATTATTTTGAGAAATGTATTTGGAAATGAGCGTTGATTCCTCATTAAACTACTTCTAACACAACTCATAAATCATAGTAATCGAGTATCTATACTCTTGACTACAAACCTCTTTCGACTTTTGACTCCTTAAAATTCTCTAAAATTTCTTGTATTTGACAAGTGGTTGCCTAATAGCATGTTATTATTGTTATATCATTTTCGCCAAAGATATAGAGTTTAGCTTTTAGGTTTTGAATGTTGCATTCAAAATGGAAGGAATACCAAATTCAAAATTTAAATATATATCTCAATGTTCTAAAACTCGGCCGCCTAGGCGGTGTCTCTCCACCTTGACTAATGAAGAATCGGTGACTCTGGGCGACTAGATTTTAGGTGGGCGCCTAGGCGGGCTCCCAGGCAACCTAGGCGGATTAGGCGAGTGCCCAGGCGGATTAGGTGGCTAAGCGCTAGGCTCTAGGCGGGCTCCCATGCAACCTAGGCAGATTAGGCAGGTGCCCAGGCGGCCTAGGCGGATTAGGCGGCTAGGCGCTAGGCGGACTCCCAGGCAACCTAGGCAGATTAGGCGGGCTCCCAGGCAACCTAGGCTGATTAGGCGGGTGCCCAAGCGGCCTAGGCGGTAGGGGCTGCGCTTGGGCTTTTTTTATTATTTGTTTTTTTAAAAAAAAAATTATGAGATTTGTATAATTCTATATTTTAATACATGAGGGTATGAAAGGAATCTTAATATGATTTAATTTACTTTCCTTGCACAAATCAAACACTAAAATGGAAACACACATACATATTTTTTTTGTACTCCATTCTCTCCTCTTCCTCGAGAAACCCTAACACCCAAGACCGGTTCCTTTCCGATTGATAACTCGAGCTCGTCCGGCGGCGACCCGACCAGTGTGGGCCTCCGGCCTCGCCGGTGTTGGGATCTGCTGCCGGACGGGTCTTCGACCCGATTTGTTTCATGAGGGCTCCATGGGTGGTTGAGCTCGAGGTAGGTCCAGGCGGCTTGCGGCTTGTGCTTTGTGACCGGCGGCGTGACTGTGCTAATCAAAACCGGTGTCTGGTTCTGAATCGGTGGTGGTGCAGACAGGGGGATGCTAGACCGACGCGATTCGGAGTTGGGCCTTCACGACGGCGTGCGCTGGGATGGCGTGGTGCGCAGCAGTTCGGGTCACAACGGCGGATGGTCGCGGTGGAAGGTCGTGGCGGGTGGTCGTGGTGGCCTAAATCGAGGCGGCAAGGGCCATGGCAGTGCAGGTCGGGTGGAGTCGCCGGGCGGGTGACGTACGACATGTCGTCCGGGATGATGGGCTGGGGCCAAGGCTGCTTAATGGGCTCTGGAGTTGGATTACCATTTTGGATGCTCTTGGGCCTACAAATTAGGGCTGGGGTGTTTTCCCTAGGCCCATCTATATGTTTGTAGTTTATCTATTTACAATAATTCCTTGTATTAGGAAACTAGGCATTTTTATGCTCTATGTCTCTCTAGCGTCTCTGGAGTAGTACTGAAGGAGGTTATTCGCTATTTCTACGTCTTAGAATGTATAATGAGTAGGACTATATGTATGTACCACCTGTGGGTACTACCACTAGCTTCTTGTCTGTCTATCAGCAGAAGGGTATGTAACGGTCTATTCTGACTTGTGAGGAATATAAATGTTGAATTTCATTCAAAAAAAAAAAAAACATTTCCAAACAGCGGAAAGGAAAACAAATTTCTCACTAATTTTCATTTTCATTTTCCATGGAAAATACAAAGGAATTGATTTAATTTTCGTGAACCAAACGAGACATTAAGAGAAGAAGATAATGATAATCGCCCCGCATTAGATTTTTGTAATTAAGTGAATATGTGATGGTCTTCTATCTCTCTTCTAGAGAAGATAATTCTGTAGTTATATATGGACATATTCAAAAGAAATGTGTCACGTATATATATAGAGATATCGCCATCAGTAGCATGGCCGTAGACGTGTACCTTTCACCCACTCGCCACATTCCCCTCTTGGTTTCCTACACTTACCCATTGTCCGAGTTCCCCTACTATTGTAACCTATTCCCACCTCTCCTACAACTCCCAACAATGTCAAAAATTCCAAGCCTCTCTTTCCCACAAACGTTCAAGGTACTTCACCCTCCTATTTAAAGCTTCACACTACACTATACTCTCAGCTCTCTCTCTCTCTCTCTCTCTCTCTCTCTCTCTCTCTCTCTCTCTCTCTCTAATAGTATACTAGCTAAGATGGAGAGCCAGTACATAGGAGGCAGAAGCAATACCGATGGCGGTGGGATGCCGGAGAAGGAAGTGAGGGTAGCAAACCGGAGAAGAGTTGGGAGTTGTGAGTCACTTGTGAGGGTTTTGGCCGTATTACTAACTCTGGCCGCTGCTATAGTTCAAGGGTTGAATAAGCAGACCAAAGTTGCTCCAATTAAGGTGGTTCCAACCTTGCCAGCCATTTATATTCCACTCACAGCCAAATGGCAAGACTTATCTGCTTTTGCGTAAGCTCTCTCTCTCTCTCTCTATAACCCAAATCACAAATATATATGGCTTCAACGCCATAATTAATTGCATCATGAATTTGCTTGAAGTTTTGCATAACAATATTATGCTAGCTAAGTGATGAACTTGCACTAGGTCAGATTCTTGCTAACACTTTCCGTCCAAATTGCTTTTACCTATCAAATACATGATAGAGAGACTTGATACTAGTGTGTGTTCTACTTGAAGTGATGAAACATCCATCACGAAATCTACCCAGTATGAGAAGAGAGAAGTTGTCAAGTAGTGTAATTTGGATGGAAAACATTAGAATTATTGATTTTGACAAAAAAAAAATGTTAGAATTATTTGACATGCTGAAATTGACATGTATGTTAAGTAAGAAACTGGTTCAAATTGGCTATTTAGCCAAGTCAGGGTGCAGATTGACATTCTCATAGGCAAAGTGGCAATTTAACCAAATATTAGATCCTATATGATCCTTAGCACACTGCAATTTCTAGTGACTAATTTACAAACACTGCTGACTGTGTGCTAGGTACTTGCTGGTTGCAAATGTCATAGCAAGTGTATACGCAGCATTTTCCCTAGTCCTTTCCTTTGCAAACCGGGGCACAAAGAAGAGCTCACTAGGGCTCTTCATCATTGTCCTAGATATATTGATCGTGGGGGTGCTTTTCTCAGCCATCGGAGCCGCCGTGGCTATCGGTCTGATCGGGTACCATGGGAATTCACATGTGCAGTGGAACAAGGTCTGCAATGTGTTTGACAGATTTTGTCACCAGGTGATCGCATCAGTGGTCCTGACTCAGTTTGCAGCTCTTGCATTTATCTTCCTAGTTGTGCTTGCTATCTTACGCCTTAACA
The DNA here is from genome assembly GCF_958449725.1 of Rosa rugosa. Taxonomy (NCBI): domain Eukaryota; kingdom Viridiplantae; phylum Streptophyta; class Magnoliopsida; order Rosales; family Rosaceae; genus Rosa; species Rosa rugosa. The sequence goes on along the minus strand of NC_084824.1, from coordinate 18,591,152 downwards.
GAGGTCCACTTAAGTAGGCAAACCTAGCTACAATGGACTATATATATCGTTTGTGAACCATAGTAGAGATTAAATATAGTAGAGGTAGTAGAGGTAGAGGTACCCTTCTCCTCAAAATGTCGAAGACTGTACCTTCTACCTGGTATGTGCGTATTAAGAAATTTGATTCCTTCAGTACACCAATTAATATTGTTCTTGATGTACTAGCATTATAGTTTGATGTCAATTGAGTTGAACAATATTTTCAATTTCAAGCATTGTCTTGAAGGAGTTCCGATCCTCAATAATGGCATCCGTTGATTTGCTCAAGTCTTTACTTAAGCCTTTGTATTACTTGATAACAAATGCAATCGACTTTAATCTCGAAGTCAAAGTGAGGGTACAATCATCTTAAAATACTTTCAATCTCATCAACACGGAGATCATTGTTGAAATAAAATAAAGCAACGGAAAACATTTCTCAAAACTGTATAGAATCACTAAGATGATGTATTGTTAGCTAAATGTTAGCAAAAAGAAGCATGATAAAATTTCAAAAGCCATTGCAGACAAGCAAGCAGATAAACAGAAGCTAAATGAACCAAAAAATGCACACCAATTTACTATCACAAGGCAATTGGCAGAGCCATAACAAAGGGAAAGCCTGGGGTTTAAAGGACCAAAATGTGAATGAAAACCGGTTTTGCACATATGCAAAGGGTGTAAAAGGAAAACTTCTTTTGTGTGTTTTGGTCTATATATCTACATCTGTTACCCTCCTCCTTCATATTTACTCTTTCCTGCCTACCAATATGTTGCAAAAGCATTTGGAACTGAAACCGATCAATTGGCGTTGCTGAAAATCATAGAATCCGTAACCACTGAAATGACTCCTTAATTCACCTCTGCAACTCATATGGGATTATATCACCTTACATTTGTTCCCTCTATTTTTCAAGGCTCATCAACCTTCAAAATATATAGCGCTTCTCTGGCAATGTTCCATGCAAGTGATCATTTGTTCCAATTCAGAATCTTAATCTAAGTTGCTACATGTTGGAGAGGAAACTTCTGGTGAATCTCACCTTCTGCTATGAACTTAGCATCATAAGGAGGCATATTGATTAAGCTTTTGCAACTTAATAACGAGAAAAACAATCTGACAGGATGTGCCACCAAGATGATCTATTGTTATATAAATGTCAGCAAAAAGAAGCATGAAAATACTTCAAAAATGTTTTTGCGCGCAGTTTGCACACAGGCAAGTGAATAGACAGAAGGAAAATAAGGAATTAAAGGTAAACTCACTGGAAAACAGTTGAAGGAGAATGTCTTGACTCTTCTGGTTGCAACTCATTACCATATCTGCTGCTCTCAGAAGGCTTATCAAAGTCCTTGGCGAAAATCCGGCAGCTTGTGAAACAGCAAAGAGCAATGTACCTTAGCATCATGGAATATGGTTATAACTAAACTGATATTGTAAGCTAAAACGTGTGGACTTGCTGAATGAGCAAGCTAGAAACATTCAAGGAAAATTGGAGAAAATAAGGTAAGCAGCAATGGATTATAAACATTTAAAAGCTCGAGTAATATGATTTGACAAGTTAACCTATCTACATCACGGAAGGTCTAGTTATCAATGAAACTCTTCGTAGACCCACTATTTTGCCTTGGTTTGCAAGACAAGGGTGCCCAGAATTTTGAGTTTTATGGGTACAGCACCTTCTCCAAAAGAAGAAATGATTAATTGTAATTCTCTTCAACGAGCTCTTCAAATTACATGCATGTGAGAGTATGCTTTATACTGATGACAATACTTTCAATCCCGTCAATATGCAGATGATTATTCAATAAAATAAAGCAAGAACAGAACACTTTAGCAGAGAGAAGCATGAAAAGAAATAAACTTCCAAAATGCTTTTGCACAAAAGCAAGCAAACAAGCAGAAGGGAAATAAACTAAAATTCATACCAACTATCAGAAGCAAATGGCAGAGCGAAAACAATTAGGTATGACTGAAGTTTAAAAGAGTTCGTTTTGCACAGATGCAAGGTTGTACAAGAGAATTGCTTCTGTGCGTTTTGGTCTATATACCTTCATGTGCTTAACTGATCGATTACCCTTTTCCTGCTTTATATGAAGGTACCTCTTAGCTACCAATGTTGCAAATGCATTTGAAAACGAAACCAATTTGCATTGATCAAAATCACAGAAATCATATCCACTGATCCACATGGGTTCTCAAACTCAAGAAATGACTCCTTAGTTCACTTGGATAACTAGTATGGGGATTATATCACCTTACATTCGCGTCCTCTCTTTTCTAAGGTTCATCAATCTTCAACATAACATCTTTCTCAGGCAATTCTCCACACAAGTTGATCATTTGTTCCAATAATTCAGAATCTTAATCCAAGTTACAAGAAGTTGGAGGGGAAAATTTTAGTGAGCCTCACCTCTCTGAGAACTTAGCATCATACGGAGGCATATTGATCAATCTTCTGCAACTTGATAACGAGAAAAACAATCTGACAGGAGCATTCCACCTTCCTTGCAAAATTAATTAAACCACAGCCTTTCTTAGCTGGTGGCGAGGCTCGAAACGCTTATCCTTTTTTGTTTTCTTTTTTCACTTGGACCATGCTAATCATATATCTGGTATGATCCTACCACATCCAATTTAACATATTATCTACAAACAGCTTCATACTCTTAACTACATGCCTAAGCTTTTTGTCCTAAGCTGGCATAGATGCATGTGTATCGGAATCATCAGTTTTAGGAATACACATGTGGCATATATCTATATAGCTTTATCTTATTACTCCGAAGTCCACACCCAAAAAGTAGCAGAAAATCGCAGGTATATGGCAACCCTGCAAGAATTTGGTCAATTTACCATATGGAAAATTACTTCAAGTATACATTTAGATCTATATCAGTTATATTACAAAGTAAAAGGATATCAAAACAATAAGAGAACAACTTTGTTATCAAAGGAAACCCCACTCTGATTGTCATGTTCCAATCGAGCACCTCTTCTTCTAAAAGACGTTTAACAGAGCTTCCGGGCACCATCCACCGTAACCTCCTGGAACAGTATCGAAGTCAGTCACCCAACTCACCCACAATGAATAATGAACAGAGCATCTAATAGTCGACATAGTAGAATTGACACGCACCAGAAAATAAGGTAATCAAGTTATGATGTTTCTTAGGTATCACAATATTTTTGCATGAGCAACCGGGTTATTCAAGGAAACTCTGGTTGGATTTCTCACATCTAATTTCTCCAACCCACCCTGCATACCAACGACATGTATGAGGACGTATAAAACACCAGGGTGTGAATAAATCAACCACTATTATGGAAAGTAATTGCAAGGGAAGTAAGCAAACAGCAAGGATGATTCATTGAATTTATGCATATAGCTAGATAGAACCTTTAAGCTTCTGAATAAACTTTTTGAATTTAAATGATGTTGAAACACTGATATGACACCGAAGCGTGTCCAAGCTCCTGGTCATGGCTTTGTAACTGATATCATATGGAAGTACTCAGACATCAGGCATGTATAACACATATTCACCAATAAGGAGATCCACTAGCAAAATACCCCCATCCAAACGTGCAGTTTACAGACACTAGAAGTGATCTTATTCGCCAGTTATTCACCTATTACCAATTAGATTTAGGCACAACAAAGTACAAACACAATGGTTTTAAGCAGAGACAAGAAGACAATCACTTTGGAAAAGGATATGACTTTTTCTAAAAAGATTCACATAAACTTACAATTATTGTAGGTATTCAACAAGATAGGCTTAAACTTTCAAAACGAACATTGTACAAGCATAGAGATTAAATTCCAGACAAAAAAAAAAAAAAAAAAAAAAAAAGCTGCACTTGAAAATAAAATGGAATACCTTCTTCACTTTTCTCTTCATTTTGGCGCTTGATACTCTTAAGGGCAACTCACCTCACCAACTTTTGAACTTCAACCACGATGTTGGACTTCTCTGCATCAGGTAAATTCTGGAATACATAAACCATAAACCTCAATGCACATGTAAAATGAGACCATAATATGGAAAGAACTAGCTAGTTGACCATAGTTATATTACACAAGGAAATTATGAAAAGAAACTCATTCAGATGCAACTTGAAATGCTTTGAACAATAGATCGGACACCATCATAAGGAATATTAACTGCTGTGGGTTGTCTATATATAAAAAGAACATATCAAGTGTACATAATACAAGAGAACTAAGAATATGTAGAGACATACTTTAGCAGAAGAATGCCAGATCAGTGATAAAATGCAGTTTGCCGTAGCTTTACTCAACTCCAGACTCGACAAACCTCTGAGTACTTAAATATCAACTGCCAATTACCAATACTATAACAAGTTTCTACATGTATTTTATGGCCAAGTTTGGGGGAATCTTTCTTTCAGGTACCCTTTTTTTCCTGATTCATGGTACTAAGAGTATTATTTTTGGAATAAACCCCAAAAATAAAAGCAGCCTTTCCATATATTCATCTGCTACTTTCCTTCTAATCCAAAGCTCTTCTTTTTGATGCAATTTGTTTGGTGTTTGATAACATGGACGGTCTTATATATGTCCTCTTTCTAAGCTTCCTAATCCTGCTCACCCTACTCGGGTCAACAATTCCCCTCTTTCTCATTTTTTCTAACTTCTCTTTCCTCCCCTCAATATCAGCTTGAATAACCCTTTCTCTTTTTTCATCAGATAGCAAAGCCAGTCTTGCAAATTTCTTGGGCCTCACTAATCCAAGCTTCTCATTTATTTCTTTAAATGCAGGAACAAGACCACGTCTTAAGAAGCATCCATCAATGAGCTGCATTGAGTTTGATTCAGGGAGTGCTGGGGCATCTTTCAACTCAAGGTCCAAACAAAACGGGGAGTCCTTTAACCACATTCTGAGGGAGTGTGCTTTTGCTACAAGTAGACCACTTCGTGTTTTACACGGCAGAAAAGGTGAACCAATTTCCCAAAGGCATGCCTTTAATGTACTATTAAGTGAAACCATGTTGTACTCAGATGTCCCTGTTATCAGAACGACTGACTTGGGAGACTCTGGATAACCCTCCAAGGATGCATCCTGCCACAGAACAAGAACCTCTATGTCAGACTCACAAATTAACGACGTTGAACTTTGTATTATGCTTTTTGTTTAGTCAACAAAAAGCTATTTCTTTTCAAATAGAAAAAACTGAAACGAAACTACGGAGGAGAAAGAGAGTTGCCTGCATCTGATCAAGCCATAAAGTAAGACCAACAAGAGCAGAACCAGCTGACAACTTCCTAAAATCAGCACCCCAGTCCTTGTCAGCGACTCTGCATTTACAAGATTCTGAGGTATAAGCAAAAACGATAGGGGGGGGGGGGGGGGGGGTAATCCTTAATAAGGAAAACAACAATTTCTTTTGGCTACCACCAGATGGTTAATAATTACCAACCCATACCTGAACACATCATGGTTATAGATGCCTCTCTTTACTGCCAGTTGGAAAACCCATGAAGCAGTAGCCCGGAGTTCATATGCCCACAAGAGGTCCTCCAGAGCATTGACAAAATTGAAGGCTGCATTGTCTTCTAAGGGTTCTAGGTTCTCTAGACAGTGGTCTACATCTGGAATGAGTGACTCAGATTTTTCCTTCAAAAGCCTACAAGAAGAGATATGATTATAAATGGATTACCCAAAAGAAAACATGGTGTTTGTGATGCCTCTCTAACTTGAGAAACTAGTAGAATACCTAATTGGGAGATCAAATCCAGCATCACGTAGTGCATTTAGAAGAACAAAGGCTTCACTTGTCTGCTGGGACAAACTTGCAGCCCTTATGAAGCATGTCCATATTCTATGATCTGGCTCCAGACCACCTTTCTTCATCTCATTGAGCTTTTGAATTCCAGTGTTATAATCTCCATTCCTTAGATAAGCATCAATAACTGAACTATAGGGTAATGTATCCAGATCTAAACCAGTTACTTTCAAATTGTCGAGCACTTTTTCTGCTTCCTGAGGCTGTCCAGAGCTGCCATAAGAAACCATAAGCAAGTGCATTGTGGCAAAGTTGGGTTCTATTCCAGCCTCCTTCATCACAGACAGCAGCATTTCAGCTTTGGCATGGTTTCCAGAATTTCTATATAGTTTCATCATCGTATGATAAAATGACCGATCCAATTTACATCCATTAGACCTTAACTCTTCAAAAAGTTCCTCAGCTTGATCCAACAACTTCTGCTTACCAAATGCTGAAATTAAGCTTTTGTAAGTGTTCAGCTTCGGTTCCAGGCCCTGCCTTCTCATTTCATGCATCAGAGTCAAACCTTCTTCTGGTCTACGATCTCTGCAGTACAATATAATTAATGTATTGTAAGTATCTTCATCTGGTTGAAGTTCAGCTTCTTTAATCCGCTGGTATACATTAACTGTCTTTTTGAAATCCTCAATTCCTGCATATAATTTAAGCAAGGAATTCCATATTGAAAGATCAGGCTTGAAACCCGCCTCTTCCATCTCAGAAACCATTGCTTCAACATCCCTTACTCGTTTCCCCCTGCACAATAACTTGATCATAATTCTGAAACTATCCATTTTAGGAAAATAACCGGCAGCCTTCATTCCATGATATATTTTCTTCACCTCAAATATGTTACCAGCTCGAGCATATGCTTCAAGCATCAACAGAATTGAACTCTTGCTTATTTTAAAACCCATATCTTGCAACTCCTGGATAAGAACATAAAGTTCGTCCAACCTCCCATCAACAATTAAAGCCTGCAAAAGACCATTAACAGACTCTACCGTTGGGGAAGGACCATCTCTTGTCATTGTGTTAAAGATCACTCTAGCCCGCTCATAGCAACCACTTGCAGCATAAGCTTGTATCAAGGCATTCCAGACCTTCCTATCCACCGTTTTACATCTTTGTTTAAGACTTCCCACCAAACTTTCAGCTTTCTGCCATAGCTTCAATTTCCCATATACTTCAATAACATCAACATATATGGAGATACTGTCAAAAAGAATGCCTTTCATGTCTGCCTGCTCAATCAAATGGTGAGCTGTCTCGGGGAAACCCATTTTACAATATATCAGCACCATAATTTGGTAAAGATGCTCTGATGGTTCAATACCGTAGAATCTCATGTCAGAATAAACCTGTGAAGCTTCACCAAAGAGTTCATTCTTCTCACAGCCTTGAATCAAGATTTCATACATAGTACAACTTCTGCTAAAAGAATGGAAACCCTTGGAATTACTATATTCTGCCAAGGCAGCATTAAATTCACCAGCCTTGCATTGTATGACAACCATTGCCTCAGTTATCAGTTGGTTGGAACCGGGAGCATGTTCTTTCAAAAATGCAAGCAACTCACATGCCTCTGAGTGTCTACCACAAGAACTATATGAACTGAGAATAGAAAAAAGACTTTCCCGGTCCAGTTCATAACCACTGGTGATGGCTAATCTTAACATTTTAGCAGCATGATCATAGCATTCTCCCTTAACAAGAATTGAAGAGATGACCTGTGCATTCATACCACCGACCTTTTCCATGTCTCTAATCACTTTTTCAATAGTTTCCAATTTGTTTTCAGTTCCAAGCACCCGCAACATTACCTCGTAAAGGGCATTATCTGGCATGAAACCATCATGCAGCATTTCCTGGTACAATGTCATTGCCTTCTTTGTCTCGTTGGACCTGAGAAAGATATCAAGCATAACTGAGTATGCTAGATGATCTGGTCTAATCCCAGACTTAATCATGCAATCAAATGTTTCTTGAGCCTCCACCTGTTTGCCAGCCTTCGCATATCCACACATTAAAGCACTATAAGTCCGAAGAGTGGGTTTTACTCCACTGTCCAACATTTCTGACATCACATTTGCGGCCTCTGTAATCTTATTTTCTTTCCCAAGGGAATCTATCAAAACAGTGTACGTAACAGCATCAGGAATTCGACCCAACATTTTCATGTCCCGGTAAATCTGCTGTGCTTGATCATGCTTGCCCTGCTTGCCATACATGTGGATAATAGTATTGTATGTCATCTCATCTTTAGCAAACCCCATTTTCACCATCTCTTCACCAATATCCCTGACTTTTTCTATATTAAGTTCTCTTGCAAAAGCATACAACAAAGAATTATATGTCACTGCATCTGGGAAAAACCCTTTTGACTCCAATTCCTTAAAGAGCTGCTCAGCTTTGCTCGACTGCCCACATCTGCCATATACCGAAATCATGGCATTATAAGTCCAAAGATCAGGTTGACAGTTATGTGCTTCCATGTCAGCATATACCTTCACCGCCTCCTCCAAATTGGATTCACGAGCACAGCCGCTTATAAGAGTATTGTAAGTGATTATATCTGGCCTAAGACCCGACCTCCTCACCTCATTCAAAAGTTCAATAGCCAAATTTGGTACCATGGCACCTGACCTAAGACGAGCATTAATCAAAGTGTTGAGACTCACAAGGTCTGGCTCACACCCCCGCTCACGCATTAAGTTGAGCAGTTCTTGCACCCTCTTAAACCGACCACTTCGTGCATACACACCCATCATTGCATTGTACACTTGGACTGTATTACCAATTTCAGGCTCAGCCCTGGTGTATATCTCCACAGCCAAAGCTTCCTGATTAGCCTTTCCAAGAACAGCCAAGATAGTTGCAAGCATTCGTGCATTCGGGGCATACCAGTGGCGCAAATTCAGCCACTCGTACACCTCCAACGCCCGCTGCCAGCTCTTCTGCCCCACCCATTTCACCACAAAGCAAAAATCAGTGGGGGTCATCTGTACTTTCCTATCATCCAGCACATCAGCAACAAACTCATCAGATTTCAACCCCAAAATCCTATCAGTAAAGAACTTGACTCTCTCCCTCCAATCCTTGGCTCTCTTAAGAGCCAATTTGGTCATTTTCTTTGCCTTGGTCTTGCTGGGCCTCCCCAACACTAACTGGGTTTCATCATTCTTATCCAAAGATGATGCTGCTGCAAAACCCACATCCCCATTATCTTCCTCTTTGCCCTCAGACTCAGACTCAGAATCAGAGAGCTGGGTCGAAAACCCGGCATCCTCCACAAGAGGGGTGAATTGGGTCTGAGGAGGTGAAGGGTAAGTTTCTGAGAGCTTCAAATGAGGCCATCTGACTGAGGGTGAAGCTCTGCTATAGCTAAATTTCTTGTTGTTGTTAATTTGACTAGTATTACTATCATTAGGCTGCTCAGAACTAGAAGTACTAGAAGGTAGTTGAGTTAGAGAGCAAGAAAGACAAGTGCTTTTGCATACCTTATTTGAAGAAGAAGATGAGAGTGGGGACTCTGAATGGAATAAGGGTGAGGTGGCCAGGGACAGCACTCCTGTAAATGTCATGGTTTAGATTGTCTTCGTGAAATATGAGAGATGTTTGAGAAAGACAAAGTCTTTGTATCAAACACACACAGGGGTTGAGGTTTTGGGAAGATACATGAGATTATATTTTTGTTTGGAACCCAGTTCGTGTTTTATGCCACTAGTGGGGAAAATCTCAATTTCCTCTGTTTTTTTTTTTTTTTTTTGACAAGGAATAACAATATTTGTTAATCATAGAGATATTTGCGTCTTAAATCAATAGACGTCTATTGCCCCCCAATAGACGACTATCAGCCATGTATTGCCCCCCAATAGACGTCTATTGCCCTCCAATAGGACTTTCAATCGCCAGAATGAGAATTAATCTCCCTAAATTTAGACAAATAAAACTTTGATTATAGAAAAAAAAAAAAAATTACATCAATTCAAAACGTCTATTGCCCTCCAATAGATGTCTATTGGGGGGCAATAGATGTCTATTGCCCCCCAATAGACATTCAAAACTTTTTTTTTCGTTCACTGTCCCGTTACTTAAAAAAAAAAAAAAAAAAAAAATGGTTGGGCACCCATAAATGATCTGGGCACCCATGTCATCTTCTCCCATCTTTTCGACTGCAGACCCGGGATCGGAAGTAGTGTTCCGGCGACGCAAAGATCGTGGATGATGTCGCTGACGTCCTCAGTGGATGATGGCCGTCTGCTTCACCGTGACGGGATCGGCCTGGTCCAAATCAGTTCTCTCTTCGTTCTCTGTGACCTAAATTTCAATGCTGAGAGGTCAATTTCGAACAACAGTGAGTAATTGATTAACAGAGCTTGGATTACTTCACTTACTTTGAATTGAGCTTGCTTCATGTCTCTGGAGAGATCGACGATTTTTTTGTGGAGATCGGGGAGGTCCTCGAGGAGGGCGAGCCAGCCGGAGACGGTGACTGTGTTTTCGTTGAGGGATTTGCAGAGGGAGAGACAGTGGATGAGGACGAAGATTTTGCCTTTGGAGTAAGACGACATAGGGCGGCGATGCCCCTGAGGGCGGTGAGGACGGAAGGCGACACCACATGAAACCGGAAACGAAGCCGGTATATTCCTCCGGCGACGACGCAGCTGGAGGAGAGAGGGAGATGGCATGGGTCGAACGTTGGAGCTGGAGGGGAGAGAGAGAGAGGGTCGAGTCGAGGCCGGAGCCGGAGGAGAGAGAGGGCTGGGTCGATCGCCGGAGCTAGAGGAGAGAAAGTCGGAGGTCAGTTGGGAGAGATGGGGGAGAGAGGAGAGAGAGAGAGAGAGAGAGTCAGAGAGATTGATATTGAGTGGTGAAGCTGTAATTTGTTAATTGTGCTTAGGGCAAAATAGTCATTTATTGTTAAATTGTGTTGGTGGGAAGAAAAAACTGTTGCCGAGGTAAGTGAGATAATTTTTTGTTATTTTGGTGCTTTTGGTCAAGGACCCTTTTTTTTTTTGACAAGGAATAACAAATATCATTAATCATAGAGATATTTGCGTCTTAAATCAATAGTCAAGTGATTAAGAAAAAATTAGTCAGATCTAGTGGTACAGTAAAGCCCACTTATTCAATAAGCCGTCAACACTAATGCTCTTAACAGCTGACCATCTCTTTATTACATTTGGAAAGTCTCTTTAACTTTATGTAAATAGAACAACATAAAATGTAAACGAGAAATTTTAAATACACATCTCTAATTACTTAATACATTAATACACCACCAATTTAATTTCTCATTCTAATAATTTACTAAATACACAACCCATCCAAGCCCAGATCTCGGGGAGTCTGACGAAGGAGGTGGACGTGGGACTACCTTCGCATTGGTCGGCATGGATGCTTGGCCGGCCGGTGCCAATATTGTTGTCGGAGGCAGGAACAACTTGGGAACAGCTAGGTTTTGTCCTTGATGGGCTTTGCTGGTTGATGATTGGGCCTAGGGCTCTAAAATGGATGTTGGGCCTGCTCTCTCTTGGGTCCACAATAACAAATGGGTTTCTATACCCATTTTTTACTTAGTATTTTTTCAAATTTACTTGCCTATTACTATGCATTACTGTCCATAGTTAAATAGGCTTTCTTGAATAAGTGAGCATGGGTACCGTCAAATGATCGGACCTAATCTATGTATCGCTGTGGTTTCACCACAAACTCTTTATCTGCCCAAAGTCGGTAGAGGGAGGATATGTAATGGTCCTTTCTGGCCTGAGAATTATTAATATATCGACATGATATTCTTCAAAAAAAATACACAACCCAAAGTACTTAAAATATCCTTAATGTTAGAGAGATTTGTGTAACTGAAGATCTGTGCAATCAAAACTGATCATCAGTTTTGACTCTTTGTATTTATATCATTGAATAGTGTTTATAGCTGATTGTAACAGTAGTGTAACAGTCAATTAGCTTAGCTATATAATTGTACATTGTAATCAGATTGATTCAATACAGAAAACACATTTTCTACATGGTATCATAGTTTAGGTTGCTTACCTCTTTCGATCCGATTCCTCTTCCTTCAGTCCTTCTTCCTAATCAGCGCCTCCCCTCCCTCATGGCCACCACTGCTTCTTCCTCCTCTCCCAACACTTCCAGCTTTATCAAACTCACTGAAACCAACTATCTAGTTTGGCTTCGGCAAATCAAACCTTACCTCAATGGCAATGATCTCTGGTGCTATGTTGACGGTTCCAAACCTGCTCCCCCATCTACAATCATGTCCACCCCCTCTGATGGCCAACCTGCTGTCTCTATCCCCAACCCAGCCTACACCAAATGGTTCAAAGAAGACCAAATCATCGTCAGCACCCTCACCACCACTCTCACTGAAAATATTGCTCAGCTGACCATTGGTTTCGAAACATCCAAGGACATCTGGGATTGTCTTCAGCGCCATTTTTCCCAAAAATCTGTTGCCAGTGCCTCTACCCTCAAAATGCAGCTTCTGGATCTCCAGAAAGGCAACCAATCCGTTGATGCATATCTCCGTCAAGCCAAGACCATTGCTGATTCTTTAATCTCCATCAACAAGCCTGTCTCTGATGAGGACTTGGTTATTGCTACTCTCCACGGCCTTGGACCTGATTATGGCATGCTCCGCACTGCACTCACCCAAATCTCAAAAATCATGAAATATCCTACTTTTTTACTATATTAAGGTTACTATTTAATATGATTAGTATATTCTAGACAGTATATTGGCATTTTGTAAATGACCATATTGATTATTTGTGTTAGTTATTGTTGAGATATGCCAGCACTAGGTTCCCTTCTTTGACCCAAACTATGAGTGTTAAATGTAACAGGCATGGGCAATAATCCAAGCAAGCAATACAATTTGGGAAGCAAGTTAACCTTCCCAATATGATTGCAAGCTGGACTACAAGAATGACAGATTGTAACATATAACCTTAAAGTATGATTTACATGAAAATACATCAGAAAAGTCCACTTTCCACCACCTAGAATCTTGTCTTGAGGCAAAAGTTGGATCTCTTCTGACACTGGTAACCATGATTCTGTATCAAACTAACCACTGCAAGTGGCCTAGTGGTTCTTGCCTAGTTGGGTGTGCTCCCCAACCTAGGTTCGAACCCCAAAGCTGTCAAAGTGGCCAGGCACTGTGCTGCAATGCACAGTTGGAGCATTTTACATGCGCCGAAGGGGTTTATCTTGGGCCTAGGAAACCTTTGGGCTCCCCTTGACAAAGTCAAAAAAAAGTCAAAAAAAAAATGATTCTGTATCAAACTTGTGTGTGAACTAATATGCACACACCTAAATGCGCATTCGCAATAGCTTGCACCTATCTAACGGAGAAAATTTTGGATGCATGAAAGTTTCAAGTGTTGTTCAAAAGCAATCCCTGTTCTTCTCAACGCCACTAATTATCTAAAAAATATAGCTGTTAAATCTTGCAAAATCCTATAATATTTGCTAAATTCAATGATCCAAGGTCACAAATCATTGGCAACACCCACATTGTGTTACTTACACCACTGAACTTTTTGAAATGGTAATGAATATGTCCGTAAATTATCAAGCTCTTAACAGTGATTCAATGCACACACTTTATATAACATCACCTTCTGACCTTATGTAGAATGCACACATGATACAATATGAAATCAAAAGTTGTGTAACCAAATTCGCTAAATGCATGTGATTGTATGATTGATTCCTGATTAGGCCTTTTTCATGAAGTCAATAATGAAGTCTTACACTCAAGTGTTAAGGAAACATAGGAACTAACCAAAAGCAAATGAAACACCCCCAGAGTGTTTGTCCCAGAAGCCTCAACATGTTGCACACCTCCAATAAGTGTCAAAGCAACTAATTTGAACTAAGAAAATGTGAATGTATGTCACTTCTGAAAAAGAAAAAAACATTATAAGTTACTCACTCACCTATGTCCCTTACTGTAGCTCACCTAATTGGTGATCTGAGCTAGACTCGACATAACGAAAAACTGAACCAGTCTTGCAAATTTCCATTATGCATTCTTTAGATACAGAGCCCACCTCTGTAATTCTGCAGCCCGGATAGCATTCATAGCATGAGTTAACAAGACGATCTTGATAAATATAGATCTCAGAATAGAAGTACACTCTAATTCATTCAGAAGACTTGCTAGCTAAACTGATAATTTTAAGGATTATGAACAAAGCTGGCTTCATTGCACAAATGTACTTGGAAAATGGAACTTATCCAAAAATCATAAAAGGGCATACACAAAGCCTGATTGATAGAAATGAAAATTCCATAGTATTGCAAGACCATATATACATGGAGAAGTGACAAGCCACAGGACTAACAAAAGAGAGGTTGCAAATGTAAGGTGATATAATCCCATACGAGTTTCAGAAGTGAATTAAAGAGTACTCATTTCATGAGTTCAGGAAGCCATGGATCAGTGGTTATATATTCTATGATTTTCAGCAATGCCAACCAATCAGTTTCAGTTCCAAATGCATTAATTTACAATATTTGGAGGAGGGAAAAAGTTCATATAAAGTAGAAGGGTATCAGATGAAGATATATAAACCAAATCACAAAGAAGCAGCTCTCTTTTTATACCCTACATCCGTGCAAAACCAGTCCTCGTTTTACACTTTGGTCATTTAAAATTTTAAACTCTAGGCTTTCCCTTTGTTATGGCCCTTCCAATTGCCTTGTGATGGTATGAATTTTGGTTTATTTAGCTTCTGTTTATCTGCTTGCTTGTCTGCAAAGCCTTTTGGAATTTTATCATGCATGCTTCTTTTGGCTAGCATTAAGATAACAATAAATCATCTTGATGATTCTATTCACTTATTCAGCTTCAGTAAATGTTTACCGTTGCTCTATTTTATTTCTGTTGAAGGATATTGACACTTAGTGTGCCTAGTCAAACTAGGACAAGTTCTATAGTTGTAATAGGAGAGGTTTCCTACTCCAAGTTAGATAAGGAATCCTTGTATTCTTAGATTATGCACTTTGTAATCCCTATATATAGGGCTCCTATTCTCTATAATGATACACACTTCTCTCTACAATTCTCTCTCAATACCAATATACTTAAACACGTTATCAGCACGACTCTAGCCACAAAGCAAAAACCAAAAACAAAAACCCAATCAATCCTCTTCACCAAAATATGTCGAAGCCACCTAGCCCGAGCTAGCCCTACCACATCGCAGCAGCCCCTGCTGCCCTGCGCGCTGCACCTGCAGCCACACGCCCCTGCGTCGCTGCCCTGCAGCCTCGCGCCCGTGCGTCCACCCCACGCTGCTCCTGCAGCGTCCCTGCAACTCTGCTGCTCATCTGCGCGCCCGTGCGCCCACTGCTGCCCCGCGCACACCTGCGCACCCTGCTTCCCCGCGCACACCTGCGCACGCTGCTGCCCCTGCAGTTTGCCTCCGCTGCTTCTGCACCACTACTACCACCGCAGCCCCTGTTGCCCCGCATTCGCTGCACGCCTCTACTCAGATTGCTTCGCTCCATCACGCCTGCATCGACACGCGCGTGATCCAAAACCAACAAGTAAGTATCCAAAAGAGTAAGTTTTGAAGTTCCTAAAATTTGAAATTTAAATATTTCTTCTTTTTCTCGGGGACTTGAAAACCTCCCTTCTTCTACATCCCACCTTTCTTCTACATCCCACGGATGTTGAGAACCATCTCACTTCAAAAGGGATCCTACCCGTAATTCAAGCACCAAATCCCGACCTCATATTTGAGCGTACGGCTACAAATAATGCCACCGCTCTCATCTTGATGAGACGCCACATGGATAAATCACTCCGATTGGAGTACATGGCAATCAAGGATGCTAGAGAATTATGGGTTGCGCTAGAAGAGCGGTTTGGTAATGTAAAGGATACCCTCCTCCCTGACTTGAAAGTTCAATGGAACAATCTACGATTTGCTGACTTCAAGTCTGTAGCTGAATATAATTCAGAAGTTCTTCGCCTCAAGACCATGTTGGGGTTCTGTGGACAACCTGTCACAGAGCAAGAACTAATTGAGAAAACTCTCTCCACCTTCCCCGTCGCAGCTATTTTGCTATCAAAGCAATACCGAACTGAATTCAATACTGGACGGCTCACGAGGTTTCATCAGCTAATTAATATTATGTCTGTAGCTGAAAAACATGATAATATCCTCGTGAAAAATTATAATTCAAGGCCCATCGGAACTAAGAGCGTTCATGAGGCAAATTATAATAATGCACCCAAAGGAGGGCGCAAGGAGCGGAACCCTAAAAATCAGGGACACAACGGACGTTCTGGTCCATATAACCGCCCTACAAAGGAAGGTATTCGTCAGAATGAAGGACGATCACGTGGCAATATATGGCAACGTGGGAGAGGAGGCCGTGGGGCTCCAGGACGTGGAGGAGCCACCCAAGGCCGTGGGAATGGCGCCAACTCCTATAAGGGACGCCACCCAAGTGCAAACAATGCACCTCAATTAAAGGGAGGAAATCACAATGACATGTGTCATCGATGTGGATCTAGTGAGCATTGGTTCAAACAATGCAAAGCAAGCAAACAATTAGCTGCGCATTACAAGGCATTTAGAGACTTCAGAGAGCTTGAAGCAAATCTTGCCGAAAATATACAAGAAGAAGATGGTGATGATGCCAACGTCAATCTCACCATAGCGGACTTCAAATCTGACAAGGAATTGCACAAGGATGCTGCAGATTTTGATTAGTATAGTCCCTTATTTTTCCAAGAATTATGTAATGGCTATTATGCCTTAAATCAATAAAATGACTTATTGTATTAACTTTTTCCCTCTAGGCGTACTCAAGAGTACTTGTGATGTCTAGGCAAGGTTTGATCTGAGAGAACGGTTTTAAAAGTGAGCAACGCTCCACCAAAATCTCGCCTTACCTTACCTGGTCACAACTAAATTGAAATTACCGAACGAATTGAGTGACTACGATTTGTCTACGGTTTGATTTTTATGTTGGATTAGATTTTGGTCAAGAAACTTTGATGTAATCATTGGCTATTATTAATAAAGTATCGATTTATTTTTCATGTCATGGACATATTTTTCGAACTTTATTACTTAAAAGATATAAGAGCCAATGGTTTTCATGTGGAAACACATTGTGAGAATGGACAAGAGTTCCTTTGCATCACCTCTAATGACTACGGACATAAACGAGTCTTAGAGAAACTTATGTGTCGCTCTAGTGGGTTGTATGCAACCACTATTCGAGTCATTGAATCCAACCATGTCATGAGAGATGATTTATGGGATTCCGACACATATAGGCTTTGGCACGACCGTTTGGGACACCCAGGTCGTGACATGATGATCCGTATATTAAAGACTTCACACGGACATCCCTTTTTCAGAACGAAAAGAAGTAAAACTCGGTTTTTGGACACCGAAGGAGCCCATGCGCCTCACGGCGCCGTTCACCCCCAAATCCAGCCATCCTTGGCCGGCGCCGCCTTCCCCCTGCGGCCTCAGGGTGGCATTGACGCCACCAGGGCTCCTTTGTCTCCAACTTTTACTTCTAAAGTCACTTGTGATTTTGTGGCTCAACCAAAATCCTCATTGGTTGTTTCTAAAGCCCATCATTCGTTCTGCAAAGCCTGCTCTTTAGCAAAGTTAGGATCGAGACCATCCTATGCAAAGGACACCAAAGAAAATATACAATTCTTGCAAAGAATCCAAGGTGATATTTGTGGACCTATTCAACCATCATGCGGACCATTTCGATATTTTATGGTATTGGTTGATGCATCGACACGCTGGTCACATGTCATACTATTGTCCACAAGGAACGCTGCATTTGCTAAACTCCTAGCACAAATAATTAAGTTAAGGGCTCACCACCCTGATCATCCTATTAAGTCTATAAGATTAGACAATGCTGGACAGTTTACATCAAAGACTTTTGATGATTATTGCATGTCCATTGGGATTGATGTTGAACATCCTAATCCTCATGTTCACACCCAAAATGGTCTCGCAGAAGCCGCCATTAAACGACTACAAATGGTCGCTAGGGCATTGGTAATGCGCACCAATCTCCCTATTTCTGCTTGGGGCTATGCAATATTGCATGCAGCTGTGCTTATTCGTCTGAGGCCCACTGCCACTCAACCCTTTTCTGCATCCCAGATGGTGACTAGGTATGAGCCTAATGTCTCACACTTACGCATATTTGGGTGTGCAGTTTATGTGTCAATTGCGCCACCACAGCGCACCAAAATGGGTCCTCAAAGACGATTAGGTATTTATGTTGGATATGATTCTCCAACGATTATCCACTACATAGAACCCTTGACAGGCGATCTCTTTACCGCTAGATTTGCGGATTGTCACTTCGATGAGACAGTCTTCCCGTCGTTAGGGGGAGATAAGAACATCAATGTTCAACAGGAACGACAGGAATTGTCGTGGTCTGTCCCCACTCTGTCTCATCTTGATCCCCGAACCGCACAGTCCGAAATTGAAGTGCGGAGAATTCTCGATCTTCAGAACGTAGCAGAATCGATGCCTGATGCGTTTTCTGATATCGCTAAAGTGACGAGATCACACATACCTGCTGCAAACGTGCCTGCAAGGATTGATGTCCCTAAAAGTAGAGGACATGACGCCAACTCAAGAATGCATGAGCATGGCGCCAACGTCCCATCTCTCAATGATGGTGACGTTATGGCTAGGCCCACGGCTCCTGCCAGGAAGCGCGGGAGGCCCATAGGTTCGATGGATTCTCGCCCAAGAAAGAAAGCGAGTTTGGCACAAAATAATCCATTAATCATCGATGTGAATAATCCATCTCATGAGAATATTCCGGATTATGGTTATGTCCAAGAGACATCATTGGGGGACGCTCCAATGTCAGAACCAACTCCAGAGAATAGAGAGATCTCCATAAATTACACTAGTGTACATGAGATGATGGATAGAAATTCTATGGCGATTGATGATGCATTTGCATATCATATTGCGAAAGGGATTATAGAATATGATGATATCGAACCTCGCTCTGTTGAAGAATGTCAACGAAGAGCAAATTGGCCTAAATGGAAAGATGCGATCCAGGTTGAATTGGATTCACTAACAAAGAGACAGGTATTTGGGCCTGTAACGCAGACACCCCCAAGTGTAAAGCCTGTTGGCCATAAATGGGTCTTTGTTAGAAAGCGTAATGAGAAAAATGAGGTGGTAAGATATAAAGCCCGCCTTGTGGCGCAAGGTTTCTCACAACGCCCTGGAATCGACTACGAGGAGACATATTCTCCCGTAATGGACGTTATAACGTTCCGCTACCTTGTCAGTTTGGTAGTTTCCGAAAAACTTGACATGCAGCTTATGGATGTGGTTACAGCATATCTCTATGGGGATCTAGATTCAGAGATATATATGAAGGTTCCAGATGGACTTCAATTACCCAAATCAAGTGGCTCTAAACCACGGAGCGCGTTTTCAATAAGGTTAAAACGCTCACTATATGGATTAAAACAATCCGGACGGATGTGGTATAACCGTCTAAGTGACTACTTGATTGGGAAGGGATATATTAACAATGAAATATGCACATGCGTGTTCATTAAAAGAACAAGTTCCGGATTTGCAATCGTAGCAGTTTATGTCGATGACATGAACCTAATTGGAACTCTAGATGAGTTGAAGGAAACTGCTAAATACTTGAAATCCGAATTTGAGATGAAAGATCTTGGGAAAACACGGTTTTGTCTCGGTTTAGAACTCGAGCACCGTAGTGATGGGATTTTGATCCATCAGTCTGCATATACTCAGAAGGTCCTAAGGCGCTTTAATGAAGATAAAGCAAAGCCTGCGAGTACTCCCATGATCGGCCGTAGTCTTGAGCCCGGAAAAGATCCGTTTCGTCCAAGGGATGAGGACGAAGAACCATTAGAGGCCGAAGTGCCCTATTTGAGTGCAATAGGCGCATTATTGTACTTAGCTCAATGCACAAGACCGAACATCTCATTCGCAGTGAACTTGTTAGCTCGACATAGCTCTGCGCCAACACGCCGCCATTGGATTGGTGTAAAGACCATCTTTCGATACCTAAGAGGTACGATTGATATGGGCCTATTCTATCCCTACAGAGAGAAAAGGAATGACGGAAAGTTGGGATCGGACCCCAAAAGGCAAAACGCCCCCGTCCATGGAATGGCCGCCGGCCATGTTGCCGCCGCCGCCGCCGCCGCCGCTCATGGTGGCCGGCGTCCTCCTATCTCCCTCCATCAAAACGACAATGATGTCTTGATGGGTTTTGCTGATGCAGGGTACCTCTCTGACCCTCACAAAGGTCGCTCCCAAACAGGTTATGTCTTTACCATGGGAAGCACTGCGATATCTTGGAGGTCTACGACACAGACCCTTGTTGCTACTTCCTCAAAATCATGCAGAGATTATTGCTCTACATGAAGCTGTACGTGAATGTGTATGGCTAAGGTCTGTAATTCGACACATTCAAGGAAGTTGTGGTTTGAAGTCTACCACAGATGAACCTACATGCATTTATGAGGATAATGCAGCTTGTATTGAACAAATGAAGTTAGGTTTCATCAAGGGTGACAACACCAAGCATATATCGCCTAAGTTCTTTTATAATCAGCAACAACAATCACTTCTAAAGATTGAAGTGAATCAAATCCGATCAGAGGATAATGTAGCGGACTTATTCACTAAGTCGTTACCTAAATCCACCTTCGAGAAACATGTGAAGAGTATCGGATTAAGAAGGTTATCCGAACTCCCATGATTGTAGCAATCAGGGGGAGATTTCGACATCAGGGGGAGTTACTCAGTCTCGAAGGATCAAGGACGTGTTGCACTCCTTTCTCCTCCTCGAGTTCATTTTTATCCCACAGGGTTTTTCACTTGAGCAAGGTTTTTAACGAGGCAACGGATGAAGCGTCACCACCAAGTTTGAGCGGCACAAGGGGGAGTGTTGAAGGATATTGACACTTAGTGTGCCTAGTCAAACTAGGACAAGTTCTATAGTTGTAATAGGAGAGGTTTCCTACTCCAAGTTAGATAAGGAATCCTTGTATTCTTAGATTATGCACTTTGTAATCCCTATATATAGGGCTCCTATTCTCTATAATGATACACACTTCTCTCTACAATTCTCTCTCAATACCAATATACTTAAACAATTTCAACAATGATCTATTTGTAGACGAAAATGAAAGCATTGAATGCATTTTGAGATGATGGTACCCTCACTTTGACTTCAAGATTAATTAAAGTCGATCAATTGCATTTGTTAGCTGCTTTTGAAGTCAAAGTGAGGTACCATCATCTCAAAATTCTGTGCAGCTTGTCTTGAAAACCAAGGAAAAATAATGGCTCGACATAGAACTTCATTGATAACCTAACCTTTAGTGATGTAGAAAAGTTAACTTGTTGGATCGATTATCAACGATTTGCTGCTTACCTTGGATTTTCTCCAATGTCTCGTTTTGCTTGAATTTTTCTGTGCTCAATCAGCAAGTCCAATAGTGTCATTCAGTATCAGAAGTTAAAGTCATGCCAAGATACTAAGATACATTCCTCATGGCTGTTTCAGAAAAGAGAAGGATTTTCTCCATGGATATGTGAGAGCTCGAACAACAGTCATGGTATACCTGCAACAACTAGAGTCAAGACTATCTTTATCACCTTAATGTCTGCAGCTACTTTCCTTTGTTTGATTATCAGAGAATCCAAGAAATCTTGTTCAAAGCCTCTTAATCCATTCCTCCTCTTGGAAATAAATTGGCGATGCCTGAATAAATGGAACAGCAGATACTATGCCAGTATGGTTTCTGGAAGAAAAATTGTGTACATTGTTTTAGGATAGTGCTTACTTTTGTCATGTGACTATGTGAGTAAATTAACGTCAAGTTATACACTTGCTTTCAGGGAGGTATATGACAGGGATTTTAAATGAAAAGGATGCAAAGGAGAGGTTGAGTTAATAATTGGTTTGAAATGTCTCCTATTCTTTAGCGCAGCGGAAGCGTGGTGGGCCCATAACCCACAGGTCCCAGGATCAAAACCTGGCTCTAATACCATGTTAGCTTTAGCATAAGAAATATATAGAGACGTAGAGAGAATTGAAGAAGCAACGAACTGGTATTAAGTATTTTTGCAACTTGTTACAGAAATAGGAGTTGTTGCAGCTATTTATACCTGTAGCTAGAGATGTAGTACAGCTGTAAAAAAGTCTCCTAACTAACAAATAAAACTATACTAAATTTTTACTATTTTACTAATAATTATCCTTAACACCAAGCTCATTATCATGTTGCCAATCACTTTGGTAATGATCCACAGGAACAAATACAAGACTAGTAAGTTGTTTCTGCGAATAGTACTTGAAAAAAAAATTGTTTCTTTGACTTGGTAACCAAAACTAAATCTGGAGAAGCCTCTTCCAGAACCATGCAAGCCACTGTTCTGATGTTTCAATTTTATGAGAGTACTTCTCTGGCTGTAACCTTAATCATATATAGTTCTTATTTTGTATTTTCAGGTTTAAGCTTAAATAGAGCATCGGTCAACTTTGCTCAGGGAACTAGATGCCCCATAAGACAACCAAAATGAACAACGTACAGCTCCAATTTAAGGCTTCTTTCACCTAGCATTACAACCATATACACCCTCATCAGGCGCATCTAATTTTGAAGAGCCTTTTGAGGTCAATAGCCTTAATTATTTGGTTCTGGAGACAAAGTGTCATACCCTCAATCTCTACATTCTGGGCAGCTTGTCTTGCAAACCAAGGAAAAGTAATCCTTCTACAAAGTTTCACTAGGCTGAATCCCTCGGCAGCTTGTCCCAGATAATCCTATTTTAGTAAAGGGAATGCAGAGGTGGGGTTTGACTTCCTAAAAATGATCCTAGCTACGAGCAGATGAATAATTCACATTGCCTGTAGCATCTTTGGACATGAAAACCCTTGCAAGACTAAATTTGGCCAACTTAACAGCCATGAAAAAGGATCTTGGATTAGCAAATTTAGCTGTTAACTTTGATATAGAAGCATATCCTCTCTATGTATACTTTTTTTTTTTTCCTAATGTTTGCATGATTATAAGCACCACATCCTTCTACAATCAATGTGATTAAGGTGTGCAACATTGATATTTGTCTTTACCTCGCCATTAGTTTTGTCATAATATAAGTCGGCACATTAATTATAAAGTATCTGATCTCGCGAGGTAGATAAAAGTTGTCATGCATCTCTCTGATTGCATAAGAATACTTCTTTGGCTTTGACCTCAAGCATTGTTCTTATTTTGTATGCTCAATCTGTCAGTTTAATCAGCTCAGGCTTTCAGATTCTGCTCAGGGAACTAGATGCCCGATAAGATACCCAAAATAAAAAACAGATCCAATTTAAATTGAGGATTTTTTTAGCTTGTTGGTAGGTGGTAATTTGTAACATGGTGTTGGTAGTGATTCTGGGAATGAATTGCTAGCTAGATTATGTACAGAGTATGATAATGGTACATTGATAATTATTTTATATCTATATGGAGTGCCATCTTTGAAAGTAATGCAGAAATGCATCTAATGTTGCAAACCATTACAACAACATAGCTGCTATTTACATTTTCAATTATGTACATGTTACCACTTCCTTTCAAGGCTTGAGCCAAAGAGTCGCCGGCATTATCCTTTGGTTCTTCTGCATTGCTTCCTATTTGTTTGTGGTCCCATTGATTGTTAATCAAAAGCCACAGTAGGAATGGGTGGGGGTGATGATGTTGACAAAACCCAGAAAACCAGTCCTGTTAATTAACGAATTTACATATTATATGTCACAATTCACAGCAGCAAAAAGGGCTTTTCATGAACTATATGAATAGTGAAATCTACAATGCAATAAACCTACGATCCCAACAAGTAGTTACTGAATATATTCTATGCAGCTATATACATGCATCACCATGCAATTTGTGGTTTCTCTCACGAGACATGATGCTTAAGCTTAACCTGAAATTATGTGCATCTGTTACCACTTGGTTCAAGCTCATGTGAAGTGTGTAAAATTTCTCATCTTCATGTTTAATAATTTAGATTTCATCGACATGTCAAAAGATGCTCTGGTGCTTATCCTTCAATGCCTTTTCTGTTAATCACCAGCCCTGATGGCATACTGTTATTCTTTCACAATAGTTGTGATATTTGTGACGCTAATGTTATCACCATGGTTACTGGAAACCGCTTGTGTTATGGTGTTATCCCAATCCATCCTCAATGATACAATTATCAGATCACTGTGAATAAGTCCGAAGCATTAAAAGAATTTATTGGTTTTATACTTTTATATGGTAGTGGCGATGTAGTGGAATACTCAGTGAGGGCTTCCATGGTTCTCTTTCTCCTAGCTAATACTGTAATTTAAAGTTTTATTGAAGTTTTGGCTCAAGCTAATAACAGTACTGTTGCTGCTATCAAACCTTTGAAGTGAAGTCCTTGGTTAATCTCCTTCTCTCCTCTGACTTTGTTAGAGTTAATATTGACCGATCGATCTAGAATCACTCCCGGTTGGCATACTGCAGCTCGATCAGGGATAGTCTGATATTTCCATGGTAAAGTTTTGCTGCAAATCTTTATGCTACATAAGATAGTGATAGGTTCAAAACCTAAACCCTAAACAAAAGTATTTATGACTTTTACTATATAAGTAATAATAAATTAATAACTAATATTATATCCATGCGACGCATGTTATTGGTGAGTGGAGGAAAACCCTAGAAGGGGGAGTGAAGGATGTTGACATTTGTGTGCCTTATCAAACTAGGATTAGTTCTATGATTGTAATAGGAGAGAAGGTTCTAGAATTCCTAGTTTTATTCGGAATAGTTTTCCTTGTTTCATTAGAACATGCACTTTGTAATCCCTATATATAGGGCTCCTATTCTCAATAATGGAACACACAATTCTCTCATCAATCTCTCTCAATTCTCTCATTCTTAAACACAAAGGAGATTTTTCAAAAAAAAAAAAAATCTGCGAGACCAAGACGGTGACAAAGCCATGATCCGCATGAAACCTGGGAAGCTGAAACCAAAAGTGCTGGTCCGTGATCCGTTAAAGAATTGGGAGGAAAAATGGGTAACGACGGTGGAGAACCCGGAAAAACCAGGACAAATCATATGGGTGAAATACATGGAAGGGCTGTCGGAGGGCGATTTAGATGTACCTCCGTTGAGTAAGCTTTTGATTTTTTTCTTTTTTTTTCTTTTTTGATAAATATTTAGTAGAGTTATCGTAGTTTTGTTTCGTGTTGAAGAAATATATTTTATTGTTGTGTTATTTGTGGCTTCATCGATCTGGTTATCTCATCATCGATCTGTTGAAGAAATATATGTTATTGTTGTGTTATTTGTGGCTTCATCGATCTCATCAAACAATATTCTGGTCAATTTTGTCTCTTGAAATTCATGAGAGTTTTTAAGTAGGTGGCATGCCTTTGTTATTGGAACGAATTAAGCTATAGTTGAATTGTATTTTTATTTTTGAATAAAAATGGTTAGTGGCACTTTTATTAATTCATGTGTCTGGTAATCAAACAGGTGAGAAGTTCAAAGAAACGAGAAAAGCCGCTGATCGGTTCCTTTCAACTCGTGGGACCAAAACCGACCAGTGGATGTGTGGGGTTTGTTATCAGTGGGATGACCACTGGCCTCCAACGTGCCCATACACGGATGATCCTACACGACCACGACCCCACTCCAAAACAGCAAAACTCATACAGTCTAAGATGCAGGCTCAAGGTATGCTTTTGAACTTTGTTTAGGTTGGTTATGAAGATATGTTTTGCTTGTACGTGTTTCTTTAGTACGACAACTTAATTCTGTACAGTACACACCTTTTTGTTTTTATTTTGGATTACAAGTTCGATTTGAAAATTTCTACATAGCCCATGCATCATCCTGCACAAACCAGATAATTGACAAACTTCTACAAAGGCCTTGCATCATCCTGCATAAACTAAAATGACTTGGCTAGAGGAATAGTGAACTTCAGATACTGAATATTTCTTTCCACTATCATATGTATAACTGTAGCAAGCTAGTTGAATTCTGACTACTGTGTGGTCCTCGCGATTCTCCTGCATCCCCAAACACCACTATTTGAGATTGTCTCTGGATTTTGGTTTGCCCAGAGGTTATACGTTTGTTATAGAGTTAGGTTAAGAGAAGAGGCATAACAATTTATGGCTACTCTTATTTTTTTTTTCTTTTTGCTTTTTTGTGGTCTCATGACTGCTACCTTCTTAGAGGTCAAGTTGAGTACTTCTCCAGCAAACTCATTTTTGGACTGTGCATGGTGATGCTTAGAATAATATTCAGTAACTATTTGTTGATGGGATCGTAAGTTTATTGCATCCGCAAATTTGCTGTTCATATAGTTCATCAAAGCCATTTTTGCTGTTGTGACATTGTCTGTAAATTTCCTACAGTACTGGTTTTCTAGTTTTTTGTAAACTACACCACCCCAATACATTCTGACTGTGCTTTTGTTTAACAATGGGACCACAAACAAACAGGTAGCAATGCAGAAGAACCAAAGGATAATGCTGCAGACTGTTTGGCTCAAGCCTCGAAAAAAAGTGGTAACGTGTATAGCCATTGGCAATGTAGGATTTGTGGTAAGATAGATGACCACTGGCCTCCAATGTGCCCGTACAAGTGTATCTATCCCGAATTTGCTGAATACAGTGATAGCGCGTCTGCTACTGGCAAGAGTACAGTCCAAATGCCTGAAAGCTTTACCAAAGGAGGTGATGTTATGTTTTGTGGGATTTGTGGTGCGAGAGACCACATCCCTAAAATATGCTACTTCAGGCGTTTTGTCAAATTATTCACTGGTACACCTCCACCTGTCAAGACTATTGATGTTCGTCCAAGCTCACCAGAAAGGAAATTCACTTGGTCGACGGACTTCCTTGTTGTGCCAGAGCAGTTTTTACGTACGTACCAATGGGTGAAGCCTAGCGGTGAAGTGGATGAGGAATTCTTTGCTTCCCCGGCGGAGATGGTTGAATATATCATGCAGACAAACAGGAAGAATAAACCAACAGGTCGTATGGATGAAAAACCAGTGGTTATTGGAGGTGCGTTTACTTCTCCACGGCATCCTCTTGAGTACTGTAGGATTTGTTGCAAGTACATTGACCACTCATATTTAACTTGTCCGTACCTGGAATATGTCCCACCTGGTGCACCTGTTGGCCCTGGCTGTCTAGTAGTTTGTAGTCTGTGTGGTTCCGAGAAATGTGACGAATGTCGGGCCCAACGTGTTGCTTCCGTGTCTTGTCTGAAGTGTGGTACTAAGTTTGACCACCTCGCGAGAGATTGCCCACTCAAGAACAGCTGCCCACCTTTCTTCTCCAATCTTGGTCCCATCCCATTTCAAACATCATGACTTTATACCTCAGCTGATCCCCACCATGGCTCTCTCCCTCCCCTCTTATAACAACACCAACGCCTTGTTCTTCAGACTAAGCTTGAATTCAGTCAACTTCCCAAAGCTCATTACAACAAAGGCGGCGTCGTCTTTGGGCGAGAGTGAAAGTGCTAATGGGATTGCAGAGGACTCTGTTTCTGAGCTTTTGGACGAGGACTTGTTAAGTACAGTTTCCGCCTTTTCGGGTGCTGAAGATGCCCAAGAAGTACTGAAGATATTTGATGAAATGGCAGAGAGAAAAAATGGAGGTGTAGTGAGTGTTTCTGATTGTTGTGCTATTATCTCTGCCGCCCTCAAAAGGAACAACCCTGAATTGGCTCTCTCTGTTTTTTACGAAATGCGGGCCAGTTTTGATCAAGGTAGTTGTTTGCTTTGGCTCTGAAGTGTTAGCAGTATGGTAACCTTGTGAACTGGGTATAGGTTCCCAGATAACAATCAATTAAACTAAAACTGGGTACTATTTATATTTTGTTGTTCTTGATAAGGAGACTGGTGTATAACAAGGAAGGTGCGCGCTATCAGATTATCAAAGAAGTGTCACTGCCAAAAAATGTAGAGAGTATCAAAAAAGTGATGGCCCCTTCTCTGTAGTTTGTGGTTTTGATTACTTGTTTACCAATTGTAGTAGAGGATTTGCTCTTCATCCTTGTATCTTTATCTCTCCTTTGTTGTTTTAGTCTTTAAGATATTTACTTTGTTTTATAAGTGTAGTGCTAGTAGAGGTCTCCCAAATGTTCCGATGGTACTTACTTCATAATTTGTTTTTTTCTTTTTTAGCAATTTATGATTCATGATTTTGCTGATAGAATTCTAAGAGGGATAAGAGAGACCAAGGATTTCCTCCCATATTAGGCACTTAAATGGCTTGTTTGAAGTCCAAAAACCAAGTTGATTTATTGTCTCACTCAAAATTCTAAAGTTCGTTAGAAGTCAGAAAACCAAGTTTGTGTCTGAATGTTTGATTTATACAAAGGCTTCATCTACAGCCGCTACAAACATTTTAAGGGTTTATGTCTCTTGCAAGTAAGAGTCTTCTTAAAAATGTTTGCAAACACTTGAATTTTCCAAGTTATATCAGTGGTAAACATAGCAAGTTTAGTTAAGAAGCCCCCCAACTATTGGAAGCACAACCATGCAAGTTATCATGCAAAAGCCATATATATAGCTTGAAAATTTAAGTTACTTGTACACACAGGATACGGTTTGGCAAGATGCAGTGCAAAGAATAATCAATTAGAAGATTTCTATTTGTTGGGTACATAGAGGCGAACAGGCCCAGAACAAGAAAAACACAATTACAACTCAGAAATTGCCTTACTAAAAATTGGTAACAATCGATAATACATAGTTTGTGAGGGATGCAAGTTATCCATACCTTGCAAGACAGCAAGAGGCAACGGTTACTTTCAACCAAAATGTGATGACAATGGTTAGAGTTAGAGGAGTCGGGGAGTCGGGTTGCAGTGGGATGGAAGAGAGAGTGAGTAAATTCATTTGCAGTTCTCTGATGTACTCAGAACTAAACCATAGTTAACCATGGTTGTCTAGATCCATATATTAGAAACAAGTATAACAATTTAATCAATCAACTCAAATAAATGAACTACATCAGGACAAAATTTAAAAAAGGCAGTAGGATTCTAGTCCAATGCATAACCGAGAGAACCAGAAGTGTCTTTCTAACGAAGGCATTTATTGAAGTGCTCATCAACCAAACACATGGTTATCTCTTTTATTTTTCTCTTCTCTAGGTCTGAACACCGGTTCTTCTTCTTTTACAAGATACGAACAACAGCTGAGCTACAAATTTTTAGTCAGACCGCCAAGGACTTCAACAGAGAATGCCTTCTTTGCTGGTTAGGTCCTCCATATTTACACTCACCTCTAATCCAGTCTTTGATAGCATCACTGGAATATCAGAGTTTAAAGATACAGCTAATGCCTAGACAATATTCCAAACAAGGAGAACCATGTAAGCTTAAATTCGCAGACAGACTATTGAACTAGCATACTATTCTTTTTCTTAACTGTAACTGCATATGAAAGACAAAATGGTATACCTTCCTATCCTCTTCTTTTTGGCGCTTGATAACCTCTAATGACCACTCACTAACCAACTTTTGAAGTTCAACCGCAATCTTGGACTTCTTTGCATCAGTTAAATTCTGGAATGGAAAAACCTCAATGCTCTCAGCAAATAAGAACAGATGAAGTGACATAATGTAATAGAAACAATAAGTTAGACTGTAGTTAACTAGTTACAACCCCAAGGCATTTTTGAAATGAAAAGATCCATTTTGAAGACTACCGATACAAACGAAAATAGAAAATAAAAGAAAAATAAAAACAAGGACATAAAAAGAAAAACAGGATAAACTATTATGCCTCTTTGCAAGAAGTAATGTTCTTATGTTTTGTATATCAACAGGGTGGACACAATTCCAATGTGGCCATCCATTTCTTCAGATATAATAAACAAAGGAGATTAAAGAAGGTTGCTTCATTCATTCAATAGAGAGAGATTTTGTCATGATTTTTTATGCGTAAACATATCTGCTACGACTCTTAGATTCTAAATTAGCTTCATAATGCAAATTATGCTCTGGACGGCATCATAATATAAAGTGATGAAAACAATAACTGAACCTGGTTTAGTAGTATTTGAATGACGGCGGCAGCTTCCTCAGGCTTATGCTCTAATAGTAAACCCTGCAAAGAGTTTTTTTTAATTT
Organism: Rosa rugosa; assembly: GCF_958449725.1. Lineage (NCBI taxonomy): Eukaryota > Viridiplantae > Streptophyta > Magnoliopsida > Rosales > Rosaceae > Rosa > Rosa rugosa. The sequence goes on along the minus strand of NC_084824.1, from coordinate 18,561,090 downwards.
TTTTTTTTTAAAAGGAAAAGAACAGGAAAAAGAAAAAGGCAAGGGGTGAATTGATTGAAAATAATACCTCAATGAACCAAATTATCCCACAAAAAAGTAAATGTAACTATATACGATTCACTACCAATACACATGTCAATCCACTCACAACAGCGTGCACTTGAGATGCTAAGCAATTTAACCAGATGTACAAGACATGTCAAGTAACAGGAGTTATCTTGTACTTTGGAAAGTATAATTCTACATCTCCAGTCCATTGCTTAAGGACCCCATTTATAAGTCAGTTTGGTTTTAACAATGAGAATGGAAGATGGGAAGGAAAATGTAACTATAGATGATTTATTACCTTTGCACATGAAAATCCACTCACAACAGTGTGCTGCTTCTGAGACTCAGATCTCAACTTCTCAATTTCCCATAAGGATTCAACATCTCCTGCAAATGAGAAAATTGAAATGCTTTAACAAGACATTAGAAATCATCTTATGCGACTATCAATTTGAAAAAGGAAAAAAAAAAAAAAAAAAGGTAAGTGGTACTTGGTTCGCAGATGAGTGGATGACTAGAAAATGAACATTATATGATGCAACACATTCAAGAGATCTGAGAATTTGTAGAGACCTATTTTAGCAGCGAATTCCATCCAGACATCAAATGCAGATCTTCGTAGCTTTACTCCAGCCTCGACAAACCTCTTTGAGTACTTAGACATCAACTTCCAGTTATCAGTATTGTAACAAATGCTGCAAATGAAAATACAAATTAGAACCAAACAAAATGTGTGACATTTTTTATTATTCTAATGATTATCTTGTTTCTTTGCAATCAAACCGCTACAGAGACTATTGTTCCCGCATTCTGAGTTTATCTCACAAAAAATTGTAAAATTTCAAAAGTAAAAGCTTTACTGCCCAAGTCTTTGCTTATAAACATAGATAGATACCTGAAAACAATATCTGCTGTACCAGATTGCAAAGGTAAGTTATTCTCCTTCAAAAGTGTCATTACATCCATCATAAGTTTAACATCATTGTGCTCTTTAGCATATGTCTGCAGTCAATTTACAGCAAGTATTAGATAAATGAATCAGAAGACAACCCTCAATAGTAAAGAGCCAACTGTCATTAGTACCAGTAAATGGTGAGCAGATCCGATACTAGGGGTCAATCCATACACATTGTGTTTCCACAAGCCCTTCTTTCCTGGAACATCGGACATATTATATCTGATAATACCACATACAACTAGACTAAATAGCATTTCAGGGTATATAAAAAAAAGGGAAAATGCTCATTTACCCAATTTTAGCTTAAAATGTGCCCACTTGCCCGACTAAGAGTTTTTAAACCCCATTTACCCAAAACACTCTAAGGGATTATTTCCCCTTTACCCAATTAATTCTTTTTATTAATTTTTGGGACTTTTTTGCCCTCTCCTTCAATCTCTCTACTCTCAGTTTCTCTCTCTCTCTCTCTCTCCCCCTCACTCTCTCTCTCTCTCTCTCTCTCTCTCTCTCTCTCTCTCTCTCTCTCTCTCTCTCTCTCTCTCTCTCTCTCTCTCTCTCTCTCTCTCTCTCTCTCTCTCTCTCTCTCTCTCTCTCTCTCTCTCTCTCTCTCTCTCTCTCTCTCTCTCTCTCTCTCTCTCCAGAAGACGTCGGATCTCTCTCTCTCTCCCTCCCTCCATCCCTCCGGCAGGTCGCCCACGACGCCTGCTCTAGCCATCGCCGCGCCGAAACTCGTCGTCGTGCTCTCCGCTGCCAGGCTCAACGCCAAGCCGACGGTCCTCGTCGCTGAGAAGCTCGGCGAGGCCGGGGTTGACCTTCTGAAGGAATCGACGACGGACTGAAAATGGCTATCTGCTATTGTGCAGTCATAACCATAAAAGTTGTAACATTAGTGCCCCCCAGTAGACTTTGTATTGGGGGCCAATGATGACTGCTTTATTTATTGACGGACTGAAAACTGCTATTCCAAAGTAAATGTAGTGTTAAATTGCAGTAGTTGATAAATGAAAAAAATTGTGTTGTTTGTGTCAGTCTAGTGGGGGGCAGTAGACAAAATATTGACCCTCATAATGTGGGTTTTTAGACATTATCTGTTGTTTTGAGTGTGAATAACTTGTATAATCTGCGAAACATAGGAAGCGGTGTAATGTTTGATGGTCTATTGGGGGGCAGTAGACACATTAGTGCCACCCAATAATGTCTTTCTTAGGAGACAATAATCATCTCTTGTTGATTTGTTTGTGATAAAGTGCAATACACTGTGAATCCTTGAAACTGGTGCAAGTTTTAATGGTTTAGTGGGGGGCAGTAGACACATTACTGCCCCCAAATAATGTCTTCATACGAAGTCAGAACCCTTCACTTAACTGGTGCAAGTTTTAATGGTTTAGTGGGGGGCAGTAGACACATTACTGCCCCCAAATAATGTCTTCATACGAAGTCAGAACCCTTCACAAAACTGGGGCAAGTTTTAATGGTTTAGTGGGGGGCAGTAATAATGGTTTAGTGGGGGGCAGTAGACACATTACTGCCCCCAAATAATGTCTTCGTGTTAAGTTTAGGGTTTAGGGGCAGCGTTAGGGGCAGTAGACACATTGCCGATGAACTGCGAAGAGGACGTTGGAGTGGCTGGATCGCCGATCAATCGAACGGCGACGAGAACGTTGGATCGCCGACTGGAGCTTCATCGTCGTGTTCAGATTTGGACTGCATCTCCGGCGCGGCGATCAGAGAGAGAGAGACAGACCGGAGGTGGAGATCATGGGGAGGAGAGAGAGAGAGAGAGAGAGAGAGTGGAGGTGGAGATCGGGGGGAGAGAGAGAGAGTTTGGGAAGGAGAGAGAGACTGATAAGAGATGGATGGGTTTTAATTTAATTAACAGGGGCTAAAATGTCAATAGATGTAAGATTGGGTAAATGGGGTTAAAAAACTCTTGGTGGAGTAAGTGGGCATTTTTTGGGCTAAAAATGGGTAACTGGTCACAGCCCCTAAAAAAAAATTAAAAAAAATAATAAAAAAAAAGTCTAGAACTCCAAACACCTAGCCATTTACATGCATGGGTTTTCCTAAAGTCTATTTTGCATATTAACAGTGGGGAAAAAAAAAAAAAAAACTTCAGTCATAAACAGCATATTGGTATGGTGTACCAAAGTTGAGGGCCCCCACGCGAGCGCATGCCTTAGCAACCTCTTGGCAGAGATTGCAATTAAAATTTGAATGGATGCGTAGATTTGACAGTCTCTACAATTAAAACCAAAGCACACAGCTGTGAACATAAAAGCCTTAAAACTTCACTTAGAAGATGTGAATTGAAAAAGGATTACCCAATCAAAAGCTGTGAGATTAGTAACTTACAAATCGTCGCAGGTTCTGCAAGATGTCAAATAAAAGCTTAATATCATCCTGATTTTTGCAATTCTCAATCAAGGACCACAACCAAGCATTAGGGGGCATCGAGCGTTTAACATTCACAGATTCCAGCATTTTATCATACAGCTCCTTCACAGCCTCTGCACTTAACAAGCAGAGACATTACTTCCACACAAACATAAAACAAAAATGTTGTGGCAATTTACACCAATTCAAAGCTACAACCTGTGGGAATAGCTTCAACCGTACTCGCCTCAGATGAAAAGGCTGCCCTAAATGCCATCATCATCGAGTGTTGCTCCGTCGGTGAAAGACAACAACCTCGAGTAATGCCTACATAATTCAGCATCCTAGTGTTACGAAACGGTTCATTCAAATTTCAAATCATATAGAATCAGTAAGGTTCGTATCAAATTAGTTCAGGTTAAAACCTATTCAATTCTCAATTTCCGGAAACCTCAAAACATCAACAAACAAACAAACAAAGGTGAATTTCTTAGTCTAGTGTTTAATTCATTCGACAATCATTTCCTCACTGTCTGAGATTGCAACTTTCATAAATTACACTTACAAAATAGAGAGACCAGAAAAAGAATTTGAGACTTGGAAACGAAAACCTAGAATCTGAGCAATGGTGAGATTACCAGAGGGTTGGGGAGAGAGAGTGGTGAGCTTCCGCCATTGGAGACAAGCACGTGGAGCTTCTGCGAGGGGCGCGTCGGGAGCGACGAGTCGTTCGGAGAAGATGAAGATTGGAGACTTGAGGACTCTCGAGAGCCTGCGAGTGTTGGAGAGCACTTGCATGGCTTCGGGACGACCGAGTCGGAGGCCGGTTTTGGGGTCCGAGTCGACTCGGCGAGTTCTGTCTGTGGTTTTGGAAGAGAGAAAGCTAAAGCCCCGGTCTTCTGAAGGATCAGGGTTTAGAGAAGAGAGAGAGGGACGTGTTTATGCGCAACGCCAGTCCATGGTTTGTCCCTGTGGAGCTTCATGTTTTTTTTTTACCCTCTTTTGGTTAAGAAAAAGTCATTGCTCTGTTTTTTATCTAGTTATTTGAGAAAAACTTAAGTTACCCTAGTCCCCCGAACTTTAAGTCATTCGACACTTTGATATCTTAAGTTTGTAAACCATCACTTTAATACTTTAATTAACTTTTATCTTAATTAACCTTAATCAACGTGTACATGTCTAAGTTAAGTCAATTTGTCGCTACAAGGAGATGATAAGCCATCTAAGTGGAAGTTTCATTAGAACCATGGCACAGCTTCTCTATAATTTCTGTATAATAGGGAAGCAAAAGTCAAAGCTTTAGCATCTTTTTCTTTTCCAACTCCAACACATTCCCTATTTTATAGCAATCTCTAAAATCTTCATATTCTTCCTTAAAATTTTAGAGATTGCTGTAAATATAGAGAATTTGGTTTTCTCTTTCCTCACTTTCCCTAAAATAGGGATAGTTATAGGGAATCTGTTGGAGCAAAAGATACTCATTTTTCTCTACTTTTTTCACCTAAAGTAGAGAAAAATCCAAATATGGAGAACCTGTTGGAGTTGCTCTAAACCAACAATTATAGGGTGGCTCAAAGGTCTAATAAGGGTAAATTTTACGAGCGATGTGATTATTGTTTTGGATATTTGAAAAAGTAAGTCGGAGGTTTAAGTGGTCATATCACCAGTTATTTTGATGGAAAATTGTCCTATTATGATCGGTCATACCATTAGTAACTTTTCAAATATTGTGGTTTACATCAGGTGCGTCATGCCGTCATCAGATGCATTAATGCATCCAATCGTATCCTTGCTAGATCTTATTTTTGATGCCTCATGATATCTTGTTTTATTCTTGTATTTCTTAATTTTGATGTAGTTTCTTTATCTACCCATTGTGATCGTTTTTTTTTTTTTTTTTTTTTTTTTTTGAAAGGGTGATCATTCTTTTTTTTTTTTTTTTTTGAATAAAGGGTGATCATTCTTATTATTAATAGAATTATCATTTTTAATAAAAAAAAAGAGGAGAAATATTTTGGATGTATAAATAGAAGTACTCGATTAAAAAATTTAGTGCAACAAATGTGAAAAGAAAATTGAAATATCTGATTTCTTTGGTTTCAGGCTTTCAGCATAGAAATGTGTTTGATAATAATGTACTGAACATCATCTCACAAAATAAAAAATTTAAACTGTTAGGGATTAGAATACACTAAGTTTTAAACAAATATCGCACATGCGCTAAGATAATATTTGTATTTGTTATTCATTTGACATGATTAGCAGTTAGGTTTACGTTCGGTGTAGTAGATCTACATAAATTTCTTCTAGCATTAACGCTGTGTCTCTCTCGAGAAGTTTTAAATACACACCCCTAATTACTTAATACACATTCCTTACTCAATACACTTACCATTTAATTTCTCATTCTAATATTTTACTAAATACACAACCCAAATTACCCAAAATATCCTTAAACTAAAAAACCTTGAAATACTCTATTATTTAACTACATTAAGGCTACTATTTAATTTGATTGGTATATATAATTGACCATATTAATTACTTGTGTTAGTTATCGAGAAATCCATAAGGATTCATTATTGTTCCTTCAAATAGATGCTTAGAAATATGTTTTGTATTATTTGAGTTCTTATCCACCAAACACCCTTTTTTTTTTAAAAGACCAAACACCCTATTAATCAAGTATAAAATTTTGAGTCAAACATTCAACCAAAATTGTATCAATAGTTTCTCTACAATGGCGGAGCTATGAAGTTGTCATTGGATGGTCAAACAAATTAACAATTACAAAGTTTTATACTTGTGATGTTTTATATTAAATAATAAATTGACTAATCATAACTTTTAGAAAGAAAAAAAAAAGAACTAAAAAGTGGGAGTAAAGCGATATGTTTTAAAAACCAATGACATTAAATATTTTGAAATTCTAAATTATATGGTATCTCACCCCATTTAATTACAATTTATTTAAGGAAAATTTAAATTAGATGGTTTCTAACTTTATTCTTGTTTTGAATGAGGATGTCATGTATAGAAATTCATTGTGTTTTATAATTATAGAATAATATATGGAAGATATGATTATTATTATTTTTTTTCTAGTACATAGATGTCTATTTTTGTCATTTAATCTACCTATAAAATCTGATTTAAAATATAAAATAATAAGGATGTGTATTGGGGTGTGTATTTAAAATTTCTCGTCTCTCTCCGGTTATTTTTTTAGACAGATTCTATTAATACCTCTTCATGCTACTAAGCAGAGTCATTCCACAAACGTCCATTTTTGTTCGTGCGTATGATAACATTACCCATCATCTTCAACAAATGCCGAGTTCTTATTTTACTCATGCTTATCATCAACCCAATACTGCATCTCACAAGTTAACTCACTATTTCAATCTTTGGAATGGGGAACTACGCGTCCTGCTTTTATTTCTGATGTAATCGCTAAAGAGTTCAGCTCCTAGTTCTAATAAGAGTTATCATTCATTAATTAGGACTTGGGAGGATGTTACATTCTGCATTGATGGTCTAGCAAGATAAAATTTTCTCAATACACGGGAACTTTAGTTCAAGAATCAACTTTCATTAGTCCAGAACAGAATTACAGTATATATAATGTTTACATCAACCCCAAGACTGATTACATGGGTTTTGGAGGAAAAATAGCCTGGAAAAAGTCTGATGCACACATAAAACATTACAATCATTTTAAATCAACCGTAATGCAATGGTACATGATTAATTGAGGATAAAAATTGAATCAATCAATTTCCCCTTTCCAGGGCACATTTGAGGGTACAAGCTTTCACTGCACCTACCGGACTGGACATATTCGTGGGAAACATCTTCTGATCATTGAGGAAGAACTGGAGGGGCAATTGTGCGGGTGTTGTATGATTTGCAGTGGTTGCATTTCTGGCCAATAATGTGGAAGTAAACTTCGGTTGTGTCATTGCAGTCATTGCACAGGATCCAAACCTACAAATTACCATTGCTTCTTAGACTTGTACAGGTATACGGTATAAAACAGAAAAGACACTTATTCCTCGAGACTCAAAAGTCTAAACCAATGCAAAAAGCAGTGTCCTGGGATTAGAACCACAGTGACCTTGTTTTTCTATAGGGAGACCTGAACAAGGATGAAAACAAGTACCTTCTTATTCCGATAATCCTCGGGCATAACAGTTGCTTCTATCTGGATAGTGTGCAAATGCTCAGATTAGTACGGAATCATCATTAATATCATGTAACCGGGAAAATTCAAATGACACAAGAAATATTTGATCCAATCTATAAGTTAACTGCAATTTTCCACAATATTATGCAGTTAAATTCGATAAGCCTACCTCTTCATCTATTCTCTTCCACGTTCTAGACATGTCAATCACTGACTTGGAGCATATTGGACAACAATATCTGAAAAATTAAAAAAGAATTCAGGTCAGGGAGAAAATGATCATTTTTAAACTTGTAAGCTGATGAAATTAAAAGAGCTGCCACTTACTTGTCCCGCTTTATCATTTCGTTGTAACATTCACAATGCATTGTGTGCCCACATTTCAATACAGTAGTGTCTTTCAGCGAGTCAAAAAGGAACTAAAGAAGACAAGTTTACTCAGTTAAGTTTGGACATGACAAGGTTTCCTATTCGTAACACTACTAGGGATATCTGCATACAAACCTCGTAACAAATGGGGCAGTGGTGCCGCATGGAGTTCTCTACACACAGGTGATTATCACGCAAGCCAATCGAATAGCAAGACCCTAAAAAGTTATAAATTAAAATGTGAATGTATGCTCAACAAAACTTAACATCATTGAGAGAAGTTTGTTTAGAAAAGAAAGATCCAGCATGGCATACGAAGTATGATATAAAATTATCGATTGACAAACTAAAACAGATGCAATCCCATTATTAGTATTTCCATGGAAGATAATGAGAAATATACACAATTGAAAAGCTTTAGCATCATCAATGACCGATCAAAAAGCATACATGTAGTTTCATAATCCCTAAATCAGAGTGATATAAAATCTTGCTTTACCACTCTTTCCATGTACAGGGTATTGCAGACAGAGGCTTATCACATCCATTATATTCCACAATTCAATTCCCAAAAATCAGAACTCGTCAAAACAATTGGAAAGACGTTTGATCAAGGACTGGTAGCACAAAACTCAACTAGTTTTCTAAAACTTAAAATGAGAAGTTTCTTAAGAAGACACATATAAAATTCTAAAACTTAAAATGTGTTTTCCAAAACTCATTGGTCCTAAGGATAGATGTAATAAATTCAAAGAAACGAAGCAATTGCAAGAAGTTCATTGAGAACACATATACAATATCAGAAACCATATTTGTCATAATCGTTGCAGGTACATACCACACTTCTTGCAGTGATAAAAATGTTCACGACCACCGATTCTGTTTTCCACATTATAAGTTAGTTAGAACACAGAAAATCCTTAAAATCTCAAACATATTACTGACAAATCAGCCATATAAAAACAGTAAGTAGATACTGAAACAGGACTAACCTGCAGATCCCACAATCATGACAGTGAAATTGCCCTTTCTCTGTCTGCAAGTCATATATGAAAAAGCTTACTTTAAATAATGGCCAAACCACTAGTCACGTACAAAGATCACACACCAATATCAAATCCGAATCCAGTAGACTCTAGATTAGAGACGGACAAGTCAATAACATGAAAGACAAAAACTTTCACTGGGATTGACAGTAATCAAAAATTCAAACTTACATCATCATCATAGAACTTGCAAATATCACAGAAATATTCCCCCATACTAACGCCGCAGTTGGTACAAACTTGAGCCACCTAAAACCAATTCAGACATTGAACAAAAATCAGAACCCAAAAGGCTTCTTCTTTTTCTCTTTTCATGGATCAAAATCAACACAAGAACACACACATACCGGCTGCTCTGTGTCACAGACTGAACAAATAACCTGAAACAGCATCACAATCACCACAATGAGACCAGAAAACCATAAATTACAAAACAGAGAGCTCAAAGTCATGAAATGAGTTCACATACTTGTTTAACATCGTGGCGAACGAGCTCATGGCGATCAAAGGGGTTGCTCAACATGCTCTGAAGAAATCAAATATGACCCGGATAAGATTGGACAAGACCAAAGCTAAGAATTGAAACAATGGTTCAGTAAATATATAAATTTACCGTGGCTTCATTGTGACAATGGCGACATGGGTAGATCTCGTTACAACACGGAGCTCGAATCTGGCATCTCCTTCTGTAATGCTTGCATCTACAAAGACAGAAAACCCAGAAAGATTAAGCAAAAACAAATCAAGCCAATTTGACAAAAAGCAACAATCTTTGAGAGAATGAAGAGGAAAGGATTAATGGGTAGATAGACGCACCCGTAACCCATCTTCCCAAAACTGGGACGTTCATTGCCTGAGCCTTCCATGAGAGTTGGAGGAAGGGAAGGGGAATTGCAGACAAAGCAAAGAAGAAGTTTCCCGATTTGGGAAGGATGGGAGTTTGGCTTCTCTGTTTGTCTGAATCCCCTCAATTACAAAGAGACAGAGACAGAGACAGCCACCCCCATCAACCTTGGGGGGGGGACTACTTCCCCCATTAAAATTTGTCCTTTTTATTTTTTATTTTTCATGAAAATATTAAAAAACTAAATAAATCGGTTATTTACTATTTGGGCAATGGCTGCATATGCCCACTTGGAATGAGGATAAGGTGAGGAGGGAGAAAGGGATAGGCGCCGTTTTTTGGGCGAATCAGAAAGCAGAGGAATGAGAGGCAGGGTAACCAAATGAAGCAAACACTTGCAGAAGCAAACCCTTGCAGAGGCACTATTATTTGCTTTTTCCCTTTTTCATGGAAAAGGGGGAGTGAACCCAAGAAGAAATGGCATCACTGACCAAAGTTTTAGCAACATTTAGGTTTCTGCTATACAGAGCTCAACATGATTCACCATTTTAATGCCATTGTGACAGTGGGGTCATTAATTTTTTGGGCTATTAGAGCAAAGGTTGATGAGCATTAAATTCAGAAAATAGAAGGGTTGGTCCAACCAGAAGGTACATGTTGATGCAGTAAGAAGGGTAGTGTGGCCACTCATTCTCTAATTCTACTATTGACTTTTCTTTCTATTTTGCTGTTTTTGTGTTAGGAACTTTTTGAGGCTCTGGAGGGTTTGAGAGTTTCAGCTAGGGATAGGATTGGGGTCCTTGGGGAACTTGGTAGGTGACTATGGTTATGAGAAGTTAATGCCTTCTTTGATGGACTTTTAATTAGAGTTATAGATGGAGATTCATGGAGCACCTCTGTGTCTTTTGTAAACTTTATCCTTGCAACTTTGTGTGATCAAAAACTTGAGGGGCCTAAGTGAGTTGAAGGGTTTTAACTTTCCATTCTAAGAGCGACTCCACCGGTTTGTTTTTGACCGGTCACCAGCTAGGAAAAGCTGAGGTGGTGACCAAAGAGGGAAAAGTCCAGTTTCCACCGGTTGCTTCTTAACCAGCTAAAGGATGGACTTTCTTGACCGAAGCCAAGAAAAAAAGGCAACTCCCTGACATTTTCCTTGACCCAGCCAAGGCCTCTGCCAGCTCGGCCCACACCCAAACGTGGGTGACGTCTGCGGAGAGAGAAGAGAAGGCGACGCGCTGATGAAGAGACTGAAGGAGGAGACGCTGACGCGTGGCGCCGCAGCAAGCATAAACTTAAGCCCAGTCGCTTGTCGCGTAGCGATAGAGAGGGGGCCGGCCTTTGCCACGTGGAAGAGAGCCGTTGGTCCACTTTGAATTCTGATTGCAACGGTCAATTAATCTCAGCCCTTCGTTTCAATTAAATGGGCGATCCTATGGCAAACAATTAACATGCATTATATATGTTTGTAACGTTAATAAACGGTAACAAAATGAACAGGTTTTAATGATAATCATGAAATTGTCAACAGAGGATATTCACCAAACGGTACCTATCATTAAAACTTGTTCATTTTTCATGGACCAAATAGGTACCGTTTGACTATCCAGCAATTGGTGAGTAAGGCAGCAATTATTAACTAATTGTTAATATGATCACATATTTGGTTTCCTTGACGAAGTGGTGTTAGCTCAGTGGTTAGAGCACCCACTACCTAAGATCAAGGTCCTAGGTTCGAGTCATCATGGGGGTAGGAGTGAAATCCTTTGATCATCTTTAAAAAAGATAAAAATATATATATATATTTGGTTTCCTCTGTTTGGTTCTAACATATGGTTCATTTTTTTTTTGTTGATCTGGAATATATGTTTCATATATATATATATATATATCTGAAATATATGGTTCATTTTAACAATTGGTTTCCTCTATTTGCTGCATATTTGGTTTCCTCTATTGACATCTTTTTGCTATATCCTCTGCATTTGTGTTAGAACCAAATAGTTGTGATCAGGTTTCTCGATTGGTTGCATATTGACTTCCAAACCTACTAAAAGTTGACTAAAGCATTAGATTAGACTAGTGACTTACCGGTTCATTTGTTGTTTTCCTGGTACTGATCTAGTCCATGATCTGAGATGCATTGCATTGACCACGGCTTCCCTCTATGTATTGAAGCAAAGAAGGGAGTGAAGAAGCTGGTGGACTTGAATACTGATTTCTTGAAGAACATATATCCTAAGATCGAGTTGGAAGGCCCTCATCTTTGCTTCTTGTATAATGGGTTTTGCGGAGCTCCCTGAGGAGGTCGATCCTTTAAGCTTGATTATGAGGATTTCCTACATTCTAAAAAAAAAAAAAAGAGCATGCATGTAGGGTGAACAAAGCAAACTTGAAACTAAAAAAACATATGTAGGGTGAGAAGAGCATGTAGGGAAAATGATATTTTCGGTACTATAAATGGGTGAACAAGGTAAACTTGAAACTAAAAAAAAGTATGTATTGTGGGAAGAGCATGTAGTGTGAATAAAGTGGTTCGTAGGGTGGCAATAGCCGCACCCTTAACAAAATCTCTTCCTATCAAAGCCTGATTTTGGGGAAAACGTGAACTTTAGTTAACTTTTTCTTTGGAGGATAAGAATTTATATATAGTATTTGATTATCATTATCAACATTCAACTTTTATTGGTTTATATGCACAGTATAGTTTTGAGGACTAAATCGCTTCTAATTAATTAGAATAATATTGGACGAGACATGTGTCAGTTTAGGAAACAAATAAGAGGAAAAAAAAAAAAATTAGTGGCACAAAATCAAGATAAGTGATTGGCAGATTGGTAATTCAAGCTAACTATTGGAATATTCAAAAAATAGTTGTTTAGGATACTTTGAGTGACTTGTGCAGAAAAATTAGTTTAGACTACGAATTCCAATAAAAAATAGCTGCAATGCCCGTTTAGCAGGTTAGGTATGAAACGTTCCTGCGTCAGGGTACTTTCGAGTTTCGGCGATGGCCTTTGTTTGGTGGGAATTTATGGATGGTCCTTCCCTACTACATTTTTGATATGGTGGAAATGGTAAAGATGGTCGGTTGCTATCGAGGATGTCTTGGTTCTCTATAGAGTGAGTTTTGTAGTTTGGAAGAATTGTTGGTGGTTGGAACTTCCAACTTGGAAGTGTTTTGAGTCTCTACTCTCTAGTGGTGGCTCGCAGAATGGGCGGTTATTAGTCAGAATCTATTAGGTCTTAGTGGTGATGGAGGCAACATCTGGTGGAGCTAAGGATAGACGATGGTTCCTCTTCTACACACCAGGTTGGTGGTAGGTATCTAGTTTCGTTAGGCCAGTCCGATCATTTGGAGGGGCTTTTGCTCTTGGGGTGGAGCCAAATGAAGTGATTATTAGGGTAGGCCAACTGGAATCTGTCTACATTATCCTCGACTACTACTTTTATTCTTCAAATTTAATTAAGTTGCTCCACCACCATGATTATAGTGTTTGACCTGACCTTACGTTCATGAATCACTTACTCAAGTTTAGGTTTCAGATCGCATATCTGTAGAGGCGTCATATGAATTTATCTGTAGGGAGGGTAACACAGTAGCGGATGTGTTAGCTAATCATGATACACTTAATGTTGGTTCTAGCTAGTAGGATTCTCTACCTGCCTTTATTGCTGGTCTGTATGGGCGTGATATGTCTTCTGCAAATGCTTATAGGTTTCATTAGATTTTTGTTTTATCCAACTTTTTGGTTGGAGGTGGTTTGTTTGGTTTTTGTTGTTTTCGATAGTGTATTTATATCCATTTTATTCTTAGAAATTATTCTATGCACCGACTGTGCAAATGTTCCAACACTTATAAGATGATCTCAACCTTTAATATTTATAATTAATATTTTTATTAATAACCTAAGAATGTATTTAATATAATTTAACCATCTATTTATGTCGGTACAAGTGCACGTCGGTGCACTGAATCCTCCCCCATCTATTCTTAATAGGGTTTTGGTTTGGCTCCCCAACCTTTTATAATTACATTTTTTTTATTATTATAATAAAATAAGGGGATGGGGGGTGAGTTTCCGGAGTGTAGCAGATTTTTCTCCTTCGAGATTGAAAGTGAGACTTGTTCACTACATTGTCTACCTCTGAGAAACTAATATCACCTAATCTTTTATTTAAAGTGATTATTACGTGTAATTTTGCTCGCTTATAATAAAATTAACGTCCACGTTTTTTTAAGAAAATATTTATTGAATAATTAAAAAGAAAACTTTAGATTTGATTGATTTCTTTAGAAATTAAATAAACATAAACAGTTCCCACCGCAGAGAAACTAACCACCACTTAATAATAATTCTGAAACACATAAAATAAGTTGAAACGAGATCTAGACAGAGGGAATATAGAGATCTACAAGAGAAAAAAGGTCTTTTTTACATTCTGAAAAATCTGAAGGTGGAGTAATGGGTAACATGACACCACATGCCTCTAGAGGTGTATGGGAACTGTTTCTTTCTTGTACATTTCCAACTTCGTCTGGATGGTGCTGGATTATTCATTGCCATATATTTAATCTCTCTGTTCAACGCTACCTCCTAGAGTCCTAGAGGTCTGTGCAATCGGATGTGATGCTGGACCCTGAGATAAATACAATTTCCACTGCTTGTGCTGCACGCTTTCATTGGTGCTTGTTTCCTTTCCCATCTGCCATCTTGAGGTCCCCAAAAATTGCAGAGTAGCTTTGGTGTACTTCAACTGATTTCAACACTTGGTAATTTCTCAAAATAGAAAAAGAAACCAAGGGGATGGTGATGATCTCAGAGTCTGGACTTCTGGTTTCCTTTGCATTACTCTATGACATTGGTGGATCTCTACTTTAATTTCTTCTTCTACCATATATCATATATAGCGGAACAAAGTCTTGCTCTATCACAGCTTTAGCTTCTGGCTTTGTCTCTGCCTGGCTATATAGTATATATGGTAATCACCCTATATGACAACTACTGCATTTATTTGCATGCATGTGACCAGCTTACAAGTATATGACATTCAATTCTATGGGTTTGGCCTTTGCAGGCTGGGTCAAAAGACATAACATGCCACAGGTACAATATTGCGGATTTGAGACATATGATGACTTATTTGACAACCCAATAGACTCTCATATTCAACACTAGGAAATAAAAGAATGGCTTTAAAAGAATAGTTTATCAAATTTTTAGAGATTATCTTTGCAGACATTAACAACTCGAAAATGGTCAATATTAGGTTTCTATTGAGACTGCAGTCCTGCACCGTGACATATGCCAAGGAGAGAGAAAATGTTTGGTGAGGAAGGTTGAAACTTGAAAGGATAGCTTTGATCAACATTATTCAGAAGTCTTCCATGTGCAGCATTATTAGAACGAGTTACTGAGTTACATATGAATATTGAGTCATTAATCCTGATCACACAACAAAGATTAAACAGATAAATAAAAGGTTGGGAAAGATTTGGTTCTACAAGGGTGTTTCTAAATTATGTACCCAGCAAAAATCTTTATACACCCGGCCCTAGCAAATATTTATCTAATTTCCAGATTTGCCCTTTTTATTAAACAACTAATAGTAACTGGAAAAAAGAAAGAAAAAAAAGAACTTGCAACATGCATCGTCTTCCCTTTCCCCCAATACGAGCCATCTGTTTTCTCTTCCAATATGAGAACTAGAATTAATTTCCAGGAACTAGATGTTTATGCATTCCAAAGAAGAATGGAGGAATATGTAAATATTGATGATGTACTCATTGGTAGATATAAATTACAGAGACAAGATGCCCAACCAAATCTTCTCTTATATAGAATAATAGGAGTAGAAACTGAAAATTGAATAAATAAACCTTCATCTGGTTTCTTGTTTAACAGAACAATTCTGAAATTCAGCGATGAAGTGCAGGCTGTGCAGCAAACCTTTTTTTTTTTTTTTTTCAAATAAAGGATAATATTGAAATAATTGGGTTAATTTTGTTAGGGCTGGGTGCAAAAAGATTTTTGCTGTGTACATTTAGAAAGACCGTTCTACAATCATTGATGGGGATACATACCATCTGTGTATAATTTGCCAACTCTCTCATTCTTCTCTCTCCCTATCATTTTGACTGTATAACTTTAGTATGTATTGACCACAAAAACTAACATCGATCAGTACCCTAAACATTTCTCTTGGAGTACTCCAGGGGATAGGGATAGTTATCCCCTTTTGCAAGCTATCGCGGATTCGCGGTTGATGATTAAATAGTGTTGGATGATACCATGAAGGTATATATTCTAAATGCTCCATTTTGATGTACTCATCTTGTAGCCAAGTTATAATTTATTACATGAACAGATTTGTTTTCACAAACCAATTATATTTGGTGATCAAATATTAAATATATAGGAGCTGCATTCAACTAGAGGAGACTGAGCAAGGGAATTCCAGCTACAGGTATGTGTAAATCTAACGATTACTAAAAAGACGCTAATTGTTATGCTCTTTGTACATTTTGTGCTGATAACGTTTTTCTACAGATCATTAAGGGTTCTTGACCTAAGTTTTTCCATTCCTATCCCCAGGTCATTGTGTCCCAGGGACCCTTCTTTCGGGGTTGTCCATAGTAAACTGTCTAATATATTTTCACTGGTTCATAGTTCATTAATATTATTCCTTCAATGAAAGCTAAAAGTTCATCTTCATTAGTTCATCAACTTTGGTTATAAGTATGACCACTACGCAACAGAATAGATTATTGTCTTGGTGAAATGCGGATATACAACCCGAAAACAAAGGAAAGACTGAGAGCCTAGCTCGATCTAATAGCTGGAATTGATCTTCCTAACTCTAGTAAAGCCACCCATGTCATAAAAGAGAGCGGAAATTAAAAACGGAGGAGGACCTGAATCTGTAATTTGTGGTTTGATGGAAGTGATCTTCCTAACTCTAGTAAAGCCACCCATGTCAAATGATGAGTGCTTCAAACCACCTAAGGTACCACCCATGTCAAAAGCATGAGGTCCAATGTGATAGGTCGACAAAATCACAAGTCGAATTTTGTCTCACATTGGAAATTTGGAAAGAAAGAAAAAAATCAGCGAGCAAAATGTTTCCTAAATTAATCCTAAGGGTGAATTCCACAAATGGTCACTCAACTATGACTCATTCGACACTTTGGTTACTAAGTTTCAAATATATCACTTTGGTCACTCAACTATTACACTGTCAATCACTTTAGTCACCCAAGGGGCATTTTATCTCACTTTGTTCACTTCTCCCAATCATTTTAATACATATTTCTCAATTTTTCACAATTAGTTGGACGAAAATATCATTAATATTGTGGCAAATAATTTTTTTTTAATGAAAAAAATTAATGAAGTGACTAAAGTGAATAACAAAGTTAAAGTTGAGTGACCAAAGTGATATATTTAAAAGGTGAGTGACCAAAGTGTCAAATAAGTAAAAATTGATCATTTGTGATATTCTCTCTAATCCTAATCAACCTACCATGCCACATTGATGTTGAGGTACCAATGTTAGACCATTGAAAACACGAAGAAACCGGTGCTATTTATATACTTTCATGACACCAAATTACATCCATGCAAGTTACAGCTCCAACACAAACAACTAACAAAATCAAACAATCAACATCTCTCCCCCATAATAAAGGGAGAGAGATTAATATTTCTCTGTAACATTCCTTCTCTCTAATTATATCTCTACCTCTCTGACCTCAAATTTCAAATTGATTATGGGCTGTGGGGATTCAAAGCTCGCCGTTGCCACCAGCAACGCCCTCGTGCGCCGCAAGAAATCCAATGCCGAGGAGACCACCAAGAACAGCAAAGACATCGAAATCAACCCCAAAACAATCACAGACTGCAACAACAGCATAGCAAACTCAACGCAACAACAACAACATGAGCAAGAAGCTGCAGCAGGCCGTGGTGAACAAGTTGTTAATAAGAACAATGTGGATGGTATGGTGGCTGATGAGGTGAAGGACATTAATGAAAACAAAAAGGAAAATGGAGATGACAAAGAAATAATAGACAAAGGTGACAACCAGGTTTTAGTGGTTTCGGAGCATGAAGCCGGGAGATTTATAACATCTGAAGACTCACCAAGGGATTTCTTTTCGTCAAGGAAATTAGATGAGGAAGCGATTGATGGGATCATTTCTGAGGGAAGATCTGGAGCGTCCGATTATTACACTCCACGCCATGGACCTGGAAGTAAGGGAAACTCGTTCTTCAAGGTGGATGAGGAAAGCAAAGTTGTAGAGGAGGACAAAGAATTGTTGCCTGCTGCTGAAGAAACAAAACTAGCTGTTGAGACGACGTCCTCAACAGAAAATAAAGGTTTGTGATCTTGACCTAAAGGTTAATTTATTTCATTACTGCATAATAAGTCATGCATTCACATATAGGTTTCACCTAATCATTGGTAAAGAGTAAAGACACAAATTTGGTATTGGCGAACGAGGGACGCGTTCCTCTTAGCTCATGAACTTTTGCTTTGAGGCATTTCCATCAAACACCTTTTCCAAACTCCTGTTTAGAAAAATTCAAGAAGAAGTTATTTAATGAGGTCAATTGAACCCAAACAGCATCATGTGGTTGCAAGAGCACCTACTTAATGGTGGAAAGTAGTGGATGATCAACATAACATATCAAACTCTCTAGGACGAAAGTCTTTTTCTTACATTGCAATGCTTATGATATCTCTTACCAGTGATTGGCTGGTCGTTTGCTAATTTAATTATCAGATTAATGAGTAATCAGTTGCTAATATTTCCTTTGCTTACATATATGTATGAAACTATGAATGTACAGGAGAGCCAGCAGTACTAGTGGAGGAGAAATTGGTAAAGGAAACTGCAGAAGTGGAAATCAAAACTGCTACTGTTGAAGCCAAAGTTTCTAGCCCTGCTGCTGAGGAAGAGAAGAAAGAAGAGAAGAAAGTAGAGAAGAAAGAAGAGAAGAGTTAATGTGAATGTATTTCTACATACAGGTTGTGGTTTAGTGGCTGATTTACCAGACGGATTTGAAAACAAGCTATGCATCTAACTAACATGTCGGGAATTGTATACTAACATAGTACTGTATGTCTTGTGCTTGGCATCACTTACGAGTTTCAGAATTTGTGAAATTTCAATCATATGTGACACATGTACGTAACAAGCAGCTAACCTCTTAATGAAAGTCTTTTTAGTCAGATTTGAAGAAACCTAGGGATTGATTTGTCTTATATATATGCTTGTTCACTATGACAAGAAGGAATTGTGTGTGTGTGTTTGTGTTTGTGTACTGATCAAGACCCTGTAAGAGCTCTCACTCCAGGAACATTGGAGTAAGGTGAGAAAGGCTGAAACTTAAACTCGACCAAGATGTATTAATCTACTTATAATTAATAATATTTCTATAAAGTGACAAGGCTCCAATCAGAAATGAACCATCTTATGATCTTTGTATGTATATGAGGATAGTATGAATGAAGCCTCACCGCAAGACAACGAGGAAGAAAACTTAACCAGAACGCAATTGTATGGAATTGTACAGAACAAGATATGACATGAAGCACCAATTTATTTGGTTAATTGATAGGATTCGATTGCAATGAGAAGGAAATGTAGTATCATATAGAGGTTCCATATATTTTTTGTTATAGATGAAGAAACCACAAGGAACAGTATAAGAAATTCATCAGAGTTTATGGTGGTGACCCTTTAATCATAGTACAACGTAACAGTATTAAGAAACTCATGTGTCGATTATTTACAGCAGTAACACGGCATCAGCATTATATTACAAAGAATGAACATGTACACGTACAGATTACTATACACAGTATGCAGCCCTGGCCCTCATATTCATCAGCTAAGGTGCTATGGCTTTTCTGAACACGAAAATGCTTCAAGCATAAAACTGGCACAGCTGTTTCAGGACAAAAAACTAGAACTGATCTCCATGTTTTCAATTTGATAACATGTATATACATTGGACAGAACAAAGTTAACTTCCAAATATGGTCTTTCATGCCTAGTAAACCAGCAGCCGTCACAATTTTGCACGGTCTTCATGTATTGGCCATTCATTCGAGACCAAAATAAACTAAATGGTCCAAAATGCTGTACCTGTTCCCTGACCTGCACAAGCATCTTAGAACTCATAAATATATAAACTGAGGTTGGCTGTTGTTGATGAAAAGAAAACTGAAACATCATAGATTTTCCCAACCTTATGAACAAGACTTCCTCGTCCAATGTTATAATGCCACACCTACAATATGAATGAGGCTCTCTCAATGGTCTAAAAGAAATGAACTTCCATAAAATGGTCGTAACACATGTTTGGGATCCAAAAAATGAGGTGAAGATGCCTTTGATTATCTTCCATGTGCAATTGTAAATCTATGTCATATTCATTAATCCTCCGGAAAAAAAAAAAAAAAAAAAAAAAGGTAAAATTAACATATAGAGATGAAGTACTGATAGACACAAATGAGATCTATGCAACACGGTTAGAAGTAATAGCTAGGCTATCTTGTAAATCAGAACTATTTCTTCTCTTGAACTGCGCAGCTGGGGCATCAGACAAACACAACATTAAAACAACACATAAGTACTATTGTACTAAACAAACTCATCTTAAAAGGGTCAACACAGCACAGTACAGGTATAGTGTGACCACCGTTTGTTTTCTGGAGGCAGCAACTGCGCTTCAAAAGCGGGAGAATTCGAACAAGAAAGAGACAATCAGATAAAACAGAATTGTGTTCTCTTACTAGGCAAAACCCACCCTTACTTTTACCATCTAAGTGCGATTGTGATTCTGATATTGTTGTTCTTTCTTTTCCTTTCTTTTTGTCTAACATGCTTTAAGTCAAAACTGAAACTGGCAACAGACCAAAGACGTTTGGCCAGAAAAATACTATGGCACTGAATCATCAATTTAGTTGGTTGATTGTAATCGTAGAAAAAGGAGAAACCTTTGTTGGTTAAATGATCAAACCCATTTTAAGTGAGTGTCATTTAGAGGTTCCTTATAGCATTGGGGCTGTCTATGAATTTGGAGTCACAACGGAAATTGACCCTTTTAAATTATAGTAGACATAATAGTATAAAGAAGTTCACACGTATCAGATTATTCATTATTTACACAAGTAAACACAGCCTCAGCCTCGGCCTCAGCATTGATATTCCAAAGAATGAAGATGTACACGTACAGATTAATATGTACACTAGCATCATTAAAGCCTCCATCTTCATTGCTACGGCTTTTCTTAAAACATAAAGGCTCTAAGCATAAAAATGGCACAGCTTCTCTTTCAGGACACATCTCTCACAGTTAACATTCTACAGAGGCTTTCCCCCGGCATCTGGCTGTGTTTTCAATTTGAGAACAGGAGTTGCAAGATCTCTGGACAGTACAAAATTTCCTTCCAGATCTGTTCTTCCATGCTCCAGTAAACCAGGACCCATCACAATTTTGCACGGTCTCCATGTCTTGGCCATTAAATCGACACCAAAATAAACTAAATGGTCTGAAATACTATTCCCTTTCACTGACCTGCACCAATGTCTCAAAAACTTGTAACATCTAAACCGACAATAACATTGTAATTTCCAACTTTTGTATATTTGTCTTCCAAGACTGTTCAAGCTAGCCATTATGTATCAGAATATGAAGAAAAAGAAAACTGAGACAATATCTCTCAATGATATCACACAGCAAAAGATGGATTACCTGCTGCATGTTGGGTCCTCGCCAGAGGCATCACATATTTTCTCAACCTTATAAACAAGACTTCCCAATCCAATGTTATAAAGCCACACCTACAATAAGACCAAGGCTCTCTCAAGGGTCCAAAAAGACAGAAACTTTCCACAATATGATCATAAACATGCATGTTTAAAGTTCCAAGATTGAGATTTCAAGGGGTACAGATAAAAGAAGGATTCAATTACAAGTGCCCATGTGCATATGTATGTTTGGGAGTCATATTCATTAATCCTCTCCCCCCATTCAAAAATTTTACAGAGATGATATACTGAGAATGTGCAATCACAACAGCAGTTAATGTAGCATGGTTAAAAGGTATAATCTATTCTGTTAACCAGAACTATTTCTTCTCTTGACTTGTAGAGGAATGCACCATATATAACATTGGGTGCACCAGGCATGTACAACAGTCCATCAACATATCAACTAAACTCATCTTTAAAGTGTCAACCTGACACAACACAGGTATAATGTAACCCCTGTTGATTCTGGAGGACACATGCAGACTAATGAGAACTGTGTGAAAAGTATGTTTGAAAAGGTAGACTAGGGAGTATTCAGAAACAAACAGGAAGAGAGCTTGAAAAAGATTAGCATGCCAGCAATTACCAGTCCAGAAACAAATTAACTAAAAGCAAAGTGGAAGATAAGCAATGTAATGAAGGGGGAACAAAGCATAAATTGTTATTATTGGTTTACTTATAACGTAAAATTATTCAGAAATAACTGATAGGATATGATTAAGGAGTCCAAAACATTAACAGCTCAAAGAGATATCGAAAGTTCAAAAGTAAATACAGAAGTAATCCACCAGTGTGGGCTAAAAGAATACCTCTCTTGCGAAGTGGTGGTATGTCTTCTGAGGAAAGTGAGTATAGTATGGAGGCAAATGAGGCACAACATCATTTCCATTTGTTATTCGTATAGTTTTTGGCACAAGTTTGCTATAGTAAGTAGCAAAGATTGCATTACCGATACGAGGTTGTCCAAATGTCATAACTTGAACATTGTTCTCTTTTTGATTGACCTGGGAATTCAAAATACAAAAAGAAAAGAGAAAAATTATCCTTCATTACTATGTCACTGCCTTGAAGAACATGCTTCCGGTCCAAATTACAATTATTCAATAAAATAACATGAGTATCAGTAACAACAAAACCAACAAGCACTAAAATGCAAATTACACATTCAAACTTCAAGTCAGGTAGGCTTCTGTTATAAGTTCACTCTTGTACACCATTCAAGAAATTTGTTTGACACATGGAAATATCTTGATCAGTAAAACCGAAAAACACAGAGTATATTTTCATTGAGGCCTATAGTAATAACACATTGACATAACATATGACTGGCACTGGCAGGATAAGATAACTATACTACTCAAGCGTTACTACAGCTATTGCATACTACGCCTAACAGGTCTTCAGTATACCTGCCAACTAAAATATGATAACTTAACTTTTGTCTGATGAACTGTCACAAGTTATCATAGTATATACCATCAGGTTGTGCCCACAAACTACTCCAGCAAAGACATCTGACACCCAGTCCACTCCCCTCCCAGAAAACCAAGACAAATTGAGCCCGATTCCCCAATCAATAGTTATGCAAAACCTCATGACATCATGCATTGAAGAATGAAAAGAAAATGGACTAACACTAAAAAATATACACAAGATGAAATATGATGGAGACTGGCTTAGTTATGATTACCCTTAAATCAAGAGCACAAAATGAAGCCATTGCCCCTCCCATTGAATGCCCTGTCACTATGATCCCAATATCTCCATAAAACTCTTTGGCTCTTGCAACAGCATTTAGAATTCCAGGGCGTATGGTGGTGTTGTGGTAAGCGCTGTAAAACCCATGGTGCACCTGAAACAATGCAAAAAGAATGAGAACCGAAACCTCACATTCCAGCAGGCAAAGAGGAGAAACTTCACTGCAATTAGTACCATTGCATCAGGCATGCCGGGGTAATCTATATCAAGTTGCTTCCAAAATAAGTCTTCAATCCAATTCTGTATGCTGCACGCATAAAATCAAGTATTAATCAACAAACAACTCTAGTAAAAGAACAGTTTAGATAGATTGCCCATGGAGATGCATATAATTAGAGGAAAACCCCACAACGAATAGAAATGTAAAATTGCCGCTAAGTTCTATAGAAGACAGATAAAATGTAGTTTGACTGCACAATTGACCAGCACAGAACTAATCAGGATGCCCACTTCTACTGGCCAGACAATAATTAGGGCTCAACAATAATGAAATTAAAAAAATAAAAAGATTAAAATAAAAATCAAGCAAGGGAAAGACATAAGAGTAGCCTACCTGTGTTCCTGAGTTCCTCTAAAGGCAATTATAATAGCATTAGGATCTGTTGCGACTCCAACATATGCCTGGATAAGTAATGATAATGTCAAAATGTGGCAGCTAAGATATGAACAATAACAATATAAACAAGAGGGAAGTGTGAAATTGCACCTGTAAGCAATGCTGGATGTCAACAATCAGCTCTATCATTTGAAAATCCTGTTTCCATTTAAAGAAGGATTAAGGTCCACAACTTTTAGATATAAGAACTCTATATTATAATCTAAATCTGAGTACCTTAATCAAGCCATTACATTCGTCGCATGTCCAAGAAAACAGCTCTGTCAAATCTGACAAATACACCTACAAGATAGAAGAATAATTACAATTGCTACTGAACATATAGCGGCTACATACTAGTGAATCAAATCTTAACATCCAATCCAGCAAATGTCTTTAGTTTCATTCCCATGTAAGAAGACAGATTAAATATTCCCCAAAACTAGCCTTTCTAAGTGTCACGTATACAGCACTCCAGGAAAATGTGAAATTACAAATGAAAAAGAATATCATATGCATTTACAATGAACATGGTGATACGCATATAAACAAAATACCCGTAAACAGTCCCAAAAACAGAAATTCAATGAAACTTACCGTAGAAGCATACCGAACCAATATTGTAGCAAGAGTGTGATTGTAGACGGGGCTATGGCTATGAATCTTGTGCTTGAATCTCAGTTCTGCATTAAGAAATAAAACTTCCCTGTTAAACATGCGTCCAAAAGTTCAACAACAACAAATCCTTGTCCCAAATGCTTGAATCTATATATTCACACCGCTACTAACTCAACCACATCCAAAGCCATTCTGCTCAGAAGCTCATAAAGAGCAATTGCCCTAAAAAATTTACATTGCTATAATTCTCAACCCTGACACCTCTCTACCAAACTAATATCAACACCACCCTTCAAGCAAATCATAGTAAGGTAGACCCAACAACCACATCCATCTTGCAGTCACTAGTTACTACCATACCTACTGTCCCATTTACTCAATTACAGTATCACTTCAACCAAATTTTCTCCAACAAATTACAATTCCAAATGTAAATTTATCCCAAATTTGACTCCCTCAACTTAACTATATTCTTAATTCAATTGAAAAGTAAGAAACTTTTACTGCAGGAAATTGAAGTTTTACCTCTCCCGGCAGAACAACCAAACAGGCACGCAAGTACTGCCAGCACTAGCAACCATCTCCTTCTCTCCATGATCTGCCCCAAATTCTCAAATTCTTGCAGCAAAGATTGAAACTTTAGGGCACAATTCACCACTAATTAGTGAAAACAACCGGACCCACTCGCCCGGCGGGCTTCGGGGCTCCGACAACTGCGCGACGGGTGTGACCGGAAACGCACCGTTTTGGGGGCTCTAGCGGCGGAATGAGACCGCGACCGTCCTATAAGGAGGAAAGAAAGAAAAGGAGAGTTAGTTGGGTCGGAATGGGAAGAAGGAGCCTTAGTTTTTGCGGAGTTCCGAAACTACCCTCTTTCCCGCTGTTCGTTTACCGTTAAATTGTAGCGTTGTGGATGAGGTGTCGGGTAAGTGGGGGTTGGGGGTATTATGGTAAGTTTGCCTACGTGGCGGGTCCGGCTGACGTGCTGATGTGTTGTTTATTCTAAATTGGATTGGGTTTGGGTCGCGGTCAGATGTGTCCATTACTATCTTTTCTTCATAAGCTCGTATTCCTGGAACGGCGTCGTGTGGTGCCAAAAAAGTGGAATATTTTCTTGGGATATTCTGTAATTCTCTAATACTAAGTCCCTCTCATTGGAACTTTATTAAAACTTGAACCATGAGGCAGAAGAACGTGTGAGAATAGTAAATTATGGGGGGCGAAAATATGAGTTAAGTCATGCCAACGACCAAGCACCAACTATAGACTTTTAAGTTTACTTATTGGGGTTATTTATACAAATGGGAAGAGTTATTCTTTTTTAGTTCTCGATTGATGTAAATGAAATCGAACTTAACTCTTAAAATTGAGAATGTGAGTATCGACTATCGAGCCTGGAGTTAATTAGCAACTAGGTGAATTGGCTCCGGTATTAATTGTATGTCGTAAAGCAAGACTTGTCACTTGTTAGGTATGAACGATATAACTTATATGGATAGGTAATGTGAAGTGAAGATATTACATGTCAATTAGACAATGTCTAAAAGTTACATATATATACTTTGTCAAACAAAGCCTCTTTTATTCATATACTTTGCCAACGCCAACATATTGCTGAGGCAAGGTAACATTCCGAATCAATCCGAAAGCGCTGCAGGGCGGGCCGTGCTCGTTCAACTGGGACTGTCATCAAGGATGTTCTTGCATATGCCTCCTGTTTTCGGGTCGGGTGGTGCGTTGGTAGTTGTCTTACGGATTGCTGAAAACCCTAAGTACATGCACACATCGAAAACTTAATTAGTGATCACGAGGAATCGGCGATCAATCAATCGCTGGCTAATTAGCTCCAGCTAGTCTGTTGGATTAATCCAATAAAGAGGATGGATGGTCGTTTCTTCTGTATAGCTGCATGTAATTGTATGATCATGTTGTACTAGCCTGCCTTGCTTCTTCTGCTAGTTTCTATGTCTAGTAGAAGCTAGCTAGCAAGATATGTATGTAATAATCCAACGACCCCTTCTTCGATGATCAACTCTTTTTTTTTATGATTTGTGCTGTTGTAGTTAATCTTGTTTGTGTAAGCTACGAGATATCCATCCTTGTAATTCTAAGAATAAAAATGATTCGAAGCGTTTAATTGAAGCAAGATGTTCATGTGTTTTGGGGCATCCTTAGCAAGTCGGAACATATATAGGCAACTTTGGTGAACCGAGCATTAAGATTCTAAACTTAAAAACACATACCAAATGTACCTCTATGCATATGAGTACGTATCCATGATATTCAAATGCCACCATCCTCAAGTCACCCCTGCCATTTGATGTCATCCCTACATCGATCAATCGAGAAACATATATTTCCATAGCTGCTTTAAGCCAAGTGACCTCCAAGACTTCCATGATTTATTTACTTTTTTCTTTCTCTGAATTACTACATTCAAAACCCTCCTTTAGATCAAGACCCTTCAATTGATGAGAACTTAAAACATTTATTATAAGGCAGCGAAGACAAATCATGAAACCAGATTTTATTGTACATCTTGGACACCTAGCTAGTTAGACTGTGTTGGTAGTATCCATGAAATATATGGTTCGTGTCACTTCGGCTACATATATAAGCTACATGTACAAATGCTACGTACATTCTACAAGCCGACACACTAATAATATAAATCTTGAGGAAGGAGATACTGCTGCGTTAGTAAAGGAAGGAATCAGAACGAGTCAATATTGAGTTAATTTGGTTGATTTGTGTAATCTGTCATAATTGTTTAGATACATTAGTGCTTGATTGTAGGCCTAGAATTGTGGATCGTGTAGTTGTGCACTTTGTATAAAGTCTGTATCTTCATACTGTGAATGATAAGAAAACATTCTTCAAATATTCTTCAAATATTGTTTCTCTTGATGGTATCAGAGCAAGATCTGAGACCTAAAACATGAGATCAACAACCACACCATATCAGAATTTTCAAATCAAAGCCTTCATGCCAAGGGACGAAGAACGATAAGTCATTGAACACGGCAAAACTTTGACTACGTTGAAGATGTCAGAACCATGGGAAAATTCCAATCACCCCTTGTTCATTCATCACTCAGATCAGCCTGGAGCAGTTCTCGTGGCACAGCCCTTAGTGGAAGACAATTACACCACCTGGGCTCAGTCTATGAGCATGACTCTTATGATTAAAAACAAAAAGGGCTTCATCGATGGAACCATTCAAAGATCAACCCAGAGAGTTGAAGAACAGTTACAATGGGACCGTTGCAACACATTGGTTAAAACTTGGTTGTTGGGTTCTATGTCGAAGGAAATATCCAACAGCATCATCCACTGCAAGACTGCAAGAGGTATGTGGCAAGAGTTACAGGAGAGATTTTCTCACACTAACACAGTGCAACTATTCCATATCGAAAATGCCATTCATGATTGTAAGCAGGGTACGAGTTCTGTCACTTCTTTCTTTACCAAACTCAAAAGCTTATGGAATGAGAAGGATGTGCTATGCGAAATTCCTCCTTGCATTTGTGAAGTTTCTAAGGAAATTAAGGCTTACATGGACACGCAGAAGACGATGAAATTCTTAATGGGCCTCAACGACAACTATGCAACAATCCGGAGCAGCATAGTGAACATGGAGTCTTTTCCCATAGTAAACCAGGCTTATTCAATGGCACTCCGCCAAGAGAAGCAAGCTGAGTTGTCCACCGGAAAAGCCATGGCACAGCCAGAAGCCACTGCATTTGCCATGAGGAGAGGCAACCGTGAAAATGAAGATGGAGAAGGAGCAGTAAGGTGTGAGAAGTGTAACAAGACAAATCATTCTACCAAGAATTGTCGTGCACATCTCAAATGCACTTTCTGCAATAGTAGACACCATACCTTTGAATATTGTCGAAGAAGGAAGGCTATCATGGGAGATGGTCAAGGAAGCTCTAAGGCAAACAATGCGGTCTCATTCAATGACAAGAAGGAGACTGCCATGAATTTCCCTTTCTAGCTCTCAAGAAGATTGCCAACAATTGTTGGGTATCCGTATCACTACTGTTAATCAAGTTGGTAATGTTCCCAATTATGAGGAACTCTCAGGTAAAGCATTTCACCTCTCTCAAAGTGGTAAAGAAACCATATGGATACTAGATAGTGGAGCTAGCGATCACATAGTCTGTCACACCAGTCTCCTTACATCATTTAAACCTGTTGCCAATCATTTCGTTAAATTGCCACATGGAACTACCACACAAGTCACACATATTGGCAAAGTCATCTTCTCTCCTCATTTTATTCTCCATAATGTTCTTTGTGTCCCATTCTTTTATTTGAATCTGATCTCTATTAGTAAATTGGCTTATGACTCCTTTTACATTACCATATTTCTCAGCTAAATTTGTTTCATACAGGACCTACGATCGGGGAAGATGATTGGGACGGAACATGAGAGGGAATGACTCTACTGCCTCGACTTGATCAAGAAAGGAACATGTCATGTCGTTCATGGTCACACTCAAAGTTTTTGGCACCAAAGGCTCGGTCACCCTTCGAGCAAAGTCTCTATATTATTTCCCTTTCCTGCAAATAAGGCTTGTGATACAAGCAACTGTTCTGTATGTCCTCTGGCTAAACAAACCAGAATGCCTTTTCCTTTGCATGTTAATTCTAGTGAATCTCCTTTTGAATTAATTCATGTCGATATTTAGGGTGGGTACCATGTTCCTACATACACTGGTGCACAATATTTCATCACCATGGTTGACGATCACACTAGGTGCACTTGGGTGTATTTAATGAAACACAAGTCAGAAGCACGCAGTCTCCTAGTCAACTTCATTCAACTAGTTGAAAATCAATTTGGTAAAAGAGTCAAGATTGTGCGTAGTGACAATGGTCCCGAGTTTAAAATAGAACACTTTTATGCGTCAAAATGGATAATCCACCAAACCAGTTGTGTCAACACACCACAGCAAAATGGTGTGGCAAAGCGTAAGCATAGACACTTGCTCAATGTTGCTCGCGCTCTTCTTTTCCAAGCTCATTTACCAAATTTTTTTGGGAGATGCTATTCTTACTTCTGCTTATCTCATAAATTGGACACCCACACCAATTCTCAAAGGCAAAACACCTTTCGAAATGTTGTTTCACAAGGTACCTAACTACTTACATCTACGGGTTTTTGGGTGTTTGTGTTTTACGTCCACACATCCTCACAAACGATCAAAATTTGATGCCCGTTCCACAAAGTGTATTTTCTTGGGTTATCCCCACGGTCAAAAGGGATTTAGAGTTTATGATTTAGAGAAACAAAAGATCTTGGTTTCACGTGATGTAGTGTTTTATGAGAATTCTTTTCCTTTTCAATCTGCTTCTCATTCACACTCTACAAATCATGATCCCATTTTCTTGCCACAAACAACTCCATCATCTTTTGATCATGAGACCTCACCAGACACTCAAGATTTTCTTCCTATAAATCCTCCAACTGACCAAACATCCAGTCCAAACACATCATCCGAGTCAATCATTCCTTTGAATACGAAATCATCATCAGAGTCTGTCATTCCTTCATCACCGCCCACTAATTCTGCTCCCGTGCCTCCTTCACAATCACCACCACTACGTCGCTCTAGCAGACCTACCAAAAC
Source organism: Rosa rugosa (assembly GCF_958449725.1). Lineage (NCBI taxonomy): Eukaryota > Viridiplantae > Streptophyta > Magnoliopsida > Rosales > Rosaceae > Rosa > Rosa rugosa. The sequence goes on along the minus strand of NC_084824.1, from coordinate 18,530,832 downwards.
ACCATCCTTTCTTCAAGATTTCCACGTCGAAGCTACTCTTCCCTCTCGGCCTGCACAATCGTCTTCAACGAACGAGGCTCCTCAAGGTACTGCCCACTCTCTTTCTAATGTATTGTCTTATAATAAACTTTCCCCTAACCATCAAGCTTTTACCACTAAACTCACCATACAAAAAGAACCAACCTCGTTTTCGTAGGCAGTCAAATGTCCACAATGGAGAGAGGCGATGCATAAAGAGATTCAATCTCTTCAGTCTAATCATACCTGGAGTTTGGTCTCACTTCCACCGAACAAACGACCAATCGGTTGCAAGTGGGTTTACAAGATTAAACTCAACCCGATTGGGTCTATTGAAAGATATAAGGCTCGGCTGGTCGCTAAGGGATACAGTCAGATAGATGGCGTGGACTATAGGGAAACATTTGCCCCTGTTGCTAAGTTAACAACAGTATGAGTTCTTCTCAGCCTTGAAGCTATGAAGGGTAGGCACTTACACCAACTCGACGTGAACAATGCGTTTTTGAATGGTGATCTTTATGAAGAAGTCTATATGCAGCTTCCTCCTGGTTTGGACGAAAAGGGGAGACAAGAGTGTGCAAATTACACAAATCAATTTATGGCCTAAAACAGGCCTCATGGCAATGGTTCATCAAACTTTCAAGTGCACTCAAATCTGCCGGGTTTCACCAATCATGGTTGGATTTCTCTTTGTTCGTCCGAAACTGTTAAGGAAGGTTTACCGCTTTATTGGTTTATGTGGATGATGTGATACTGGCAGGGAACAGCTTGACATTTTGAAAACTAAACAATTCCTTGCGAGTTGTTTTAAGTTGAAAGACATGGGGCAACTTAAATACTTTATGGGAATAGAAGTGGCGAGATCAAAGAAAGGAATTGCATTATGTCAGAGAAAATATGTTTTGGAGATCCTTGAAGACACTGGTTTCCTTGGTGCCAAGTCCTCACGTTTCCCAATTGAGCAAGGTTTATCACTCACTCAAGCAGATGGAAGTTTGTTAAGTGATCCTTCTCAATGTCGCAGGCTTGTAGGGCGGCTCATATATCTGGCCATTATAAGACCAGATCTTGTTTACGATGTCCATATATTGAGTCAATTTATGGACAAACCACGGCAGCCACACCTTGAGGCAGCACACAAGGTTCTGAGGTATGTCAAGCAAACGCCAGGTCAAGGAATTCTATTGCCTTCCACGGGTTCATTAGAGTTGAAAGCGTTTTGCGACGTTGATTGGGCTCAATGCAGAGACACGAGGAGGTCCGTGTCAGATTATTACGTGCTCTTTGGAAATGCACTTGTTTCATGGAAGACGAAGAAACAAAGCACTGTGGCACGCTCTAGAGCCGAGGCAGAATATCGATCAATGGCGACAGCGTGTTGTGAAATAACTTGGCTGCGTAGCATATTGCGTGATTTGAACATACATCACAAGCAACCAGTTAAGTTATATTGTGACAATCTTGCTGCAATTCATATAGCTTCGAACCCGGTGTTTCATCAGCGCACGAAGCACATATAGATTGACTGTCATGTGGTGTGTGAGAAAGTGCAAAGAGGAGTGATCAAAACAGCTCACATTAGAACCAAGGAGCAGTCGGCCGATTTGTTTACTAAACCGGTGAGTGCAGCACAGTTTAAAGCTTTACTTGGCAAGTTGAGTGTAATTAACATACACTCCAACTTGAGGGGGAGTCTTGAGGAAGGAGATACTGCTGCGTCAGTAAAGGAAGGAATCAGAACGAGTCAATGAGTTAATTTGGTTGATTTGTGTAATCTGTCATAATTGTTTAGATACATTAGTGCTTGATTGTAGGCCTAGCATTGTGGATCGTGTAGTTGTGCACTTTGTTTTAGGCCTGGGCATTTTAACCCGAAAACCCCTACTGGACCGTCTGGTTCGAGCCGGCCTTTTAAAAAAAAAACTAAAAAATGAGAGGCTCGGACCGTTTATGAAAAAAAACGGGCATGTCCCGGGCTTGGGAATCCACCAATCAGAAAACCCGAAAAATCCGAATATATATATATATATATATATATATATATATATATATATATATATATATATATTCCACATGTCGTTCATTTATAGGTTGTCTGAACAAGAATTGTACACCTTACCACATGTAATTCCTTACCCCAATATAAATATTCTTCTATCCTCAGCCGCACGATTGTTCTCTCCTTCTGTCTTCTTCTTTCTCTTTTTCTTCTCTCTTCTTCTTCTTCTTCTCTCTCCTCTGCCAGTCAACCACTTTGCTCCTCTCTTCTTCTTTCTTCTTCTTCTTCTTCCTCCTCAGCCAGTCAACCACTCAACCCCGACGAATATGTTTTTGGACGGATTTCTTCGTCAAATTCCTCGACCTCCTCAAATTCCTTAGGTTCCTTCATCAGCTGATCTGTTTCTAGCCGGATCGGTGATAGATCTTCACCGGATATTCCAAATCTAGAGATGGTGCAAAAGGCCTGAAAACCCGGCCCAGAAAACTTCGGTCCGGGCTCTCTCCGGTCCCGACTTCCCGAAAACTTCATCTGAGACCGACCCGAAAACTTCGGGCTCGGTCCCGGGCTCAACATATTGACCCTCGGGCTGGGACCGTGCCCAGGCCTACTTTGTATAAAGTCTGTATCTTCATACTGTGAATGATAAGAAAACATTCTTCAAATATTGTTTCTCTTGAAATGCAAGCTAGTTGGAAATATGGTATAGTGATGACGTGTGTAAAGGAGGATAGACTAGTGGTGAATTTTCTTATGACGGCAGTGGCGATGGCGATGGTGCTTGTATTTATAGCCTGCTCAAGCTTAAGCTTTGCTCCATCGGTCTTCGTCGGCCATCCTCCGACCATGAGTAGTAGGACTAGTTATGATCCGCTGATGAAATCAATTGGCATAATTACTGATTTGGCCAGGGAAATTTGCAGGGGATGTATGCTGACTATGCTCAAGCATATCCGAGAAGTGTCGTCCCTGTTGTCGTTGTCAACCTATCCGTCAAGGAATCCCTATCGGGCTTTGCCTCGGCTCTTGTGGTTGCTAAGTCTACCCCACCCACGCATATACGAATACATGTAGTTATGTCGGGATGACGTAAAATAGGATTTTAGGATTTCGACTGTTACTGTGGATTTCCTTTAGTGTTAATAACGTATTTATATCAAAAGATTATTCGTCTTTAAAGTAAAACAGTTATTTTTTTTTCATTTTTTTTTGTCAATCTCTATTTACTCTTGTATTATGTTTCTGTAAAATAATAGTAGCTTTCCTGCAAGTGCGTATCAGCGTGCGAATTTTACTTTGTTTGTAAAACGCATTTTATATGTATGTGTAAATTGTTCTTCCTTTCTTGATATGTCGATCATGCGTGCAATATAATTATCTTGTTGTACATAACATAACTCTTGCCACGTGCAAACATTATGAACTGGGTGTATATACGTTTAGCAATCGTTGATATATAGAAATATATCAAAATTTAATGGCTAGAATTCAGTGGAAAGCTACACCATCACGCCTTTTAGTCTACTTATTGTGCAATTTCTTAAATAACAGAAAACAAAAACTTAACTTCTATACATGTGTATATACATTATGTACAATCAGAGATGTTTCCCTGGTCACTAGCTGACCAAGGATTATATGGTCAGTGACCGTCCGATTGAAATCGGACGGTTGACAGTTTTTATCTTTTAAAAAGTTAGAGAACTGTCAACCGTCCGATTTCAATCGGATGGTCACTGACTATATAATCCCTGGTCAGCTAGTGACCAGGTGAACGGGACCGTATGTACAATAAAGCTCACGTGCTTCTAGTCAACACTCATTGCCCAAACTACAAATTAAGAATAGAAAAAAAAAAAGAATAATATATAAGGTAGCATTTTTGGTTTTCACTTTAAAGTTAAAGGTGTCTATTAAGTGAAGTACGTGCCATCAAGTTAGAATTATCGCAAGAATCTGCAACACCCCTACTCCAATTATGGAAGTTGAAGCTACCAAGTAAAACTCTTTCTTTGGAGAGCGTGTAATGGGTTTCTACCTTGTGCTTGGGCTCTGGCTAATTGTAAGATTATTCATGAAGCTAGGTGTCAGAATTAATTGTGGACATAGGGAGGAGTCAATTATCTATTGTTTATGGGAATGCAATGAGGCCAGAGAGGTACAAAAGCTTACTTTTCTAACAGATGTGTGCAAGGGATGGAAGGAAAGGAGTTTTTCAGATTTGTTTTGTCATGTTGCTTCTGTGGTCAAAGAAGAAGAATTGGAATGGTTTGGAGTGGTGGCGTGGAATTTGTGGCATAATAGAAACAAAAAGGTACATGGTCAGAGGGGGATGCAAGCTGTTGAAATATTGGATAAAGCTACTCCTTGGTTGGAATTTTATAAGGCAGGAACAAGGACAAGTGGAAACAAATTGGAAGCTGGAGTTGGGTTGGAATATACAGGTGACAATCAACGCTGGGTTGCTCCACCTGCTGGGTATTGGAAGTTGAATTTCGACGCGGCAATTGACGCTTTGAATGGTTGCTTCGGGACGGGGCGGTGTGTAGGAATGAGATTGAGGAGTGTGTTGGTGTGTTAGCAGTTTTTGGAATTGGTACACCAACACCTCATGCTTGTGAGATAATGGCTTTAATAAATGGATTTCAGTTCTGTGTCCAAGCAGGGGCTACTCATTTGGTGGTGGAAGGTTTTGCAAAAAACGTCATTACAGCACTCTCAGAACAAGCTAGGAGGAGATCTCAGTCATGATGGGGCTTTGCTTGATGAAGCAAGACATCTTGTTAGTCAGTTTACCTCTTGTAGTTGGACTTATGTTCCTAGAATTTGTAATAAGCCCGGCCATTGTGTGGCGAAGGCAGCTTTAAAGTTATTGTTTGCTAATTATTGGTAGCAAATGACGCCAGATTGGCTCATGTCAACAATTGCAAATGATAGATAGTCTTAAGTTTGGAGTGTGGTACTCTTCCCGGGGACTTGTTTAGCTTGGGTTTAATGAGGCTACTAGAAACTCCTTGTTTGTAAGTTATTGCCAAAAGTTAAATGAATATTTTCTCTGATTAAAAAAAACACACACACACCCACAAATTAACTCATTCTGTAATCACCTCAATATTATGCTATTAATATGGTTGATGTAAAACCGTTACCAAAATTGGCAAAATCACATAATTAATTTGATACCAGGTATCCATGATGATTTTTTTTTTTTTTTTAATAAAGGGCTGGTGCGGCTGCCCTCAAGCCTAGATTAATAAAACTGTTGAATACAAAAGGGGGAGGGGGACATAGAGCCTAAACCCTTGATTACAATAAGCATCTAGAGTATTTCCCGAAATGATATCATGAATCTCTACAAAGTACATGTATTATAACTAGTACCAATTAGTAAAGAGTGCTCTATTGGCTACTCCATTTGCTTTGATATAGCGGTGACATAACGGAAAGATAACAAGTATACATAATGATTATTATAAATGAAATTTACAATACCTTAACTAAAAAGCTGTTATGTTAACGGTGTTTTCGCCTCCTAGCTCATATTTCAAATTGTAAAAAAAAATAAAAAATAAAAAATAAAGTAAATTGCTGTGATTATTGAAAATGCATGCAATAAAATGAACACAAACATTGTAGATCATAATGAATACCTTATGCACAAAATCTTTCTCCAAGTTCGTTTAATGTGACAACCAGTGTGTGTCATCAACTCTCTACGTGCATTTTGTAACGCCAATTTAAAGAATTACAAATAGTGACATTCAAGTCAATTACTATACTTAAAGAAAGAAAGAAAAAAAAGTTTAAGATTACATATTGTTAATGCTCAAAGTCTGGCGGTAGCCAAACCTCCGTTTAACGCAGGTCCGGTAGGCGGACCGCTACTCTGTCTACTTGATGATCTTTGCTGGCTACCAAATGAAAGACAGGGCGTCAGAGGGAGACCGCGTTGGGCGGTCTTCACTTCTCCGATGCCTAAGTCAGTTGACACATATAGGCAGCACAATAATAAATGAGTAGTTAATGCGTAAAAATGAAGAGAGAAGAGAGGACCTATTTATAGTTGAGGAGAGGTCTGATCTTCTCTTTGTTTTCGATGTGGGACTGATATGCTTCAGTTCTTAGTTTCAGTAGCTTCTGACGCTGTCTTGGCGCAGCGCGTGGCGGCGCGCCAGCGGTGATCCCGGGGTAATCTTGTGCTCAGGCTGTAGCCCGCCTGGCTGCCTATCCGTGGGTCACTCCTTTGGCGGTAGTTGGTACCTCTGGCGGTACAATGAGCGTGGCTCATTATAGCTAATTATGCTTTGCAAATGTACATGTAGGTACAAGTCCCCCAAGTCCCCAGTCAAGGAGGGCAATCTTGGTTGGGGAGTTGATCGGCGGTTCGAAGCGTTTTCTTCCGCTAGACTTTGCAAAAGCATAATTAGCGTCAGTGCGTTGTCAGCCATGGATTTTACTGAGCAAACGCTTTATACCCTTTTGGGCGGGCCCCTGCTAGGCCCCCCAGGGAGTCCCCCACTCCCCGGCTAAGATGGACCTTCGGATGGTCGCAAAATTGTTTGGTGAGGGGGAGCTGCACGGAGCAGAGGGTGTTGGGTAGCGAGCCCAATCTTTAGTACCCGAGTGACGGGGGTCAACGTACCTGATCAGGGCCGTCGTACTGTTGACTAGTCCCCGTGTCCCGTAGGGACAATCTGACTGTAACACCGCGTGGCGGTCAGTTGTCAGAATGAGGCGTGGCCTCGGGATCCGCCGCTGGCGGGTGTCCCCCCGCTGGTTATAGCAGTAAACAGCGTCCAGTAGACGTGCTTGGCGGTACTTTATTGAGCGGTACCGCGCTGAATAAAGTACGCGACTTGCCAGATAAAAGAGGGTTCCGCTAGAGGTGTGTAGCGGAAGGCGCCCCGTTTGCATGATGACAAGGGAGAAGTTCCGCTGTTGGGTGACTTCGAGAATGACAACTAGTAAAAAGTTCCGCTGGTGGGGTTTCGCTCAGCGGAGACCGTTACTTGGAGAGGACAAGTGAGAAGTTCCGCTGGCGGGGTTTCGCTCAGCGGAGACAGTCACTCAGAGAGGACAAGTGAAAAGTTCCGCTGGCGGGGTTTCGCTCAGCGGAGACCGTCACTTGGAGAGGACAAGTGAGAAGTTCCGCTGGCGGGGTTTCGCTCAGCGGAGACAGTCACTCAGAGGACAAGTGAGAAGTTCCGCTGGCGGGGTTTCGCTCAGCGGAGACCGTCACTTGGAGAGGACAAGTGAGAAGTTCCGCTGGCGGGGTTTCGCTCAACGGAGACAGTCACTCAGAGAGGACAAGTGAGAAGTTCCGCTGGCGGGGTTTCGCTCAGCGGAGACAGTCACTTGGAGAAGGGTGTACTTGTGATTGCTTCCATGACACGCCTCGTCTGACGGCGGTTGACACGTGGCAAATAACTAGAGGGTTAGCGTGTGGAGACGCGTCTCCTCAGTCTGGCCGTCTTCTCGCCATTAATGCGAGTAATGATGGATTTCGTAACCGAGGCGACGCCTCGGTTAATCCGGAGGGTTAGTGCGAGCAGGGGACACGTGTACGGCTGGGGTGTGATGTCGTTTTCTAGCGGACGGCCCAAAAGCCTCTGATGTGGACATAAAAGGGGGGGGAACGCATCGAGAATGGACACTGCGAAAACCATTCGAACCTTAGTCGTCTTCAAGCGCTGCCCATCCCAGATTGAAGAGAGAGAGTGCCGTGCGTTGGTGGGGTTCTCGTGGTCGGAGAGACGAAAACTTCTGTCGTCGGAGAATAGCGAGCATCACCACGCCAGAGAGGTCACGACTGAGGTTAGTGTTCTGGTTATCCTTCTTGTCGCATTCATTTTTGTCGATTTATGGGTTTGGTTGCTATTTCTGGGATTGGTGTGTGAACTCGGTATCTTGGTGTTCGTCGGGGGTGTAGGGTGAGATTTGGGGGTAGGTTATGGTGTTTGACAGAGGGTTGACACTTAGGGTTTTGCTAGATGGTGGAATCTGGGTTGAGGGGGTGTGTTCATATTTTGGTATTTTCTGGGTAGCTGTTCTTGGTGTTCTTTGGTATACCTGATGTAGGGATAGGTTAGATCCTTCTGTGGGCTAACTGATTTGGGTTTTAGGGTTTGGGATGGCCAACGTCGTAGAGATCTCGAGCAGTGAGGACTCCGGGTCTGACGTGTCAATCAGTGCGGCGGATAGGGTTTTTATTGACTCGTTGCGTTCGTCTGCCCGTGCAGGAACCTCACTGCCAGAGCCGCTAGACATCGAGCCGCTACAAACCATACCCTGGGAAGTAGTCATGGGCCGTACGTCGCGTCCGGAGAGTTCTAGGGCGGGTGAGGATGCTGCTGCGCGGAATAGGCGTGAGGAGCGGCTAGCAAGTAACAGCGCCGCCAGTGGTTCCGCTGACGGGGGAAATGTGACGGGGGAGGAAACAGAGTCGGCATGGGTTCTCCAGGATGGGACCCCCATTGACGAGGCGGGAGGGCGGATGACTGCCGCCGCTGTCAACCGGATGAAGCGGATATACCGGCTGCCGGGAGTGGTGAAACTTCGTCAACCGACGGCGGACGAGAAGGCCTCAATTCTTCCAGCGGGGTTCGCCGCTGTTCACGAGGCAATATTCCGCCAAGGAGTGACGTTCCCGCTTGTACCCAACCTTCAGATCTTGGTGTGCGAGTTCGGCGTCGCCTTTGGGCAGATCTGTCCCAACATGTGGCGGTTGATGCTGGCGATGAACTCACTGTGGCGGCTATCCGGGTGTTAGGGGCCGACTGTGGCGGAGGTACTGCACTTCTACGAACTGGTGTACGTGAATCGCCAAGGTTGCAGAGGGCAAGTAAATTTGAGCCGCCGGCAGGGAGCGCCCAAACTGATAGAGAATTTGAGGGATTCGATGTCCTACTGGCGGGGGACGTTTTGCGTGGCAATGACGGGGTGGGAGTATCAAGCGGAGTCCAACGAGGGGGAGCCGACGTTTAGGATTAAGTCGGAGTTTCAGCCAATCCGAGGTTGTCCGTCGATCTCCGCTGAACATAGCTGGCGGTTTATTGTATATGTATTACAACCGTTTTACTGACGCCTCTCTTCTTGTTTTGTAGCGGGACTGCGTTATAACCTGACACGTGAGGAAGAGTGTCGTGTTGCGCGTATCAAAGGCTGTTGGAGGAATCACAATTTGCTGGACTTCCGTCTCCTCACCGGCTGGGAGTTGTTGGTCGATCAACAACTAACGCGCGCTATTGGTAAGAGATCTCCGCCACATTGTATCTCTCGATAACTTGGTTAAAGCTGACGGGTGTTTGCATATTCTCAGATACTCCGCCAGGCAACAAAGCGAGCCGCGACGCTTTTGACAAAGCCATGGACCGCGCTGAGATCGACAATTTCTTGGAGGCGATGTATGCCTTAGGGGAGGCGGCCCAAATGACGGTTGTGAACCCGGAGACTCTGGCGGTGAGCGCATCCGAGGTTCCGGTGGTGCTGCCCATGCCGCACCACTCCCACCTAGCGGCCGACGGTCTGCCCACCGTGCAGGCGGGTGGAAATGCGGGCGGGGGTAAAAAGGGGTCCTCTACCGTGCCGCAGAAAGAAAGAGTGGTCGCCACTCGACGTGGGCCACAGAAAGAAAGAGTTGTGGAGCCGGGGGGGGCTGCCGCTACTGCGGTGGAGAGACAACCGCACAAGGGGCCCAGGCCTGCGCCCACCGGAGACACAAGGGGGATCCTGCGGAAGTGGCGCCAATGTGACTCGGCCGGGGAGGAGGATGATGACGAGACCCTCGGGGTCCATATGCAGAAGAAGGCCCGACAAGACCCGTTGAAGGCCCCCGTGACGGCCGAGAGAGAGATGCCTGTGAGCGATCTGGACTCCTTCGCCGCCTTCACCGAGTTCATGACCGACAGTGAGCAGGAGTTTCTCTATCATCTGTGCGAGCGGTTGGGGTTCGGCGGTCTAGCAGGGATGACGCGGCCAACGACGATCGAGCAGTCGCCCTTTAGCTCAGCCTTTGGGCACCTGGCGGTTGGGCTAAACGAAATGTTCTTGGCAGCCTCCAAGCAACCCCGGATTGAGGTACAGCTCCGGGAGGAGGTTAAGAGACTTGAGAGGGAGCTGGTGGATGCCAAGGACAGGCTGGCGGGTGTGGAGCGACGCCTGATGAAGGCGGACTGCGATGCTGCGGACGCTCGTGGCAAGCTAGAAGTGGCCATCCAGCGGGACGTAGAACGAAATGACCATGTCTCCAAGCTGGAGCAGGACATGGCCTTGCTGCAAGAGCGGGTGGCCGCCAAGGATAAGAAAATTGATATCCTGCAGCGGAAGTCTGCCGCTAGGCAAGGGGAGGTGAAGAGACTGGAGGGTGAGGTGACCCGGCTGAGGGACGAGGGAAGCCGAGCCGCCGCCGCCGCTGTGGAAAAATTCAAACAGTTGGCGGAGTACAAAAAGGCGATGAATGACTCGGCGAAGGCCGGCGCCCTAGCGAACGTGGAGATGCTGAAAGCGAAGGGTGCCATCGACTGGGCGAAGGCGTCCCTGCCCAAGGCGCCGCAAGCAAAGAATGTAGCGCCGACGAAGAAAATCCCGCCAGTACCCAGTCCCTCAGCAGGAGGCGGCAGCTCAGGCAGTGGGTATCATACTCCGGCGGATGGGACCATAGAGACGCCAAGTCCTACCGCTCGAGGGACTGACCAAGTAAGTTGCGTACAGCCGCCGCAGTCCGAAGGAGGCGATGTCGAGGCCAACCCCTGAGATGCCGGACTTGCTCTCTTATGATTTTGTGTAGCCGTTGAGGCTGAATATATATATATATATATATATATATTTTTTTTTTTTTTTTTTGAATGTAACGAATATTTTTGGGTGGGGAGTCCCAGCCCTGAATATATGAATTATGGAATTTTTGATGTTTTGTGATGACATGTCTATACCGCTAGAGTTTTGACTTAGGATTTTCTTTTGCAATCAATGAAACAGTAAAGGAATTAAGATTGGTCCAAGTGCACAACGTAGCGGACGTGGTCCGCTGACGATTACTGGCGTTGCCAGCTGCCCTCAGTGCTAGACTTGGTAACAATGGTTTGAATAATTCCTCGTTTCATTGATAACTGACTGGTCAGTGTTTACAAAAGTGGGGATGTACCCGTTGGGTAGCTTCCCTTAGCTAAATATTGAACAAAAATTTAGCTAAGTCGAGATGCTCCTGGGTAGCGACATGACTATTTGTAGTAATACCGAAGGTGTTCGGTATTTCAAGGGTGGGTCGTAGTGACGCCATCCTTGTCCATTAAGTAGAAGGTGCTTGGGCCAACGACTTCTACTATTTTGTATGGACCTTCCCAAGTTGGGCGGAGTTTTGTTGGCGGTGGAATGACTTCCTTCATTACCCAGTCCCCCAGTTGGAGGTTCCGGGCTTTGACTCTGGCGTTGTAGAAACGTGATACTCGTTGCTTGTTTTGCAGGTTTTGCAAATGGGCCTTGTGTCGTTTTTCCTCTAGGAGGTCCAAGTCCAGGTTGATGCCATCGCCGTTAGTCTCTGGGCGGTAGCACTCGACCCGAGCGGTAGGTTGAGTTACCTCCACAGGCAGAACGGCCTCAGTTCCGAACGTCATACAAAAAGGGGTTTCACCAGTGGCGGAGGATGGAGTCGTCCTGATGGCCCATAGCACTTCTGGAAGCTTTTCCGCCCACAAACCCTTGGCAGTGTCGAGTTTCTTTTTTAGCAGCTTCTTGATTATCTTGTTTGCTGCTTCGACCTGGCCGTTGGTTTGGGGGTGGGCGACAGATGCGAAGCTCATCTTGGTGCCCAGATTTGCGGTGAATGAAATGAGCTCCTCGTTGTTGAACTGTGTGCCGTTGTCTGTAATGATTGTATGTGGGACACCATAGCGGCAGTAAATGTTTTTCCAGAGGAAGTGAATGACCTTGGCGGTAGTGATGGTCGTCAGTGGCTCTGCCTCTATCCACTTGCTGTTGTAGTCGATAGCAACAATGATGTACTTGAACTGTCCTTTGGCGGTTGGGAATTTTCCCATCAAATCGAGGCCCCATGTAGAGTGAACCCATGGACCGATGATGATTGAAAGTGGTTCCGCCGGTGCATGTGGGAGATCAGCGAACTGCTGGCATTTGTGGCAAGATCTTGACACCTGCCGGGCGTCCTCACCAAGCGTAGGCCAAAAGTAGCCCTGTCGCATTGTGCGATTGGCCAGGGATCTGGCGCCCGAGTGGTTTCCACACTCCCCGCCGTGGATTCCTGCCAATACGACCTTTCCCTCCTCTGGGGTTAAACAGCGGAGGTTGGGGTGAGTGAACCCCTGGCGGTAAAGCTTGCCATTCTGAATATTGTAGCGGGTTGCTCTCCGCTAAAGTTGGCGTGCCTTGACCTTATCCTCTGGTAATGTGCCGCTGCGCTTGTATGCAGTGATCTCGTCCATCCAGCTGGGGTTGATTTCAATGTTGAAGATCTCCGCCAGGGTCTTTGTGATGCTTGGCTTGTCGAGGCATTCCACCTTTGTGTCCGCCGGACTTTGATGCGGCTGGGCGGTTGCCAGTCTCGCCAGTGAATCAGCCTTGGCGTTCTTTTCCCTGGGGATTTGTGTGATGGTGTGAAATTTGAACTTTTTTAGCAACGTTTTGACGTATCCCAAGTATGCCGCTAACTGCTGGTCCTTGGCTTGGAAGCTGTCGTTGACCTGGTTAACGACTAATTGAGAGTCGCTGAATATGTTGACGCTGTCAGCCCCTGAGTCAATGGCGAGGAGCAGACCGGCGATAAGTGCCTCGTACTCCGCCGTGTTGTTTGAAGCTTTGAAGTTGAATTTCAACGCGTACTCCGCGTTCAGTCCCCCGGGTCCTGCTAAAATGACTCCGGCGCCGCTGGCCTTGGCGCTGGCGGAGCCGTCCACATGCAGGTTCCACTCTGACTGTAGGGGAGTTGCCCCCTCAACGGTTACCATTTCTGGTCCGGGTTCTGGCTCAGTACCGTGTTCTGGCTGACGGTTGGTGAGTTCAGCGATGAAATCTGCCACTGCCTGGCCCTTCATGGCGGTTCTTGGCTTATATTCTATGTCGAACTCGCTGAGCTCAATGGCCCACTTGCTGAGGCGCCCCGAATGTTCGAGGTTTTGCATCACTTGCCTCAGCGGCTGATTGGTTAACACATGGATCGTATGAGCCTGGAAGTATTGGCGGAGGCGTCTGGCGGCAACGATAAGTGCGAGGGCCAGTTGCTCCAAGGGAGGATATCTTGTTTCTGCTCCGTTCATGCCTCTGCCGGCGTAGAAAACTAGGAGCTCATCTTGGCCTTCCCTTCGGACAATTGCGCAACTTACCGCCGATGCGGATACCGCTAGGTATATGAATAGGGTTTCTCCTTGCACAGGGACAGAAAGGAGAGGGATTGCCGCCAGGTATTCCTTCAGGCCCAGGAACGCCGCCTGACATTCTGGATTCCAGTCGATGACCTTCTTGTGCGTTGTTTTGAGGAGTTTGAAGAATGGGGCACACTTATCAGTGAGTCGAGAGATGAATCGAGAAAGGGCGGTTAACTTGCCCTGGAGGCACTGGACGTCCTTCTTATACTCGGGGTCCGCCAGGTTAAGGATGGCCTGCACCTTGTCTGGGTTAGCCTCGATGCCCTGCTCGCTGACGATGTATCCCAGGAATTTGCTAGTGGTGACCGCAAAGAAACATTTTTCCGGGTTGAGGCGCATACCATAGGCCAAGAGAATGGTTACTATGATCCTGAGGTTTGTCACATGTCCGCTGGCCTTTATGCTCTTAACTAGCATGTCGTCCACGTAGACCTCGATGATTTTTCCCAGATGCTCAGCGAACATGGCGTTCATCAACCGCTGGTAAGTTGCACCGGCGTTCTTCAGGCCGAAAGGCATGACATTGTAGCAGTAGAGGCCCTTGTCGGTGGTGAAGGTGGTGCATTCCTGGTCGCTGGGGTGCATTTTGATCTGATTGTATCCGGAGAAGGCGTCCATCATGCTGAGGAGCTCATGTCTAGCGGTTGAATCGACCAACTGATCGATACGAGGTAGCGGGAAACTATCCTTTGGGCATGCCTTGTTGAGATTTTTGAAGTCAACACACATCCGCCACTTGCCGCTGGGCTTTTTGACCATTACCAAATTTGAGATCCACTGAGGATAGATGACTTGGCGGATGAATCCAATGTCCTGGAGTTTGGTGACCTCCTCTCCGATTGCCCGGTATTTTTCCTCATCGAAGGCCCTCCGCTTCTGCTTGATGGGATAAAAGGAGGGTTTGATGGTCAGTTTATGAGTGATAATTTCAGGGGAGATACCTGGCATGTCCGCATAGGACCATGCAAAGACAGCGGCGTTATGACGTAGGAAGTGAATGAGTTCTGCCTCCACTTCTGGGTCTAGTTGGGCGCCTATGCGGACTGTCCGCTCAGGGTGCTCGTCTGAGATGCAGACAACTTTCAAGGATGTGTCCGGGTTGACCGGCTCCTTCCTTACATACTTCTCCTCCTCATCCCTAGGGTCCTCGAAGATATTTGGTGGCGGTGCCTGGTTTCCCACTGTCAGGATATCATGGCGGCGTGTTGACCGCGCTATAGTCGTTGAATAACACTCGCGTGCCACCTGCTGGCTTCCCCTCACACTGCCCATGCCATTAGGTGTGGGGAACTTCATGAGAAGCATGTATCCGGCGATGATGCACTTAAGCTTGTTGAGCGCCGGTCGTCCGAGGATGGCATTATACGAGCTGAGACAATCAACGATTATGAATTCTGTATATACCTCCGCCATACATGGACTAGCGCCAATAGTCAACCGCATGTAGTCAGAACCGAGCGGTTGTGTGACGTCACCGGAGAAGCTGAGCAGTGGCTCATGGTCCTGGAGCAATTTGTTATTCCGCTTGAGGTGGCTGTAGCAACCGCTAAAGATGACGTTGACAGCGGACCCGCTATCTACCAATATTCTCCCCACTGAGAATCTGCCAAGAATGGCGTCGACCAAGAAGGGGTCATCATGGGGTAGATGCACCCCGCGCTCCTCCTCCTCTGAGAATGTAATAGGTTCCCAACCCGCCTTTGGGATTTTGGCGGATCTCTCGTAGCGGATATGGCAGACTTCCTTTGGGTGATTAGCGCGTGCATAACGCTTCCTTGCTCTGTGAGACATGCCCGTGATTGGAGCACCGCCGTCGATGGTGTTAATGCGGCCCAAGGTCTCTACGTTGGCGATCACGGGTGGCGGTTGGCGCACCTTGAACTGCTCCATCTTGCCTTCACGGTACAAGGTCTCAATGGTCGTTTTCAGTGCGTTGCAGCTGTTGGTATTGTGGCCGCTGTCTTCATGGTACTTGCACCACCTGCCGGTGTTTCTAGGTTTGCCCGTCTTTGGGTATTTTGCTGGGGGCGGTGGCGGGATTTGATCCTTGCACTGATTGTATATTTCCTCGTACGAGGTCGTGAAGACCGTGAACACTGCATACCGCTGAGAAGACTCCGTTTGCCTGTTGCGGTTATCCTCCTGGGTTGGGCGGTTGCCCTTGTGGTATTGGTCCTTCTGCCTCTTGTTCTGGTAGTGGCCCTGTTGCCATTCCCTTTTCTTGTCAGTTGGCGGTGCGGTGGGTGCTTTATTAACGGTCTCATGCTGACTGGAGGTGGGTTGTGTTGTCTTTGCTGGCGTTGCCGGAGGCGGTGGGGCTTCTCCATATGTAATGAATTCCGCCTGGGCGTGAATGACCGCCTCACTCATGATATGGTCATATGCCGCGTTTGGATGGTTGTAGTTGAGGTGATAGAGGAACGGTCCCTTGAGGAGTCCCTGCTTGAAGGCCGCCGATGCCATCGATTTGTCTAGATCGCGGCACTGAGATGCTGCCACCCGCCACCTTGTGACGAATGCCTTTAGTGATTCGTTTTCTCCATGCTAGACGCTGAACAGCTGACTTGTGTTATGATGTCCGGCGGACAATAAGATGAACCGGGAGAGGAAGGTATGTGATAGTGCGTGGAATGAGTCAATGGATCCCGGCGGACATTCGAAGAACCAATTCATTGCCTCTCCGTCCAATGTTTCGCTGAACAAGTGGCACAGGGTGGGGTCGTCAAATCCCTTGTTGTTGGTGACCTTCTTGAAGGTGTCCATGTGGACGAAGGGGTCGGACGTACCGCTGTAGTGTGACATCTTTGGAGTTTTTGCGTACGCAGGTCTGATAGCTTGCAGAATTGCTGCGGTGAAGGGCCCTGGTCTGGACGTGAAAAGTGGACTTTGAGTTGGCGCCGGGGCGCCCGACTCCGCCCGTACCAACCTCTGTTCCAACTGTTGCATCCTCTCCAGAATTTGGGCTGTTGCGTTGCCGGCGGATTCGGCATATGTACTCCGCTGGGCTTGCCTACGCCTTGGCGCGGGCGGATTGCCCTCAGTTCTTGCCCTAGCTTCCGAGCGGTTGGTGCGCGGCACTGACTCTGCCTCCTGCTCCAACATGAGTTGGGGGATGGGCGGTGGTCCCATCCCCAATAGTTCAGGTGGGTCCAGCGGAACCTGCATCTGTATGACTGGTCCTGGTGCTAATGTGCCAGTGTTGGGCTGACTACGCATGGTGCTGTGTGAATGCTCGCTTTGCGCTGGATTGGCAGTTCTTTCCAACGTCCTTTTCAGGCCATCAAAACGTGACATCAGCGTAGCCACCTGTTTTTGGGCCTCAGTCTTCTCTCTGCGCTACTCTTCACGCTCTCTGTTTGCCTTGTGAAGGTCTGCCAGTGCCAGCTCGTACATGGCGGCGAGGTCCTGGCCTGGTGGGCGGCTGCTGCTTGGATTTGCCTCACCGCTGGGGTTGGCCGGGGTGGTGAATAGCGCGCGGTTAACACCTACCGCTGGATTAGAGGGTTGGGGGATGGCGGATTGGTCTGCCTGCTCCTCAGCGTTTCCCCCACTACCGCTAGTCATGGTAGTTGTGATGGGATGACCTTTTGTTCAAGGGTTCCCACAGACGGCGCCAATGTTAATGCTCAAAGTCTGGCGGTAGCCAAACCTCCGTTTAACGCAGGTCCGGTAGGCGGACCGCTACTCTGTCTACTTGATGATCTTTGCTGGCTACCAAATGAAAGACAGGGCGTCAGAGGGAGACCGCGTTGGGTGGTCTTCACTTCTCCGATGCCTAAGTCAGTTGACACATATAGGCAGCACAATAATAAATGAGTAGTTAATGCGTAAAAATGAAGAGAGAAGAGAGGACCTATTTATAGTTGAGGAGAGGTCTGATCTTCTCTTTGTTCTCGATGTGGGACTGATATGCTTCAGTTCTTAGTTTCAGTAGCTTCTGACGCTGTCTTGGCGCAGCGCGTGGCGGCGCGCCAGCGGTGATCCCGGGGTAATCTTGTGCTCAGGCTGTAGCCCGCCTGGCTGCCTATCCGTGGGTCACTCCTTTGGTAGTAGTTGGTACCTCTGGCGGTACAATGAGCGTGTCTCATTATAGCTAATTATGCTTTGCAAATGTACATGTAGGTACACATATTTTGCATGCTTCTTTTTCTTTCACTTTTTCAAAATTAACTCACTAAGATAATCAGTATTCATTTTTACAGATTTTTCCATGCACACCAACCAGCTGAAAACGCGGAAACACGTCTTCTAAGACCTTCATCCCTCTGAAAAATTTTCTTTTGTTAATGGCGCCAATCTCATACCGTTCCTACAAACAGAAAGAATGACACAAAATCAAAAGTTGTAATAAATAAAGAAAATAGCAACCATATATGTGTGTGAGTGTATTTATATATGTGGACTAAATTTAGTTTATGTACCGCAACTTATGACCGAAAATTATGTTAGTCCCTGATTTTCCAATTTAATCAAGTACACTCCTATACTTATCAGTATGATCAGTCCAGATCAAACGTTAACCACTCTGTCAATTTTGATTGTTATGTGCTATCGTAACACAAATGGGACCCACTATTTTATGACTTAGCAATGATATGGAGTAGCCTGGTCACCTCTGCATGTTGAGGTGGCCAAAGAGGACCCACTTCCATGACGTGGTGTATTCTAATTAAAGGAGCGAGTGAGACCTAGCCACCCACCAATTGCTAACAAAAATAAACTCGGAAAGCCATAAACCTAGCTCCAACCTCTTGGTTGGGGGATTTGCCCTCAATCACATAGCTTCTTCTCCTTGCTTCAATTCTTTACATTTCAAGCCTCAAATGATCATTTTTTTCTCAATGCATGGTTTCCTAAAAAGAAAAGGAAATTGATTAAAGAGGGTAAAATAGCATGGAAAATAAATCAATTTATATAATTTTGGGATAAAAATGCATAAGTAATTTGTGACTCAACACCCATCATAAATGAGTTATTGCTAAGAGCCTTAGAACCTAGAACCCTACTTAAAAATGCCTTTGGTAGCAATCGAAAACCAAATACCAGGAGAACCTGACACTATCAGGAGGGGAACCGGACCATGCCAAATTCACAATCTAATTTATTCTTAAAACTTTCAGGACCACCGCACGCAGAAGAAGGCACAAGATGAGAAATAGGAGAATTACTTCTATTTATGTCGTTTATGTTGCTGTTGTCTTGGTTTCTTCTCTTTCTAGTTGCACTAGGACTCAACAATTCTTACTAGCTCAGAGAACTACTTTTCTTTTCTGCAGTTGAATCACGCCTTTTTAATGAAAAACCGGCGCTACCTTGCAGATCAAACAAAATCTCCCAAAATCACACTGCTTGTCGTCGTTAATCTGAAGCTGCTCAACAACAACAAAATTTTTACTACATTGGGATTGATGGCTGTCTAGGGAAAGTAAAAAAACTGACTGTGGAATCTCGGCCCGCCATGCAGTAAAGCCTATAAGTAGGCAAATAAAAAGTACAAACCTTATGTCTCTGAGGTAGGAGTAGATAAGGTGCAGCGGTAGAAAAAGACACTTTATGAGGGCGAGCAAGTCATGAGATCAGCATTATAACGGTTGTTTATGCATCACTTCGAGTCTCAACAGGCTCCTTTGCAACTCACTTAAACATCTGTCAATAGTAGATATGATAAATAATTTGTCTGGTTTGTAATTTAATGGAGTAGCAACCAAGGTACTCTTTTCTTGATCATATGTGGTATTCGCCAATATCTTGGTCATCTGACCAAGGAGCATCACGTTGGCTTTGAAGTAGTTACATGGTACTGGCATTTTGTAGTGGTTCGGTTATTCTCATTTGTCTCTATCTATTGGTCGCTTGTGGCAATGTCAGTGTTGGCGGTTTTCTTTTTTAGTGGGCCAAATGAAGAAAGAGGTCCAGACGAGCTTCTTTCTCTTGCAGGCCAGAATTTATAGTTCTCTAGTGGAGGCTAGCCAGAGCTAGTGATAGTGCCGGGGGAATAGAAAGATTTTAAGTCCCTTTTTTTGAATTCCCTTTAGTAAGCGTCCTCATATAAGCGAGTATGAAGTAAGCCTTGAACCTTGAGAGTCATTTTGAAAGTATCCCCTAAAGTCTTACGACTCAATATGATAAAGCCTATAAAACGGAGAAAAGTTGTTTGGTACCACATAGGTTTGGGATGCTCAGGATAGCAATCATGGTGGATGCTACAGTCGCCTGCATGCTTGAGATTGAAGGAAGGATTCCTTTTTGGCTGGAAATGGCCCCGTGTAGGTGTCTGAGCATGTTCTATGAGCTGGGTCTGGATCAGTGGAAGTCGATCTATATACATCTTTATGAGTTAAAGTGGACTAGCCATATTCTACGAATTGGGCTATTTCTCCACCCGGATGGAGCTTCTTTTATGGCACGTCCTTGTACTTGAAAAACTTTCACAATATCCGTTTTGGGAGGCAAAAAGCTTGCAATGTCATTAAAAGATCTGACATCTCCAATTATTCTTTTGATAGAGCAAATCCAGGTTGAATGACTTACTCAAAACTTGATTCAACAAACCAGGAATCGCTCTCTATTGAACAAGGGCCATAGCTAATCTTGATTCTCAGGATGATTCTCCACCTTCTGGAAGCGCGTTGGTGCATCAGGCCAACGAGACATGTCCAAAATGTTTTAGGATGAACTCTAGTTTTACAATTATAGAAAGTGCTCTTGACTTATTTAACTGTTTAGTTTATATTCCTTTTTGTATCTCTAGGGTATTATTTTGGCCTCACCTATCTTGTAATTCTAAAAGTCTGCGGCATTGTAACACGATTGATTTGGCAACATGCAAATCAAGGCGTTACAATCTCACCAAATAAATTAACTGTCATATCTGCAATCATTAACGAACAGATATTTCAATTTCCGTTATTTCAATTACAGGTGAATAACTTTTAACTTGTTTTCATTCATGTTGCGAACAAAAAAACCAAGCCACAAACAAAGCAAAGGTCTCTTTTACGTTTCAATAGAAATCAAGATCTCTCAATCTGAAGTGTTAAATGTAACCAGTCAATGGGCGGGAATTCACATTTCCCTATTATTGGCGGGAAATTCTCATATTTCCACCTGACGTTTCTAAGCCGCACATCTCACCTTTTTCTAATCCAACGGCTTTCAATATAATTATAAATACCCCGAAGCCGCTTTGGCCTCCCACAATTTTCCCCTAGTTATAATTTTTGTGTCGACTATCTATCTCAGTCGCTTCTTTCCCTAAACCAAACCCTCGATCTCGGGATCCATGGCGCGAGCCCCGAAGCCCCAGGTCTCTTCCGACGAAGCCCTATCCAATTCCGAGGAGGAGGAGCCGATCAACGACGAAGAGGACGAGGAGGAGCTCGAGGCCGTCGCTCGCCCCGCCGACTCCGACGACGAGGACGCCGCCGAGGACAACTCCCGCGGCTCCGACGACGAGGCCGCGCCGGTCGAGAACGACGATGACTTTGAAGAAGAGGTATATTTTCGATTTTGAGAGAATCCGGTTTGTTTTTGGTTGGATCTGAGCTTAGGTGTCGGCATTTGTGTGCCCTAGAGTTGTTTCCTTTTGTATTTTGTGGAGTTTGTTGCGTTCGGGAGTCGTGGTTTAGGGATTGGTTAGGTTTGCCTGTTGTAATAGCGAGGGAGATTGGAAAATGCTAGGACTTGGGGTTTTTTGACTGATTTTTTCTGCATGTTCCGTTTTCGGAAGCTAGAACTGAGCAGAGGAGAAGAAAAGCTTGTTGATTTGTGCAGTCACCTTGTTTGGTTAGTGAAAAAGGCCAAGTTTATGTGGTTGGGGCATGCGCATGTCTTTAGTAGCTCAATTAGATAATGTTTAGGAGTCTTTAGGGATTTTTTTGTTTCTTGTAAATTCTAGACATTTAATCTGTGAAAGAAGGTTCGGTTCTTAGCTTATTATGGACTTTTGCTATCGTTTTTATTGCTTTTAATTGGAGAGATGCAGTTGTCTAGTCTCTTAAGAGTTTCTAGTGTGGTTATTGTTGCCTTTGTTTCTTGTTTTTTGCTCATATTTTTTAGGCTGCAGCTTTCTTCCTGCATTATTTTTCTCAATGATTTCTGTTTCCCATAGAAAAGGCCAGGGTGGTATTTTGGGTTGGTTTTAACAGTTTTACAAGGAATTCATTTAACATTTGGTATTGTTAAATTCGTTTGCACTGTTTAATTGTTTGAGGTTTCCTGTTGTAATCGTCAAAGCATTTTTGGCTTCACTTTGCCATCCCTTATGCTCTGTTTTGCCGGTTGACTTGCAGGATGGAGGTAATGAAAGCAATGCTGAAGTGAGCAAACGCGAGAAGGCCAGGCTTAAACGCATGGAACAAATGAAGAAACAAAAGATTCAGGAAATATTGGATGCACAAAATGCAGCTGTGGATGCTGACATGGTTAGTATATTTAATGGTTTAATATGGTGGCTATTTTAATTGTTACTCACTATTTGTAGTCTATAATATATGGTGGTGGAGCTAATTGGTTTTGGTTTGATGGCAGAACAATCGAGGGAAGGGTCGGTTGCAATATCTTCTGCAGCAAACGGAGTTGTTTGCCCATTTTGCCAAAGGTGACCCGTCTGCATCCCTGAAGAAGGTGAAGGGAAGGTATGTTTGATCCCTTGAAGTTATGCCTATACCAAATCGGTAGTGAGTTGGGTCGTCGATTATTATGCTTCCACTTTATTACACTTGAGAAAGTGAAACAAATAAAAACCAAAATTTCGCGTTATAATTGCTATTATGAATAGGACAAAATTCGTTAATTGGTTGCATTTAACTGCATGAGTGCGTTAGATTGAAATGCACTTACTTTGCTTTTTCCCATTTATCCATACTCAGGGGGCGCCATGCTTCAAAAAAGACTGAAGAGGAAGAGGATGAAGAATGCCTAAAAGAGGAAGAAGATGGTTTATCTGGGACCGGAACGACACGGCTATTGACGCAACCTTCCTGTGAGAGATCTTCCTTGAATTTATTTAGTTTATTTGTTTTGCTTGGATATATGGTTTTTAAAG
The DNA here is from genome assembly GCF_958449725.1 of Rosa rugosa. Lineage (NCBI taxonomy): Eukaryota > Viridiplantae > Streptophyta > Magnoliopsida > Rosales > Rosaceae > Rosa > Rosa rugosa. The sequence goes on along the minus strand of NC_084824.1, from coordinate 18,508,394 downwards.
TTTCCACAATGGCTTTTTTGTAGATGACGCACTTTGTTGATTAAGTGTGGCTTGAAATTTGACAATTGTTTTCTTTTTTCCCCTTGTGCAGGTATTCAGGGGAAGATGAGGGATTACCAACTTGCTGGATTAAACTGGCTCATACGCCTCTATGAAAATGGCATAAATGGAATCCTTGCAGATGAGATGGTAAGCACTAAGTGGTGGCTCTTAGGATTGACAGTTCTGTTCTGTTTGTGTTGAACTATGTACTGATGTTTTGTTTGTTAGTTGTAATGTCTCACAGTTGGTTCTTTATCATTCATTTGGTTGTTTTATTACATGAGTTACTTTATTTTGATAAGCGGTAGTGAGATAAATGAGTTCTGTTCCATGTCACCAGGGTCTTGGTAAAACTTTGCAAACCATATCCTTGTTGGGTTACCTGCATGAATTCAGAGGAATAACCGGCCCTCATATGGTTGTGGCTCCAAAGTCAACCCTTGGAAACTGGATGAATGAGATTCGGCGTTTCTGTCCCATTTTGCGTGCTGTGAAGTTTCTTGGTAATCCTGATGAAAGAGTAAGTCATTCTAATTGGTTAGTATTAGTGAATTCTTTATTTGGATTAGACTGTGCTCAGTTATTCACTACTTTTTAATCTTGCAGAAGCATATACGTGAGGACTTGCTGGTTGCTGGGAAGTTTGATGTTTGTGTTACAAGTTTTGAAATGGCCATCAAAGAGAAGTCTTGCTTACGCCGTTTCAGCTGGCGATATATAATCATTGATGAAGCCCATCGAATCAAGAATGAGAATTCACTTCTTTCAAAAACAATGAGGCTGTATAATACCAACTACCGTCTTCTAATCACGGGCACACCGCTTCAGGTATGATTGTGATATCAGTTTGATTTCTAAGCTAAGATACAGTCTGTTTAATTTGATGGTGTGTTTAAATCTTTCTTATCTTGAACTCCGCTTTAAATATCTTTATTTTCCTGGATATATTTAAAAAAGAAAGAAGAAAAATGCTGGATATACTTATTTGGAGGGTAACTTGAGTTCACTGTTTTGATCGTTTTGGAGTTAAAGCAATATTTCTTGTCCGATGTTAGGTTTATTATAAGATGTCTGATGTTTTCTCCCTGCATTTTAACTTGCAGAATAATCTTCATGAACTATGGTCTCTGCTTAACTTTCTTCTGCCAGAGATATTTAGTTCTGCTGAAACTTTTGATGAATGGTTTCAAATATCTGGTGAAAATGACCAGCAGGAGGTTGTTCAACAGCTTCACAAGGTAGGCGTAAATTCTTTTCAGCTGTTGACTATCGTTGTTCCTGCTTTTATCATTGCAATATCTTACCTGCATTTATATATTTTTAAGGTCCTCCGGCCATTCCTTCTCCGAAGGTTGAAGTCAGATGTTGAGAAAGGTTTGCCTCCGAAAAAAGAAACAATACTCAAAGTAGGCATGTCACAAATGCAGAAACAGTACTATAAGGCTTTACTGCAGAAAGATCTTGAAGTTGTTAATGCTGGTGGAGAACGTAAGCGGCTTCTGAATATAGCTATGCAGCTTCGTAAATGCTGTAATCATCCATATCTTTTCCAAGGTGCTGAGCCTGGGCCTCCTTATACAACTGGAGACCATCTTATCACAAATGCTGGTAATCAACATGTTGCAGGCCATTGAATTCGTTGATACTTATTGTTTGATTGTGATCATTGAACTCATGTTTGTTTATTTTTCATTGCAGGTAAAATGGTGCTTTTGGACAAGTTACTTCCAAAGTTAAAAGAGCGTGATTCTAGGGTCTTAATATTTTCACAGGTTAATATCAGTCTGTGTTGTTTATATGTTATGAAACTTTGTAAATGCTTGTAATCATTTATGCTACAGGGCTGTTATGCATGCTCAGGAATATCGTATCTGAATTGTGTTTATGGTTCTTGGTTTAATATCAGATGACAAGGCTGCTAGATATTCTCGAAGATTATTTAATGTTTAAAGGATACCTTTATTGTCGGATTGATGGAAATACTGGTGGTGAAGACCGTGATGCTTCCATCGATGCCTTCAATAAGCCTGGAAGTGAGAAATTTGTATTCTTGCTATCAACCAGAGCCGGAGGACTTGGTATCAATCTTGCTACTGCAGATGTCGTTATTCTTTATGATAGTGATTGGTGAGCATTCTCACAAGTTTCTTTTCAGTGATAGCGACTGTTGTTCTGTCTGCATGTCTATACCTGTTTCGTTTGATAGTGGTTGGTGAGCATATTCCTCAGTTTCTTTAGTTAGCGATGGTTGCCCTGATAATGCTTTGCACGTGTTATAGGAACCCTCAAGTTGATTTGCAAGCACAAGATCGTGCTCACAGGATTGGTCAGAAGAAAGAAGTTCAAGTGTTCCGGTTCTGCACTGAGGTATGGATGTGTTCTGACATGATACATTTCAAGCTATGCAGTGTTGGCGTAACCTAATTTCTCATTTCTATTATTTTCAAACAGTATACCATTGAGGAAAAAGTGATTGAGAGGGCTTATAAAAAGCTTGCCCTTGATGCTTTGGTGATTCAACAAGGACGATTAGCTGAGCAAAAAAGTAAGCAACAAAACTTCTAAGAGATCTATCCTTTTAACATGAGCCATTGATTCAAAATTTAATTCCTTTATTTGTATCTTTTTTGATGCAGCTGTTAATAAAGATGAGCTACTTCAAATGGTGAGGTTTGGTGCTGAAATGGTTTTTAGTTCCAAGGATAGCACAATTACTGATGAGGACATTGATAGAATCATCGCGAAAGGAGAAGAGGCAACTGCTGAGCTTGATGCGAAGATGAAGAAATTTACTGAGGATGCGATTAAATTTAAGATGGACGATAGTACGTTTATCAACAATGAAAAGTTCTTGTGTTTTGGTTTAATTCAACTTTTCATATTTTTGATATTGCATTAGACATTGTGTTAACCAGAATTTCAACATTTCTAATATTGGTGCTGTTTCTGCAGCTGCTGAATTGTATGACTTTGATGATGAGAAGGTAGAGACTCATATTTGTATGACTTTTAGTAGTATTTCTTGTGCATTATCAGCTTACTATAGCTTTATGACTCATATTTGTGATTTACTGCTCACTTATGTGTTCCTTTTTTTGTAATTTTACTCTTTTGACCTGATGAAGGATGAGAAGTTTGACTTCAAGAAGATTGTTAGTGAAAACTGGATTGAACCACCAAAAAGAGAGCGGAAGCGCAAGTAAATGTTATATCTGTCGGCTTTCTTGTTGTGCATGAATTTTGTATCATTGTCTAAATATGATTTTTTGTTATTTCACTATTAGTTACTCAGAATCAGAATACTTTAAGCAAACAATGCGCCAAGGTGCTCCAGCAAAACCCAAAGAGCCTCGAATTCCACGCATGCCTCAATTGTAAGCACCTCTTGATGCTGGTTTCTTGTTGATTGTTATCTGTGCTCTGTCATCTCTTCTTGAATATTTCTCACCTATTTGCTGTCTTGTCTTCAGACATGATTTTCAATTTTTCAACACACAAAGGCTGAGTGAGCTGTATGAAAAGGAAGTACGCTACCTCATGGTGTGTATAATTGAACTCTACTCATTTCCTTTCTGATTTATGGTCCGAGAGTGTGTACATCTGCAAATCATTTGTCTGAATTTTTTTTTAATTAAAATTCTCAGCAAAATCATCAGAAGAATCAGTTGAAGGACACGACTATAGAAGTGGATGAACCTGAAGGTATCTATTGTTTTCCCTATTGATCATTTGCTAATGTGTTTTTTGCTATTATTTCTGCTAACTTTGTCTTGAATGTTTAGAAGTTGGAGATCCATTGACTGCTGAAGAGCTGGAAGAAAAGGAACGTCTATTAGAAGAGGTAAGTAAAATATAGATGTAGATGTCTTATAGAAAAGAGATGTTACAGATAAGGCTCATCTTGGGTTTCTTTATTGAGTTTGATTATTGTTGGATTTTAGGGATTCTCTTCTTGGAGTAGAAGAGATTTCAATACCTTCATCAGGGCCTGTGAGAAGTATGGGCGAAGTGACATACAAAGCATTGTTGCTGAGATGGACGGGAAAACAGAGGAGGAAGTTGAAAGATATGCTAAGGTTTTCAAAGAGAGATACAAGGAATTAAATGGTAAGTTGTATTCAATTAATGCAAATGAGTAAGGATTGTAGTTTATTGAAAGTAAATATGTTTATGAGTATTTAGTTTATTTCTTGGTTTAAATTCCTTGAGTCAATGTATGCAATAGAAGTTTGAATTTGGTTTTCTGGCTTGACTTTTGGAATCTATGACCTGATCTCATATGACCGGTGTTGCTCGGGCCTACTACCCGTTAAATGCTTATTCTGATTTGTGATTCATATTGAAGCTTTTGTTAATCAAGCACCCTCTTTAAGCCTCTTTTACCCCCACCCTGAGAGATCTGAGCGAGCTAGGTTAGTCTTAAGCTAGATGGTCCAAATACTTGAGTTGGTTTTCATTTGAGATGCTACTGAATTGAGAAGACATTGGGTTGGTAATCTGTATACAATACAATGTATATACTCTTGTTTGCTTTTACAGATGACTGTTAAATATACTGTTTCTAGATTTTTGTAGCTTTTTCTATGAAATAATTAATCTAAACAATTAACTCCCTTGATGCTTTCAGATTATGATAGGATCATTAAGAACATTGAAAGAGGAGAGGCTAGAATCTCTCGTAAGGATGAGATAATGAAAGCTATTGGGAAGAAGTTGGATCGTTACAAGAATCCATGGCTAGAACTGAAGATCCTGTATGGTCAGAACAAGGGAAAGTTGTACAATGAAGAATGTGACCGTTTCATGGTACAGTTTGAAAACAGCTTTCTGTCTTCTATGTCATTCATACTGCTGAAATTTGCATTGTTTTCAATATCTCTAGTATTCATGTCTCTTACTCGATGCAGATATGCATGGTTCACAAGCTTGGGTATGGAAACTGGGATGAGTTGAAAGCAGCATTTCGCACGTCACCTTTGTTTCGTTTTGATTGGTTTGTGAAGTCGCGCACAACTCAGGAACTTGCTAGGAGGTGTGATACATTAATTCGATTGGTGGAGAAAGAGAACCAAGAAGTTGATGAGAGGGAGAGACAAGCTCGCAAAGAGAAGAAGCTTGCTAAGGTTTGATCTCTGCTTCGTGCATCAATTTTATGCACATTTGTTTTTTTTTCTCCTGTCATTGTTTAGTGCCAAGTTAACTTCAAATCATGATGATACATATAAGTACTTCCAAATTGGTAAATGTCTTGTTGCATGTTTTGTTTCAGAACATGACACCATCAAAGCGTGGCACGGGGAGGCAGCCAACTGAGAGCCCCTCTTCTTTGAAGAAGAGGAAGCAATTAACTATGGACGATTATGTTAGCACGGTATGTTAACTATGTTTCTTTTGTCTAATTGCACTGTGTATTTAATCCCAATAAGTTGTGGCGGCGACTAATAACTAAATTGTGTCCTTTTTTGTGTGTAGGGAAAGAGGAGGAGATGATTCTAGACGTTGAATTGAAGAATATTTTCATTATTTTGTAGTGGGGTTTGGAAACCTCAGATATGCTGTATTTGAGAAGCAATGAAGCATGATGCTAGAGTTATTTCGTAGTGTTCCTTCCGAATGGTTTTAGGATAATTGTCAGGGTTCAACATTCACCCATCATCTATCAGTGGAAGGCGTAACTGAATTCATAGCTGTATATTAGGATTTGGTTAACCGTTTGTATTAGTGACAAATATTTGAAGGGATAATGACTATTTATACAATTTGAGTCTAAAAATTGTTCACTTACTCTACTAAGAGCTTTTTACTCTCATTTACTCAATTTGACATTTAACGACAGTTTTGCCCTTCGTATGATTAAGAAATTGTATAGATGCCACTATTTCCTCTCTCTCCTCACTCTCCACGTCGCCGGCACCATCTCTCTCCCCGATCTCCAACTCCGGTGCGGTTTAACCTCTTGCCCAGACTCCGCTGCAGCTCGCTGTCGATTCGTATTGACTTGATGTCGCGGTTCAACCTCTTGACCGTTAGGGCCGGCATTGACTTGATGTCGGCGCCGTTAGTGTCGGAGATTCGCCAGATCACAGTGCTTAGGCTTCCACCTCCACTTGATGAGTTCACGGCCGTTGGATTTGTTGCTGGAAATGCAATTCCAGTCCTTGAAGATCTCCTTGCAGGTGTTGTCGTACTTGGGAGAAGCTTTAGGGTCGTAGATCCAGGCTCCATCGGAGTAGTCGCAGGACCCGACCGACTGCGTCAGGTCGGATCCTGGGGGTTTTCGGAATTCGAGGGAGCTGTGAGGTTGGGAAGGAATGGAGGAGGTGTTTTTGATGCAAGAGAGCGGTGAAGATGGTGATTGGGTGCCCAAATCAATTTCTAGCTTTTTTTTTTTGCTGCCCACAACATTTTCTGGGTGGTCAAATTTTATTTTATTTTATTTTTTGTGGTAAACTGAGAATGGAAGGGAATTTTGCCAGTAGTGATTGTTTTTTTTATTATGATTTGGTGGCAATAATAAGATTATTGGGAGGCAATAATAAGATTACTGGGGGACAATAAAATGTTTATTGGGGCAATAATAAGATTATTGGGGGGTAATAATAAGATTATTTATTTGGATAAACCTCCGAAAGCTTTCAAAATTAAAACCATCTTCATTTTTCACTAATTATTGATCCCCAATAAACTTGTTATTGGGGAGCAATAACAAGTTTATTAGGAGGCAATAATATGTTTATTGGGGGGCAATAATATGATTACTGGGTATTATTAGAGGGCAATAAAATCGGACGCCGGAATCCTGTCACCAGTCCGATAGCCGGATTAGGGATTCCGGTGACCGGTCACCGGTCGCAAAGTTGCTATTGCCAGTGTGCTACTTCATGATCATGCCACTCATTTAAGCCATTGAATTAAACATCTCAAACTTTGTTATCTGCTATTGCCAGTGTACCGATTGCATTCATGTAATGTTCTTCAGTTGGTAATCACAAAGTTAAACTAACGAAAAACCAATTGTAAGCAGCTAATGTATTTGGTGCATCATATCATTCACTGTCTGCAATATGCTGTAGATCCCATTAATCATTCTAATTCAATATTGTAGATTGGCAACTCATGGTCTTCGCCATTGGATATGGAAAATATACTTTTCTGCAGTTCTCAATTTCGATTTCTGTGGATTGTGGATTGAACGGTTAGTGAGGTCTGTACTGGTTTTGATCCAGTTGAACGGTATGTAGTATGTACAATAAAATACAATAATGTTTGCTATTTCTTCAATGACCATGTTTCTGACCAAATAAAAATCTTATTTCCATGTTAATCTCCTCACATTGAAGTCATATTTCCACCCTACTTGACTAAAATTTATTATAACTAAACTTCATTCTAGTCTTAGTTCCCCAGTCATCTCGTTGTCCTCATTCAGTTCATGAGATTCCAAAGAGCAGTGATTGGCCAATGATTTTCTCACCTTGCAATTACCCTTGATTCTGCTCATTTTCAGTATTTACATAATTACCTAGTTTAACTTGTGATACAAAGTTCTGGTATGAGAACCTGGCAGCATTTGAATAATAATTCAGTGACTGCATTGGTCCCTCCATTATGTGCGCCAAGATGCGTATGACTGGTATGAGAACCTGGCACACTAGTTGTGTGAATGTGTGATGAATGTATCTTAGAATCTCTTAAACCTGGCATACAATCTTTTTCTTATATGTATTTGTACCGTGTATTCTTTAATTTTTAGTTTAACTTTGGATTTAGAAAAAAAAAAAAAAAATTCAGATAATCTTTCCTTTATGCAACTGATTCTTGAAATAGCCTGAAGTTCTCAATGATAGAACTATGGTTTAGTAGTTATATCAATTTATGTGTCTCCCTATTCTACTGTAGTCTCAATTTAAAGTTTCAGTACTTTCTTGGGGACGTCTAGTGTAGTTGAAGCTAGCAAAACTATAAAGTAAAAACTAGCAAAACTAGTTGAAGCTACCAGCCTACGACCTTAAAATTGTTAATAGGCCTATTAGTGTAATCATCTTTTCTGATGTATAACAAATGTATTGCCTTCTCTTTGCTAATTTGTTTTAATTCAATCTTTCGGTCGGTAACAATACTCCAAAACAGTCGAGGGAAATAAACTCTGAGTAAGACAATTAAAGATCTCAGACAAAATCAAGGGTTTAATACAACTATTGCAACATCATATGTGAAATATGACACGCAGAGCTTTTGAAGTTCGAGTTGAAGAGCTTAGCTGCACCCAGGGATGATCATGGAGCATTCCATCCCAATGTGGCTCCAAGCAGAAGATTTCAGATGGTGAAGTACTTTAATGAAAATACACTTTTGTTTTCTTGTAAATTTGTTTTAGACCTATAAATTTCAGCACAGTGGAAGAAAATGTGGTCCTAAACCTCCCCAGAATAAAGTCATCATGTAATAATGAGAAAGGGGTTGTCAAAGGAACTAATAAAGATGAGTCTGTTTCTTATGTCTTCTCATTCTCACTCTGTGTTGTTAGAACTATCTGGCAGAAAGAATTATTCAGTTGTATGGATGATCCAAATTGAAATCAGAAGGTTATTTTTTATTTTTAGTTTTGATGATTTGAGATGAGAATGTTTTAGTGCTTAAATTTATGCAATGGAATTCCGTTTTCCAGTTTATTACAAAGTGACCATTTGTCATCGACAGCAGCTCATCACAACTGCTCAAGTTCATAGTTCATAAAGTACAAAAATGTAACAAGGTCTTGAATATTGTCAATTAATTTGTACATTTCATAAAAGTAAGAAAGAAAAATTACAGTACATTGTCCTCTAGGCTCGAGCTGTTTGGCAATTTCATGAACTTCCATACTACCAGATCAGTTTCATGTCCTGAAAAACAAGCCATGAGGGCCTGCCTAGATTGCTTGTATCTCCCCCTTCAATAAAATCCTGCACCTTGCAAAAAAGATGGCAGATCATGCATAGAGGCGGAGAGTGTCATCATAAATGAACAAATCATCAATGCGTTGCCTTCCGATTCACTAGTCCCAGAGTGTCCAAGCAAACATGTTCTTCACTGTGAGTATATGTGGCTTCCAAGTTCTTGTTTCCACTTTGATCCGTAGCTGCAGCAGGAAACAAAATTTCAACGTTGATCCAAGGTACATGAAAAAATAAATTGATCCTAGCATACAAGGGACCTAACAACTTGAGTATGCCCATCTCTGAGTCCTTGTAATGAAAGCTGCTACCTTTAAGGACTTGTCTATAGAACTGGAGGGCCCCTGCTCTGGCCGCTAGGTGATACCACCCCATTTATGTGGTCTTTGAGTGATGCAGCTGAATCAAAGGAATTGGTAAATGCATCACATTTCCATGCCAATTGAACCACTTTCAGGACCAGCCAACATCACTAACTACTCATCAATGTGAAACCTCAGAATGGAAGAGCAGGAGCTTGTCAGATCCACAGGTCGGACTATCCCAGTGACAGTCTTCTTATGACTCCTTGAGGGTTTCCACCAAGCTGACGTCGTCCTGCAGCTGCCAAGGATTGAGCTTATGAACAAGTCATTACTGCAAGATTGTTACCCTTTGGGCAACTGCTTCGAGTCCCTTCTTTAAAGCTTTGGTTATAAGCGGCTCCCATCCCAGAAACTTTGGTTGCAAATGGCTTTTCCTCCGAAAAACAAAAAGGAATGAATAACACAGTTTAACCATGAAAACCAACATGCTGCAATTGCAACTTTTTTATTGTTTCTTTGCTAACTTCAAGTCTTGAATAATGATGACATAGGAGCACTAGTAACATAACTTGATAAGGATTAAGAAGAGAAATGTACACAGAGAACAAATGGATGAAACATTTCTGTATAGGCCGAAACATGACTCAGGAATCCATACATGAGATTGTATGAATACAAGATGAAACAACATCCAAAACCAAACCCACTAATTTCCCCACTTACAGACTGTAACATATGGGGGCAAAAATACACATGGTTCTGACTCCCCATTGTAATATGAGCATCAGAACCTAAATACAAAGATGAACAATGTTGCATAACCATTTTGCTGGGGGGGGCGACCTGTAAATGCCCCCAAATCATGACACTATCCCTTCCCATCCTCCAATGCCTTTCTCTTCCTGCGTTTCCTTTTTACCACAATTCCCAAGCATTCACTTTCCATACTCGACTACAAGAATGACATATGACAAGCAAACAACAGCCAAAGTTGGAGGATGAAAGATCACTTATTTCCTTGGAAGATGCAAACCAAGACTGTAGAAGATGATGTGCACCCTTGCAATTTCTTCTCTTTCATCACAATGACCTTCAGAACTTTACAACACTGCTTTCCTCAGAAGATAAGAAATTTTGCTTGGCATGTTATTGCATTTACTCATTTGTACCATCAAAGCTACCACCCATCACATTTGCTCTTTTCTTTTCTCTCCAGTTTTCGCCCCAAACCTTCGCCTCAGCCACCGCACGTTCTCTATCTAGATCACGATTTCGCGGAGTTTCCCTTGCTCTCCCAGCACTTACAGGGCTGTCCCTCTGAGAATCTTGTTGCTCTAACCCATCTAGACCCCATTTCCTCCCAGAGCCGCTACCGGTTTCAATCTTCCCTAATTCTACACCAGCACCCAAGTCCCTATTGGGATCTTTCCTTCTGAAATCAGGTGAGTTTCTGTATGAATGGCTACCATGCCGTCCACCTCGTCCAGGCTCATCTGGGCTATCCAGCCCATCTCCCATGTTCCTTCGATCGTCCTTGTGCCTAGGAGTAGATGGACCAACTCTGTTACTGTGACCACTAGCTGCATTTGGATCATAGGTTTGAGAAGCCAAGTATGTAAGAGCAGTCACAACATCTCCTATTAAAGGCCTTGTAGCTGCTTGCTCCTGCAAGCACATGGCTGCAACAGCAAGAGCTTGGTAAAGCCCCCGCATTGGATAACGGCCCTGTAGTAGTGGATCAGCCATTTTTGGGAACTTCCTACGATCTTTAAAAAGTGGTCGTGCCTGCAGACCAAATAGTCGACAAAATGAAAAGAGAACAAAAAAATTGTGAAGAAAAGCTTCTCTTAATTAGAGAAATATTTTACAACACTGAAGAATTGTCAAGTTGGCAAGAACAAATGCTTACCCATGCAACAAGATTATGCTCTCCAGGACCACGGGTGTTATCAATAGCTTTTCGTCCTGTTATAAGTTCGAGAAAGACAACTCCGAAACTGTACACATCGGATTTCAGAGTAAGCTGGCCTGTCATAGCATATTCTGGAGCACAGTAGCCATATGTCCCCATCACACGCGTGGAGACATGTGTTTTATCACCAACAGGACCTAGCTTTGCAAGCCCAAAATCAGACAATTTTGGGTGAAAGTCTTCATCAAGAAGGATGTTGGAGGATTTCAAGTCTCTGTATATAACGGGCGGGTTTGCTTTATCATGCAAATATTCTAACCCCTTAGCTGCACCAGCTGCAATCTTCATTCTTGTATTCCAGTCGAGGGGTTCCTTTTCTGTTGGAATATCTGAAAACATCGAATAAGAAAAGCTTAAAGAAATTTTACGCATCCATAACCAATCTTGACTTGTACTTGAGTGGGAATAAGTTGCTGAAGAAAAAGAAGACAATATACTGCAACAAAATACTAGGCATCTTAAGAATATTCAGAACTCAGATAGTGAAGTAACAGGAATGACAAACTAATGACTTAGAGAATGATGCATCATTCACTCCTTGGTGATATGATTAAGAAAATATTTACTAAAGCTTCTCAGTACCAAGAATAAAGTAGTTGTGATTTAGATCTCCTACATATGAAATCCAGTACAAGACCGGCTTGACACACCCATCATGGCATCCGTTATATCTATGAAAGCGCATATTGAAGAAAAATATACGTGAGGCATCTTATGAGCTCAAAACTCCAAACCTGAAGCAAAATGTAGGCATCTCCATATTTAGAATCTAAGTAATTATGACTCAATATCTGCAGTATTCAGTCTATGACAGTGAGAACAAAAGTTTCCTTCTACTTTGAAAATCCTAGCCGTATGTGCAAGACATGATGATCCAATAGTTGATCTTGCAATGCAACCAAGGCTTGACACACTCATTGATGATGCTCTTTATATATATGAAATGCATGATCATCTATATGCATTCTTCAATGTGATCATTGACTTGTATTCTATCTTTGAAATACTATATAAAGCCAAGAGAATCACAATATAGCAGAAAAGGCCAGTAATTTTTAAATAAGTCATTCTGTTATTTAAAACTTTCCAGTTAGTATATCAATTCTTTCGCAGAGCGCTACTGGTTGTTCAGGTTTTACTGCTTAGAAAGAGATCCTTGGTAAAACTTAAACACAGATTGGGAAAATTGAGCCTCACAAGACTTTACCAGGAGAGCAGTTCACATGTTTGGAGATGAATAATTTGAAGGTAGAGCCTCAATATAAACAACTTAAGGTTGACTGAACCCTTTTTGCCACGTAGAGATCAATTTAGACAAATTCCCCCCCAAATCAACTTTGACAGTAGCATTTTCTACTTATTGGAAAAGGATATAACTCTAGTCATCTATCTTTCTTTCATTCACCTAGCCTCATTTTGTCTTTGCTAATTTTGTCAATATCATCAAGTATAAAACAAATTGCAACATAAAACATATCTGGTATCAGCCAGAAAATACACAGCAAAGGTTGCCCTTCTCTTCTATGACAAAGTCATAGCTAGTTCAACAGTTCAATCTAAATAACCATCATTACTGCCATGTCAGCCTCCCCCATAAAGCTTATGTTCTTATACCATGAACATTTCAGTGCAGTCTATTAGGACCATTGCCTCCATGTACATTGGAGAGTTGTCTTTCTTAGGCTACTAGCATCCCCAACTTAAACACAAACAGTTGAAAGATACAAACAGAAACTTAGACTACTAATACCACACTTAGAACTACAAAAGATACACACAATGTCCCACCAATGAAGTGAACCATATGAAAAGTCATAGGTCAAATAGTTGCCAGGTGACTAGGTTTCTTAAAATTACAATATTAAGGCATTGTATCCTCCCACAGTTATGGGTCCTGGGAGGATATGAGAAGCATAATACAGTAGGGAAGAGACACCGAATGTTAACATTAAACCTAACACAGCATTAAAGCCCAAAGCATGTTGACCAGGATAACAATAGCAGTTGAGTGCACCAAAACCAAAACTAGGAATATATTGGATTAAGGAACGGTTGGCACACTCTATCAACTCAATAATGTATTTTTCCATGATTAGTCTTGCAGCTTGGTGGAAGCTAAAAACCATTAATTCTATATAATTTAGTGTATGAACCAACATCAGCATTCCCATCTACTTCAGCAATCTACCGACACTAACTCAGTATATATAACTACATGACAGTATATACCTTAAAGCTTTCAGGCAAAGATAAGTAGATAACCATGTTAAGAACTCCTAAGTAATAGTGCCCTTTAACTTTTTATAACTAACAATATACATCAGTATGTAAAGTTAATACAATTTTACACTGCAAACTTCCTAAAATAACTCGAATTCACAGTTTACAATAACATCTCATATTCTTAAGTAATCACCACACACACACACACACACACACACACACACAGAGTATACATGCTGCAGATATTTCAATAGAAAGAAGACTGCACTTTGCACTGCTATGCACTTCTCTTTAGATAAAACCCTCAGCAAAACATGCTTCGTCTAAGAGATGTTGCTATAACAAATCCCCCAAAATCTTATTGCAAATCCTAACTTCACTTTAAGGAAACTAAAATTGTAGACACTTCCGCAGGAAAATAACACATTATCCAGACTGTGATTCTATTGTACATTGCATAAGGTGGCTTCTACACTAAATAAAGTAAGAGTGTCTCTTATAATGGAAATGCAAGAAATTCAAGCTGACCGTGTAAATGATCCTCCAAGGATCCCAAAGGCATAAACTCATAAACGAGAAGGCGTTGATCCCCATCAGCACAGTAGCCAATCAAATTGACAAGGTTTGGATGGTGCAGAAGGCTAAGCATAAGAACCTCCACCAAAAATTCTCGATTTCCTTGCAGTCCATTCCTGTCAAGTTGTTTCACTGCAACTACCTGGAACAAATAATGCCAAAGCAAAGACAGCATCATGGACAAGATGAGACTGGGCCATTGATGTGATACATATGCTTCTCCATCTTATCTCAGCCTAATCAACCTACCTGCCCTGTGCTCTCCAAGCGACCTTTGTAGACACGTCCAAAACCACCTTCACCCAATAAACACTCGGGCTTAAAATTCTTTGTTGCAGCTGCAAGCTCTCGGAAAGTAAATGTTTGTGCAGCAATGTGTGCTGTAGGTACATCTTTTGGAATAGGTGGTTCCTTCTTAGGATCAGAACCATTCCGAGATTTTGATTTATCTGCAAAAATGATCGAATTAGATGCAAAACAGGGGGCACAAAGAAGTTATACAGGCATTTTAGTTAACAATGCAACCATAATACCTAAGAGCCATGGTAAACATCTTAGCAGCGTTACAGAAAATATTTAGTATCTCAACAGACAAGTAAAAAGTAAATAGTAATGGCTGTAGTACCTTGTATATTCCGTTGGTGTAAATATAGAATCAAATAACTAGAATTGAAGTTCAAGCAAGTTGGTGCTACAGTGAGAACCAGCAATAATACCACTACAGTGAACATGCCAATTAAAAGCTTAAGCCTTTGAACTAAAGCATTTGAATTTTGAACTAATACACAGTGGAGCACAAGAGCTGAAAAGAAATCAATTCAAGCTTTCACTTGCAGTTCACATATTAGATTCTCCATCCATCACATTTGGCAATTAAACGATGAACTGAACAGGTCATCAAAAGAAAGCAAGACTCTTGAAACCTTTAGGAACTGATTGCAGATCTCCAGAACCATCCATTGCAACTCCATCAATTCACAATTCAAACAAGACAAACATCAAGACCATCTACAACAGAGAAAGCACGAAGACTCGGATTGCAAACCAACCAAAACAATCACAGATGTATCAGATCAAAGTAACACAAAATTGCACCAACAACCCATCATCAAAACACACGAAAAAACGAGACAATTCAGCACAACCATAACAGACCAAGTAATCAGACTAATTCAAACAAGAAAAACCCAGAAACAATTCTCAAAATTGGAAAGACAAGAATTTCATTTCACCTGAGCCAACTCTGGTAACATGGTGAGACTGAGTAGCTGAGCCTTCTTTAACTGATTCCTTCTTGCTAACTTCCTTCACACCAGCACCACCAGCACCACCACTACCCTCCTTGTTGGATGATCCAAAGCAAGGAAAGCACCCACCCATATCAAACTCCAAACCCAAAATTCAAACCCACCCAACAACACCAACAAAAGCCCCACAAACACTTACAATTATAAAAATCTCTCTCTCTCTCTCTCTCTCATACAGAAACACAAACAAAGCTTGAAACTTTCCTCCACTCACACAAAACCCATCTTCAGAATTCCAATTCAAACTGCCCCTCTCTCTCTCTAGGATCTCCGGTGGCCATTTAAGAGAAAGATCGAGGCCAACAGGTGTGAGGAGCAGATCAACAAATCGAAGAAACTGATGTTGTGTAAGAGAAGGTAAAGAAAAACACAGGGCCCCTCCAAAATTAAGTAAAAAAAGACAACAACTTTGTAAATAAAAATTAATTATTTGGTCATTAAGACAGACCTGAAATACTGGTAATGTAGTAGTAGTCATCTATCTATTGGAATAAGAAGAAGATGCCCAATAAGAAGAAAAAGGGAGGGTGGGGGGAGGAGAGGCTTTACTTTTCTTCCTCCTTTGCCTTTTTTTTTTACTTTTTACCCCTGGGAATGTCAAATTTTACAAAGACAGGATATAGGTTTATTAGTACTTTGGATTACGAAGACTAAATAATGATCATCTCGGTCGGGGGAAGAGGTGGGGCCCGCCTTCCCAAAGTGTGATGTGCTTCCACACATTCTTAACACATGTCTTATTATTAACAAGCTATTGGTTGAAGAGTTTTGGGCAGTGATCGTGTGTGGCATAGGTGAAGAGGAGTTTGGGCTGTGAGCCGTGGGATTGAGAAGAGGTGACGTCATGGGTTTGATCCGATACCGTGGTCACTGACTCGCTTTACTATTGGTCTGGTAGAGTTCACTGTACTGCTGCTACTGTGCTGCACTTTCAGAGTTTCAGTTTAGACTTGCAAGATTTTTTTTTTTTTTTTTTTTGGGAAATTTTATCTAATTGAGATTTTATTTAGAAGAATTCATGTCTGGCGATAAGTATGCGAAAAAGTTAATGTTTCGAAAAATACAGATCGTCTCTGCGATCTTTAATTCAGTCAGTGCAAACAATAACTGACGAATATTTGATGCGTTAGCTCCCTAAAACATGCGTCGTATGGACACATGCTTTGATTGAGTATGCGGGAATATTGACAGTTGAGGTTGACAACTGACTACCAGAATATAACGCCCTCGATTTCCTGGAATTGTGAAGTGTCGTTGAGGTCGCACCTTAATTATTGCTGCAATTTCAATTCTAAAAATAGTGGGGATGTGGTACCGTCGTGCAAAGCTAAATGTCTGAAGAAGTAGACGATTGATGTCAGTGGCATGTTGGTCTAAACAAGAAGAAGATGATATGCTACAAGTGGAGTTGAAAATAAGACCAGATCAAGAAGAAGAAGAAGAAGTGGGGATCGATGAGGAAGCGGTCTAGTGTCGTGGGTTAATAAATGGCTCATTGTAGTGGGTGGCACTTTCTCAAAAAGTCAAAAGGAAAACTAATTTTGAAATTGAAGTTTTTAGTTTAGTCCATTTTGACAAAATGGTTATCTGTGCAAACTGGTTGTCAATGTAGGACTGTTACAAGCGGTTTGTCGATATTTGGTTCCAAGAAATCAACCCTACAGGAAATATCACTAGATTTACTGTAATTAGCCATGAAGCATACCATTGAAATGAATAGTCTTACTAAGAAAATTTAATTTTCCATAAAAAAAAAAAAAATAAAGGTGTTCATTGGGTCATCAAACTATTAAGTTCACTGTGCAAAAGAAATGTGTAACCACCATCTTAATTCTCAGCATTGAGCAATGCCCACGAAACCCAGAATGGGCAAATCGAGTACAACCCCTTTTGGCTATGAATTCTTGGGTGGTCTAGCTGAGCTTGGATGATTACCCACCCACAATATATAAATGCACCCATAGGCATAGCCATAGCTAAAAGCTGAGTCTAATCTTATTGCCACTACGGCACTTCCTATGGTTGTGAGGCTGTGAGACCCTAGAGCCTTAGCAAAGGACACACCAAAGCATGTGCTAATGTTCAGTAATAAACAACAAATGCAGTTGACTACCTAACATATACAATCACAATGTCAAAACCATTACACTAAATGATTGAGTTGAATTTGAGTAGCTTAAGCTATTGTTGACTGTGGGAGATTGTAGCTCAAGAGATGAGATTCTATTTTTGTAGCGATTAGAACCGTATGATAAATTATATCTTAATTTTGCCTTAATTGATTCAAAATTTCAAAATTGTTTAATAGAACACACATCATTCAAAACATGTCAATTTGGTATATATGCTAACTGGAAACTTTTTTTTTTTTTTTTAAAAAAAACCCACCCCATTCCCACCCTTGATGGGGCTCGAACTCTTGACCTCTTATATATGAGACCAAAGCCTTACCACCCCACCAAACACACACACCCAATGCTAACTGGAAACTTCTATCAACTTTTCTATCACATAATCTTGAAACTTTGCCAAATGATTTGACTAAAATACTTGTGAAATTTACTGAAAGACCTAATTATCGATACCAAATGAATGTGGCTTCAACAATTTGGATACATTTTTGATGATTTAACTTTAAATACCAATTGTTATAGTAATGATCTCTCTAATGTGTTTGGTTAGACTTCCACTAGGATCGATACCAATTGAATGTGGTTTAAACAATTTGGATACATTTTTGTTGATTCAAGTTTAAATACCAATTGTTATAGTAATGATCTCTCGATCTAATGTGTTTGGTTAGACTTTCACTCTAGTTTGACTCTACAGCTCATTTTCCACCCTAAGAAGTCAGAACTTACACTACAAAAAATTGATTTTTTTGCGACAATAAGAAAGCGTCAGCAAAAAGGCAAAAAGCGTCGCAAAAGAGTTTTTGCGACGGATTTGCGACGCTTGGTGAAGCGTCGGCAAAAATCGAGTCGCAAATACTTTTTCGTTATATACGACGCATAATTGGGTGTCGCAACAAACTTTTACGACGGATTTACGACGCTTCTTGGCATGTCGCATATATTGACGTCGTAATCAATTTTGGTTAAAAACGACGCATTAGGAAGCGTCCTAAATAGTATACAAGTTTTTACGACGCTTTTTCTTCCGTCGCAAATATTGTGACAAGAGAATAAAAAAAAAATAGCGACAGCTAAGACTGTCGCAATTGAGCCTTTGGACTTTCACCTTATTATAATCAAAGAAGCTCTCCAACCAATTATTATATAATACCATTTACTTAAAACAAACATTATGTGTTTATACAAAAGTATAGTCTCCGCACATATAGAGTTTATAATCTTGAAACCAAAGCCTGCACATACAAATAGATTTGATTAGTATTGCCAAGTATATATTAGTTGATCTCACTTATTATTGCTATACAAAGTTGCAGATCTCTGATAGTTCATTTCCACAAGCATATAAGACCCACAGTTAGAACTACCAGAAAACTTGAATAAAAAAAGTTTCTCATTAAAAGCATTAGGAAAAAACTATACCAGCAAGGCAGCAATACTTGAAGGGACTAGAAAAGTCAAGAACTCAGGAATTCTCTTAATCATTGAGAAGAATCTGAACCTGCAACAAATACTTTATGCTATTGCAGGTAACATTAGCATCTCCAATATTGTCTTGCATATGCAACAATTTACTTTCTAATCAACTTCCAAGTTACAAAATCCAAAGAGCACTTTGACTTGGCTGTTTCAAATATAAACAATAAAGCTAATAGTCACAACAGCTTTGCATACATAAATGTCAACACAATTGTATATTGAACAGCCAGTGATAACAAAACATTGACAAGGCATTAATGTGGTCATATTCACTCATTCACATTGACAAGGGGTTAATACAATAGAGTTACTAAAAGAGTCTAAACTAGATTTTTAAGACCAAATATTACCTAAAAGAGAAGAAAGTCGAGTTTGTTTACCTCAAAAGAAGACGTCACCTATTTACAAAAGCTGTGGGTTATAGCTTTTCCTGAAGAGTAAGAAGCAAAACAATGTTGTATTATCAGACAAATGATTGGCTTCATAAGAATGTCAAATTTATGAGGTTTATAGTGGTAAGAATTAATCAGAACATTTCAAGGGATGCTTTGGAATAAACCTAAATAGCTAAAACTAAATAACTTCAGAGAGAAAACGTGCAAAAGCTCAGACTGATATTAGGGATGAGATACCTGAAAGGAAAGTGGACCTCTTTCACCTACTAAGCTACAATTGGCAGCGTTCCCAAGTGAAATATTTGTTATACCTGTAATGTTCTTCACAAAAAGACAGAACATAATACAAACCAAGATAAACGGGGGAAAAATCATCAATGGAATTAGGAACCAAAACTCATACAGACTAGAAATTGGTATAGAATATAGAGTTAGATTGTTTAATCAACTCTTATTTGAATTAATGGTCCTACAAACATGATAATCCTTTGCACCATTACTATGAACATATATATAAGAAATCCATTGGGAAAGCATAGAATTTTGATATATATATATATATACATGCATCATCATTTATACGGGCCACTGAAACTACAAGCCCTTTGAAAAATAACATGACTAAAATTATAACTCATCAGAGATTCTTCAGAGTCAGAGATTATATGGGCTTACCCAGCATAGAACACAAGCAAAACCAGTGAATACCATACTGAAATCTGCTATTTGCTTAGTCGGAAGAGAAGAAATCTGAACCATATCTGGTTGAACAGAATCACCAATCGGAGTTTCATGAATGCAATTGCAGATGAGATCGATGCTTATTGGTGGATACTTTAACTCCTATAACCAGAAAACACAACAAACAGACACCAACCATTCAGATTCGGAGTTTCATGGGCGTCGTTTCTCTAATAACGAACAATTCAGTTCCTACTCTCCATCAACCCCCCCCCCCCCAAATTCCGATCATAATCCAGTAGCCGTCGAATGACCCACGGAACAGTTTTCTTTGCAACCCTATTGGAGAGAAGACGCCGATTTTCCTTTCTAAGAAGAAATCGTGTATTCGTGTAACTGTGAAAAAGTAAACTTAAAAAAGAAAAAAAGTAAAATAAAAGCTGGACTATTTAATTGCGACATACGATGCGACGAATGCAACTGCGTATCGTAATTAAATACAGCGGTAAGGTTTAGCGCGTAATATTTTGGAAATTATGAAAATTTTAATAGTTTTTACGACGGCCGCATTATTATGTCACAATTAGATGTCACAAAAGGCCAATATTTTTGTAGTGTTAGGCTTTTTTTGATAAAGAAAGAGGCACACATACTAATTCTACAATTAACGAATGCAATACTCTTATTTGAGCGACCTGCATAAAACTAATCGATCAAGATGAACCTCAAACCAATAAAATGCACTATTAACAAACCTTTATTACTATTGACTATTGCTACTAATGTTAAAACCAATACATGATTAGGGCTGTTTCAGCTGTATAGATGGGTAGTCTACTCTAGTAGAATCACAAGATGTCTCGTCACTATCACTCTCTGTTAATGTCTGAGATTGAGCGGTAGCCCAAATCTCGGTTAACGCTGGTCCGGTGGGCGGACCGCTACTTGTGATGTTCTCAGAGTTTCCGCTAGCTGTCAAGTAAAATACAAAGGGCGTCAGAGGGAGACCGCGCTGAGCGGTCTTCTCTTCTCCGATGTCTAAGTTAGTCAATGTATTTATGTTGACAGAATAACAGTAGGTAAGTAGTAAATGCGTAATTAATGAGGGGAGAGGAGTGAACATTTTATAGGTGGGTCCTTGTTTTCGATGTAGGACTAATGACAGGACCCGCCCCAGATTTCACCCCGAAATCTGAGGTGGCCCTGCGGGGCCCACCTTAGAAGAAGTTTTGCCAAAAATTTGGCGGAATTTCCCCTAAAATGGACTACCCAAAACCTGTAGAAAGCATATTTACACTTCTAAATTACCCATCCTTATACTCCTGGAGCCACCCTGCTCCCCAAATCAACATCAACCAAATTCACAACACACAAATCTCAACTTAATAACCTTAATTCCTCAGGTAATCAGAGCAATTCTAATAGAAAGGTAAATGAGGAAAACCTAATTCAAAGGCAAACGCGGAAGCCATGCTGTTGACTATGTCTCGACTCCATGTACGCCCGACCTCAACTAATTTCACCTGCACACTGGGCATTTGAAACCGTAGGGCCCAGGGGAAAGTACATAAAAACGTTAGCGTAAGTGGACAAAAATAAACAAATTTAAACCAAATGGATTTTATACTTTCCCACATTTATTTCTTTAAAAATTCCCGATGCATGCAATGATTAACAAAAATAAAATAAGAGGAGTTCTGCTCATGCAAGCCGACTAGCCCCGCTAGTCACAAACGAATAAAAGAAAAGGTTGAAACTCAGATACTCAAGGAAATAAATCCAGCCCCGCTGACTAAAATAAATCGGACTAGCCCCGCTAGTCGAAAATAGTATAATGAGTAGGGGAAGACGATAGCCATACGAGTGAGCCTCCCAGGCTCGGGTGATAGCCTCCCAGGATAAAATACTGCCATTACTCCCGTAATATACCCTTACGCCACTAAGTGTAGCGATAGGATACCGGGCTACAGAATTACTGTCACACAGACAGTAACCTGCGCCACAAAGGCGGAGGGCTACGGTGATCCCATCACCGCGCCACAAAGGCCGAAAATCAATGCTAGCAATGATAATAGTCACCCATAGTAGGGCAAAAGAAAATCCGAAAACCACATAAATCCATAAAGTTTCCCCAACTCTCGCAAATGAATTTCCAACGACGTGTCCCACACGCCAAGATAATCTCAAGTTCAAAAATAAATAGGAGAGAAAATAATAATAAAACATAATCTCCATAAATCGAAACAAAACCAATTCCAAGTTCATCATCAAGGCACTCCCAATGCCAAAACCGAAAGTCGATAAATAAACAAGAAATATAACTCCATCGAAATCCCATTTCGAAAATCCTTTAAAAGTCTCAAATCGACGAATAGAAATATAATAAAAAAGTATAATTCCGGAAATCACCTCGGAAATAAATAATTCGTCAAATAATAATCAATCTCTGAAAATAAATCATATGCTCGAAATGTAATATGATAAATAATTAGAGCATTACTTTAAGAAATAAATGCATGCATCAATTCTTAAAAACAAAAGTCCACTCACAGTACTATTCCGACGGTCACGTATACGAGTTCCTTTATCGAGCTAGAGCTCGGTACGACATCCTGTACATGATTATATTCCGTGAATAATTATTCAACAATTTAATATGATTCCTAAACTCAATTCCTCATAAATTACATCTCCCATTCTCCTCGGATTCAGCCCAAATTATACCACTAATACCAATTCGTTAATTTAAAGGTTCTAAGGCAGAACCGAGAGATATCCGACGGTCGGATTCTCATAATTAGATAATCAAAACCCTAAACTTCAAAAATTCATAATTAATTCCAAGCTTCTCCAAAATTCACCAAATTTCATATACAAGCTCTACAATATTTATAGGATTTAATGGGCTAAAAACTGGAATTAAAACACAGCCCAACACGCCTCCACGCGCCACCCACAGTGGCGGCGCGTGGGACCCACGCGCCGGCGGCCACCACCTCCGATGGCCACCAAAAATTGACAGTAGCTGCAAAACAACAAACCCAACAAATTTCTCAACTGCAACAAGTCCCAATTTTACCTTGAAGGGCTCCAAATTGGCCGGTGAAATTTTTCCAGAAAACTCCAAGAACCCTAGAAATTGCAAATCGTTAATTCGACCTCTACACTGCAAATTGAAAGGAAATACCTTAAGGGAAATGATCTATGTCAAAAACCGAAACTTCGACGCCGGTTTGGTGGCCGGAGACGGCCGGAATCGCCGGAAATCGACAAAACTCCCAAACTGCTACAGTGAACTTCACGGCTCAATTCCGAGCTCCACCGGCCGAGCCACCGCAAAACACCACCATAGGCGTGACAAGGATGAAGAGGCAAGCTTGCCGGTGCCCGGATTCCGTCGTGGGGTGGCCGGAGGAGGAAGAAGCAATCGGGTCGAAGAGGGAAAGAATCGGGGGAGAGGAGAGAGAAAAGCCCGGTAGGTTTCCAAAAATGGAAACTTACCACAGTAACTTGGCTATTTATAGAAACTTACCACATGAACAGTAACTTTAGTATTTCGCTTATAACTTTCGCATACGGACTCCGATGTTTACGTACCACATATCCACGCGCTCGGTTTAACGTTCTCTACAACTTCCATGAAGAACATTTTCTCAAATTTTGACCCGAACAAAAAGTCAACTTTTAGGGCCACTAAAAGTACTTAAACGATAGTAAAAGTGGAAGTAAAGGCCGTTTACCGTCCAAATGACTAGTAAACGGGTAAGTGAAGATACGGGATGTTACAACTGATATGCTTCAGTTCCCAGCTTCTGATGCTTCAGCGAGGCGATCTTGGCGCGGCGTGTGGTGGCGCGTCAGCGGTAATCTGGGGGTGAGCCGGCGCTCAGGTGATAGCCTGCTTGGCTGTGTTTCCGTAGGTCACACCATTGGTGATCGTTGGTACAGCTGGCGGTAGCATGAGCGTGGCTCATTATAGCTCATTATGCTTGGCAAATGCTTATGTAAGTACAAGTCCCCCAAGTCCTCAGTCAAGGAGGTCAATCTTGGTTGGGGAGTTGCCTAGCTGTTTTGAAGCGTTACTTCTGCTAGTCTTGCACATGCATAATTAGCGTCAGTGCGTTGTCAACCATGGATTTGTTTTGAGCAAACGCTTTATACCCTTTCGGGTGGGCCCTTGCTAGGCCCCCTAGGGAGTCCCCCACTCCCCAGCTAAGATAGACCTCCGTTTGGCCGGCGTATTGTTTGATGAGGGGGATCTGCGCTGAGTAGAGGGTGCTGGGTAGCGAGCCCAATTTTTGATACCTGAGTGGCGGGGGTCAACGTGCCTGATTAGGGTCGTCGAAGACTGTTGTTGGTCCCCTTACTTGTCTCGGAGGAACGTAGTTTGACTGCAACGCCGCGTGGTGGTCGTCGTCAGAATGAGGTGTTGCCTCGGGAATCGCCATTGGCGGATGTCCCTCCGCGGATAGAAAGCGGTAAGAAGCGTCGCGGGGACCTTCTTTCTTGAAGCTCTGCGAGCGGTGTTGCGCTTAGCGGAGACCGTCTCGCTTGCAAGATGAAAAGGAGAAGTTCCGCTAGCGGTGTTTTACCTAGCAGAGACTGTCTCGCTTGCAAGATGAAAGGGAGAAGTCTAGCTAGTGGTGTTTCGCCTAGCGGAGACTGTCTCGCTTGCAAGATGAAAGGGAGAAGTCCCGCTAGCTGTGTTGCGCTTAGCGGAGACTGTGTCGCTTGCAAGATGAAAGGGAGAAGTCCCGCTAGCGGTGTTGCGCTTAGCGAAGACGTCTCGCTTGCAATAGGCCTCATCATGGGCCGGGCTAGGGCTGGCCCTACCCTAAATTTTAGGGCTTAGGGTAGGACCGGGCCGGGCTTTGACCAAGTCAACAAAAGTTAGGGCCGGGTCGGGCCGGGCAGAGGCTTCAATACTTAAGCCCTTACCCGCCCTTACAGCCCATTCCTCAAGGGCCGAAAGGGCAGGGCCGGGCTAGCCCTTTTCGAATAGGGCCGGGCTGGGCTAGCCCTTTTCGAATAGGGCCGGGCCGGGCCTTTGTTTAACTCACATAAAACACAATTTTGCTAACTACATAAACTCAAACGGAAAAACAAAATTATATATATACACACACACATATTCATATATATATATATATATATATATATATATATATATATATATATATATATATATATATGTATAGATTTGAGAACCTGATTTAATTACAAATATCTACAAACCAACTCACATTCGTACTGATCAAGTAATAGATTTGAAATTGAAATGAAACTGCACAGAGGCAGTAAGCCACTGAGGCTACAATAAATGAAGCAATGTTTGACACTTTGATACAAAAACTGATCAAGCCTTCATCAATTCACAAGTGGTAATCTTTCATGGCAACCAAACAAAGAACCTGCAAAGAAAAACCATATAATTAGTTTATGTGGGATTTCAGTTTAGCAACATATATAAATGCAACTGAACAAATAATTCTAAAAAAACTTGCTTCTGGAGTTCTGGACATATATTTCATTTTCACTTTCAGTTTAACCACATATATTTCAGTTCAGCAACAAATGCAAAGAAGTACATTGAAACCTCAATTTTAGCACAGACAAAACATACCAGATCCAAAAAACAGTCACACACCTTTCCTTAATCTTCAATTGATTCAACCCCTTCTGTGTCAATTACTCAAATGCTCAATACATAACATCACCGATATCACCAAGTGTATGGGAATGAGTACCTCACCGATATCAGAAAGTAGAATCGCGCTCGAGCTGCTTTCTCTTCCATCAGTAGTTATTAGACAGGAAGTACAATATAGCAACACCATCTGTAGTTTAGAACATCATAATCGCGCTCGAGCTGCTTTGTCTTCCAGCGAGCCCTACGATTCTGGAACCGCACAGCCACCTGTCTTGGTTGCAGCCCTAGCTTCTTGGCCAGCTGTGTCTTCCCATCCGGCTCCAGTTTGTTAACTGTCTCAAAGCTCTTCTCCAGCAGATGCACCTAACAATTGAAATATCAAAAATCAAAATCAATATTCCGATCCAATCTGACTGCAAGTCAAACACAAAAGGAAGACAAATCGAATAAATCGAAGAAGTGTGAGATTTCGTGAGATGGAGAGAGATCCAAACCCAGAACAAACAAAAACTGGGAACGGAAGTCCTCACCTTGGGCGTCGGAGATCGAGACGGAGGAGCCGTCAACCAAGCTTCGCAGATCGAGACTGAGGAGCCATCCACCAGGCCTCGTAGATCGAGACGGAGGAGCCGTCCACCAAGCGTCGCAGATCGAGACGGAGCTGTTTACCTCACTGGGTCATCGGGAATCGGAGGCGGTAGTGGTGATTGTACCGGCGGCGGAGGATTGGAGGAGTATGGGTTTGCTCTCTAAAGGAAGAGACGGTTTTGATGGAGAGGAGGATAACTTCGTTTTTCAGCTTTTGTCTGAAGACCTCGATTACTCGGTAGCGCTAGGGTTTGGCATATTGTAGACTTGAGTTGGACTTGGATCGTTGGTTTTTTGGAGTTGGGTTTCGTACCTTTGGGCCTCAAACGGACAGACTCTATTTAAAAGACCCATTTCCTAATATGACAGACTCTATACTTCTATAGTTTTATACATATATATCATGGAATAGAAAATAACAAAATAAAATATAAATTTTAGGGCCGGGCCGGGCCTAATTTGTATGACCCTTACCCTACCCTATTTGAGAAAGGGTCGGGCCGGCCTGCCCTAATGGAAGGGCCGGGTCGGGCTTTGGCCCTACGGGTCGGGCGGGCTTTGGGCCCAAGGGCCATATGATGAGGTCTAGCTTGCAAGATGAAAGGAAGAAGTTTCGCTAGCGGTGTTGCACTTAGCGGAGACGGTCTCGCTTGCAAGATGAAAGGGAGAAGTCCCGCTAGCAGTGTTTCGCCTAGCGGAGACTGTCTAGCTTGCAAGATGAAAGGGAGAAGTCCCGCTAGCGGTGTTTCGCTTAGCGGAGACTGTCTCGCTTGCGAGATGAAAAGGATAAGTCCAGCTAGCGGTGTTTCGCCTAGCGGAGACTGTCTCACTTGCAATATGAAAAGGAGAAGTCCCGCTAGCGGTGTTGCGCTTAGCGGAGACCGTCTCGCTTGCAAGATGAAAGGGAGAAGTCCCGCTAGCGATGTTGCGCTTAGCGGAGACCGTCTCGCTTATTGGTATGCTTGCTTTTTTAACGGTTACATCGGATAGACGCTTCGTCTGACAACTCCCGACACGTGGCTGTCATGTATTGGGTTGGCGTGCGGGTGTACGCCTTCCTAGCACGGCCGTCTCTTCGTCATTAATGCGAGTAATCATCGCTTTTGTAACCGAGGCGACGCCTTGGTTAATCCAGATAGTAAGTGCGATTGTGGGGTACATGTACGGCTGTCGTGTGATGTCATTTTTCAGCGGACGGCCTGGATTTTCGTGATTTTGACATAAAAGAGAGGGAAGCTTAGAGAGTTTAACATTTTTTTCCTTTCAAACCTAACTTGTCATCTTCCAGCCTTGTTTTCTGAGAGCCGAGGAGTGCATTCTGCAAATCGAGTGTGTTGTTCTTTGCAGAAAGAGAGTCGTCGCCGGGAAGACAATCATCTCCAAGCACACCAAGGGTTCCTCCATTTCAGGTTGGTAATCTGAGTCCCGTGCCTTGTTTTATTGTTTTTGTCAATTTCTGCTTTTGCTATTTGAAGTGAACGGTGCCATTCCAATGTGTGTCTGAGGGTCTAGAATGATTTTGGGGATGAGTTTAGGTGTTTGTGGCAGAGAGTTGAGGTTTATGGATTTGTTAGATGGTCGAATCTGGGTTCTGAGTCGTACATACATTGTGTTCTTGTTTTGGTATTTTCTGGGTTTTTTCTGGGTATGGTTGTTCTTGGTGTTCTTGGCTAAAGTTTGACATAGGGTTAGCTTAGATCTTGTTGGAACTGACTGACTTGGATTTTAGGGTTTGTGATGGCTAGTGTCGTAGAGATCTCGAGTAGTGAGGATTCAAGGTCTGACGTGTCGCTCAGCGTTGCAGATAGGATATTTATTGACTCGTTGTGTCCATCTGCTCTTGCAGGAACCTCACTGCCAGAACCGCTAAACATCGAACCTTTACAAACTATATACCCTGGGACGTAGTGATGGCTCGAGGTAGGCGACCAGAGAGTTCGACGACAAGGGAGGAAACTGCCGCCCGCCAGAGGCGCGAGGAGAGGTTAGCTAGTAATAGTGCGGCTAGTGGTTCCGCTAATGGGGGAGAGGCTAGCGGGGAAGAAGTAGAGTCAGCGTGGGTTCTTCGTGACGACACTCCTGTTGATGAGGCGGGGGGTCCGATAACTGTGTCTGCCGTGAATCGGCTAAAGCGGGTGTTTCGGCTTCCTAGGGTAGTGAAGTTGCGACCGCCGACGAGGGATGAGAGGGCGTCGATCCTACCAGTGGGGCACGCCGCCGTTCACGAGGCCATCTTCTGTCAGGGGGTCACGCTTCCGCTACTGCCGAACCTCCAAATCTTGGTTTGCGAGTTCAATCTTGCCTTTGGGCAAATTTGTCCTAATATGTGGCGATTGCTGATGGCGTTGAACTCGCTCTGGCGTCTGTTTGGCTGTGAAGGGCCAACCGTGGCGGAGGTACTTCACTTTTACGAACTCGTCTACGTGAGGCGCCAAGGGTGTAGCGGACAGGTCAACCTGACTCGTCATCAGGGGGCGCCCAAGTTGATCAATAATCTAAAATATTCCATGTCCCCCTAGCGGGCTACCTTCTGTGTTGCGACCACGGGATGAGAATATTATGCGGGAGTGAACGAGGGGGCACTGACGTTTAGGATTAAGTCGGAGTTCCAACCAATCCGAGGTTGTCGCTAGCCTCCGCTGATCGAAGTTGTCGGGTTTGTTTGTATGATATGCCTGTATTTTTTCTAATCATTGCTTCTTTTTCTGTGTAGCGGGTTTGCGCTTTAACTTGAAGCACGAGGAGCAGTGCCGCGTAGCAAGGATTAAAGGGTGTTGGCGGAACCGTAACTGTATTTACATGAGCATTTGCCAAGCATAATTAGCTATAATGAGCTACCCTTATGCCACCTCCAGCGGTACCAACTACCACCAACGGTGTGACCTATGGAAACACAGCCAAGCAGGCTACCGCCTGAGCCTCGGCTCACCCCCAGATCACCGCTGACGCGCCGCCACGCGCCGTGCCAAAACAGCATCAAAAGCTCCACAAACTGGGAACTGAAGCATATTAGTCCCACATCGAAAAGAAGGAAGAGGTCAGCCTCTTCCCCACCTATAAAAGGTTCACTCATCTCTCCTCATTAAATCACGCATTAACTACTTACGTACTGTTATTCTGTCAACATAAGTACATTGACTAACTTAGGCATCGGAGAAGAGAAGACCGCCCAGCGTGGTCTCCCTCTGACGCCCTTGTGTATTTTACTTGACAGGTAGCGGGTGTACTGAGCACATCACAAGTAGCGGTCCGCCCATCGAACCAGCGTTAACCAAGATTTAGCCACCACTAAGTCTTAGACATTAACAGTAACCTTCTTGACCTTCTCCTGCTCACCGGCTGGGAGTTGCTGGTTGATTTGGGATTGACTCGCGCCCTTGGTAAGTGTACATACATGTACATTTGCAAGCATAATTAGCTATAATGGGCTACGCTCATTGTACCGCCAGAAATACTAATTCCCGCCAAGGGAATAACATGCAGATACACAGCCAGGCGGGCAACAGCCTGAGCCTCGGATCACCCCCAGATCACCGCCGACACGCCGCCACGCGCCGCGCCAAGATAACATCAGAAGCTCCCAGAGCTGGGGACTGAAGCACATCAGTCCCACATCGAAAACAAAGAGAAGATCAACCTCCTCCTCACCTATAAAAGGTTTTCTCCTCTCTCCTCATTAATTAAGCATTTAATACTTACCTACTGTTACTTTGTCAACATAAATACATTGACTAACTTAGGCATCGGAGATTCGAAGACCGCCCAGCGCGGTCTCCCTCTGACGCCCTCTGTATTTTACTTGACAGGTAGCGGAAGCTTTGAGAACGTCACAAGTATTGATCCGCCCACCGGATCAGCGTTAACAAAGGTTCAGCTACCTCTGAGCTTTTAGACATTAACAGTAAGTGTCTTCCGCCGACCAGTGTTTTTTTTTTTTTTTGTGCCACGCTAACCTGCGTTGTGTGTTTTCTGGTTCAGATTATGTTCCGGGCAACAAGGCCAGCCGCGACGCGTTTGATAAGGCCATGGACCGCGCGGAACTTCAGAACTTCCTGGAGGGCATGTATGCCGCTGGGCTGGCCGCTCAGTAGACCGTCGTCGATCCACAGACCCTGGCGGTGAGCCAGTCGTAGACTGAGGTAGTGATGCCAATGCCTCATCATTCACACCTTGCTCCTGCTGGTCAGGCAATGGAGCCGATCGGGGGTTGCGCCGAGCAAGGGACTGCTGGCGGGAGCAATGTCAATCCCGCTCCCGCGAAGACCAAGGAGAGGGTGCCCGCCCAGCGGCGAGGGCCCCAAAAGGAACAGACGGTGTCGAGGAAGGAGCCAGTTATTATTACGGGGTTAGAGCCTCAAGGGACGCCCAGGCTTGTTGTCGAGGGTGCCATTCAGGGTAACGTTCTTCGGAAGAGGCGTCAGAACGATGTCGATGAAAGCGAAGAGGCTGTCGACGCCGTGCCGATTGGGGCGCGTCAGCAGAGGCAGAAGAAGGCTAGGCAGACTCCGCCATCAATGACTGTCGCTGCTGCTGGGGAGGGGCCCCGTAGCGGGTTGGACTCTTTTGCCGCCTATGCGGAATTCTTGACTGATCCAGAATGGGAGTTCCTTTCCCATCTTTGCGAGCGACTCGGGTTCGGCGGGCTGGATGGGACCGTTCGCTCGACGGCCGTTCAGCAATCGCCGTTCAGTTCGGTATTTGGGCACCTGTCCGTTGGGCTGCACGAGTTGTTCCTGGGGGCGTTGAAGCAGCCTCAAGCTGAGCGGCAGCTGCGGGAGGAGATTGAAGGTTTCCGGAGGGAGTTGGGGGAGACACACGACAAGCTGGCGGAAATCGAGCGACTCCTAAACAAGGCAGAGTGCGACGTGGTGGATGCCCGCGGCAAATTGAGTGTCGCCATTGAGCGGGACCTTGAGTGGAACGACCAGGTTTCCCGGCTGGAGCAAGATATAGCTTTGTTGAAGGACCAATTGGCGGCGCAGGGAAAGCGGGCTGAAATCCTTTAGCGGGAGTCTGCCGCCAAATATGCAGAGCTGAAGAAGTTGGAGAGTGAGGTTGCCCGGCTGGGGACTGAGAAGAGCCGTGCAGAGGTCGCCGCCGTTGAAGCAGTCTCCAATATTCAAGCAAGCTCTCACGGAGGCGGTGAAGGCCGGTAACGCCGCGAACCCGGATCTGCTGAATAAGAAGGGTGCCATCGATTGGGTGAAAGCGTCCGGGTCGACCGGGCCGTCGGGTCAGCATGAACCTTCTGCAAGCGGTGTGGCTCCCACTCAAACTGAGGGTGCCCGCTCAGGCAGTGGCGAGAGCGGTGAGCGTCCGGCGGTTGGCTCTCAGCGGACTCCGTCTCCAACTCAATCCGAAATTTCTCGTGCCGACTTCATGGCTGCCCACACCCGAGCGGATGGTACCATGGTGACGCTGGGTCCGATCAGACGAGCCGCTTGGCCGGGCAATAGCCACCGTTGGATGGTGAGGATGTCGCCGCTGGTCTCAACAATCCCTGAAGACCATCGTGGCTCTGGGTCATCTGTGTTTTTTTTTTTTGTAATGCCGCTAAGGCTTTTTTTTTTTTTGTAACTTGACAATATTTTTGGGCGGGGAGTCCTGACCCTAGATATATGAAGTATTGCTATTTGCTTCTGAAATTTTGCCAAGTGTGGGATTGTTTCTAATGACATTATTGTGTTGTCTGAATGTTCGTATACCGCTAGAGTTTTGACTTTGCTTTTGTTAATCAATGAAACATTAAAGGAATTAAAATTGTTCCAAGTGTACGGTGTAGCGAACGTTGTCCGCTGACTGTTGTTTGGCGTTGCCAATTACCTTGTGCGTGGAGAACAATGGTTTGGATAATTCATCGTTTCATTGATAGCTGAGAGATCAGCGTTTACAAAAGAGGGGTTGTACGCGATGGGTAGTGTTAATGTCTAAAAGTCCGGCGGTAGCTGGACCTTTGTAAACGCTGATCCGGTGAGCGGATCGATACTTGCGGTACTCTCAAAGCCTCCGCTACCTGTCAAGTAAAATACAAAGGGCGTCAGAGGGAGACCGCGTTGGGCGGTCTTCAACTCTCCGATGCCTAAGTTAGTCAATGTATTTATGTTGACAAAGTAACAGTAGGTAAGTATTGAATGCGTAATTAATGAGGAGAGAGGAGAGAACCTTTTATAGGTGAGGAAAAGGTTGATCTTCTCTTTGTTTTCGATGTGGGACTGATATGCTTCAGTTCCCAGTTTCAGAAGCTTCTGATGCTATCTTGGCGCGACGCGTGGCGGCGCGTTGGCGGCGATCTGGAGGTGATCCGACGCTGAGGCTGTAGCCCGCCTGGCGGTGTGTCTGCATGTCATTCCTTTGGTTGGAATTAGTACCTTTGGCGGTACAATGAGTGTGGCCCATTATAGCTAATTATGCTTGCAAATGTACATGTATGTACAAGTCCCCCAAGTCCCCAGTCAAGGAGGGCAATCTTGGTTGGGGAGTTGCTCGGCGGTTTGAAGCGTTTTCTTCCGCTAGACTTGCAAGAGCATAATTAGCGTCAGTGCGTTGTCAACCATGGATTTAATGAGCAAACGCTTTATACCCTTTCGGGTGGGCCCCTGCTAGGCCCCCCAGGGAGTCCCCCACTTCCCGGCTAAGATAGACCTCCGGATGGGCGGTACTTTGTTTGTTGAGGGGGAGCTGCACGGAGCAGAGGGTGTTGAGTAGCGAGCCCAATCTTAGTACCCAAGTGACGGGGGTCAACGTACCTGATCAAGGCCGTCGTAGACTGTTGACTAGTCCCCGTGTCCCGTAGGGACAATCTGACTGTAACGCCGCGTGGCGGTCGTTGTCAGAGTCAGGCGTGGCCTCGGGATCCGCCGGTGGCGGATGTCCCCCCGCTGGTTGAAGCAGGAAACAACATCTAGTAGACGTGCTTGGCCGTACTTTATTGAGCGGTACTGTGCTGAATAAAGTACGACTTGGCAGACGAAAAGAGGGTTCCGCTAGCGGTGTGTGGTGTAGCGGAAGACGCCTCATTTGCAGGATGACAAGGGAGAACCTCCACCGTCGGAGACCTCGACGGTGTCGAGACAAGTGGGAAGTTCCACTGGCGGGGTTTCGCTCAGCGGAGACTTCGTCACGAGATGAAAAGTGAGAAGTTCCGCTGGCGGGGTTTCGCTCAGCGGAGACTTCGTCACGAGATGAAAAGTGAGAAGTTCCGCTGGCGGGGTTTCGCTCAGCGGAGACTTCGTCACGAGAAGAAAAGTGAGAAGTTCCGCTGGCGGGGTTTCGCTCAGCGGAGACTTCGTCACGAGATGAAAAGTGAGAAGTTCCGCTGGCGGGGTGTCGCTCAGCAGAGACTTCGTCAGTTGGTGACGTTGCCCTAAGTGGTTGCTTCCCTTAGACGCTTTGTCTGATGGTGGCAGACACATGGCAAACTACTAGAGGGTTAGCGTGATCTCCTCAGCCTGGCCGTCTTCTCGCCATTAATGCGAGCAATGATGGAGTTCGTAACCGAGGCGTCGCCTCGGTTAACCCGGAGAGTTAGTGTAGGCGTGGGACACGTGTACGGCCGGTGCGTGATGTCGTTTTTTACTCGACGGCCCAGAAGCCCCTGATGTGGACATAAAAGGGGGGGGGGGGGAACGTAGCCAGATTTGTCAGTTTGCCAAAACCTCAAACCCTACTCGTCTTCAAGCTCTGTGTGTCCGAGATTCAAGAAAGAGGCTGCCGTGATTTCGCGGAGTTCACGTGCCCGGAAAGACGAAAGTTTCTGTCGTCGGAGACTAGCGCGCACCACGACTCCAGAAAGTTTCATCGCTGAGGTTAGTATTCTGGTTCTCTGTCCTGTTTCATTAGTTTTGGTGATTTCTGGGTTTGTTTTTGCTATTTCTGGGATTGGTGTCTTCTTTGTTGTTCTAGGAGGGTGTAGAGTGTGATTTGGGGGTGGGTTATGGTGCTTGATAGAGAGTTGGTATTTAGGCTTTTGCTAGATGGTCGAATCTGGGTTGAGTGTGTTTGTTCGTGTTTCAGTATTTTCTGGGTATCTGTTCTTGGTGTTCTTGGCTATAACTGGTATGGGGATAGGTTAGATCCGTTGCTGAGCTAACCGATTTGGGTTTTAGGGTTTGGGATGGCTAACGTCGTAGAGATTTCGAGCAGTGAGTACTCCGGGTCTGACGTGTCGTTCAGCGCGGCGGATAGAATTTTTATTGACTCGTTGCGTCCGTCTGCCCGTGCAGGAACCTCACTGCCAGAACCGCTAGAGGTCGAGCCGCTACAAACCATACCCTGGGAAGTAGTCATGGGTCGTGCTTCGCTTCCGGAAAGTTCTAGGGCGGGGGAGGCTGCCGCTGCTCAGGATAGACGTGAGCAGCGGCTGGAAAGTAACAGCGCCGCCAGTGGTTCCACTGATGGGGGAGATGCGACGGGGGAGGACACAGAGTCGGCATGGGTTCTCCAGGATGGGACCCCTGTTGACGAGGCTGGAGGGAGGATGACTGCCGTTGCCGTCAATCGGTTGAAGCGGATGTTTCGGTTGCCTGGCGCTGTGAAACTGCGTCCGCCGACAGTGGATGAGAAGGCCTCCATTCTCCCAGCGGGGTTCACCGCTGTGCACGAGGCAATATTCCGTCAAGGGGTGACGCTCCCGCTCGTGCCCAATCTACAAATCTTGGTGTGCGAGTTCGGCCTTGCCTTTGGGCAGATCTGCCTCAACATGTGGCGGTTGATGTTGGCGATGAACTCACTGTGGCGGCTGTCCGGCTGCGAGGGGCCAACTGTGGCGGAGGTACTGCACTTCTACGAACTGGTGTACGTGAAGCGCCAAGGTTGCAGAGGGCAGGTGAATTTGAGTCGCCGTCAGGGAGATCCCAAGCTGATCGAGAACTTGAGGGATTCAATGTCCTACTGGCGGGGGACCTTCTGCGTTGCCACGGCGGGGTGAGAGTACCGATCTGAGTCCAACGAGGGGGTACCGACGTTTAGGATTAAGTCGGAGTTTCAGCCCATCCGAGGTTGTCTGGCGGTCTCCACTGAACACGTCTGGTGTTTAACGTTATGTATAGCCTTGTACCGTATGCTAATCATTATTCTTGTTGTGTAGCGGGCTTGCGGTATAACCTGACTCGTGAGGAAGAGTGCCGCGTGACGCGCATCAGAGGCTGTTGGCGGAATCGCAATTTGCTGGATTTCCGTCTCCTGACCGGTTGGGAGTTGTTGGTCGATCAACAACTGACTCGCGCCGTTGGTAAGAAACTACCGCCATACAGTACCTTTTGCTAGTTTGTCTGAGGCTGACGTGTACACTTTTTTTTTTTTTTTTTAGAGACTCCGCCAGGCAACAAAGCTAGCCGCGACGCTTTTGAGAAGGCCATGGACCGTGCTGAGATTGACAATTTCTTGGAGGCCATGTACGCCTCAGGGCAGGAGGCCCAGAAGACGGCTGTGAACCCAGAGACGCTGGCGCTGAGCCCATCCGAGGTTCCGGTGGTGCTGGCCATGCCACACCACTCCCACCTTGGCGCCGACGGCCTGCCGGTTGTTCAGGCGGGGACCAATGTGGAGGGCGGGAAGAAGGGGTTCGCTGCTCCCGCTCCGCAGAAAGAGAGGGTGGTTGCCCTTAGGCGTGGGTCACAGAGGGCAGGACAGCCGGCGGGGACTGCCACAGTGGCCTGGCTGGAGCAGCCGCAAAGGGGGCCAAGGCCTGCACCCGCTGGAAACACACGGGTGCTCCTGCGGAAGCGCCGGGAGAACGACTCCGCCGAGGAGGATGAGGATGACGCGGAGATCATCAGGGTCCGTCAGCAAAAGAAGGTTCGACAAGCTCTGCCAAAGGCACCGGTGGCTGCCGTCAGAGAGGCGCCTGTGAGCGATCTGGACTCCTTCGCCGAATACGCCGAGTTCATGACCGACAGTGAGCGGGAGTTTCTCTTCCATCTCTGCGAGCGTTTGGGCTTTGGCGGCTTAGCGGGGATTTCGCGCCCTACGGCGATTGACAACTCGCCCTTTAGCTCGGCCTTTGGTCACCTGGCAGTTGGGCTGAATGAAATGTTCCTGGCGGCGTCGAAGCAACCCCGGATTGAGGTGCAGCTCAGGGAGGAGATCAAGAGACTCGAGGGGGAGCTGGCGGATGCCAAGGACAGGCTGGCGGGTGTGGAGCGGCGCCTGTTGAAGGCGGACTGCGATGCTGCGGACGCTCGTGGCAAGCTGGAAGTGGCCGTCCAGCGGGATGTGGAGCGAAATGAACACGTCTCCAAGCCGGAGCAAGACAGGGCCCTGCTGCAGGAACGGGTGGCCGCTAAGGAAAAGAAGATTGATATCCAGCAGCGGGAGTCTGCCGCCAGGCAAGGGGAGGTGAAGAAACTGGAGGCTGAGGTGGGCCGCTTGAGGGACAAAGGGAGCCGTGCCGCTGCCGTCGCCGTGGAGAAATTTAAACAGTTGGCGGAGTACAAAAAAGCGATGACTGAATCGGCGAAGGCTGGCGCCCTAGCCAATGTGGAGATGCTGACCCAAAAGGGTGCCATTGACTGGGCAAAGGCGTCCCAGCCCACCGTGCCGCAAGCGAAGAATGTACTGCCGCCGAAGAGTGGCCCGCCAGTGCAGAATGTCCAAGTTGAGGGCGCTGGCTCGGGCAGCGGAGAGAATGTTTTGCGGCCGGTGGATGATTCCCGGCGGACTCCTCCTACCCAGTCGGAGGTGTCCCGTGCCGGTTTCATGGCGGCTCACACTAGGCCGGATGGGACCATAGAGACCCCAAGCCCCACTGCCCGCGGGTCTGAACAAACAAGTCGCGAACAGCCGCCGCTGCATGCCGCAGAAGACGACGCGGAAGCCAACCCCTGAGATGCTGAACTTCCCCCTTTTTTTTTGTGTAGCCGCTGAGGCAGAATTTTGTTGGATGTAAAGAATATTTTTGGGTGGGGAGTCCCATCCCTCAATATATGAAATGAAATTTGGAATTTTGGTTTGTCATGATATGCTTGTACCGCTAGGGCTTTGACTTGGAATTTTCTTTTGCAATCAATGAAACATTAAAGGAATTAAGATTGGTCCAAGTGCACAACGTAGCGGACGTAGTCCGCTGACGATTACTGGCGTTACCAGTTGCCCTCAGTGCTAGACTTGGTAACAATGGTTTGAATAATTCCTCGTTTCATTGATAACTGACGGATCAGGTTTTACAAAAGTGGGGATGTACCAGTTGGGTAGCTTCCCTTAGCTAAATATTGAACAAAAATTTAGCTAAGTCAAGATGCTCCTGGGTAGCGACATGACTATTTGTAGTAATACCGAAGATGTTCGGTATTCCAAGGGTGGGTCGTGGTGACGCCATCCTTGTCCATTAAGTAGAAGGTGCCTGGGCTAACGACTTCTACAATTTTGTATGGACCTTCCCAAGTTGGGCAGAGTTTTGTTGGTGGTGGAATGACTTCCTTCATTACCCAGTCCCCCAGTTGGAGGTTCCGGGCCTTGACCCTGGCGTTATAGAAACGCGATACCCGCTGCTTGTTTTGTAGGTTGTGCAAATGGGCCTCGTGTCTTTTTTCCTCTAGGAGGTCCCTGTCCAGGTTGATGCCGTTGCTGTTGGTCTCTGGGCAGTAGCCTTCGACCCTAGCGGTAGGCTGAGTTACTTCAATAGGTAGGACAGCCTCTGTTCCGAACATCATACAAAAGGGTGTTTCGCCGGTGGCGGAGGTTGGAGTTGTCCGGATGGCCTATAGAACTTCTGGAAGTTTCTCCGCCCACAAACCCTTGGCGTCGTCGAGTTTCTTTTTTAGCAGTTTCTTGATTATCTTGTTTGCTGCTTCGACTTGGCCGTTGGTTTGGGGGTGAGCGACAGACGCAAAACGCATCTTGGTGCCAAGGTTGGCGGTGAACGATATGAGTTCCTTGTTGTTGAACTGTGTGCCGTTGTCTGTAATGATTGTATGTGGGACACCATAGCGGCAGTAGATGTTCTTCCAGAGGAAGCGAATTACCTTGGCGGTAGTTATTGCCGTTAGTGGCTCTGCCTCTATCCACTGGGGTTAGACAGCGGAGGTTGGGGTGAGTGAATCCATGGCGGTAGAGTTTGCCATTTTGGATGCTGTAGCGGGTTGCCCTCCGCTTGAGCTGTCTCGCCTGGACCTTATCCTCTGGCAATGTGCCGCTGCGCTTGTATGCAGTGATCTCGTCCATCCAGCTGGGGTTGACTTTAATGTTGAAGATCTCCGCTAGGGTCTTTGTGATGCTTGGCTTGTCAAGGCACTCCACTCTTGTGTCCGCTGGACTCTGATGCGGCTGGGCGGTTGCCAGTCTCGCCAGTGAATCAGCCTTGGCGTTCTTTTCCCTGGGGATTTGTGTGATGGTGTGAAATTTGAACTTTTTTAGCAACGTTTTGACGTACCCTAAATATGCCGCTAACTGCTGGTCCTTGGCTTGGAAGCTGTCGTTGACCTGGTTAACGACTAATTGAGAGTCGCTGAATATGTTGACGCTGTCAGCCCCTGAGTCAATGGTGAGGAGCAGACCGACGATGAGTGCCTCGTACTCCGCCATGTTGTTTGAAGCTTTGAAGTTGAATTTCAACGCGTACTCCGCGTTCAGTCCCCCGGGTCCTGTTAAGATGACTCCGGCGCCGCTGGCCTTGGCGCTAGCGGAGCCGTCCACATGCAGGTTCCAATCCGAGTGTGGGGAAATTGTTTCCTCAGCGGTTACCACTTCTGTTCCGGGCTCTGTCTGGGTACCGGGTTCTGGCTGACGCTCGGTGAGTTCAGCGATGAAGTCCACCACTGCCTGGCCCTTCATGGCGGTTCTTGGCTTGTATTCTATGTCGAACTCACTGAGCTCAATGGCCCACTTGCTGAGGCGCCCCGAGTGTTCAGGGTTCTGCATCACTTGCCTCAGCGGCTGATTGGTTAACACATGGATCGTGTGAGCCTGGAAGTATTGGCGGAGGCGTCTGGCGGCGACGATAAGTGCGAGGGCCAGTTGCTCCAAGGGAGGATATCTTGTTTCTGCTCCGTTCATGCCTCTGCCGGCGTAGAACACTGGGAGCTCATCTTGGCCTTCCCGCCGGACAATGGCGCAACTTACCGCCGATGCCGAGACCGCTAGGTATATGAATAGTATTTCTCCTTGCACAGGGACAGAAAGGAGAGGGACTGCCGCCAGGTATTCCTTCAGGCCCTGGAACGCCGCCATACACTCTGGGTTCCAGTCGATGACCTTCTTGTGAGTTGTTTTGAGGAGTTTGAAGAATGGGGCACACGTATCAGTGAGTCGAGAGATGAATCGAGAAAGGGCGGTTAACTTGTCCTGGAGGCATTGGACGTCCACCTTATACTCGGGGTCCGCCAGGTTAAGGATGACCTGTATCTTATCTGGGTTAGCCTCGATGCCTCGCTCGCTGACGATGTAACCCAGAAATTTGCTAGCGGTGACCGCAAAGAAACATTTTTCTGGGTTGAGGCGCATACCATAGGCCAGGAGAATGGTTACTATGATCCTGAGATTTGCCACATGTCCGCTGGCCTTTATGCTCTTAACTAGCATGTCGTCCACGTAGACCTCGATGATTTTTCCCAGATGCTCAGCGAACATGGCGTTCATCAACCGCTGGTAAGTTGCACCGGCGTTCTTCAGACCGAAAGGCATGACATTGTAGCAGTAGAGGCCTTTGTCGGTGATGAAGGTGGTGCATTCCTGGTCGCTGGGGGGCATTTTGATCTGATTGTATCCGGAGAAAGCGTCCATCATGCTAAGGAGCTCATGTCCGGCGGTTGAATCGACTAGCTGATCGATACGAGGTAGCGGGAAACTATCCTTTGAGCATGCCTTGTTGAGATTTTTGAAGTCGACACACATCCGCCACTTGCCGCTGGGCTTTTTGACCATTACCAAATTTGAGATCCACTGGGGATAGATGACTTGGCTGATGAATCCAATGTCCTGGAGTTTGGCGACCTCCTTTCCGATTGCCCGATATTTTTCCTCAT
The DNA here is from genome assembly GCF_958449725.1 of Rosa rugosa. Classification (NCBI taxonomy): domain Eukaryota; kingdom Viridiplantae; phylum Streptophyta; class Magnoliopsida; order Rosales; family Rosaceae; genus Rosa; species Rosa rugosa. Next base: position 18,468,150 of record NC_084824.1, on the reverse strand, counting down.
CGAAGGCCCTCCGCTTCTGCTTGATGGGATAAAAGGAGAGTTTGATGGTCAATTTATGAGTGATAATTTCAGGAGAGATACCTGGCATGTCCGCGTAGGACCATGCAAAGACGGCGGCGTTATCACGTAGGAATTGAGTGAGTTCTGCCTCCACCTCTGGGTCTAGTTGGGCGCCTATGCGGATTGTCCGCTCAGGGTGCTCGTCTGAGATGCAGACAACTTTCAACGACGTGTCCGGGTTGACCGGCTCCTTCCTTACATATTTCTCCTCCTCATCCCTAGGATCCTCAAAGATGTTTGGTGGCGGTGCCTCATTACCCACAGTCAGGATTTCATGGCGGCGTGCTGACCGCGCTATAGTCGTTGAATAACATTCTCGTGCCAGCGGCTGGCTTCCCCTCACACAGCCCGTGTCGTTGGGCGTGGGGAACTTCATGAGAAGCATGTACCCGGCAATGATGCACTTGAGCTTGTTAAGCGCTGGTCGACCAATGATGGCGTTGTACGAACTCAAACAGTCGACAATAATGAATTCCGTATGTACCTCCGCCATGCATGGGCTAGTGCCAATAACCAGTCGCATGTAATCCGAACCTAGCGGTTGTGTGACGTCACCGGAGAAGCTGAGCAGTGGCTCGTGATCCTGGAGTAGTTTTTTGTTCCGCTTGAGGTGGTCGTAGCAACCGCGGAAGATGACGTTGACAGCGGATCCGCTATCCACCAAGATTCTCCCTACTGAGAATTTGCCAAGAATGGCATCGACCAAGAATGGGTCGTCATGGGGTAAATGCACTCCGCGCTCCTCCTCCTCTGAGAAGGTAATAGGTTCCCAACCCGTTCTTGGGAGCTTGGCGGACCTCTCGTAACGGATATTGCAGACTTCCTTTGGGTGATTGGCGGGTGCATAACGCTTCCTTGCCCTGTGAGACATGCTCGTGATTGGAGCACCGCCGTCAATGGCGTTAATGCGGCCCAAGGTCTCGACGTTGGCGATCACAGGTGGCGGTTGGCGCACCTTGAATTGCTCCATCTTGCCCTCTCGGTACAGGGTCTCAATGGCTGTTTTTAGTGCGTTGCAGCTGTTGGTATTGTGACCGCTGTCCTCATGGTACTTGCACCACCTGCCGGTGTTTCTAGGTTTGCCCGTCTTTGGGTATTTTGCTGGGGGTGGTGGCAGGATTTGATCCTTGCACTGATTGTATATTTCCTCATACGAGGTTGTGAGGACCGTGAACACTGCATACCGCTGAGAAGACTCCGTTTGCTTGTTGCGGTTATCCTCCTGGGTTGGGCGGTTGCCCTTGTGGTATTGGTCCTTCTGCCGCCTGTTCTGGTAGTGGCCCTGTTGCCATTCCCTTTTCTTGTCAGTTGGCGGTGCGGCGGGTGCTTTATTAACGGTCTCCTGCTGACTGGAGGTGGGTTGTGTTGTCTTTGCTGGCGTTGCCGGTGGCGGTGGGGCTTCTCCATATGTGATGAATTCCGCCTGGGCGTGAATGACCGCCTCACTCATGATATGGTCATATGCCGCGTTTGGATGGTTGTAGTTGAGGTGGTAGAGGAATGGCCCCTTGAGGAGTCCCTGCTTGAAGGCCGCCGATGCCATTGATTTGTCTAGATCGCGGCACTGAGATGCTGCCGCTCGCCACCTTGTGACGAATGCCTTCAGTGATTCGTTTCCCCCCTGCTTAACGCTGAACAGCTGACTTGTGTTATGATGTTCGGCGGACAATAAGATGAACCGAGAGAGGAAGGTGTGCGATAGTGCATGGAATGAGTCAATGGATCCCGGCGGGCACTCGAAGAACCAATTCATCGCCTCACCGTCCAACGTTTCGCTGAACAAGTGGCACAGGGTGGGGTCGTCAAATCCCTTGTTGTTGGTGACCTTCTTGAAGGTGTCCATGTGGACGAAGGGGTCGGACGTGCCGCTATAGTGTGACATCTTTGGAGTTTTTGCGTACGCCGGTCTGATAGCTTGCAGAATTGCAGCGGTAAAGGGCCCTGGTCTGGACTTGAAAAGTGGACTTTGAGTTGGCGCCGGGGCGCCCGACTCCGCCCGGACTAACCTCTGTTCCAATCGTTGCATCCTTTCCAGAATTTGGGCTGCTGCGTCGCCGGCGGATCCGGCCTGGGTACTCCGCTGGGCCTGCCTACGCCTTGGCGCAGGCGGATTGCCCTCAGTTCTTGCCCTAGCTTCCGAGCGGTTGGTGCGCGGTACAGACTCCGCCTCCTGCTCTAATATTAGCTGAGGGATGGGCGGTGGTCCCATCCCCAATAGCTCAGGTGGGTCCAGCGGAACCTGCATCTGTATGACTGGTCCTGGTGCTAATGTGCCAGTGTTGGGCTGACTACGCCTGGTGCTGTGTGATTGCTCGCTCTGCGCTGGATTGGCGGTTCTTTCCAGCGTCCTTTTCAGGTCATCAAACCGTGACATCAGCGTAGCCACCTGTTTTTGGGCCTCAGTCTTCTCTCTGCGCTCCTCTTCACGTTCTCTGTTTGCCTTGTGAAGGTCTGCCAATGCCAGCTCGTACATGGCGGCGAGGTCTTGACCTGGTGGGCGGCTGCTGCTTGGATTTGCCTCACCGCCGGGGTTGGCTGGGGTGTTGAATAGTGCGCGGTTAACGCCTACCGCTGGGTTGGAGGGTTGGGGAATGGCGGGATGGTCTGCCTGCTCTTCAGCGTTTCCCCCGCTACCGTTAGTCATGGTGATTGTGGTGGGATGGCCTTTTGTTCAAGGGTTCCCACAGACGGTGCCAATGTTAATGTCTAAAAGTCCGGCGGTAGCTGGACCTTTGTTAACGCTGATCCGGTGAGCGGATCGATACTTGCGGTACTCTCAAAGCCTCCGCTACCTGTCAAGTAAAATACAAAGGGCGTCAGAGGGAGACCGCGTTGGGCGGTCTTCAACTCTCCGATGCCTAAGTTAGTCAATGTATTTATGTTGACAAAGTAACAGTAGGTAAGTATTGAATGCGTAATTAATAAGTAGAGAGGAGAGAACCTTTTATAGGTGAGGAAGAGGTTGATCTTCTCTTTGTTTTCGATGTGGGACTGATATGCTTCAGTTCCCAGTTTCAGAAGCTTCTGATGCTATCTTGGCGCGACGCGTGGCGGCGCGTTGGCGGCTATCTGGAGGTGATTCGACGCTGAGGCTGTAGCCCGCCTGGCGGTGTGTCTGCATGTCATTCCTTTGGTTGGAATTAGTACCTTTGGCGGTACAATGAGCGTGGCCCATTATAGCTAATTATGCTTGCAAATGTACATGTATGTACATGTAGCTTCCCTTAGCTAAATACTAAACAAAAATTTAGCTAAGTCAAGATGCTCTTGGGTAGCGGCATGACTATTTGTAATAATACCGAAGGTGTTCGGTATTCCAATGGTGGGTCGTTGTGACGCCATCCTTATCCATCAAGTAGAAGGTGCCGGGGCTGACGACTTCCACTATTTTGTATGGCCCTTCCCAAGTTGGACGGAGTGCCGTTGGCGGGGGAATGACTTCCTTCATGACCCAGTCCCCAAGTTGGAGGTTTCGGGCCTTAACTCTGGCGTTGTAGAAACGCGATACCCGCTGTTTGTTTTGCAAATTGTGCAAATGGGCCCTGTGGCGTTTCTCCTCGAGGAGGTCCTTGTCGAGGTTGATGCATGCGCCGTTGGTCTCGGGACAGTATCCCTCCACCCTAGTGGTTGGCTGGGTGACCTCGATGGGTAGGACGGCCTCAGTCCCAAACATCATACAGAATGGTGTTTCACCGGTAGCGGATGTTGGGGTTGTCCTGATGGCCCACAGAACTTCCGAGAGCTTCTCCGCCCATAAGCCCTTGGTGTCGTCGAGCTTCTTTTTTAGCAGCCTCTTGATTATCTTGTTTGCCGCTTCGACTTGGCCGTTGGTTTGGGGGTGAGCGAGAGATGCAAAGCTCATTTTGGTGCCCAGGTTATCGGTGAAGGATATGAGTTCCTTGTTGTTGAACTGCTTTCTGTTGTCTGTGATGATAGTGTGGGGGACGCCATAGCGACAGTAGATGTTTTTCCAGAGGAAGTGAGTGACCTTGGCGGTTGTTATGGCTGTCAGCGGTTCCGCTTCAATCCACTTGCTATTGTAATCAATGGCCACAATGATATATTTGAATTGCTCCTTTGCGGTTGGCAATTTGCCGAGTAGGTCAAGGCCCTAAGTGGAGTGAATCCATAGGCCGATGATTATCGAGAGGGGCTCTGCCGGGGCATGTGGTAGGTCAACGTATTGTTGGCACTTGTGGTAAGATTTCGAGACTTGTCTGGCGTCGTAGTCGAGCGTGGGCCAGAAGTACCCTTGTCGCATTGTGCGATTTGCTAATGACCTGGCGCCTAAGTGATTGCCACATTCCCCAGCATGTATCATTGCCAGAACGACCTTGCCTACTTCTGGGGTCAGACACCGGAAGTTGGGATGGGTGAACCCCTGGCGGTAAAGCTTGCCGTTTTGTATGTTGTAGCGGGTTGCCCGCCGCTTGAGTTGCCGCGCTTCGACCTTGTCTGTTGGCAGCGTTCCATAGAGCTCGTACTCGATGATTTCATCCATCCAGTTGGGGTGGACCTCAATGTTGAAAATTTTCGCTAGGGTTTTGGTGATGCTTGGCTTGTCAAGGCACTCCACCTTGTGTCCGCTGGACTTTGGTGTGGTTGAGCGGTTGCTAACCTTGCCAGTGAATCAGCTTTGGCATTCTTTTCCTTGGGGATTTGTGTGATGTTGTGGAATTTGAATTTCATGAAGAGTGTTTTGACGTAGCCCAAGTTTGTCGCCAACTGTTTGTCTTTTGCTTGGAAACTGTCGTTGACTTGGTTAACGACTAGCTGGGAGTCGCTGAATATGTTGACGCTGTCAGCACCTGAGTCGATGGCGAGGAGTAAGCCTGCAATGAGCGCTTCATACTCCGCCATATTATTTGAGGCTGTGAAATTGAACTTCAACGCGTACTCCACGTTCAGTCCCCCTGGGCCTATCAAAATAACGCCGGCGCCACATGCCTTGGCGGAGGCGGAGTCGTCCACATGGAGGTTCCAGTCTGACTGTTGCTTGGGTGCTGATCCCTCAGCGGCTGTCATGGCGGTGTCGCCCTCCACTGGCTCTGGGATGGGCCCATCCTTTTGCTCCGTGAGATCAGCAATGAAGTCGGCCACAGCCTGGCCCTTCATAACGGTTCATGGCTTGTAGTCAATGTCGAACTCGCTGAGCTCAATGGCCCTTTTGCTGAGGCGTCTTGAATGTTCAGGGTTCTGCATTACCTGTTTCAGCGGCTGGTTTGTTAAGACATGGATTGTCTGAGCTTGAAAGTATTGGCGAAAACGTCTAGCGGTGACAATTAGTGCAAGAGCGAGTTGCTCCAGGGGGGTGTATCTTGTCTCCGCCCCATTTATGCCTCTGCCGGCGTAGAATACCGGGAGCTCATCTTGTCCTTCCCGCCGTACAATGGCGCAGCTTACTGCTGACGGGGATATCGCTAAGTATATGTAGAGTACCTCACCCTGTACAGGGATGGAGAGTAGTGGGACTGCTGCCAAGTACTCTTTCAAGCTCTGTTACGCCGCTTCACAATCTGGGGTCCAGTCGATTACTTTCTTATGGGTCCTCCTCAGAACCTTGAAAAATGGGAGGCATCTGTCGGTGAGTCTGGAGATGAACCGAGAAAGGGCAGTTAGTTTGCCCTGGAGGCTCTGGACGTGTACCTTCCATACCGGAGACTTCATGTTGAGGATGGCTTGCACCTTGTCAGGATTAGCCTCTATGCCTCTCTCGCTGACGATGTAACCCAGAAACTTGCTAGCGGTGACGGCAAAGAAACATTTTTCTGGATTAAGGCGCATACCATAGGCCAAGAGAATGGCGAATATGATGCGGAGGTTTGCCATGTGTCTGCTGGCTTTGATGATTTTGACCAACATATCATCCACGTAGACCTTTATTATTTTGCCGAGGTGTTCCGTGAACATGGCTTTCATTAACCACTGGTATGTTCCCCAACGTTCTTCAATCTGAAGGGCATGACATTGTAGCAGTATAGGCCCTTGTCGGTTGTGAAGGTGGTGCACTCTTGGTCGCTAGGGTGCATCTTGATTTGATTGTATCCTGAGAAGGCATCCATCATGTTGAGCAACTCATGTCCCGCTGTAACGTCAACCAACTGGTCATTGCGGGGTAGCGGGAAACTATCCTTGGGGCATGCCTTGTTGAGACCCTTGAAGTCTACACACATCCGCCACTTTCCGCTAGGTTTCTTGACCATGACCAAGTTGGAAATCCACTGGGGATAATTAACCTGGCGGATGAACCTAATGCCCTGAAGCTTGGCGACTTCTTCCCCTATTGCACGATATCTTTCTTCATCAAAGGCCATTCGTCGTTGTTTGACTGGATAGAAGGATGGTTTGATGGTCAACTTGTGCGTGATGATTTCAGGGGAGATGCCTAGCATATCAGCGTAGGACCATGCAAAGACGGCGGCGTTGTCTCGTAGAAACTGAGTGAGTTCTGCCGCTATCTCTGGGGCTAGCTGAGCACCTATGCGGACTGTCCGCTCAGGGTGCTCGTCGGAGATGCTGATAACCTTCAAGGATGTTTCTGGGTCGACAAGCTCATTCTTTACATATTTCTCCTCGTTGTCCCTGGGATCCTCAATTGCATCAGTCAACGACACATGGTTTCCCATTGTTAGGATTTCATGGCGGCGTGTTAACCGCGCCACAGTTGTTGAGTAACATTCTCGTGTCAGCTGTTGACTTCCCTTCACACAGCCTGTCCCGTTGGGTGTAGGGAACTTCATGAGAAGCATATATCCGGCTATGATGCACTTTAATTTGTTGAGCGACGGTCGACCAATGATGGCATTATAAGAACTGAAGTAATCGATGACGATGAATTCTGTGGATCTCCGCTGTGCATGGGCTAGCGCCGATGACCAGGCTCATGTAGTTAGAGCCTAGTGGTTGTGTGACGTCACCGGAGAAGCTGAGCAGGGGCTCATGATCTTGTAGTAATTTTCTATTCCGCTAGAGTTGGTTGTAGCAGCCATTGAAGATGACATTGACAGCAGATCCGCTGTCAACGAGGACCCTTCCCACGGACCATTTATCGAACATGGCGTCGATCAAGAATGGATCGGCGTGGGGTAGAGGTACTCCGCGCTCTTCTTCCTCTGAGAAGGTAATGGGTTCCCAACCAGACTTTGGGAGCTTAGCGGATATCTCATAGCGGATGTTGCAAATTTCTTTGGGGTGGTTAACGCGTGGATAACGCTTTCTTGCTCTATGAGACATGTTGGTGATCGGAGCACCACCGTCGATGGTGTTTATGCGGCGCATGGGCTCGATGTTGGCGACCACTGGAGGCGGCTGACGCACCTTGAACTGCTCCAGTTTACCCTCACGATACAAAGTCTCAATTGCCGTTTTGAGAGCGTTGCAGTTGTTGGTGTTGTGACGCTGTCCTCGTGGTATTTGCACCACTTGCCGGTGTTTCTTGGTTTTCCCACCCTTGGGTACTTTCTTGGGGGTGGCGGTGGGATCTGGTCTTTGCACTGGTCGTATATCTCTTCATACAAGGCTGTAAGGACTGTAAACACTGCGTACCGCTGGGAAGACTCCGTCTGTTTGTTACGGTTATCCCCATGGGATGAGCGGTTGCCCTTATGGTAATACTGGTCCTTCTGCCGCTTACTCTGGTAGTTGCCTTGTTGCCACTCTCTCTTCTTATCAGTTGGCGGCGCAGTAGAGATTTTATCTAGCGGTCTCCTGCTGGCTGGAGGAGGGTTGCGTAGACTTTGCTGGCGTTGGCGGGGTTTCTCTATATGTGATGAACTCTACATGTGCGTGGATGACTACCTCGCTCATGACGTGGTCATACGCGGCGTTTGGACGATTGTAATTGAGATGATAGAGGAATGGTCCCATTAGGAATCCTTGCTTAAAGGCTGCCAGTGCCATTGTTTTATCAAGGTCGCGGTACTGAGACGCCGCCGCTCGCCACCTGGTGACTTGTGTTGTGATGTCCGGCGATCAACAGGATGAACCGTGATAGGAAAGCGTTTGATAGCTCGTGGAATGAGTCGATGGATCCTGGTGGGCACTCAAAGAACCAACTCATTGCCTCACTATCTAACGTTTCGCTGAACAGGTGGCAGAGGGTGGCGTCATCAAATCCTTTATTTTTAGTGACTTTCTTGAAGGTGTCCATATGGACGAAAGGGTAAGTCATGCCGCCATATTGTGACATCTTTGGCGTCTTTGCATGTGCTGGCCTGACGGCCTGTAGGATCCTGGCGGTGAATGGTCTTGGCCTGGACGCAAAGAGCGGATTTGGTATTGGCGCTGGGGCGCCCGCCTCTGCCCGTATTAGCCTTTGTTCTAGTTGTTACATCCTTTCCAGGATCAGGCAGTTGTGTCACCGGCGGGCCCCGCCTAGAGGTTCCGCTGCACCAGTTCCCGCCTAGGGGGCAGGTTGATTACCTTCAGTTCTAGCCCTGGCTGCAGAGCGGTTGGTGTGCGGTTGTGACTCCGCTTCTTGTTCTATCATTAGTCGGGGTGGGGGAGGTGGACCCATTCCCAGTAGCTCTAGTGGGTTCAGCGGTAGCTGCATCAGTATGATTGGTGCGGGTACCAATCCGCCGGTATTGGGTCGACTACGTCTGGTGCTCTGCGATTGGTCGCTTTGCGCTGGGTTATCGTTTGCCTCCAGCGCTTTCTTTAGTTCGTCGAATCTTGACATCAGCGTGGCCACTTGCTTTTGGGCCTCGACCTTTTCTCTGCGCTCTTGTTCGCGTTCCCTGTTTGCCCTATGGAGGTCCGCCAATGCCAGCTCATACATAGCGGCAAGGTCCTGGCCTAGTGGGCGACTGCTGCCAGGTCGGGCCTCCGTTGCAGTTTGAGTCGGCGGGACCTGAGGTGTAGCTTGGGGTTCCATGTTAGGGTTGACCGGAGTGTTGAATAACGCACGGTTAACGTTACCATCTGGGTTAACGTTGGTCGCGGGGTTGGTGGGATGGGGGTTGGCAGATTGATCCGCCTGCTCTTCAGCGTTTCCCCCACTACCGTTAGTCATGGTGATTGTTGTGGTGGGATGGCCTTTTGTTCAAGGAATTCCCACAGACGGCGCCAATGTTAATGTCTAAGATTGAGCGGTAGCCCAAATCTCGGTTAATGCTGGTCCGGTGGGCTGACCGCTACTTGTGATGTTCTCAGAGTTTCCGCTAGCTGTCAAGTAAAATACAAAGGGCGTCAGAGGGAGACCGCGTTGGGCGATCTTTTCTTCTCTGATGCCTAAGTTAGTCAATGTATTTATGTTGACAGAATGACAGTAGGTAAGTAGTAAATGCGTAATTAATGAGGGGAGAGGAGTGAACCTTTTATAGGTGGGGAAGAGGATGACTTCTTCCTTGTTTTCGATGTGGGACTGATATGCTTCAGTTCCCAGCTTCTGATGCTTCAGCGAGGCTATTTTGGCGCGGCGCGTCAGTGGTGATCTGGGGGTGAGCTGGGGCTCAGGTGATAGCCTGCTTGGCTGTGTTTCCGTAGGTCACACCATTGGTAATCGTTGGTACCGCTGGTGGTAGCATGACCGTGGCTCATTATAGCTAATTATGCTTGGAAAATGCTTATGTAAGTACACTCTCGGTCTCGTTTATCTGTAAAACAGAACAGAGGTTAGAGGGAAAGACCGGGTGTGCTGGCCTTCAACGCTCCGATGCCTAGGTCAGTAGCGTTATAAGATAAAGATAATGGAAAGCGATAGTAAACAGTTATCTCTTTAGGATGTTGGAGATGACCCATTTGTAGAGGATTTGAGGAGATGTGGTTTCTTTGCATCCAATGTGAGACGGTTGAGTTCCCGATACCTCCCAAAGGGGTATCGGGATCCCTGTTTGGGAGTATCTTTGTTGTTTTTTGGTGGCTAGATGAGCCTTGTGTTTCCGATATTTGTGCCTGGGAGGTATATATACCAACAAGTCCCCCAAGTCCTCGGTCAAGAGTTCTCTTAGGTGGGGAGTTCGTTTTGGTAGAGATATCGGAAGTGCAAGGCGAGTCTCCTTGTCACGTGGCTTCCGTATAACCATTACCCCCAGTCCCCCAAGTCTCGAGCTAAGAGGAGTGTTGACTGGGGTAGAGTGTGCTTCCTTTTCTTGTATCGCGATCGGCTACTTGGACTAGGATTTCATGTGTCTTTTGGAATATTTTCTATGCCCTGGCGACACGTGTCCTGCTGTTATTCGTGTTTCGTGTGCAGGAAGTCTAGCATACTGGGTTTTGTAACAGGTAATAATGGAGTAGTGGGGAGGGAGCCGAGGCGACGGCGCACGACTACTGTTACGCTCAGACATGTCTGACACGTGGCGAAATCTGGTGTTATAGTCCTTGCACGTCCAACGGTCCCTGTGCCCTCGCGGACCCTATATATAGGTTAGGAAGAGAGACGAGGGCGACTATTGTTCCCATATTCTGATCAAATTTTGGAGAGAAAACAGGATAAAGTTGGGTTTTTTTTTTTTTTTTTTTTTTTTTTTTCCCAAAGCTTAAATCTCCCCTGTTGTGGGAGCGCTTGAAGTTTGGAGCGTCTGACATGTGAGGTCGTCGTTGGTCTCAACAATATTCGCAAATCAGCATCAACATGTACCATTTCTTTACTTTCTGTTTTGGTTCTTGTTTGTCTTTTGAGAGAATATGGGTTTGGGTGAATATTTCCGGGGTTGGGTTAGTTTGGCTGGAGAAGATTTAGTCTGTGGCGTTGTTGTGGCAGGTTTTAGGGGAATAGATTTCTGTGGGTGTGTGGGTATTATGGCTCCAAGAGTGTTGTTTTTGATTTTGAAAATTTTTGTCGTGAGGTGGGTTGGGGAAGGCGATAGGGAGAGTTGACTGACTTTGACTAACCTTAGGTATGTTGTTTTGCAGTATGGCTTATGAGTAATGTGCCCATGGCGAGGGGGGGGGGGGTGGGGAAGGGTCCTCTCGTGGTGCTCCGAGTGGTGCTGGTACTCCTGAGGAAGAGATGGGTCACGAGGACTTCGGCTCTGAGGAATACGAATTGTTGGAGGTTCCTCAATCGCCGGGTGGGCGATTGTCGTTGGCTTCTGACGATATGCCAATTGACCAACCGAGACCGAGTACGATGCAGGAGCAGATTGACGAGATGAGGGCGACTTGGGGTATCCCGGATAATGTGTTGCTGCAGCCTCTAAGGAATGGGGGGTTCTTTAGTCATCCTGAATTGGGATGGGCGTGTTTTTATTAGTACCAACTGAAGTGCGAGTTATCGTTTCCGATATCTGATGAGATGCAATACTTGCTATCTTGTCTTAATATTTCCGTTGGTCAACTATCGCCTAATGCGTTGAGGCATCTTATGGGAGTCTTGTTGCTGTGGAAGGTTAGCAAACAACAGTGTCCCAGCATAAATGAATTTAGTTCCATGTTTAAGATGCAGTATTCAACGAAGATTGGTGATAGCGGGTGTGTGAATTTTAGGGCCCGTGGGCGCGTAGTCATTAAGGATTTTCCCTCCAATATTTACACTCGGTGGAGGGGAAAACCTTGTCTCATTGGTGGCCTCTGGCAGAACCCTGATATGGTTCATCAGGTCCCGACTCGGTGCTAGCCCATTGGTGAGTCATGCATGTGATCATGTCTTTGATGTAATTGTATTATGGGTATGTGCTAATAGCGTTTCTTTTGACCAGTAGGGAGACAAGACACTAACATTAGCGGAAGCGCATCATGAGGGTGTTGGGCAAGTTCCCTTTGGGGATGAGGGGGTTCTATCACATGTGTAGATGATGTAGAATGAATGGCGGTCTGAATTGAAGAATAGCTCGATCGTGGAAAAGGAGGAAAACCCGGTTTGCTGCCAGGAACAAAACTCGTTGCTATGCTATGACGTGTGGGCTTTTTCAGGCTTTCGGGGTCGTTTAGGGCCTCAAAACTACAATTTACTAATTTTCAGAATTTTCGGTTTTCTAGTTTGTTTTGGATTTTTTTGTTTTTACCCGTGGGCTTTAGGGTTTCATTGTTAGTCGCCCTAGGGTTTCTTTTCTCATATATAAGCAACCTTAAACGGCTGCAGAACCTATCTTTTATCATATTATCAATCAAAATTGAGAGTTTTCTCATTTATCTCTGGTGGACTCCAGAATTATTGTTTTAGGTTTATTGCTAGGGTTACTTCCGACTGCGTCAGTAGACTGGTGATATACGAGAGATGGTAGTTGGGGAGACGTCCTGGTGAGGTTTTTGCCTTTGTAGCTGACATTATGTTGATATTGCATTTTCTGACTTTTTTTTTTTTGAAGCTAATATGCCGAGCGAGACTGCTAGCAAGAGTGATGCCCCCTACGCCTATGTTGACACTAATGCCATCATCGAGGAGTTGGTTCGTGATTCTAAGGCAGTCAGGAAGGCCAATGTTAACTTGCAGACAAAAGAGGTTTACGATACCGCTCATCGGGTGAACATGCAATTTCCTCGGGATGTATATGACAGGTTTCCCGATAGAGTTTTAGAATTTCTCAACAGTCGAGCGGTTGACACTAAGGCGCCAGCAAGTGCTGAGGGTGCCTCGGTTCAAGGGGAGCAGACAAGGCAGGGGGCAAGGTCATCAAGACCAGGTAGGCGAGAGTGAACATCGTCCTCGAGATCAGGTGGAGCAAAGGGTTTAGTTTCCCCAGGTTCGAATGGAGGGGAGGCGATCCCCCTGAGTTTAGGTGGGCGAGGGGAAGCCATCTTCCCAAGTTGAAATGGGCGAGGGGAGGCAGTCCCCTCGAGTCCAAGTGGAGGAAAAGGCTCGCGATATTGAGCAGGGCTCCCATGGTGGTGCTGGGGTGAGGCAGTCAGCTCCACCTCCTATTGAGGTAGAGATCTCCGTGGAGGAGTTGTTTGAGGAAGTAGAGAGGCGGCAAAGCTATGCTAGCGTGAGGGTTCTCTTGGTGAAGGATGCCGTTTTGGAACAGCTTGAGGGCGTTTTTGGTGCCGATATCGAGGGTCCCATGTGGTAGGAGATGATCACCGTCGATAGTGGAGAAGCTAAGGTGACTAGCCAGGGTATTGGTATGGAGGTTATGGTGACAGTTTGTGCACAGCCTGGCGAGGGGGATGGATCTCGAGATACTGGTACTTGTGCGCGTATTGATGGTGTTAGCAGTCAGAGGAAAAGGAGTGCCTCTCAACTTTGTCTCGGGAGTCCCCCGGTGGGAGTGAGCATAGATCCTCGTGGAGAAAAGAAGTCTCGAGTTGATGAGATAACACGTTCGCAGTCCACGAGCGAGAGGTCTTGGCATTCTTGTGATGAGGTGGCTGGGGGCCTTGCTCGCACTCTTGGCGAGATTGAAATTACTGATGGCGCTATCTTGCACATGGTGGCGGATCTGTGCAACTGTCATAGTGATCGGGGCTGGGTCAATACTGATGATCCTCGACCAGGGTATCGGGATGCCCAGGAGAGGCTGATGAGGGTAATTATTCTTTCATTTTGTTAGTGATGGTAACGTTGTTGTGTTTCTTATGTGGTGTTGCATGCAGGCTGTGAATATGAATTATCAAGCGTCATCGTAGTTGCTGGAACATTTTGACAGGGAGATTGCCCGGCTATGGGCCGAATTGGAAGCAGAAAGACGGAGGGCTCAAGAGCTCCAAGATTTGCTGGATCGCGATAAGGCTAATCGCGAGGATATGAGGCGGGCAATTGACGAAGGTATTGTAAGGAGGATGGAATTAGAGTGATCCTTGACGATAGAGGAAACTCAGCAACGAGAGGCTGAAGAGGCTCTTAGTCCCCTAAAGGATGCTAACTTAGATCTTATTGGGAAGTTGCAGCTAGCCGAGGTGGGGTTAAAGGCCTTGGAGGAGGTTAGAGAGCAATTCCGCTCTGTCAAAGGGCGTTTACAAGGGTTGGAGAGGCAAGTTAGAGATCGGGACGCAAAGTTGGAGCTCCGTGATGTGGCGCTGCAGAGTTTGGCTGTTATCTAGATTGCATGAATGAATTAGAAGGGCAACTCGGACGCTTGCAGTGGGAGATGGATTGCCTGAGGGTTATCGAGCAGCAAGCAAGGGCGAAGGATGTTGAGCTGGAGCGTTTGCGAAAGGAAGTGGTTGAGAAGCAATCTCGGGCTAGTACCTTTGCTGAAAAGTACATCCGCCTTCGAGCACAAGCTGGAGCCCATGTGGATCAGCTTAAGAAGGCCAAGAGGGATGAGGCGTATCGTGTTGTGGATGATTATCTTTTGTCGCCCAATTTTCAGGAAAAGATTGACCGGGTGTTCTCGGAGGGTGCCCTTCACTGGATTCGTGAGGGTCGTGTCGAAGGTTGGCTTGATCACGAGAAAATGGTTCGCGATATGCAGGCAAAAAAGGCGACAAAGTCTCAGGCTGGTGCGGGAAGTGGTGGTCGTGGCGGGGGTATCGTGATTTGGGAACCGTCAAGTGCTCAAGAGCAGAGTGTGGATCAGAGTGAGAGTCGAGGAGTTGGAGTCGGTGTTGAAGCTCGCGTGGGTGATGTTGGCGAAGTCCTAGTCGCGGATACTGAGGAGACACAAGGGTCAATAATGCTGAAGGGCGAGTGAGGCAGTGAGCGCGTAGTGCCGAGGGCAAGACTTAGTTTTCCTTGATCATGGTAGCTATTTTATTTTGGTCGGCGATAGGTTTGCTGACGTGTATATATTTTGAAATTTGTTGGGACATTGGTCGTTTTGACTGGATTGTAGGCCTTTCTTTTCTTTGAAAAATATGGAAAGTCTTTTTGTTGGGAATGATTACCTCAATGGTCGATAGTCCCCCATGCGTTGAATGCACTAACTGTTTTTTTTTTTTTCTGTTTTCAATGTCGTCATTATTGCAGGTCATTAAGGTGACTCGACCTTTGGGCGTCTTGAGGCGGTTTGGTGGCCAATTTTTCCCTATAAATAGGTGCGGTGCTCTGGAGTCTAGACTAACAGTAAGAAACATGTCTTCTTCCTAGGTTTGGATTTTGCTTCTTCTGCTGAAATCATTTCTTCTAGAAATTATTTGTAGCATTTGCGTTTTTGGGCTTTATAGCTTAATCTCATCCCTGAGTTATATGCTTTATAGCCTAATCTCAGGCAGGCTCAGCCCCTCCATCACTTGAGGGGTTGAGAAATCGGTGCTCCTGGGAAGCTTAACTCCGTCCAAGTGAGAAACCTAAGGGCACTGATTGCTGGTGGTGCGGCACAGGTACAATGATGGAGATTGGGCGGTGATGGGGTAGAGAGTGGCTCTATCCCCCAGTCTTTCTCACTGGTATCTAATCAGCCCGTCAAGCTAGCACCCTCGGCGTCGGCGACATTGATCTTCTTCCGGGGTTCCTCAAATTCCAAAGCACCAGGCTTATCGAAGGGGTGATCTCGCCTTGACCAGAGTAGATATTGATGTATCGTATTGTCTGTAACGAATGGACTTTGATGTATTGCTATTGGCCATAAAGTCTTGTAACAAATGAATGTGTTGATTTTCATTCGATACCTTTGTGTTTGTTTGACCTTGGTAATTGTTGAAATGTAGATATTGTTGGCGATTATCGAAATGTGGCGATATGCGCTTTAATTTGGCTATGTTTTGATATCGACATTGGTGACCTGAAATGCTGGCGATACACATTTTAGACTTAGGACATTGATCATTGAATTGGTGATTAGCGAGTGATAGCCCCTGGTTGCGTTGGTAACCGGTTGTGGGCAACATTATTGGTTAAGGTCGATGGCCTGTTGATTGCGATAGGCAACATAAGGGTTTGAGAGGGATAACACTTTGGGTATATCAACAAAACCGGCCGTGGGCGATATGTATTGGGTGTATCGTTAGCGACGCGTTGGCAGTATTTTGGAATTGCTATACAACGTGCCCATGCCTTTAGTGTTTTTTTTGTTGTTGATCTTTTTGGGCCTTGTCATGGCTTGATCGCGATAGGAGATATAAGGTTTACTGGGAATCGTTATGGCGATATAGATAACCGATTGGCGAGTGTATCATGTTGGTGATAATATGCTTTTAGAGATGACAATATGTAGTTGTTAATGTTCAGAATACCGCCATATGATGTCGGCTTCTGATAACATGGACTAGGGTCCAATCTTCCGATATGTATAGAGTTTTCGAAATCTCGTTAATCTGTCAAGAGAAATACAACGACGTCAAGAGGGGAGACCGCGGTTGGCGGTCTTCGCTCCTCCGATGCTAAAGTTAGACGATGTACTTGTATTGACAAATGTAGCTGTAAATAGCTATTGAATGTGTAATGAATGAAGAGAGAGAAGTGAACCTTTTATAGGTGAAATAGTGAGTTACCTCACTCTTGTTTTCGATGTGGGACTGATATACTTCAGTTTGCTGAGTTTTGGTCCTTTCTGCAGAGACAACTTTGGGTGGCGCGTGTTGGCGCGTTGACGCATATTTTGGCCTGGAGTTGGCTTGCTGGTGAAGGTTGTCTTGCTGTGTTTCCAGGGGTCACACCGTTGAAGTCATTCCGACAAGGTGACATGGTTAAGTATGAGTGCTGATTATGGTCGGCAAGTGTTATGTATGTACAGTAGTGCTAATAAAAGAGTTTCATTAAGTGCTGCTCTAGAGGCAAGTAAAAAAATACATGAATAGATGGCTTACGATCCTTGTGGTGAGTTGGTAGGTGAAGTGGATGATGCTGAAATAGAGCTTGTGTGGCGAAAGGGCGCTCTAAGAGCTTGGGTTTGGTTGTTCCTCCCTACTTGGGGTAATAGTGAAGGTGTTAGGCGTTCCACGGGTGTGGCAGTATATTTCCATCACCTCCTCACAGGTAAAAGGTGGCTAGCCCCATGGCTTCAACAATTGATGTGCTCATATTATCCTATATTTCTATGCCTCTTAATCTTCATATTTTTGTTTAGTTCTCTTTATTTATGATTTATTTACGTTAGTTTAGCGTTTTTGTAGGTTTGTTCCATAGAAAGAAGAAAAGAAGCCAAAATGAGCTAAGTAGGATTGAAAGGCAATGTGCAATCTGAGACTGGGAATCTGTCTGTGCAGAACATCCAACTTCGCCGAATTACTGGGAAATTCTCAGATCGAATCAGACAATGAGCTTTATATCATTGGAAAGCTACGGATGTCTACTTTCTGTAGAATTTTACGGATCTTGATTTCGATACTTCTGGAGAAAGTTATGATTATTTGAGTGAAGATAAGTCGGACAGGAAATCTGCTCGGGAATTTACAACCATTCGTGGAGAACTCAAGTTCCGTGGCACAAGATCATCAATCCTAATGTTTCAAGGAAGTTAATTCAGATGAGGATTCAATGATGAACTTATTCCTACTTATACAAGAGATATTTCAAGGTTTTCCCATTCTAAATGAAGAAATGAATCTAAATCCAAGTTTTACAAGGAAACATGAAGCCAAAGATGAGCAGAAATCTTTCCTATATAAGGGAGCACGAATTTACATGAGAGGGGAGTCTCAGAGCACATTGAAGATGCCTAAGGAGCGGAGACGACTCATCCATCTTCCCTTTCTTTTCCCCTTCCATTCTTTTTATGTCTTTCCTATGTTTTATTTAGTTATCTTTTGCTAAACCTTTTTCTAGGGTTAAGATGATGCTCTATCATGATTGTTTATGTACTTTGATATTATATTGATGGATTTATAGTTTCTTTATGATGAATTCTTAGTCACTATTTGAATTAATGCTTTATGTTTAAGTTCTTCGATTGATCACCTTAGGGCTTTACATCTAGTAATTAGAAGATGAATTTGAGGCGTACCTCCAATATAATTCAAATTAGCTTCTTGTGATTAAGAGTTGTGAATTACATTATTGTCGTACCTGAAGTAATGGTTTGCATGATTCTCTTGTTTTCTAGTACGTAATGAGTCCTAAGTGTTAAATTTATGCCGTACCTGGATAAACTGCATGTTAGGATATACGACCTCTGCCGTACCTGGAGAGAATCATACACTTAAGGAAAACTATGGTCTAAGTGCCGTACCTGGACTTAGATACGGGAATTGTCATCAAAATAAATAAAAGAAACTATTAATTGCATCGAAACATAAATAGGATTGTTAGTGGTTGATTTAGAAACCCTAGGTTTTATCATTATTTGTTTATTTGTTTGTTTCTTTAATTCTCAAATTATTTGTTTATTAAAAAACCCAAAAATCAATATCTTCTTTTGCTTGATTGTTTATGTGATTTTGTGTTTGGATTAATTGAGTTAGGGTTTAAATTGATTATCAATCCTCAGTTGGAACGACCTCGTACTTGCACACTATACTAACGACGATTCGTGCGCTTGCGAGTTTTAATTAAAATTTCACAACAACAATCTCGTAAGGTCATTCCCATGTGGCTTTGAGCTCTGTTGGAGTTGGCATGAGGCCTTCAATACCTAATCTCCTACAGTGAGAGGACGAGGTATGATCTTGGCGTTGTAGTAGCGAGCGATATGCTACTTGTTGTTTATATTGCACAGGTGTGCTCGCTCTCGGCGCTCTTCCAGGAGATTGAGATTGAGATTCAAGCCTTTCGAGTTGGTTAGTGCGTCAAAACATGCCACCCTATCGCTCTGGACTTTCTGCTCTATAGGAATGACCATTTCAGTGCCAAACAACAAGCAGAAAGGGGACTCGTCGTTCGCCTCAGTTGGCGTTGTCCTGATGGCCTAAAGGACCTCGGGTAATTTTGCTGCCCATAAGCCTTTGGCCTCGTCGAGTCGTTTCTTCAGGTTCTGTTTGATGATTTTGTTTACTGCTTCCACTTGGCCATTTGTTTGATGGTGAGCGGGTGAAGCGTATCGGATCTTGGTGCCATACTGGCCCACGAATTCCCTAAGTGTGTCGTTATCGAATTGTGCACCGTTGATGATTGTTTCAGGGATTCCGAACCGGCAAAAGATATTCTTCGATAGGAAATTGATGACCTTGACAACTGTTATGGTAGCAAGGGCCTCTGCTTCCACCCACTTGGTGTTGTAGTCCACAACAACGTTATCAAATTTCAACTGTCCTGGGGCAGTGGGGAATTTGTCGATGAAGTCCAGTTCCCATTGACAGTACGCCCAGGGAGCGATGATGATTGAAAGTGGTACTGATGGTGTGATTAGTGGCACTTGAGGCAGGCGTGGGTGATCCTTTTTGCTTCGTGCTTGATTGTGGGCCAGTAATATCCTGTGCGAAGTGCCTTGAATACTAGGTTCCTGGCTCCCGAGTAATTGCCACATATTCTGCCATGTAGTGATAACAGTACTCGCTGTCCCTCCTCGAGGGAGATGCACTTCAGGAGAGGAAAGGATATGCCCTTCCTGTATAACTAACCTTCTCGAATGGTGTACAATGTCGCCCTCGTTCGTAATCTGGTAACGATTGTCTTGTGTGCTGGCTTTGTTGGTATATATACCGCCTAGGCACAAATATCGGAAGCACAAGGCTCACTAGCCACTTGAAGTAATGCCAATAAAGCCCAGACATGATGCCGATACCATACACTTGTGGTATCAGGCGGACCACACCTAGTCCCACATTGGAAACAAAGGGGTGATAAGCCCATCCCCACACTATAAATACATGTCTCTCCACTCATTCAAGGTAAGCCACAACTCTCCATTTACTCCTACCTAGTCTACATTCTTACATATATGTATCTGACTTAGGCATCAGAGGGTCGAAGTCCAGCTAGCCCGGTCTTCCCTCTGACCTCTGTTCATGGTTGACATGTATCAGATCTCGGAGATGGAAGCTCTCACCACAACCCAGTTTCTACAACTGAAACATTTGGCGCTAGAAGGAGCCTTCCGGTGGTGCCACGAGCTCACCACGGAGCAATTTCATAATCTAGCTGAAAAAATTTTCTTTCGGGCATCTAATGTCTTCTCTCCTCATACATCTTTATCTGCACAGACTGCACATATCTTTCTGAGTTCTCATCTCCTTCACACGAAAATCAAATAGTTTAGCTAATGGGTTTCAATTTACAGTGAGTTTTGAGGAAAAAGAAAGTGGATATGGAAGTTTCTCCCTCCTCTATGGCCGACCTCTCACACCACTACACAACTCATCTCCTTCACACTCTCAACCAAGCGTCAAGGGGCTCTAGTTTTTGAAAATCAAGCTCAGAAAATAACCCATCATCACAATCAAATCCTTTTTCTGTTAGCTTCTGGGTTTCTGTTCAAAGAGAGCCCGATGAGAGAGAAACTAGATCTGTGTCTCTCTCTCCTCTGACACCCACTTCCGGTTACCACCGTGACTCACCTCCACTACCACAGACCTCACCGACCTCCTACGAGTTCAACTCAGCCTCTATGACATCCGACAACAACCCACGCTCCGAAGCCGACGAGGCCAAGATCTGATTTGGGCACCCAAATCTGGGCACCCAACCTTCTTCGTTCTCTCATCTCCAACACAACATCATCGAGAGCCCTTCTCTTCTCCAATTGACCACATCCATAAGCCTCACAATTTGGACACAATTGCAAGAGATATGGGAGAGAGCGAAAATATGGGTTTTAGCTTCTCTCACCGGCAGCGCCTCCCGGCGCCACTTTTCCGACCAACCCAACAATGGCTTTAAAGCGACACCACGACGGCCACCACGAGTGACACCAATATCCTTTCGGTATTTTGGCAACCTCTTCTTGCTATCAGCGATCAACCTTGACTCTCGGTAACTCCTTCACACCTCGGAAGCCCAGCCCGAAGACTTCTCTGTGACCAACACCCATCTCCATCTTTGTAGGCACAGACACGAAGACAAACAACACAGCACCTCAGCATCAATCTTCCCATCTCGCTATCTATAGGTAGTAACCAACCGGACACCATCTCTTCTAAGTGTCGCCAATCTCACTCTCAGTGCCCTACATCGAACAAGCTCGCAACCTCGGTGTCGCTGCCTCTCCCCCGGTATCAGAACCCAGAATCTCCCTCAGTACCAATCTTGTGTCAACCTCTCGATATTGGTCTCGGCACATGGAGCATTTGCTGTTTTTTTTTTTTAGTCATGAAATCGATCTCGGCATCCAGAGACTGAACGTGACTTAGTGGAGGAAGGCTCTGAACTCGGTCTCGAAGCCAAAGCCAAAATCTAATTCGGCATGGCAAACTCGACTCTCGACACCCACCTCGGTATCGCAACTGGTATGGCTCGGTCTCGATATGTACACCACTTACCCGACTCCGATGACCAAACCCATCTCGATCTCGGAATCCCAATGGCCCTTGCTCTCGACCTCGTCTTGCAAAGGAGAACAAGGAGAGGAGTTCTACTCCCGACACCCAAATAGCTACTATGGACACCATACGAGTGCTCAGTAGGTCACTCCAGTACCAAGTAGCATTCTTTCCAACTTTAACAGCAGCAACCACATAAGTTTGCTTCCCTGTTTATATCTCCAGATTGTGTGCATGAGTTCAATCATAGTTCTGTATATATGAACCCATACTTTGAAGTTCACTTGGCTTTAGTTTCTACCAAAGCCAAGCCTCTTGCTTTGTATCCGTCTATTCCTTACTCACACACACGTGTTTATTTAAACCAACACGACTCCCACTTTATTGCCACATATCAGAAAGCATGATATAATTGACATTCAAATCTGTTCATACATACGGCACGTGTATTCGTTGCCATGTTATAGATGCTTTTCAAGCATGAGTTGTCACACTCCTAAGCAAATTATTACATCACCATATCTTGGAGCTTCTTGACTTCTGCCTAAATGGCTTTGTACTTTTCGATCTTTCGTGAAAGCTCTTCTTTTCTGCCTGACAGGTGTAGCGTCTGGCAAGATTGTGAGTTTGTGAGTGAGCAACACAGGCGATATGCCCTATATGTCGGCGTAGGACCATGCAAAAACTTCATGTTTGGACTTGAGGAATGCGGTCAGCTCTGCCTGAAACTGGGGATCTGTTTTGGAACCGATTTTGACCTTCCTCTCAAGGTGTGTGCCTGAGATGGAGACCGATATCAGGTCATCCAGAGCATCTGGCCTTGGTTGTTTGAGCTTTCTCTTGTCTTCCTTCTTTTTGCTGTAGGTGTCGCTGTCTGCTTGGGGCTTGAGGTATTCCCTAGGGTCGTCAGATTTTTCCGAAGGAGAAGTGGGGTCTATGGCAGAGAGTACTTCGTGTCTGCCGCGCCCTTTCACGACGGTCAAAGAATTACACTGTCTCGCTACCTCTTGGTCTCCTCTGATTGTGAGGATACCCCCTGGAGTGGGTATTTTCATCATCAACATGTGTCCTGTCACAAAGCATTGGAGTCCCTATATGGCGTCTTGCCCCAAGATAACGTTGTAAGAGGAGGGGCAGTCGACAACGATGAAGTGTGTTGTCATTGTGGCGATAGTGCTGCCGCCGCCGAGTGTGATACGCAAATTGTCTGACCTTAGGGGTTGTGTAATCTCCCCTGCAAAGCTTATCAAGGGCTCGTGATCTTGGGTGAGTTTCTTCTTGTCCTTTTTAAGCCTTCGTAGCAACTGCTGAACATGACACTGACCGCTGCACCGCTATCGACCAAAACCCTGTGGCATCAATAGCGGTCAATGACCATGGTGATCAAGAAGGCCGTTGTGGTGTTTTTTATGGTGTCTTCCCGGCGGTTAAAGGTGAATAAGTCTCATTCCACTTGGGGAATGTTGCAGCCATCGCTGAGTCCAAGGATTTTTTGTCCGCGAGGACATTGGGGCTTAGACAAGTGAAGGGTTTCGGCACAGGGTGCGCCATCATGTATGGTCAATATCTGACTGTAGACCTCGATAGTGTTGGCTACCGTTTTGGATGAGGTGCTCTATGACATTCTTTAGTGCATAAAAGATGTTGGTAGGATGGCCCATTTCCTCGTGGTAGGTGCAATACTTACAGTTGTCTTTTGGCTTTTCCTGGCCAGGTCTGCGTTGGTAGGCATGGGATGATATCCCTGTGGTTGTTCCAGATATCTTCATAAGAGGTGGTAAGGGTGGTGTAGATTTCGTACCTGGGTGCATCTTATTTTGGTGCCTCCTTGTACTGGTTACTGTTGTATGGTGCATTGTTATATCGACTGCTTGATGAAGTGTGCTTAGGCTTCTCGGGGCTCTTACCGTATTGCTTCTCTTTCCTATTGCTGTTGTAGGTGGGTTTCTCTCGTGGTGTTCTTTCATTGTGCTGTGTAGGCTTGTCCCTATTGCCATCCCTGTTTCTATTATCGATGCTCCCGCTAGGGTTAATGATCTAGGGCACATTGACAGGATTGGTACTGGTGCCTGTATTACGACCAAATGTATCGTACTCAGCCTGGGCGTAGGCAGTCGAGGCGTTCAATAGGTTGTCATAAGTGGCGGGAGGGTTGACAGTGATTTGTAGTAAGAAATATCCTGGCTGAAGGGCCTGTTTGAATGCTGTGCCACTAGGGCTGGGTCGGGGGAGTGACATTGGGTGGCTTGCTTTTGCCATCTTGGAACAAAGTCTTTCAAGCGCTCATTGGGCCTCTGCTTGAGCCTGAATAGGTCAGGTGTTGTGCGATAGCCACTGCCGCACAAGATGAATCGCTGGAGGAACTTGTCCCTGAGTTCTTGAAACTATCAATAGAGTTGGTTGGCAGGTTGAGGAACTAGCGTAGGGCTTCGTCCGTTAATGTTTCTTCGAACGTCTGGCACGCCATTGTGTCTGTGTATCATGTTCTATGCAGCAATGATTGGAATACCTCGAGGTGGTGGTATAGGTTCCGAGTGCCGTTATACTTCTCGATTTTGAAGGGTTTTGCCACCTATGGGCGCTTCTTGGCCTGTATCCGAGGTGTGAATGATCCCATTTTCCCTTGAAACCCTGCCGTTATCGGTTGCTAATTGAACCTATTCTCTTCGTTCTCAATCCGTGCTTGTAATGCGGCAATGGTCTCGCTCACCTGGATTGGCAACCTTGTGTTGGAATCAGATGGAGGTACATCGGTAGAAGGAGTAGCTATGGCGGTGCCTGAAGTGCCAGCCATGTCGAGTACGGGCTTAGGTGGCAATGATACTCCACCAAGGGAATTGGGGAACAGAGGTGAATTGATGTAGACCACCTGTGGGCCTGTGCTTACCTTCCCTGGCGTAGGGCCTGCGAGAGTTCCAAGTGTTGCCTCGGCTGTCGAGGATGGAATGAAGGTGCCAGCGAGATCGATACTCGGGTATGTGGTTAGGAAGGCCCCCGGTGTATTGACACCGCCGATGGTAGGCATTGGAGTTTCTTGTTGACGAGCCCTGTCGAGTGTGTCATTGTTCGTAATTCTTCGTTGAAGTGCATAGCGAAGGATGTGGTTTTGGTTGGCCATGTTTTCCACCTGCTTGCGGGCTTTCACAGCTGCCAAGCGCTCATCCTCAGCCCGTGCAAGCAACTCCATGAGGTCGCGCTTGGCGATCTCTAGTGCAGTGGCGGCTTCTGTCATTACGACCGTGGAGGTCTCGCCGCTAGGGCTGAGGAAATCGAGGATACGCTGGATCTTGCGAGTAGCGTCCTTGCGCGAGTGGTCATAGTCGTGTGTATCGTGGGTGCCGTTAGTCATTGGTAGTGTGTTGTCCTGCCAGCAAGGGTCTGAGGGGACTCCTTCTAGCGCCAAATATTTCAGCTGTATAGATGGGTAGTCTAGTCCAGCAGAATCACGGGATGTCTCGTCACTATCGCTCTCGGTCTCGTTTATCTGGAAAACAGAACAGAGGTCAGAGGGGAAGACCGGGTGTGCCGGCCTTCAATGCTCTGATGCCTAAGTCAGTATCGTTATAAGACAAAGATAATGGAAAGCGATAGTAAACAGTTACCCCTTTATGATGTTGGAGATGGCCTTTTTGTAGAGGATTTGTTGAGATGTGGTTTCTTTGCGTCCAATGTGGGACGGTTGAGTTCCCGATGCCGCCTAAAGGGGTATCAGGATCTTTATGTAGGAGTATCTGTCATGTTCTTTGGTGGCTCGATGAGCCTTGTGTTTCCGATATTTGTGTCTGGGAGGTATATATACCAACATATTCAATCAGTGAAAACTAGCTAATGCAATACAAAATCTGATAATATCGTATCTACCTCATGGTCAAAGTCTAACTTTCATAACTTACTACATCTATTTTCAAGTTAGAAAGGAATGCATCCTCTAACAAAAGATTAATGGCTTGAAGCCTCTTTTAAACATGAATAAAGAAGAAGAACATGCATCAAAGAAGAAAAAAACTCCTTTAAGTGGATAAATAAAAAAAATAAAAAAACACTAGGAATGTTTGCTTATGTGAAGTAGGTGTAAATAGAAAGAAAAATATGTATGAATTTTTCCTAATAGAAGCTTATATTTTTGGGTTTATATCTGAATTTCTCATTATATAAATAAGTTGTGTAGGTTATTTTAGACTACAACCTAAAAGTTTTGTATAAATAGTCTTTTCTTTCAGAACATTTCTTTAGTTGTCCCTCAGAGACGCATGCGAGAAGTACCATGCATGCTTGCCACCCGCCCTTTCTTTGAAGCAAGGAAAAAAAATTACCTCTCAGTATTCGAATCAAAGTCTCTTTCCATATTTTGAAACAATAATTGATCCCGTCAAGAAAAAGATATCTGAAATTTTATTTGGAAAGAAAATACCTACATATAAGGAAAATAAGAACTACAGTTTGGGTGATGATGTACGCCAAGAGGGTCTTAGGCGTCATTACTTTTCAAGTTCAGTCCTTGGTCGTAGCTGTGTGCTGACTGATGAGTGATGATGTACACCAGGAGGGTCTTAGGCGTCATTACTTGTCAAGTCGGTTGTTCTGATTTAGGTTGGATAGGTGTAGGGTTTTTATTTTCTGCATTTTTTTAGTTTTGGTTTAGTTTTTTAGATGGCTCTGCTTTATGCAGACTGAATTGTACTTTGCAATGTATTATGAAGGATTTTCGAATCCTTCTAGCTTGACGGAGAGACGTCGTTAATATAATGGAACCTGATTCTGTTTCCCTAAAAAAAAAAAAAAAAGAACTACAATTTAGGTTACAAATTGATTTTAACTTGATATTTCAAATTCAAATTGATGTTAAGATTAAGAAAGATACTTAGTTTAGCTTTCTACAATCAGAAAGGCAAATTAGATATATCAAAAAAATGAGAAAAGCCTATTAACTATAGACATACACTCTATATGGAATGTTTTCTTATGCATGTGGAGTGGGTGTAAATTGAAAGAAAAATATGTACGAGTTTTTCCCAATAGAAGCTTATATTTTGGGATCTTGACCCAATGCCCAATTTTGAGTCAAGGTACTCCCACTTACTCCACTAAGAAAGTTTTACTCCCATTTACCCAATTTAAACATCAAATGACATTTTTACCTTCAATCTAATTAATAAACTACAAACTTCTCACATTGATCTCTCTCTCTCTCTCTCTCTCTCTCTCTCTCTCTCTCTTCCCCTTCCGAGTGGATTGAGCGAGTCACCACCATCTCCGTCACCTCGAAGACACCGAGTTCATCACCGTCTTCGCTGGA
This sequence comes from Rosa rugosa, assembly GCF_958449725.1. Classification (NCBI taxonomy): domain Eukaryota; kingdom Viridiplantae; phylum Streptophyta; class Magnoliopsida; order Rosales; family Rosaceae; genus Rosa; species Rosa rugosa. The sequence continues at coordinate 18,441,680 of NC_084824.1, read as the reverse complement.
TGGTGGTTGATGAGGCGGTTAGGGGTGGAGATCTCGTACCAGGAGTTGGTGGCGGAGCTGGGTGTCGAGGAATGGACGGCGGCTTCCATCCACGAAGGCCTCGCCGTTCCTTCACTCATAGTCAAGCAAGACCAAAACTGACCCGTTGGAGAAGTCACTCAACCCTTATAGCAACCGCAACGTCGTCACCGCCGATCAATACCAAGAGAGACAGGAGCTTTGATGAGCCGATGTCGCTTGGATCGCCTAGAGTTAGTAAGGATTTGGGGACGGTTATAAGCGGGAAGTCGTCCGGGTTCTCGAGTTTCGATTCTGACGGCGGCTCCAAGGGCCGCGACCGTCGGTGTCGTTGCCGCAGGGAGTGGGAAATGATCAGGGGATTGGGTTGAGATCTACGTCCGGCTCAGTTTCTAGTGGACCTTGTCGTTGTCTAGCTTCCACTGAGGACCAGCTAAATGTGCACGACCCCTGTCAATTTGGGGCTTTCAGTTGGTTTGGATTTTGGGGGTTTCGCTGTTTTTGATCAAATTGAGTTTCTGTGAATTTGATTCAATTGAAGGGAGTAAGATGTGCAGAAATGAACGGTTTTATTGGATTTGGTAGTTGTCAAAATTAGCCGCCTCGTCGATTTTGTATCCTCTAAGAAACAATTGGTTTTGCTTGTGAATTGCTCAATGATCATGCTTAATAGTTAGTACTGCTTCAAGTTTGGGATTTGATTTTGTTTCAAGTTGTTTTTCTCTTAAATTGATGATCAAAATAGCTGGATTGGACATCCGCACTTTTTATTGGGGGGCAATAAACTTTTTATCGGGGGGCCAATAATTTTTTCTTTGGGGGGCAATAAACATTTTATTAGGGGGCAATAATATTCTCCGGTGACCTATGAGATCTCCGACGACCTCTCTAGGGTCATTCGGCGAGGTTTCCGGTGACCAATGACGGGTGACCGGAGTCTCGCGACTGAGTCTGACGGCTGGATTCTCTCTCTCTAAGTGACAGAGAGAGAGGGCAAAAGCAAAATTGTCTAAAAAATAAACAAAAAACAGTAAAAAAAAAAACGTAATTAGATATTAGGGCAAAAAATTGTAACTTGTTGTTTAAGTACTCAATCTCTTAGAGTGTTTGGGTAAGTGGGATTAATTAACCCCAAATTTGAGTAAATGATCATTTTCCCTTATATTTTTTAGTTTATATCTAATTTTATAAAAAAGAAATCTATACTAAGTGACGAGAAATTAGGTTAGGAATCTTCTATATTAGTATGTGACCAATGTTTGCAAAGAGAAATTTTAGCTGCATAATTAAGCTACCATGCATACATGTTATTGCTAGGTGGTAGGTTTAACTTTAATCCATGATTATATGTGTTATTGACAGCTGAATGACGAATCTTTTCTATGAGTTGTTTAAAGATTTTGAACCATCCCAAGATAGAAATTTATGTCTTTATAATTACTTAAATAATTTGAAAATCTTTGCTTTCTGCTTGTATCAATCTTTTTCAATTTCATGAGTATGCATTGAATTTGTCTGATCAAATTTGCCTCTTAAAAATGCATGCCTCACAGCTTTGTCTGCTGATAAAGCTTTGTTGAAGTATTGATGAAGCAAAGCCAAGAGCCACCAATGACTGAAATAACATACATCTTAATTTTTACCTTTTTGTGGAGTTTATCCATGTATACATATAATAGTACATACTTTTTAATATGTTGTGTTTTCAATTTGTCATCTAGTCAAACTAAGAAAGAAAATGTACACATTTTGATGTTGTATGGATTTTGTACTCAAGATGTTTTAAGGGTTTTTGTTCATTTACCCAATTTCTAGATATTTTTTTCTCACTTACCCCATTAAGTTTTTTTAATTCCCTCTTACCCAAAACACTCTAAGGAGGTCTTCCTTAATACCCCATTAATATTTTTTTTTGGATTAAATACTTGTTACTCCTCAAACTTTTACCTGAAAAACAGTTTAATCCCTCGCCTTCTAAATTAAACTGGATAGTCCTTATTCTCTCTAATTCTCACACAACAGGTCCAAAACAGGCCTAAAATGACTATGATACCCTCATTTCATCTTTTTTTTTTTCAATTTTTCTCTCTTTTTTTTTTTTTTTTTTTTGGGGGGAGGAGAAGAGTTTTTGGGACTCCAGTTGGCTCCATTGAGCCCAGATCCAAATTTTTCGAAGTCTGCCTTGCCGCTGTGGTCACGGGTCACCTCCGACAAACCTGCCGCCACCGTCAAAACACCAGAAGTCCGACCCCACTCCACGGTCATCTCCATTCGATTCCAGGCCTCCAAAGCGAACGATGTCGCTCCAGCAGACGTCATCCTTCGTCCCCATCGCCCAGACAACATCAACTACCCGAACCTGCAGAAGGAAACCACCATGTCCACAAAAAAGAGAAACTACTGCATCTGCGGCAAATTGTCGCCCCAAACCCGATCTCGACTCCAGAACTCGGATCCTGCCACAGTCTAGAAGATCCTCAACGGATTTGAAAGGAGCACCAACGCATCACCAAAGCAAAAAGAAAGTAGAAGAAGAAGAATTAGGGAAGCACCATGGAGAAGATCTCCGCCGCCGCTTCCCACAATCCAACCAGAGAAGCGAGAGAAACAAAACCCCGTCCTCCTCGAAACGAAACCCCAACTGGAGTCTCAATTTTATTCCTTTCTCAATCTCCAGCTTCAAAGTCTCAATTTCGTCTCTAATGGCTTCGATTTGCTTAGACTCGTCGGAGTGAGCCCTCTCAATCTCTCCTTGGATCGTCTTCAACTCGGTCGCAAGCTCCATCCGCGACGTGCTCAAGTCCGCGATGTCGTTCCGGACCAGAGTCAACTCGGCGTTCATGGCGTCCAGGTCGCGGAGCTCGTCGTCCAACTTCAACGACCTGTCGTAGACCTCGCGCACGTCGGCGTACGTCGGCGTTCCTCTGGGATTTGATTTGGCCGGCGACGGCCTTCAGGTTGCGGAGGTCGCTCTGAGCGGTGGTGAAAAACTAGCCGTGAAAAAAAGCTCTGGAATTCCTTCAAGCTCGTGGGAGGGGCTTTGTAGGTAGTAGATTGGACGACAGGGACGTACCGGATATTTTGGGGAGGGGGGGCAGAGTTTTAGGGGTTTCGTTTTAGGAGGATAGAGAGAAAGAGCTGAGAGAGAGAAGTAGAAAAAATAAAATAAATAAATAAAAAGAGAGAAAGATTGAAAAAAAGATGAAGTGAGGGTATAATAGTCATTTTAGGCCTGTTTTGGACATGTTGTGTGAGAATTAGAGAGAATAAGGACTATCCAGTTTAATTTAGAAGGCGAGGGACTAAACTGTTTTTCAGGCAAAAGTTTGAGGAGTAACAAGTATTTAATCCTTTTTTTTTGTTTTTATTTTTTTTAATACCATTTTACCCTCACCTTTGTTATTTAGAGAGAGAGAGAGAGAATGTGTCACGCCCCGGATTTTGAATGATAAATTCAAATCCGAAACCTGAATAATTACAATTACAAAAAAAACCAAATCTCGAAACTTCGAGTTCATTATTACAATTCACTCTCACAATATATTATAAAGCTCAAATGAGCATAACACACCTCACAACTTACAATTGTTGTAAAACTCTAACAATTGCTCTAACCGCACGATCACCGTCCTGGTTCTCCTGTCCTGTAGGATTACCCGCTACACAATTTGAATAGTGTACCGGGAGTTGCAACAACACAAAACCCGGTAAGCTTTTTACAGCCAGTATGAGTAAACAAGAAAGAACTGTTGATTTATTAGATTTCAAGACTACCACAAACCCACGTTACTTTCTCACTCTCATATATATATATAGACACTTATGAGTTACTCTCAATTTAGCTCATAAGATCACTCACTCTCATATATATATGTAGACACTTATGAGTTACTCTCAATTTAGCTCATAAGATCCCTCACTCTCATATATATATATAGACACTTATGAGTTACTCTCAAATTCGCTCATAAGATTTCCCAACATTTGGTAGACAGACTCATATATATATATAGACCCTTATGAGTTACTCTCAATTTCCCTCATAAGGTTACCATATATATATTGACACTTATGAGTTACTCTCAATTTCACTCATAAGGTCACTCCACATTTGGCAGACAGACTAGAGCTCTAACTGAACGTAACCACTCGTCCGGCCACAGACGTGATTACGATTTAATACTATTAATAACCACCAGCCCGGTACGAGAGCGTGATTCACTAATAGATGCCATGGTCACCTCGTGACCTAGTGATCTCCACAGATCACAACAATTTATTGTTCCTCAACAATAAAACTCAACACCTCTCACAATATATTGTTTCTCAACAATAAACTCAATACCTCTCACAATATATTGTTTCTCAACAATAAACTCAATACCTCTCACAATATGTTGTTTCTCAACAATAACTCAACACAACTCCAACAATACATATTATTTCACGTAATAATATATATACAGACATTCACACAGGAATGTCTAGTAACACCAACAATAGTTCATATGATTGCAACAAAATAAAGCAATTAATTGTATTGGGTTCGTAATATGAACCACGTGAGGTTTACTCACCTCGATAATCCCGCTGCGTCTTCAATTCAGCTCAAAATACGATCCACAATCGTCCACCAACTCAAACCGTCAATCACCTAGTCCAATAATGATCTTGACTTAGCCAACAACTCAAATATGTAATTAAACGACGATCCAACGCTCAGATTCAAATTAAACGATGATCCAACGGTCGGATCTGAATTTAATGATGATCCAACGGTCGGATCCTCACGGATCGCCTTTAGGATCATCCTCCAAAATTATCACGAAGATCCAACGGTCAGATCTTCCTGAATCGCCTTTACTAACATCTCCACAAAATTATATGAAAATCCGACGGTCAGATTCTCACGAATCGCCTTCCGAATCACTATTTCTCAATTATACGAAGATCCAACGGTCGGATCTTCGCCCGTGACCTCACAAGGTCACCGGGACAGTCATACGATCAACATATCCAAAATTGAAGCAAAACCGATGGTCAGATCTTCACAGATCGTAAACCGAAGATAAACGTAAAAACGTTAAATAGTAACGTCAAAACGTAAATCCACTATTTATCAACTTTTTCTAACATGACCATGTTATATATCAAAACGCTCGTATGGATGCATAGATCATCGCCTAGATAATGAAAACTCGAAATATGGTCTGATGCGCCGCCACAAGCGGTGGTCAGTGGGCGGTCAACGCGGCGGTCAACGCCGGTCAACCACCTCAGATGGCAAAGTGACCAACTACAAACTGGTTCAAAATGAAAGGGTGGTCGACTTTCATACCTGGAGCTAAGCCTGGTTCGGCCTAGATCGTCCTAGATCAAGCGTTGAAGTTGGATTAATCTCGTGCGTCTGATCAGATTCCAGATTGAATCAGGGACGTCGAAATCTTCAACTCGTGATCTTTCACTCCACACTCCAAATCGTCAAGCAAGGCCTATATGGGGATGATCAGGGGGAAGAGGAGATCACGAAAATGGGGAGGATCGGCCCGTGCAACGCCGGCACGGCTGAGATCCGGTCGGGTCGGTTACTCCGCCTGGGGTCGCTTCGATCCAGCTCTGGGGGCAACGGCGGTGCAAGGCAGCGGCACCAGGCGACTGGGCGGCTTGCGGCGATCACAAGGAGGGCCGGGTCGTGGCCGGAAGACGCCGGAGGACGAAGATGGGTCCGGGTCGGGTCAGTCGGGTCGGCCGCGTGGGAGAGGAGAGAGAACGGAGAAAATGGGGGACTGTTCCGCAAAAAGAAATTGTTTCGTCCTTAAATGAAATTTCTGATTTTTTTTCGATATTTATAGAAAATTCCCAAATTTCAAAAGTTCATAACTTATTCATACGAACTCCGAATATTGCGTTCCACATGTCCACGAACTCGTATCGACGAGCTCTACAACTTTCATGAAGGAAGTTTTCCCAAATTTTGAACGTATAAAAAGTCAACTTTGTTGACCCCCTAAAAACGTTCGTTTTCGAAAATAAAATCGTTCGAACTAATTCCACACTTCTCCAAGCTTCGTACTCGCTCCTACTATCGTGAAATCATTTCTAAAAATCCACGGAATTTAATTTGGATTTTCCGGGGTATTACAGTCTACCCTCCTTAAAGAAATTTCGTCCCGAAATTTGAGCGTAAGTCAATTCCTCTCGATTAAGGTTGACCTAACTATAGAATCTCCATCTTTTCCAAATCTGTAGTAATCTACAAAGCCTCAGCCCTTTGTATAAAAATACATTCCTATGGCCACTAAATCCTTTCATCACAAACGTAAACGCACAACACAACTGCTCAACATCACTCCACATCAATTACACAAAATCATCACATGGATCATCTCATAGATCCTTACATAGATCTTCACTCTGTACTGGCATACAAGCACAGTAAACACTCCCACAAAGTGTTTCGCTACTCAATTAGCATCACGGTAAATCTCTATAGTAAAACTCAAGCATGCACCATTCTTCACAACAATAGAGATGCATCACTCAAAACAAATCATCCCCAAAAGCACGCCAATAAAATATGTCACCCAGTGACGATGACTTGGGCTTGTTCAATCCTTGGGCTAAGCACTAGGGCTGGCCATTTGGGCCTGAAGAAATCGGACCATCCACATTTCGAACCGGCCCAAACCACTTTGGGTTTAACATTTGGGCCTACTATTCGGGCCGAACAATTGGGCTTACCATTTGGGCCTACCATTTGGGCCTACCATTCGGGCTTACTATTTGGGCTTACTATTTGGGCTTACGATTTGGGCCTACCAATCGGGCTTACTATTTGGGCTTACTATTTGGGCTTACGATTTGGGCCTACCAATCGGCCCACCAACTTCCAGCTCGGCTACGGTATGAAATTGTACATACCGTATATACGTATGCATACCGTACAGATCGTATATACGTATGCATACCGTACAACTGTATATTCGTATGCATACCGTACAGACCGTATATACGTATGTATACCGTACATACCGTATATACGTCGTATATCAAGCATATACGAGATCCAAAAATATTTGTAAGAGGTAAGGTTCGAACTCCCGACCTCAAACACGAAGGTTTTGCTCCCAACCACTGAAGCAAGAGCTGCCTTCATTAATATATGCTCACGTGTTATATTTATTATGTCATAAGCGACATAAATAAAATAACGGGGGAGGCAAGGTTCGAAACCTCAACCTGCTGCACGAAACCTTTGTCCCCAACCACTGGAGCACAAGCTGTGCTTAATATAATGTGTACAAATGTTATACTTATTATGTCATAAGCGAACATAATAAAAATAAACGAGAGGCAAGGTTCGAACCTCTGACCTCTTGTACATGAGCCTTGCTCTTCAACCACTAGAGCACCAGCTGCTCTCGTTACTATCCATGCAACTTCTTTTATTTATTCTATCATAAGCGATAGAATAACAACAAACTGTCGGTACACTCCACGTGCCACGACACGTCTCTTCCGTGATTTACGGAAAGCAAATCACTTTCGGCTAAAGCTGTCTGCCACAGCGTCTCGAGGTTCGGCCTGTCCCCTTACACGCTCAACACGCGCCAACAGCTTTTCCGGGTTTCGGGGCGACTTTAATCCAACGCGTAGAATGAATCACAGGAATCGTTCATCCAACGGTGGAGATCTGCTCACCTCGCTCTATAAATAGGTGCATTCTGGAGAAAAACTGTTCACTCCAAAAGAAAGAAATTTTCTTCCGAGCTCAAGTCTTTCTCTCTCAACTCTTCAGCCTTTCTCTTCTCAAATCCTTTCTTCATCAATTTCAATCCTTCTCTTCTGATCTTCTCTCCCATCTAGTTGATTCAATCCCATCTTTCCTCTGAACTTTCAGATCTTCAATATTTTCCTCCAAATCTTCAATCCTTCTTTCTCAGATCTTTTCTTCCATTTGAAGATTCGATCTCATCTTTCCTCTGAGAATCTCAGATCTCCAATCACCAGTTCAACAACTCCAATCCTTCTAACAAAATCTCCCTCAAACACTAAACCATGTATTCCTCGATTTCCACATCCTCTCACCCCATGACCCAAGAGCCACGAACTCTGCAACTAATGGAGCTCCAAACCCCGCAACAAATGGAACCACAACAACAGCAACCAACAGAGGAGGGAGGAAACACCCAAGCAGCTGGAAGTAGTGCCAACATGGATTTCTGGCGAAGCCGTACCAGGTGGATTCCTACTCCAGAACAAATAAGAATCCTCAAGGATCTTTACTATGTCAAGGGATTTAAGTGCCCAACTACAGAGCAGATTCACGAGATCTGTCTCCAGCTGAACCAGTATGGGTATGTTGAGGGTAAGAACATTTACTTTTGGTTCCAGAACGTCAGGGCTCGAGAGAAGCAGATGAATAGGTGTAATCAGGCTGCTCCAGTGCCCATGAGAACTAGTTCTCTTGGTACTGGTAGATCCATTGATCTCAATTTTGGGTCCACTGGTTCTACTGGTGCTGGTGGATCCATCGACATCAATTTTGGGCCAGCTGGTGGATCCATTGACATCAATTTTGGGTCCACTAGTTCTACTGATGATGGTAGATCCATTGATCTCAACTTTGGTTCCACCTATTCTACTGGTAATGAAGGATTTATTTACTTAAATTTTGTTTCGTATTCTTCCTCACACTTCAACACTAATACCAGTACAACTCTTTTGGCACAACAGGAGGACAAACATCCCTGCAACAACGAGGAGGAGATCACCAGGAGGTTCAAACTCTTCCTCTGTTCCCCGTGCACGGCGAGGACGTCTTTGGTAACCTGAAGACTACTTCCGAGGAAGGTAGTGCACATGATTACTATTTCGGTGGCTCAGGCGGTTACAACAGTGGCTCAAACGTTTCTCTTGAGCTCAGCCTCAACCCATCCGGAGCTGCTGACTAGGCTTAGTATAGCATAGTCCTCGCTTTTTTTTTTCTTTTTTTTTTTCTTTTTTTTTTTGTAATATAAACTCAATAAGATGGTGTGCATGTTTTCTTTCCTGTTTGTTTAACCAACAACAACACCAAGGATCGAACCTTGGTCACCCAATACTGTTTTCAAAACCATAAACAACTCTACTGCACACATCTTTCATAATGATGCAATAAAAACAATCACTCAAAAAGAATCCAACAATCAATTAAGTCGCATCGAGGTCTAGCTAGTATCCTCTGAGTCAAACCAAACACAACAATTTCATCGATAGGATTAGGGATTTATAAAGCTAAACACATCCTGAGTTAGCTAGGAAAAACCCACGTCTTTAGAGTTACTCTTACAACTCTTATAGAATCTCGATAATTCCATCTATCAATTGCTTCAACAAAAACTCACCACAATTCAATCCCTAACATTTAGCGATTCAGAAATCAAATCAAACTCCATATCACATAGTAATTCACTTGAACCACTATGGATACCTAACAAAATCACTAAAATCAATATCCGAAATTGCGTTTAACTATAACACCTAAAATCAATCACCAAAGGCACACACTCTCATCCAACATCATTCACAAGAACTGATTCTAACTCTCCCAATTAATTACACCAAAATCAACTCCATTGCAAAACTTTAAGTGTCCCGCCTACTTAAACTTAAAACACACCACAACTTCAAATTCACTGCAGCCCATCTCCATACTACGATCCAAAACTTAAGAAAACTAGTTCACCACACAAAGGCCACAAAATTCAATTTCATTCACTTGAACAAAACTATATTCACAAGTCACGGTCAGGTCATCAACCCATGGTGTTCAAATGAATAAATTTCAAATCCAGTTTTCCTTGTGAATCGTAACGTATCGTTCCAAAATGATGCAAGCAACATCAACCACGTATATAAGACACATCTCGCGAACTCAATTCAAATTCAGAATCACCAAAACTACTACTAATTCCAATTCTACCAACAATCTTGATTCTGAAGGAATTATAGTACTCAACGACAACCCAAAACAATGGTCTCTCATCTCTAACCATCGAGCACAAAATAAAATTCTTGTCTCGCACCTTAAACCCTGCTTAACAACTTACAAGCACAAGGAAGAAGTAACCGCAATAATTCCTTCCCTAACCGCAACACTACTCACAACTCCACATGAGTCAAGAATCTATTCAAGAACATTAGTATATTCAACTTAAAAAGGCAAAATTACCATCGATTAATACTCGTATCCACATTACAGACAAGCATAGGTCCACACCATGCCTTCAACCAAACACTTCAACAATCAAAAGAACCTCATTTCCATAAAACAATCCTCGTTGACTTAACAGAGTTGAATCAAGAGGTTCCTATTCCTCAAGGATTGTAACTCGCGGCCACTGAACTTATTCCCATACGAACCTACAAGACAACTGTAAGGTTCTAAGTACAACCCCTTCGAATATCCATCACCTAAGGAGTATAGTATGCTTGGCTAATACATGTATAACACTTAAAACACAGTATAAGTCAAATACAAATTCATATTAACCAAGTCAATACTATAGGGAAGGTATTCACGTTCCCTAAACGACCTAGCGGCCTAAACAACTCCCAACACTCACGCATACCCAATGACTTAGCCAATACCAAAGAGCACACGATGGGGATCCGCTGCAGACGGGCCATCACTCGGAAGGTATTGACACATCACCAAATATGCACCTTACGCTCTGATACCAAACTGTCACGCCCCGGATTTTGAATGATAAATTCAAATCCGAAACCTGAATAATTACAATTACAAAAAAAACCAAATCTCGAAACTTCGAGTTCATTATTACAATTCACTCTCACAATATATTATAAAGCTCAAATGAGCATAACACACCTCACAACTTACAATTGTTGTAAAACTCTAACAATTGCTCTAACCGCACGATCACCGTCCTGGTTCTCCTGTCCTGTAGGATTACCCGCTACACAATTTGAATAGTGTACCGGGAGTTGCAACAACACAAAACCCGGTAAGCTTTTTACAGCCAGTATGAGTAAACAAGAAAGAACTGTTGATTTATTAGATTTCAAGACTACCACAAACCCACGTTACTTTCTCACTCTCATATATATATATAGACACTTATGAGTTACTCTCAATTTAGCTCATAAGATCACTCACTCTCATATATATATGTAGACACTTATGAGTTACTCTCAATTTAGCTCATAAGATCCCTCACTCTCATATATATATATAGACACTTATGAGTTACTCTCAAATTCGCTCATAAGATTTCCCAACATTTGGTAGACAGACTCATATATATATATAGACCCTTATGAGTTACTCTCAATTTCCCTCATAAGGTTACCATATATATATTGACACTTATGAGTTACTCTCAATTTCACTCATAAGGTCACTCCACATTTGGCAGACAGACTAGAGCTCTAACTGAACGTAACCACTCGTCCGGCCACAGACGTGATTACGATTTAATACTATTAATAACCACCAGCCCGGTACGAGAGCGTGATTCACTAATAGATGCCATGGTCACCTCGTGACCTAGTGATCTCCACAGATCACAACAATTTATTGTTCCTCAACAATAAAACTCAACACCTCTCACAATATATTGTTTCTCAACAATAAACTCAATACCTCTCACAATATATTGTTTCTCAACAATAAACTCAATACCTCTCACAATATGTTGTTTCTCAACAATAACTCAACACAACTCCAACAATACATATTATTTCACGTAATAATATATATACAGACATTCACACAGGAATGTCTAGTAACACCAACAATAGTTCATATGATTGCAACAAAATAAAGCAATTAATTGTATTGGGTTCGTAATATGAACCACGTGAGGTTTACTCACCTCGATAATCCCGCTGCGTCTTCAATTCAGCTCAAAATACGATCCACAATCGTCCACCAACTCAAACCGTCAATCACCTAGTCCAATAATGATCTTGACTTAGCCAACAACTCAAATATGTAATTAAACGACGATCCAACGCTCAGATTCAAATTAAACGATGATCCAACGGTCGGATCTGAATTTAATGATGATCCAACGGTCGGATCCTCACGGATCGCCTTTAGGATCATCCTCCAAAATTATCACGAAGATCCAACGGTCAGATCTTCCTGAATCGCCTTTACTAACATCTCCACAAAATTATATGAAAATCCGACGGTCAGATTCTCACGAATCGCCTTCCGAATCACTATTTCTCAATTATACGAAGATCCAACGGTCGGATCTTCGCCCGTGACCTCACAAGGTCACCGGGACAGTCATACGATCAACATATCCAAAATTGAAGCAAAACCGATGGTCAGATCTTCACAGATCGTAAACCGAAGATAAACGTAAAAACGTTAAATAGTAACGTCAAAACGTAAATCCACTATTTATCAACTTTTTCTAACATGACCATGTTATATATCAAAACGCTCGTATGGATGCATAGATCATCGCCTAGATAATGAAAACTCGAAATATGGTCTGATGCGCCGCCACAAGCGGTGGTCAGTGGGCGGTCAACGCGGCGGTCAACGCCGGTCAACCACCTCAGATGGCAAAGTGACCAACTACAAACTGGTTCAAAATGAAAGGGTGGTCGACTTTCATACCTGGAGCTAAGCCTGGTTCGGCCTAGATCGTCCTAGATCAAGCGTTGAAGTTGGATTAATCTCGTGCGTCTGATCAGATTCCAGATTGAATCAGGGACGTCGAAATCTTCAACTCGTGATCTTTCACTCCACACTCCAAATCGTCAAGCAAGGCCTATATGGGGATGATCAGGGGGAAGAGGAGATCACGAAAATGGGGAGGATCGGCCCGTGCAACGCCGGCACGGCTGAGATCCGGTCGGGTCGGTTACTCCGCCTGGGGTCGCTTCGATCCAGCTCTGGGGGCAACGGCGGTGCAAGGCAGCGGCACCAGGCGACTGGGCGGCTTGCGGCGATCACAAGGAGGGCCGGGTCGTGGCCGGAAGACGCCGGAGGACGAAGATGGGTCCGGGTCGGGTCAGTCGGGTCGGCCGCGTGGGAGAGGAGAGAGAACGGAGAAAATGGGGGACTGTTCCGCAAAAAGAAATTGTTTCGTCCTTAAATGAAATTTCTGATTTTTTTTCGATATTTATAGAAAATTCCCAAATTTCAAAAGTTCATAACTTATTCATACGAACTCCGAATATTGCGTTCCACATGTCCACGAACTCGTATCGACGAGCTCTACAACTTTCATGAAGGAAGTTTTCCCAAATTTTGAACGTATAAAAAGTCAACTTTGTTGACCCCCTAAAAACGTTCGTTTTCGAAAATAAAATCGTTCGAACTAATTCCACACTTCTCCAAGCTTCGTACTCGCTCCTACTATCGTGAAATCATTTCTAAAAATCCACGGAATTTAATTTGGATTTTCCGGGGTATTACAGAATGGAAGAGAGAGAAACCATAGGGGACTTCGCCGGAGTCTGGTCACCGGCCGCCACCCACCGGATTTTTCTGAAAATCTCACCGGAAAGGTTTATTGCCCCCAATAGACGTGTATTGCCCCAATAGTGGGGCAATAGAGGTCTACTGCCTCCCAATAGACATCTATTGGCCCTCTATTGGGGGCAATAGACGTTTCAATTACCGAAATGAGAACTAATCTTCTTAAAATTAGATAAATAAAACTTTGATTAGAGAGAAAAAAAGAGGAAAATACATAAATTCAAAACGTATATTACCCCTAATATAATTTTTTCTTTCTTTCTTTTTTCTTTTCTTTTTCTGGGCCTTCTGTCCCATTTTCCAATAAACCACATATTAAGATTATAAACCAACGAACAAAGCTTATAAACCACAACTCTCAAAGCGGGACCTATTTTGGGATAGTGGCCCACACTTTCTTCAACATTTTGGAAACCTTCTGGGACTCCTGCAGCTTCTTGGCCTTGGCGGCTTTGGCAAGGAGACAAAGAGGAGCATAAACTTCTAAACTGCTGCCAACCTGAGCGGCGAACGTGACCGCTGCTAGTTAATCTTGGGCTCTTCCTTTTCTCTCTCTCGCTGCCAACTCGATTGAGCTCCACAAAAAAGAACAGAATAGATCAAAAAGAACAGATCAAACCGATTCAAAAGCCAATATATTCAACTGAATTGCACAAAAATCCAAATTCAAGATATTACTCTACAAATTAATCATTCAATTACAAAACTAAGCTGAATCCAAAGCCGTACCTCCTCCGGTAGCATCTCAGAGGGAGGCGGCAGAATCAGATCGTCCGATCCGGTAACGAAGATCGACGGCGGAGATGGAGCCTCTGTCAGCGGCTGAGCTGCAGCGAACAAGTTGTCTACTACTACGGAGTCATGCTCGTAGCGGAGGTAGTCATCATCGTCGGAGTCAGAAATTTATAGTAATTTGGCTGAGAGGGATGAGGGATGAGAGAGAGAGAGAGAGAGAGAGAGAGTTTCAGATCGAGGAATGAGAGGGAGATCCTGATTGTGTGTATTGGGTCAAGGACCCAAATTAAAATTATAAGCTACCATTGCAGCCAATCAGCCATATATGTTTCTAGTTATATACAAATGTAGGCCAATAATTAGCTTTTGAAGGCATCATGCCCTAATTTTGTTAGCCTAAGGCTAAGACGTACAGGTTGGGAATCTTGTATATTATTAGTTATCGCAAAATGTTTTCATGGAGAAATATTGGCTGCATAGCTAAGCTGCCATGTCATTAGCAGTTTAATTGATCGATCGATGGATCCAGGATTAACTGATATAGAGTTGTGAAACATTCAAAATATTCCAAGTCTGGAGTTTCTGTCTTAATTAGAATATTGAATGGCCGGCCCAGCCCTTGAATCATCTTTTGCTTTCTTCATGATAAATATATATCGACCTCTTCAAGTTCTTCAAAAACATTGGATTTCAGGTCTTCAAAAACAAAAAGTAAGATTAGTTTATTCTGGTCAAATTTTCCTTACTGATATGCTTGCATGCTGGGTAGCTTTTTCTGCTGATAAAGCTATGGGGAAGACTTGAAGTATTGATGAAGCAACCCAGGCCACTAATGACTGGAAACAATATATATATACACCAAACGTATATACTTTTTATTAATTGCTTTGTGGAGTGTGTACATACGTATGTTTCATAATTTCATTATTACAATCAAGTGACTTCTTAGTCGAGAGTGTGTGTGGTTTAGAAATCAACAACCTTGCGAGCCGCCGTATCATATCAAGGTATATATCAATAGTTACTTGACATTTCTTTCATTGTGTTACATTGATTTTGTCACGCCCCGGATTTTGAATAACAAATCCAAATCCGAAACATGAATTAATACAACTCACATAAATACAACCTGAATTTTTTTCTCAAAACAACCACACCTCACATCGCTCGATATTACATAAACCAAATCTCAAATTTGTTTATTACAGCACACTCTCACCAAATTATATTGTAAGGCTCAAATGAGCATAACTCACCTCACAATTACAATTACTGTAAAACTAAAACAAATTCTCTAACCCGCACGATCACCGTCCTGATTCTCCTGACCTGTAGGATTACCCGCTACACAATTTGAATAGTGTACCGGGATTGCAACAACACAAACCCGGTAAGCTTTTGACAGCTCGTATGAGTAAATGAAAGGATTGCACGATTTAAAGTAACCAAATCGACTCAAGCATAAATTTAACTCAAGTATTTTCTTTGCATAATAATTGAAGTGTACAACGTCACTTCAAGCATCAATCAACTCACATCTCAACATGACTACTCAAAAACAAACAACTGTTTACTCAATATATACTCACAGGCTTATGATTTATTTATATAAATCATCCCATGCAGTATATTATACTTACAGGCTTATGATTAATTAGATTAATCACCCCATTCAGTATATCATACTTACAGGCTTATGATTAATTATATTAATCACCCCATTCAGTATGTCATGTCATACCCAAGGGCATATGATAACTCGTTTATCCCCCAAGCAGTATGATGGCAGACAGACTAGAGCTCTAACTGTATCGTAAAGTGTCACCTGGGCCAAGGTTCACCTTACGAATGACTGCTTTTCTCAATTCACTCGACTCCTCATTTAATTCATCTCAACGACTCAACTATCGCACTTTACTCAATTACCCATTATCATAGACAACACAACATCTAAGATAAATCACATATTCCAAAGGGTAATGCTCAAAATATAACTCAGTAAATTACACCATCCAATATATATTCCACGTAAATATATATATACGTAGTCACCCACACAAGAGTGACCACTAATACCAACTATAGTTCACATGCAATAAAATCTAGAAATTCATTTTTATAGTTTAAATACATTTTACTTACCTATGGACCGTAGTCGATCAAGTCCATATAATTTAAAACAAATATTTATTTTCATAAAACAATTTCCACAATTTCTCAATTAAATAAAATCACCGAATTTCGGTTCGTGAATGAACCATGTGCGATTTACTCACCTCGATATTCCCGCTGCGTCTTCAATTCAACACAATACACACCGAAACCGCTCACCCAAGGAAGACCGTCAATCACCTAGTCAAACATGACCTTAACTTAGCCAACAACTCAAAAACATACTCAAACGACAATCCAACGGTCGGATCGAAATTAAATGATGATCCAACGGTCGGATCCTCACGGATCGCCTTTAGGATCACCCTCCAAAAATCATCACGAAGATCCAACGGTCGGATCTTCCTGAATCGTCCTTACTAACATCTTCACAAATTTATACGAAAATCCGACGGACGGATTCTCACGAATCGCCTCCCTAATCACTGTTTTGCATTTATACGAAGATCCAACGGTCGGATCTTCGCCCATGACCACACAAAGTCATCGGGACAGTCATACGATCAACATGTTATAATTTGAAGTAAAACCGATGGTCAGATCTTCGCAGATCGTAAACCGAAGATAAACCGTAAAAACGTTAAATAGTAACGTCAAAACGTAAATCCATTATTTATCCACATTTTCTAAAATAACCTTGTAATATATCAAAACGCTCGTATGGATGCGTAGATCATCGTCCAGATAATATAAACTCAAAATAAGGTCCGACCCGCCGCCACAAGCGGAGGTCAGACGGTGGTCAACGCGGCGGTCAACGAAGGTCAACCACCTCTGATGCAAAAGTCGTCAACTACAAACTTCTTCAAAATGAAAGGGTGATCAACTTTCATACCTGGAGCTAAGCCTGGTTCGGCCTAGATCGTCCTAGATCAAGCGTTGAAGTTGGATTAATCTCGGCCGCACGATCGGATCCTAGATTGAATCAGAGGCGTTCAAAAAGTCAAACCTTGATCTAGCGGTCTACACTCAAAATCGTGATGAAAGACTTACATGGGGATGATCAGGGGGAAGAGGAGATCACGAAAATGGGAAGGATCGGCCCGTGCAACGCCGGCGTCGACGTTTTCCGGCCGGGTCGGTTTCGCTCGTCTAGGTGTCTTCGATCCAGCTTTCGGGGCAGCGGCGGGCCAAGACCACACCGGAGGGCGTCTGGGCGTGGAGCGGCGATCACGGTGGTGTCCGGGTCCGGGGCTGGAGGACGCCGGAGGAGGGCCGTTCGGCCGGGTCGGGTCGAGCGGTTCGGCCGCGTGGGAGAGGAGAGAGAACGGAGGGTTTCGGGGACTGTTTAGCAAAAATTAGATTTTTTCGTCCTTAATGAAAAAAATCAGAAATTTTTCCTATTTATAGAAAATTCCCAAATTTCAAATATTCATAACTTATTCATACGAACTCCGAATATTGTGTTCCACATATGCACGAGATCGTATCGACGAGCCCTACAACTTTCATGCAGGAAGTTTTCCCAAATTTCGTATGTATAAAAAGTCAATTTCCACGAGCCCCTAAATAACGTTCGATTTCGAAAATTAATCGTTCAAACTAATTCCACAACTTCTCCGAGACTCGTACTCGCTCCCACTATTGTGAAATCATTTCTAAAAAATCCACGGAATTTAATTTGGATTTTTCGGGGTATTACAGATTTTATGCTTATGTCCAACAATAGTATTTCCTCGAGGGACGCTTTGAGTGTTTAGATGATTTCAACTTTAATAGCCCAAACAATTTCATTCATAGATCAACCGGCCGGGTACATCAAGATCATATACTTACCGAGAATCCAAGCAATTTCATTTGATCCCCTCCAATGCAGCGGAAAAAAAAAAAACATAGAACTTACTATAGGCTAAATATTAAGCCTAATTAAGTAACCTGTTGAAGTAACATGCACCTTCAAATCCTGAATAAGGTGCGCATCTAACACAAAATTTCTTCCTCAGCAAGCAAACTATGGATTACACATTTAGCTTCGTTTCAAGCACTATAGAAGAGAGACTCCAGGTATCCAAAAGTTAAGGGCAACAAGTTATAAGTAGCTGGGAATAAGCGAATGATTAACATTAGTTTGAAGACTACAGGAGATTGGGATATCGAGCTAGCACATTGCTTAGCAGTAGCCATTCTATGGATGGACATACATCGCCACCTCTCAAAAGGACGACCACGATGACCATAGATCGGCTCTAATTCATTTTTGGCTTTTGCTTCCTTATCGCTTTCACAAGCATCGCCTCGATCAACTTCATACTCTATAAATATGAGTTACAGAAACCCGAAAATTTGTATTCCAGGGTTCCTTGCATAAATCTCTATTTCATCTGTGAATTATAATTTATACGATCCAGATGGTTGAAAACCTAGAAAAGCTAGCTTTCAAGAGATGAATAAACCCAAGAAACGTACACATTTCTATATAAGCACCTGATCGACACCAAAATAATCAGCAGATCCGAATCTGTTTGGTACTGAAGGGAAAATTATCAAGGAAGTCTAGTGAGCTAGGATGGTTGATGATCTTCTGGAGTTTAAGGAATTTGATAACGTGTGGGCTCATCTTTAGGAGTAATTAAGATCATAGACCTATATTGGTCCATGCCATGGATTTGTTGAAGTATGATCCCAACTTTATAAATTATTAAAAGCCCAAATACCTTAATTAGATGCAAGGTGTGTTGATGTCATAATTTGGTTCGACAAATATTTTTGACTTTTCAACCCATTCCACGTGGTACGCGTTGAAATGTCAAAGAGTCCACATAGGACTCTGACCTTTCAACGCACTTAAACCTTTCATCAAGAAAGAAAAGATAACCCTAAGATGGAAATAATCATGACTAGTGAGATGCCTCACTTTGGTACTCCAAGTCTTCAACCTTGGATCTCCACCTCTTAAGTCTTGGACGGTCACAATGTGATTGACTCACCATCTTGGATGGCAAGGCAAAAGCATATCACGACCTCACTACTAGAATAGCACAGTCCAAAGGAACCAAGAGTCTCAACCCCCAAGACCAAGAGTTCGACCCCCAAGCTTAGAAGCCTCGACCTCTAAGGATCATGACCACGAGCTCCAAGGCTAAAGCCTCGACCTCCAAGCTCACGCACATGTAATCGTCATGAAGAGACATGGAGCACCAATCAAAGCAAAATCTCACCAACCATGCCACGTGTCGAGTTCCGACATAAGGCATGGCCTAAGAGTAATTCCAGGAAAAGGGAAGCTTGGATAGGCGACACCTGTCTCTGACCCTTCACCAACCATATCGGACCACATGGTGGTGACACCTGTCACCAACTCTGTCAAAGCCATCCCTTGGAGTGTCAGCAAGCAGAAGGTATTGGCTGACACTCCGATTTTAGGGAAGAACCCATACTTTGTCCTTTCCATCTCAACCAAACCAGACCACATCGTGGTGACACCTGTCACGTACCAACTCTGTTAGCCCATCCTGGAGTGTCATTAGGCAGAGATTGGGGGGCTGACATCCCGATTTTATGGGATTGAGCCATGCCTTTCCCTTTCCACGTCAACTCTCTTCTCCTATAAATACCCAGCCTTCACAAGGCTGAGGAGAGGACTTGAACTCTCTTTTCTCTCCCAAAGCTATGCCAAAAAAGTCCTTTCCATAGAGCCCCGCCAACTCGAGGAGCTGGAAGCCCAACATCAGGTGAAGGAAGCCCGAGGCAAGCCAATCAGTTTCACCCAAGAAAGAAGCTTGGAAGCCCAACATCAGGTGAAGGAAGTCCGAGACGAGACTATCAGTTTCACCCAACAAGGAGCTTGGAGGCCCAGCATCAGGTGAAGGAAGTCCGAGACGAGACTATCAGTTTCACCCAACAAGGAGCTTGGAGGCCCAGCATTAGGTGAAGGAAGTCCGAGACGAGACTATCGGTTTCACCCAACAAGGAGCTTGGAGGCCCAACATCAGGTGAAGGAAGTCCTAGATGAGACTATCAGTTTCACCCAACAAGGAGCTTGGAGGCCCAGCATCAGGTGAAGGAAGTCCGAGACGAGACTATCGGTTTCACCCAACAAGGAGCTTGGAGGCCCAGCATCAGGTGAAGGAAGTCCTAGACGAGACTATCAGTTTCACCTAACAAGGAGCTTGGAGGCCCAGCATCAGGTGAAGGAAGTCCTAGACGAGACTATCAGTTTCACCCAACAATGAGCTTGGAGGCCCAGCATCAGGTGAAGGAAGCCCGACGTGAGGCTATCAGTTTCACCCATGAAAGGAGCTTGGAAGCCCAACATCAGGTGAAGGAAGTCCGAGACGAGCCTATCAGTTTCACCCAAGAAAGGAGCTTGGAAGGCCAACATCAGGTGGAGGAAGCCCGACGTGAGGCTATCACTTTCACCCAACACGGGAGCTTGGAAGCCCAAGACCAGGCACAAGACCACCGAATCCATACCTTCAGTCACAAGAGGTGGACGACCAAGGCCACACATATAATCAAACTAATCGAAGGAAGAGATAGGCCCACTTCAAGAAAGCAACCCCACTACTTTACACTTGGATTTCAACGGAACTTCCGTTGACTCGTTGATGCCGAAATCGGCACCAACAAGGTGCATGCAGTGTCACTTTTGAGTGTTTCAATAGCATAGCATTCATCAAATACCCACTCCAGCCCCTTAATTTCCATATGTATATTTCTTATTATCATTCGATGCTCTAAGCTTTATACGTAAGAAATCTTTCAATTGAGAAAATCCGTCGACCTGAGACATGAAGAGAAATTATTAATGCGTCATGTTCATTCTTTGTTGCTTTTAGTTTTGTGCTTGGCAATATTGAACTAGCCTTTTTCCATATTAGGTATAAGATAACGTGGAATCAATTCCAACACACAATAGATAGACAAGGTGAATATATTTGCCTATCTAACTTTTGGAAATGGAAGAATACAAATTATTAAGTGCCACATATGTAATAAAGATGAATGAGTATCATTTTCTTTTGCGCGCGTTTCTTTTTCCTTCTGAAATTTAGAATCTCAAGTTAAACACATAGGGCGGTAAGGGGCAATAGTAAGGGATGTAGAAGTTATAGGACTTATAGCTTTAGCCGATAAGAAATATGTAGTACAAATTTGGTAGAAAGATAAAAACTGAGGTTTTATTATAGGCAGTGTGGTTATAGTATCAAGAGTTTAAACTAGGACTGGGCAAAAAAAGACCATAGAACCAAAAAACTGATCAGAATCTTCCGGTTCGATCCGATTTATTACGAATTTTCTAAACAAATTAATCAAAGAAAACTTTTCAGTTCGAGCATGAACAAGCCTAAACCGGTTCGGACTCGGGTTTTAATATTAAAAAATAAAAAATACCGTTGGAACTGATATGTTAAAGTTATTTTATAATTATATTTTACTGCAAGTCATATCCACTCATATCTTTAGTGGGCAAGTCTATACTATAATTATAGACATGCCCACACAAAATCGTTCACCCCACATCAAATCATTCATTTACAACGACTCTTAACTTTTTATTTCTCTTTCCTCCTCTTTCTTCTTCTTTCTTTCTCTCTTTTGCAACTCATGGCCGCCATAATTATATGACTTTTTCTTCGCCATAATTATATGGCAAATTTAAACAGCTTCTCTTCTTCTTCTTCTTCTTCGATCTTCTTCGTTTCTCTCGTCTGCAACTCTCCTTTCTCTCTGCTGCAACTCATGTCCCAATAATTATATGGCTAATTGTAACAACTTCTCATAGATTCAATGTCCAAACTTTAAACCCTAATTAGTGAAAATAGCCATGCAAGCAAAACGACAGAAATGTACGGAGTATGTAATGTAATGGAGCATACATTTCTAATTTTTTTTTTTGGGAGAATGAGCCTACATTTCTAAATTGATATGATAGTTATCTCATAATTATTTTGAACAACTTCGTATATTCTCCGTAATAAGAACACCAAATGATGATGATGAGATTATGTTTAGTGGGAATAGAGATTCGATCTCAGGAGTAAGTTTTTTTTTTGTTGAAAACCCAGAAAAATCGAAAAGGTCAAATATATTGGTATTTAATTGCGTGTGATGGAACAACACTAATTAGAAGAATATATATAGGTAGCTAGCTACCAAATCATGCATATCGATCGATCCAATGTATAAGTATAGCCATGATATAAGAATATGATCCATTTTGATTGACAAGATTTTTTGTGAAATGCATGGAACATTAAATTCCTGCTATATAAACAACGTAATATATTGCTGCAGAATTTCAGAGGTTTATTCGAAAGTGTAGGTGACACATTTACATTTAAAACCCTCAGAATCTCATTATAAATGCCACTAACATTTGTTTTACTAAACAATTAAGAATCTACCGATATTCATAAATATGTTATTTGCTAGTAGATTTTGCTTTTATTTCGACTTTCACCCTAGCCTCTGGAGGACAAGATTTACACTTTTTTTGTTTCACTCATTTTTGTTCTGGCTTCGTCTTAAGTTGTTTGTATTAATTTTTACTATAGTACATATTCCAGAACTTATGATAGTTCTTTTATGGTATATGTTTGAATATTTCCATCCATTTACATCTCAGTTAATCTCACTTTAAATGTCCAGGTCTCATGATCAAATACAAAAAAGACATACATTATCGTTTTGAGCAATGCCAAATTGCCATTAATACTTGTATAGCCGACCAATCTAAATAAGAGAGGAGCAATTTAATTGATATATGTGATACATAAATTTTAGTTCTAAAATTATTTATGTTGGAAACCCTAGAATGTATGAGATAGTTGCATTACTTTGAACAAGAGCACAAAAAGATGCTCAACTCGTCTTGATATATATATTAAATACATAGTACACAGTACTTCAACAAAAAGTGAAGATATATTGTAGACTCAACGTGATCCATGTACTTATATAATTAATTATAACCACAGTTGAAATTAGTATACATCATAAGCCGCTGGATGCAAGAAGAAAAGGAAAAATACAAAAGAGTTAAAACCTCAAATATTATTTTAAGGACATATATAGTAGTACTATTAGGGCTGCTCATCCATGCATGGTATTCGGACTACAGCCATAGAGCTCCAGCATCTTTTAGCAACTTCTTTAGGGAGCCATTAAGATGAAGGGTCATGATTGTGTTGGCAGATCCCACAAATTTCCCCCCAATGAACACCGCCGGAACCGACGGTTGGCACCCTAGTCTCATCAGAGCCCACTCCATCTCCTTCCCTCTGGACTCCTCGTCAAGCTCGTAGATTGCAGGGCTTACGCCTTGCTCATAGAATAGTCTCTTGATTGCATGCGACATGCAGCATGAGCTCTTGCTGAAGATCACCACAGCCTTCTGTGACGCCAATTTCGCTACTCGGTCCATTTGAGTTAATCCGACTAAGAGGTATCCAAATTTGAAATAATGCCAAGGGTTAGCTAATAAGGATGGAATGTGATGAAGATGCAATTCGGGTTTTGGATTGGAAGGCAAGAAATTAGGTGAGAATGTGAGGGGAAATTGGTGAAAGTGGAGAAAATGTAGGCAATGAAGGTTGTGGGTTTAATAGTTAGTAGTTGTAGAAGCTGGTTTGGTTATGGAATTGGATGAGTAATGAGCATGTATATATAGGCTAAGCCAAGTCCCAAATGGGAAGTTGGGGATCATTTACATATTTTATGCATACTTTAATCCAGTAGAGAAAGCAGAATGTTCCTCAAGATATATGGATTGATTCCCGAAACTACCCTTGATGTGAGACCCTTGCGTGCTAAGAATCTGTGATACTATAGAGATAAACCAAACATGGCCGAAAGTGGGTTAAGGAGGGATTGAATAATATAGAATTAATTGGTGTATGATGCATTAGAATTTTTGTTGTGGACGAAAATGCCCCTTTTTACAATTTAGGGGAATGTCAACTTCGGATATAGTGATAACGTGGTAGGAGGAGAGTGTTGGATGAAGACGCGCACGAATAGTTGCATTTATCACAGATTCACAGATGATGAAGATGATTTGAATTGGGCCAGGCATGCATCAATCACTAAATGGCTTTAAAAGGTGGTTTTTTTTTTGATGATGTGTGAGTATAAGAATATCGATTCGAATTGAGTAGCTAGAGGAGTGAGAGAGATGGCACACACACTCTCTCTCTCTCTCATTGTGTCTGTCTAAGTCGAATAATCTTTTATGGGCTAATCTTAGAGTTTATTTGGCCTGCAGTTTCAATATGCATCACATTATTTCGCCATCGATTTACCCAATATTGAGTGAAAGCTCTAGAACGAGCTTGAAGAAACTGAGAGAAACCGAGAGAGAAAAGTAGAAATTAACTTTTGTATGTATATGAAGCAATTAACCGAGTTGATTACAATGTAATTAGGGCAAGGTATTTATAGTAAACCCAATCAACTAACTATCGTAACAGAATTACTACAAGGCCACTATCATCTAGCCACGTGTCAGGATAAGCTGAAGCACATGCATACACTGTGACAACCTAAAGGTAAGGGTAAAAGTTAAATGTAACTATGTAATTATAGTCTTATAGGCTAACACCCCTCCTCAGCTTGATGGGGAGACACATCATCAAGCTGGACGAGCTTAATTGAAGAGGAGGAGTGAACTGAAGATGAGCGAGAGTGAACTGGAGAGAAGCGAAGAGGTCCCGACATGAGATTATTCCAGAGATACACATGCTGAGGAGAACATAATCCTTTGGTAAAGAGATCAGCAAGTTGCTCAGAAGTAGAGACAAACTGTAGTCGACTAGAGCCATCTTTCACTTTGTCTCGTGTGAAGTGAACGTCGACTTCAATATGTTTGAGTTTGGAGTGATGAATCAGATTTGCAGCAAGTGTCAAGGCCGAAATGTTGTCACAGTGCAAGGTAGGAACAACAGCTAGATCAATATGCAAATCTGTAAGAAGATGCTTAAGCCATTGTAACTCAGAAGTAGTATCGGCCATGCTTCGATATTCGACCTCGGTAGAGGAGCGAGAGACAGCCGTTTGCTTCTTGCTACACCAAGAAACAGGTGAGTCATTAAGCAGAATAACGAATCCTGTAGTAGACTTCCAGTCGTTTGGGTCCCCTGCCCAATCTGCATCACAATAGGCCTGCAGAGAAATTGGAGGACCAGAAGAATCATTAGAATCCCTCCTGAAGGTGATACCAAAATCAACGGTACCCTTCACATATTTGAGAATATGTTTAGCAGCGGCAAGATGAAGATCAGTGGGGCAATGAAGAAATTGGCATACTGAGTTGACGCTGTAAGCTATGTCCGACCTCGTGAAGGTGAGATACTGAAGGCAACCAACAAGACTACGAAAGAGAGCAACGTCACATAAAGTTAATGGAGTGCCATGATCCTTGAACAACTTAGTACCTGATTAGCAAGGAGTCAAATGAGAGTGGCAATCCTCCAAACCAGCCTTATGAATATGCATATTTATGTTGAGAAACGAAGAGACCAGTGGGCAAGTATTGAATTTCCAAGCCAAGAAAGAAATGAAGATCACCTAGATCTTTCATGTTAAACTCATGTCGTAGAGCAGTCTTAATGTCAGAAATCAAGACTTCACTATTTCCAGTGAGAATGATATCATCGACATATAATAACAAATAGGCTTTGGAGGAGCCCGAGACTAGAATAAAGAGAGAAGGATCAGCATGAGAAGGACAAAAACCAAGGGAAGGAAGAAAGGCAGTAAACCTTTCATTCCAAGCACGCGGGGCTTGTTTAAGTCCATACAAAGATTTGTGAAGCTTACAGACATGAGTAGGGAAAGTAGGATCAACAAAGCCAGCAGGTTGAGCCATATATACCTCCTCATTCAACAGACCATGCAAAAAAGCATTTTTGATGTCAAGTTGGTGAAGTTTCCAGCCACAAGCAGCAGATAACCCAAGAATAAGCCGAACAGTTGTATGTCAAACAACAGGAGAAAAGGTTTCATCATAGTCGATGCCATACTCTTGGCTAAACCCCCGGGCAACCAAACGAGCTTTATGCCGAGCCACTGAGCCATCTACATTTCGTTTAAGTTTAAAGATCCATTTACACGAAACTAAGTTTTTATCGGGTGGAAGTGGAACAAGTGTCCAAGTTCGTTGATTGATCAAGGCATCATACTCTTCTTGCATAGCAGACTTCCATGCCGGGATTTTGAGAGCTGTTTTATAGGAATATGGCTCAATGGCAGCAGGATCACAAAATGATGAGTGAACATACAAGAATGCCTTTTTCTTAAAGATATCGCGCTTTGCTCGAGTAAGCATACTGTGATCATTGGATGGAACATGAGCAAGACCTTCAACTGGATGAAGGATATTCCATTCTGAGACTTAACTAGAGTGTCTAGTTGGAGAACATTCAAGAACCACAGATATTCCAATACCAGGCTGAGAGCTAACATTGACAGAGCCATTGGTTTCATCAAAACAAATGAGTGTATGCAAGGCTGGATCAAATACATTACCTGATGGACTAGCAATAGTAGGACTAGAAATAGTAGCGGACCGAGATGCAGCATTTTTCAGTGAGAGAGTAGCATCAACTATAGTAGTAGCAGTAGGAACATTGGAATGATCAATGTTAGTGTGAAGGGAGGAATCACTAGGGACAGGATGTGACTGACCTTTTGAAGAAGATGTAGTAGTTGTTGTGGTGTGTAGGACAGATGTTGAAAGAAGATTCTGCGTGTGGGACTGAGTATGATGTAGACAAGATTGAGGTACCACTGGAGCAGACTGTAGCATAGGAGGCTTGCACTGTGAATAAGGAAAACTTGATTCATCAAAGAAAACGTGCCTTAATACAATGTATTTACCTGTCTTCAGATTATAGCAGATATACCCTTTATATCCGGCAGCAAAGCCAATGAAAACACACTTGCTAGTCTTTGGTTGGAGTTTATCAGTTCTATATGGTGTCATAAGAGGGTAACAAGAGCATCCAAAAACCCGTAGTATCTCAACTGATAGAACTTGATGATATAGTTTTTCAAACGGTGAACACATTTGCAAGGTTGAGGTTGACATCCTGTTAATAAGGTATGTGGCGAATGTGCAAGCATGATACCAAAAGGAAGATGGAAGAGAGGCAGCTTGCAACAAGGTAACGGCAGTTTCCCGGATGTGTCTATTCTTTCGTTAAGAGGTTCCATTCTGCTCTGGGGTGTAAGGACAAGATTTTTGATGACAAATGCCATTTGTAGTCAAGAAAGACTGAAAGTCCTTGCCAATATACTCCCCTCCCCCATCACTGCGCAAAGTCTTAATTGAGGTAGAGAATTGATTTTTGATAAAAGCATATAGAGTTTTGAAGTATGAGAGAACCTCATATTTATTTTTCATAGGAAACATCCATGTATATCAAGTACAATCATCAATGAAAATTACAAAATATTTGAATCCATCGATAGAAAAATGAGGGGCTGGCCCCCAAACATCAGAATGGACAAGCTGAAAGGGTGTTTCACTCCCAGTAACAGAGGTGGGAAAAGGTAACTTGTGGAATTTTCCAAGTAAGCAAGCTTCACAAACAGAAGGCTCAACCAAAGTCTCACTAGGTAGATTACACTTATTTAGCATAGCTTTAACTACTTCATTAGAATGATGCCCAAACCTCTAATGCCAAAGATTATTCTTGATCTATTGTCCAACAAATGCTGATTTTGGAGCAGACTTAACCAAACCAGTAGAGGTTGCAGATCCAAGCTTGAGTGGCAAATAAAAAGGAATGGGATACAAGCCTTGTCTACTCAGTCCCTGGTACATAATTCTTCCCAACACCTTGTCCTATAATATACACATGAACTCATCAAACCAAACCGAGCAATTATTCTGTTTGCACAATTGATAAATGGATAAGAGATGAGCAGCAAGCTCAGGAATCAATAAAACATTGTCAAGTTTAAGGAGGCCAAGAATAGCATTGCCAATGTGAGTGATATTTAACCGGTTACCATTACCAACTTGGACCGTGTCTGAGGCAGAATAAGGAGCAACATTGTTCAAAAGCTGGACTTCACTAGTCATATGATTAGTAGCTCCCGAATCTGCAAGCCAAAAGTGAGGGGAAGATGTGGAAGCAAACATTGCAGCATTGGTGAAGGGAGGTTGTTGCTGTTGATTGGGAAAACCAATGATGTGATAACACCGATCTGCAGTGTGGTTCTTCCTCTTGCAATATTGGCATTCAACACCAGCAACACTTGTAGGAGATCCTTGATTAAGTTGTTGAAGATTAGAATATTGGCTAAGTGTCCTGCATGTTCATGCACCATGACCAACCCGTCCACAAAGTTGACAGGAAAGAGCATTACTAGAAGCCATAGTATTGTCAGTAAAACCACCAGTGTTATACTCATTGTGAGAGACACTCATGCTACCACCTCTTCCACCATTGAAGCCAAAGGTTCTCCTAGCATTGGTCCAGCCCCTCCCTCGGCCAGCATAGAAACCAGCTACTCCAAAAGATGGATCAAAGGGCGAGTAGGCAGGAAACGGTGAGAAACCATAAGGGACTGCAGGTATAGGAACATAAGTGGCCTGAGATGAAACTGGTGTGACAAGACTAGAGGGAGCCGGAGAGAGAGGGCTGAAACCAGGAGGAACAGAGGGTGAGGAACTCTGAGAAGAAGTGGGAGTGGAAATGGGTGTTGTAGGTGGTGGTGTGAGAGTGGAGCTTTGAGCAACCATGGCAGTAAGTGGCACAGATTGAGTTTCAGTCTCAATATCAATTTCAGCAGCCTTGAGTAGTGTCTTCAATTCTCCCATAGAGCAACTCACAACTGAGCACGAATAACTGTTTTGATAGTAGCAAACTCAGCTAGTAGCCCCCTCAACACAGTGACTACAATGTCCTCATCATCCAGGAAAACACCTACAGTTTCCAAGGCATCCCGAGTTGCTTTGATCTTGTCCAAGTAGGTCTCAACACTATCAGACCCTTCTTTAGACCCTGAAGATTAGACTTAAGTTGGAGGATATTTTGTCTATTAGGGGCAGCAAACTTAAGCTTGAGATTAGACCACATTTCCTGAGCGGAACGACTACCCACAACACATGACATAGCCACAAGGCTCAAGGTTTGGCCAAGTATATTCACAATACTCTGATCCTAAGTCTTCCAAACCACATATTCACAATTAACAGACTTAGAGCCATCCTCCGATAGGGTAAATTGAGGTGGACAAGGGGTAGTACCATCAACAAAGCCAAACAGATTTTGACCACGCAAAAATGATTCAAGGCGGAATAACCAAGTAGGATAGTTCGATTCATCCAAAAGAATACTAGGCAAGTAAACAGTAGTCTGAGTAACAACCATGAGTGAAACGAGAACAGATCTAGGGTTTTGAAGCACAGATCTAGGGTTGTAGAGGAAGAATCACAACACAGAACCAACAAGAAAGCGAAGCACAAATCTAGGGTTTTGAAGCAGAAATCGAACCACAATAACAGCAAGAAATCGAAGAAATAAGCAAGACAAAGCTTCGATGAGTATGAGAGACTAGCAGGAACTACAAAACCAACGCAGGAATTGAAGAATCGAAGAGAACTTAGCTTGAAATTGAACGACGAAATCTGACGAACCAAGACCACCGCAAACCAGCTGAGTGAGCTAGAACCAACAATCGAGACCAAAAACCAGATGCAGAATCGCCAAGGCTCTGGATACCATGAAAGCTCTAGAACGAGCTTGAAGAAACTGAGAGAAACCGAGGGAAAAAGAGAGAGAAAAGTAGAAACTTTTGTATGTATATGAAGCAATTAACCGACTTGATTACAATGTAATTAGGGCAAGGTATTTATAGTAAACCCAATCAACTAACTATCGTAACAGAATTACTACAAGGCCACTATCATCTAACCACGTGTCAGGATAAGCTGAAGCACATGCATACACTGTGACAACCTAAAGGTAAGGGTAAAAGTTAAATGTAACTATGTAATTATGGTCTTATTGGCTAACAATGAGATCATCACTGATTATGTTTGATAGAAAATCAATCATTAAATGATCTTGTTTAAACAAATAAATTGGAGACGAGTGGGAAGTCGGAACATATAAATGGAACCTCATTTCTTGCTGTTAATTAGTGCGCAAGGGGACTTGTCTTTCAGCCCTCCCATAGTGCAATGATAATATTCTCTCATATATAGGTACAGATTTTGATTTCAAAAGATTAAGGTGCAACTTTTGCTGCCTGAAGTTTATCCTGGCTTTCTTTTCTTCTTTTTCTCCTTTCTTCTTCCTTCCCTCTTTTTTCCCCTTTTTGCTGTTTTGTTTCTGGCGATTCTTCTCTTCTTCTTTCTTTTTTCGTTGATTTCCTCATCTTCATCTTCTGCTTTTTTCCTCTTCTGACTTTTTGTTGTGTCTTCTTCTTCTTCTTCTTCTGTTTCTTCCTTTTCTTCATCTTCTGTTTCCTCCACTTGTTGCTTGTATGTTCTTCTATTCCCTGTGCTCTTCATCTGCCTTATTCTTGTATCTTATGTTGTAGTGTTTCATTAATTTGAACTGTCTTCAGTTGAAGTCTGTTCACTTGATGCCTCTTGCCTTGATTCCTTAGATTGGAGCTCTTAACTTCTTCCATGTGCTTTGGTCTCACCATTTTGCGCATAAAAGAAAAGCAAATTCATTATTGGCTATTCATAATTGAATTACTAACCCCCAATTAAACTTTTATTGCTCCCCAATAATCCTCCTAAGACTTTCAAAATCAAGAACATTTCATTTTCATAGATTACTGCCCCAAATAAACTTTTATTGCCCCCCAATAAACCTCCTAAGACTTTCAAAACCAAGAACATTTTCATTAATTTTCACAAGTTATTGTTACTCAATAAACACAAAACTATATATATATATAGTTAAGATTATTATTTAATCTGAACAATTAGTTGTTATATGATCTAATGGTCTAGAATCAGAGTATAATTTTAACTATAATTTAGGTGGCCACGAATCCACCCCCATATATATATATATATAAAGACAAGATTTCACAGAATTTCAAACATGCAAACCCTAGATTTCTCATCAACGAACTCAATAAAGCAAATTTAGGCTAATAACAACTGTAAAACACAAATATATATAATCAATTTTATAAAATACTTCAAAATCTCAAAATAAAATCGGAGATTGAAATTTTACCTGTTTTGATGAATCCGAAGTTGGAAAATCGTTGAACCGAAGCCGCTTTTGAGGATTTGAACCGCCGGCGGTTCAAATGAGTCGTGGTTTGGGGGGGGGGGGGAGAGAGAGTTGAAGAGAGATGGTGAGTGAATTTGAAACGATTGAAAAAAAAACTGACGCGGAATTGGGTTTTGATCTCTTAGTGGCAGTTTGTAATTATTTTATTTTTATAGCCTACAAGTGACTTTTTGCGTTTAAATAGAGTGAGTGGGAACCCTAATATGTTAGTGAGGTGAGTGAGAGTGTTTGTGCTATAATTTGGACATTGGGCCAAGACCTTTTTTATTTTTTACTTTTTTTTATTTCTGTATGGGATAAGCATATGAATAGTTTAGAGCTTGCCAATATGATTGTGGTAGTGAAAGTAAGGGGCTTTTTTATTTGCTACGGATTGTCTTAGATTCAAAATATGGTTGCAACATTAATTTTTTTTTTTTAATTCTTTCTTCTTTTAACATTAATTACTATTGTGGTAGTGGTAGCAAGGGGCTTTCTTATTTGTTAAGAATGGTTTTTTTTTTTTTTTTTAAATAAAGGGCTAGTGCGGCTGCCCTCAAGCCTTGATTAATGAAACTGTTGAATACAAGGGGGGGGGGGACATTAAGCCTAAACCCCTAATAACAATAAGCATCTAGAGTATTTCCCGAAATAATATCATAAACCTCTATAGAAGACATGTATTGTAACAAGCACCAACTAGCATAATTACCATAAACCCAGCTTTCCTACTATGTTGCCGCTGGAGGATAAATCCGACGACACTTAGCTTCACCCTGCTACTAGGCGGTAGCGACCATTTGACGAAGCAAGGAACTCGCCACCTACCTAGTGCAGACAAGACACTTTGAGTGCAAACACAGACACATAGCCTGACTAGCCCTACACAACAACTATAGGGACTTATTGCTCGTAGATAGTGCAAAACAACTGTACTTACATGAGCATTTGCCAAGCATAATTAGCTATAATGAGCCACGCTCATGCTACCGCCAGCGGTACCAACAACCACCGACAGTGGGACCTACGGAAACACAGTTAAGCAGGCTATCACTTGAGCCCCGGCTCACCCCCAGATCACCGCTGACGCGCCGCGCTAAGATCGCCTAGCCAAAGCATCAAAAGCTGGGGACTAAACCATATCAGTTGACAGGACCCGCCCCGAATTTCACTCTGAAATCCGAAGTGGACCTGCGGGGCCCACCTTAGAAGAAATTTTGCCAAAAATTAGGCAGAACTTCCTCTAAAGTGGACAACCCAAAACCTGTAGAAAGAGAATTTACACTTCTAAATCACCCATCCTTATTCTCCTGGAGCCACCTTGCTCCCCCAAACAACATCAACCAAATTCACAACACACAAATCTCAACTTAACAACCTTAATTCCGCAGGTAATCAGAGCAATTCTAATAGAAAGGTAAATGAGGAAAACCTAATTCAAGGCAATCGCGGAAGCCATACTGTTGACTATGCCTCGACTCCATGTACGCCCGACCTCAACTAATTTCTCCTGCACACTGGGCATTAGAAACCGAAGGGCCCAGGGGAAAGTACATAAAAACGTTAGCGTGAGTGGACAAAAATAAACAATTTAAAACCAAAAGTATTTTATACTTTCCCACATTTATTTCTTTAAAAATCCCGATGCATGCAACAATTTAAAGAAACACAACTTTAGTTCAGCTCAAGAAAACCGACTAGCCCCGCTAGCCACAACCAAGCAAAGAGGAAAGAACTCTGATACTCAAGAAAATAAGCCCAGCCTCGCTGGTTAAGGGAATCGGACTAGACCCCGCTAGCCCAGCAATAATATAATGAGTAGGGGAAGATGATAGCCATACGAATAAGCCACTCAGGCTTGGGTGATAGCCTCCCAGGCTAAAGAACTCCCATAACTCCCGTAATATACCCTTACGCCACTAAGTGTAGCGATAGGATACTGGGCTACAGAATTACTGTCACAGAGACAGTAACCTGCGCCACAAAGGCGGAAGGGCTACGGTGATCCCATCACCGCGCCACAAAGGCGGAAAATCAATGCTAGCATGATAAAATCACCCCTCAGTATGGCACAGGGAAACATAACCGAAAACCAAGTAAATCCATAAATACATAAGGCTTCCCCAACTCTCGCAAATGAATTTCCAACGACGTGTCCCACACGCCAAGAGTATCATCATGATTCGAAACAAAACCAATTCCAAAATCATCATCGAGGCATTCCCAATGCCAAAACCGAAAGTCGATAAACAACTAAGAAATAATTCCATCGAAATCTCATTTCGAAAATCTTTCAGAGATCTCAAATCGGTGAATGAAAAATAAATATGAAATTCCGGAAATCACCTCGGAAAAGAATTCATTGAAATCACAATATCAGAATTTCAAATAATAATTATAATCAATTTCTGAAAATCAATTCATATTCTCAAAAACAACTCATAAATCCAAATCCGAGCATAATAAGTTCATATCCGAAACTCATGAAAAATCAATATCAAATTATAATCCAAGACAAAATATCATGCTCGATAAATAAAACGATAATTAAATAAACCAATAATTTCAAAATAAATGCATGCATCATTTACTTAAAAACAAAAGTCCACTCACAGTACTATTCCGACGATCACGTATACGAGTTCCTTCATCGAGCCAGGGCTCGGTACGACATCCTGTACACGATTATATTCCGTGAATAATTATTCAACAATTTAATATAATTCCTAAACTCAATTCCTCATAAATTACATCTCCCATTCTCCTCGGATTCAGCCCAAATTATACCACTAATACCAATTCGTTAATTTAAAGGTTCCAAGGCAGAACCGAGAGATATCCGACGGTCGGATTCTCGTAATTCGATAATCGAAACCCTAAACTTCAAAAATTCATAATTAATTCCAAGTTTCTCCAAAAATCACCAAACTTCACATACAAGCTCTACAACATTTATAGAATTTAATGGGCTAAAAACTGGAATTAAAACACTGCCCTACACGCCTCCACGCGCCACCAACAGTGGCGGCGCGTGGGCCCCACGCGCCGGCGGCCACCACCTCCGATGGCCACCAAATTTGGACAGTAGCATCTACTCAACACACCCAACCATTCATTCAACTACAACAAGTTCCAATTTTACCTGAAAGAGCTCCAATTCGGCCGATGAACACAAGCCCAGAAATTTCTCAAGAACCCTAAAATTTCAATTCATCAATTCGACTTCTACACAACAAATCGTGACACAAGGCCATAGGGGAAATGATCAGTGATGAAAACCGAACATTCGATGCCAATTTTGTGGCCGGAAACGGCCGGAATCGCCGGAAATCGATGAAAGTTCCGATCGGCTACAGTAACCTTCACAGCTCAATTCCTAGCTCCACCGGTCGAGCCACCGCCAAACACCACCCCAGGC
Source organism: Rosa rugosa (assembly GCF_958449725.1). NCBI lineage: Eukaryota > Viridiplantae > Streptophyta > Magnoliopsida > Rosales > Rosaceae > Rosa > Rosa rugosa. Next base: position 18,406,639 of record NC_084824.1, on the reverse strand, counting down.
GTGACAAGGAGGAGGAGGCGAGCCTGCCGGTGCCCGGATTCCGTCGTGGGTCGGCCGGAGAAGGAAGAAACCGGAGGGAGAAGAAATCGGGCCGAAGAGGAAGAAAATGTCGGGGGAGAAGAGAGAGAAAAGGCCGGGTAAGTTTCCAAAAATGGAAACTTACCACAGTAACTTGGCTATTTATAGAAACTTACCATGAACAGTAACCGTAAACAGTAACTTTACTATTTCGCTTATAACTATCGCATACGAGCTCCGATTTTTACGAACCACATATGCACGCGCTCGGTTTAACGTCCTCTACAACTTCCATGAAGAACATTTTCCTAAATTTTGACCCGAACAAAAAGTCAACTTTTAGGGCCACTAAAGTTGCTGAAAAAGAGTAAAAGTAAAACAAATTACCGTTTACTGTCCAAATGACTAGTAAACCGATGAATTTGGGTTCGGGACGTTACATCAGTCCCACATCGAAAACAAGGAAGAGATCAGTCTCTTACCCACCTATAAAAGGTCCACTCCTCTCTCCTTATTAAGGACGCAGTTACTACTTACCTACCGTTATTCTGTCAACATAAATACATTGACTAACTTAGGCATCGGAGAAGAGAAGACCGCCCAGCGCGGCCTCCCTCTGACGCCTTGTGTATTTTACTTAACAGCTAGCGGAAACTCTTAAAATATCACAAGTAGTGGTCCGCCCACCGGACCAACGTTAACCGAGATTCAGCCACCGCGAAATCTTAGACATTAACATTGGCGCCGTCTGTGGGAACCCTCAAGCAAAAGGCCATCCCACCACAACAATCACCATGACTAACGGTAGAGGGGGAAATGCTGAAGAGTAGGCGGACCAATCCGCCAACCCCCATCCCACCAACCTCGCGACTAACCTTAACCCAGCGGGTAACGTTAACCGCTCATTATTCAACACTCCGGTCAACCCTAGCGTGGAACCCCAAGATAGGAGCGTGAGAAGGAGCGCAGGGAAAAGGCTGAGGCCCAAAAGCAAGTGGCCACGCTGATGTCAAGATTCGACGAACTGAAGAAGGCACTGGAGGCAACGCTAACCCAGCACACATCGAGCAATCGCAGAGTACCAGGCGTAGCCGACCCAACGCCGGTAGATTGGTACCTGCACCAATCATACAGATGCAGGTATCGCTGAACCCATCAGAGCTACTGGGAATGGGTCCACCTCCCCTACCCCGACTAATGATAGAACAAGAGGCGGAGTCACAGCCACACACTAACCGGTCCGCAGCCAGGGCTAGAACTGAAGGTAATCCACCTGCCCCCAGGCAGGAGCTGGCGCAGCAGAACCTCCAAGCGGGGCCTGCTAGCGACACAACCGCCCTAATCCTGGAAAGGATGAAGCAATTAGAACAAAGGCTAATCTAGGCAGAGGCAGGCGCCCCAGCCCCAGCGCCAATTCCAAATCCGCTCTTTGCTTCCAGGCTAGGGCCATTCACTGCTAGGATCCTGCAGGCCGTCCGACCAGCACATGCAAAGACGCCAAAGATGCCACAATACAGGAGGCATGACTGACCCCTTCGTCCATATGGACACCTTCAAAAAAGTCACTAACAACAAGAGATTTGATGACGCCACCCTCTGCCACTTGTTCAACGAAACGTTAGATGGTGAGGCAATGAATTGGTTCTTTGAGTGCCCGCTGGGATCCATCGACTCATTCCACGCACTATCAAAAGCTTTCCTATCACGGTTCATCCTGTTGGCCGCCGGACATCACAACACAAGTCAGTTGTTCAACGTCAAGCAGGGCACAGAGGAAACATTGAAGTCATTTGTCACCAGGTGGCGAGCAGCGGCGTCTCAGTGCCACGATCTTGATAAAACAATGGCACTGGCAGCCTTTAAGCAAGGACTCCTAAAGGGACCATTTCTCTATCATCTCAATTACAATCATCCAAACGCCGTAAATGACCACGTCATGAGCGAGGCCGTCATCCATGCACAGGCGGAGTTCATCACATATGGAGAAACCTCACCACCACCGCCAACGCCAGCAAAGTCCACTAAACCCTCCTCTAGCAAGCAAGAGAGTGCTAACAAAACCTCTGCTACGCCGCCAACTGATAAGAAGAGAGAGTGGCAACAAGGCAACTACCAGAGCAAGCGGCAAAAGGACCAGCATTTCCACAAGGGCAACAGCTCATCCCACGGTGTACTTACATAGCCATTTGCAAGCATAATTAGCTATAATGAGCCACGCTCATGCTACCGCCGGCGGTACCAACTCCCGCCAAAGGAGTGACCTACGGGGACACAGCCAGGCAGGCTACCGCCCGAGCCCCGGCATACCCCCAGATCACCGCCGACGAGCCGTCACGCGCCGCGCCAAGACAGCACCAGAAGCTCCATAAGCTGGGGACTGAAGCACATCAGTCCCACATCGAAAACATGAAGAAGATCAGCTCCTTCTTCACCTATAAAAGTTTCTCTCCTCTCTCCTCATTAATTACGCATTTACTACTTACCTACTGTTACTTTGTCAACATAAATACATTGACTAACTTAGGCATCGGAGAAGAGAAGACCGCCCAACGCGGTCTCCCTCTAACGCTCCTTTGTATTTTACTTGACAGGTAGCGGAAGCTCTGATAACATTACAAGTATCGATCCGCCCATTGGATCCGCGTCAGTAAAGTTTTAGCTACCGCTGAACTTTAAACATTAACACACGGGGATAACCGTAACAAACAGACGGAGTCCTCCCAGCGGTTCGCAGTGTTTACAGTCCTCACGGCCCCGTATGAAGAGAGATACGACCAGTGCCAAGACCAGATCCCACCACCTCCCCCAAGAAAGTACCCAAGGGTGGGAAAACCAAGAAACACCAGCAAGTGGTGCAAATACCAAGAAGACAGCGGTCACAACACCAACAACTGCAACGCTCTCAAAACGGCAATTGAGACTTTGTATCGTGATGGTAAGTTGGAATAGTTCAAGGTGCGTCAACCGCCACCTGTGGTCGCCAACATCGAGCCCATGCTCCACATCAACACCATCGACGGCGGTGCTCCAATCACCAACATGTCTCATAAGGAAAGAAAGCGTTATCCACGCGCTAACCACTCCAAAGAAATTTGCAACATCCGCTATGAGAGATCCGCTAAACTACCAAAGTCTGGGTGGGAGCCCATCACCTTCTAGGAGGAAGAAGAGCGCGGAGTACACCTCCCCCACGACGATCCATTCTTGATCGACGCCATCCTCAACAAATGGTCCGTGGGAAGGGGTCCTCGTTAACAGCGGATCCGCTGTCAATGTCATCTTCAATGGCTGCTACAACCAGCTCCAGCGGAATAGGAAATTACTCCAGGATCACGAGCCCTTGCTCAGTTTCTCCGGTGACGTCACACAACCACTAGGTTCTGACTACATGCACCTAGTCATTGGCGCTAGCCCATGCACAGTGGAGATACATACAGAGTTCATCGTCGTCAACTGCTTCAGTTCGCATAATGCCATCATTGGTCGACCGACGCTCAACAAGCTAAAATGCATCATAGCCGGATACACGCTTCTCATGAAGTTCCCTACACCCAACGGGACAGGCTGCATAAAGGGAAGTCAACAACTGGCACGAGAATGTTATTCAACAACTGTGGCACGGTCAACACGTAGCCATGAGATCCTAACGGTGGGAAACCATGTGCCGTTGACAGATGCAATTGAAAATCCTAGGGACGACGAGGAGAAATATGTGAAAAAGGAACCTGTCAACCTAGAAACATTCTTGAGGGTTATCAGCATCTCCGACGAGCACCCTGAGAGGACGGTCCGCATCGGCGCTCAGCTAGCCCCAGAGATTGCGGCAGAACTCACTCAATTTCTGCTAGATAACGCCGCCGTCTTTGCATGGTCTCTCGTTGATATGCCGGGTATCTCCCCTGAAATCATCACGCACAAGTTGAGCATCAAGCCATCTTTCTACCCAGTAAAGCAGAGGCGAAGGGCATTTGACGAAGAAAGATATCGTGCAATAGGGGAAGAGGTCGCCAAGCTCCAGGGCATCGGGTTCATCCTCCAAGTCAATTATCCGCAGTGGATTTCTAATTTGGTCATGGTTAAGAAACCTAACGGAAAGTGGCGGATGTGTGTAGACTTCAAGGGTCTCAACAAGGCATGCCCCAAGGATAGTTTCCCGCTACCCCGCATTGACCAACTGGTGGACTCAATGGCGGGACATGAGTTGCTCAGTATGATGGACGCCTTCTCAGGATATAATCAAATTAAGATACACCCCGGCGACTAGGAGTGCACTACCTTCACAACCGACAAGGGCCTATACTGCTACAATGTCATGCCCTTCGGATTGAAGAAGGCTGGGGCAACATACCAGCGGTTGATGAACGCCATGTTCGCGGAACACCTTGGAAAAATAATAGAGGTCTACGTGGACGACATGTTGGTCAAGAACATCAAGGCCAGCGGACACGTGGCAAACCTCCGAATCATATTCGCCATTCTGTTGGCCTATGGTATGCGCCTCAACCCAGAAAAATGTTTCTTTGGCGTCACCGCTAGTAAATTTTTGGGTTACATCGTCAGCGAACGAGGCATAGAGGCTAACCCTGACAAAGTGTAAGCCATCCTTAACATGAAGTCTCTGGTGTGGAAAGTACACGTTCAGAGCCTCCAGGGCAACCTAACTGCCCTTTCTCGGTTCATCTCCAGGCTCACCGACAGATATCTCCCATTTTTCAAGGTTCTGAAGAGGACCCACAAGAAAGTAATTGACTGGAACCCAGACTGTGGAGCGGCATTCCAGAGCTTGAAGGAGTACTTGGCGGCAGTCCCACTTCTCTCCATTCATGTACAGGGTAAGGTACTCTACATCTACTTAGCGATATCCCTATCAACAGTAAGCTGCGCCATTGTACGGCGAGAAGGACAGGACGAACTCCGAGTATTCTACACCGGCAGAGGCATGAATGGGGCGGAGACAAGATATACCCCCCTGGAGCAGCTTGCTCTTGTACTAATCGTCGCCGCTAGACGTCTCCGCCAATACTTTCAAGCCCATACAATCCTTGTCTTAACAAACAAAAACAGGTAATGCAGAACCCTGAACATTCCGGGCACCTCAGCAAATGGGCCATCGAGCTCAGCGAGTTCAACATTGGCTACAAGCTAAGAACCGCTATGAAAGGCCAAGCGGTGGCGGACTTAATCGCTGAGCTCATTGAATGTCACAATGAACCTAACCTCAGGGCAGAAGAAGCCAACACGGCAATGGTAACCGCTGAGGAGCCAGCGCCCAAGCAGCAGTCGGACTGGAATCTCCATGTCGACGACTTCGCCTGCGCTAAGGCCTGCGGCACCGGAGTTATCTTGATAGGACCAGGGGGACTGAACGTGGAATACGCGTTAAAATTCAATTTCACAGCCTAAAATAACATGGCGGAGTATGAAGCGCTCATTGCAGGCTTGCTCCTCGCCATCGACTCCTGTGCTGACAGCGTCAACATATTCAGCGACTCCCAGCTAGTCGTCAACCAGGTCAACGACACCTTCCAGGCCAAGGATAAACAATTAGCGGCATACTTGGGATACGTCAAGACGCTTCTCAGGAAATTCAAATTCCACACCATCATACAGATCCCTAGAGAAAGGAACGCCAAGGTAGACTCTCTGGCAAGGTTGGCAACCGCTCAACCACACCAGAGTCCGGCGAACACAAGGGTGGAATGCCTTGACAAGCCAAGCATCACCAAAACCCTAGCGGAAATCTTCAACATTGAGGTGAACCCCAGTTGGATGGATGAAATAATTAAATACAAGCGCAATGGAACACTGCCAACCGGCAAGGTCGAAGCAAGGCAACTTAAGCGCAGGGCAACCCGCTATAACATCCAGAATGGCAAGCTCTACCGCTAAGGGTTCACCCACCCCAACCTCCGGTGTCTGACCCCAGAGGAGGGAAAAGTCGTTCTGGCAATGATACACACCGGGGAATGTGGAAACCACTCGGGCGCCAGGTCTCTAACCAATCACACAATGCGACAGGGCTACTTCTGGCCCACGCTTGGCGACGACGCCAGGAAGGTTTCCAAGTCTTGCCACAAATGTCAACAGTACGCTGACCTCCCCCATGCCCCGGCGGAACCCCTATCGTCATCATTGGCCCATGGATTCACTCCACTTGGGGCCTAGACCTACTTGGCAAGTTCCCAACCGCTAGGGGTCAGTTCAAATACATCATTGTCGCCATCGACTACAACAGCAAATGGATAGAAGCGGAGCTGTTGACAACAATAACTACCGCCAAGGTAACTCACTTCCTCTGGAAAAACATCTATTGCCGTTACGGCGTCCCCCATACCATCATCACAGACAACGAAACACGGTTCAATAACAAGGAGCTCATATCTTTCACCGCTAACCTGGGCACCAAGATGAGCTTTGCATCTGTTGCTCATCCCCAAACCAATGGCCAAGTCGAAGAAGAAAATAAGATAATCAAGAAGCTGCTAAAAAAGAAACTCGACGACGACAAGGGTTTGTGGGCGGAGAAGCTTCTGGAAGTTCTGCGGGCCATAAGGACAACCCCAACATCCGCTAACGGAGTAACACCGTTTTGCATGATGTTTGGAATTGAGGTCGTACTGCCCATCCAGGTCACCCAACCTACCGCTGGGGTCGAGGGCTCCTGCTCCGAGACCAACGGCGAAGACATCAACCTCGACAAGGACCTCCTCGAGGAGAAACGCCGCAAGGCCCATTTGCATAACTTGCAAAACAAACAACGGGTATCGCGTTTCTACAACGCCAGAGTAAAATCCCGGAACCTCCAACTTGGGCACTGGGTCATGAAGGAAGTCATTCCACCGCCAACGGCACTTCGTCCCACTTGGGAAGGACCGTACAAAATAGTGGAAGTCGTCAGCCTCGATACCTTCTACTTAATGGACAAGGATGACGTTACAATGACCCACCCTTGGAATACCGAACACCTCCGGTATTATTACAAATAGTCAGGCCGCTACCCAAGAGCATCTTGACTTAGCTAAATTTTTGTTCGACATTTAGCTAAGGGAATCTACCCAACGGGTACAACCCCTCTTTTGTAAACGTTGATCTCTCAGCTATCAACGAAATGAGGAATTATTCAAACCATTGTTCTCCATATCACAAGTTAATTGGCAACGCCAACAACAGCCAACGGACAACGTCCGCTACAGCGTGCACTTGGAACAATTTTAATTCCTTTAATGTTTCATTGATTAACAAAAGCACAAGTCAAAACTCTAGCAGTATGTCAACATTCAAACAACAGTCATGTTATCAGCAACAATCCCACACTTAACAAAATTTCAAACAAGAAAACAATACTTCATATATTTAGGATCGGGACTCCCCACCCAAAAATATTGTCAAAACTACATGACGAAATGCCTCAACGGCAACAAAAAAAAAAAAAAAAGCTACAAAGCTTGGACAGTCTTCAGGGATTGTTGGGAGAGGCAGCAACATTTTCACCGACAACCGGCGACTCGTCTGATCCGAACAAAGAGCGGTTGGGCTCGGCGTCACCATGGTGCCATCCGCCCGAGTGTGGGCCGCCATGAACTCGGCACGAGACACTTCGGACTAGGTAGGTAGAGGAGTCCGCTGGGAATCATCCGCCAGACCAGGGCCACTCTCGCCACTACCAGAGCATACACCTCCAGTCTGATCAGTAGCAGGCCCCCCTGCCGGCATGGGCTGCTGGCTCGACTTACTGGCAGGCCGAGGAGCCTTGTCCCAGTTGATCAAACCCTTCTGGTTCAGCATCTCGAAGTTGACCGCTGCACCGGCCTTCGCCGCCTCCATCAGGGTATGCTTAAACTCTGGAGACTGCTTGTAGGCCTCGATGGCAGCGGCATCGGCACGGGTCCTTTCAACTCCCAGTCGGGCGACCTCGCCCTCCAGCTTTCAGCTCCGTGGTCTTAGCGGCAACCTCCCGCTGAAGATTCTCGACACGTCGGGCCTTGGAATTCACCTGCTCCTGCAGCAGGGCCATATCGCGCTCCAATTGCACCACCCTCTTGGCCCGCTCCACATCCCTGTCGATGGCGACAGTCAGCTTTCCCCGCACATCTACCAGGTCACAGTCGGCCTTGGCCAGCAGCCGCTCGGTGTCCGCCAGCTTTTTCGACACCTCCTCCAACTCCTTGCAGAGATTTGCAATTTCATCCCTCATCTGCTGCTCGGCAGAAGACGACTTCGTTGCCGCCAGAAACAGCTCATGGAGCCCAACAGAAAAATGGCCAAAGGCCGAGCTGAACGGCGACTGTTCAACTGCCGTAGGGCGGACGGTCCCATCCATCCCGCCGAACCCAAGCCTCTCGCAGAGATGGAAGAGAAACTCCTGTTCTGGATCAGTCAAAAACTCAGCATAGGCAGCAAAGGAATCCAGACCGCTCGACGCCACCTCCCCGGTGACGGCCACAGTCACAGGTTGCAAGGCCTGCTTTGCCCTCTTCTGTTGGCGGGCCCCGACGGTCTCCGCGTTGTCATCCTCTTCATCGGCATCATTTTACCGTCATTTCCACTGAAGAGGCCCCCGTGTGATCACCGTGGCGGTAGGCCTTGAGAGTCCATGCGGTTCCAAACCCGCAATGGTAACGGGCTCCTTCATCGGCACCGTTTTGTCCTTTTGGGCCCCTCGCCGCTGAACATGCGCTCTCTCCTTGCCCTTCTCCGGACCAGCACTGGACTTGATCCTGCCAGCAGCCCCAAGCTCGGTGCGAGGCTCTGCCTGCACGGCGGACTGACCAGCGACGCCAAGATGCAAATGATGCGGCATTGGCATCACCACCTCAGTTTCCGACTGGCTCAACGCCAGCGTCTGAGGGTTGACGACGGTTTGCTTGGCATTGAGCCCCGCAGAGTACATACCCTCAAGGAAGTTTTGCAGCTCGGCGCGATCCATCGCTTTGTCGAACGCTTCACGACTCGTTTTATTACCGGGAACAGGATCTAACCAAATAAACAGAGCAAGTTAGCGAAGGACAGGGTGGTGAGGACACGGGTCGGCGGAAGACACTTACCAGGAAGACGGGTTAATTTCAGATCCACCAACAACTCCCAGCCTGTCAGTAGCCGGAGATCAAACAGATTGCGATTCTGCCAGCACCCTTTGATCCTTGCCACGCGACACTGCTCCTCGCGCGTCAAAGTAAACCGCAAGCCCGCTACAGAAAAACAGAAGCGATTAAAAATAAAAGAAAGGAAGTAAAAGAAGGCAACTAAGAAGTCACAACAGGAAGGCTAGCAGGGCTAGTGACAACCTCAGTTAGACTGGAACTCGGACTTAATCCTAAAACTCGGGGCTTGTGTGTTCACCCCCGCGTCGAACTCCCAACCCTCCGTCGCAACACAGAAGGTCGCCCGCCAGGGGAACATAAAATCCTTCAGGTTCTCGATCAACTTGGGCGCTCCCTGATGGCGGTTAGATTCACTTGCTCGCTACAACCCTAGCGTTTCACGTACACAAGCTCGTAAAAATGAAGCACCTCACCCACCGTCGAGCCTTCACATCCTGACAACAGCCAGAGCGAGTTCAGCACCATCAACAGCCTCCACATGTTGGGGCAAATTTGCCCGAAGGCGAGGTCAAACTCGCATAGCAGGATCTGAAGGTTGGGCAGTAGCGGAAAAGTGACACCTTGGCGGAGCACGGCCTCGGGCACAGCGGCATACCCAGCCGGCAGAAACGACGCCTTCTTGACTTTCTTCGGTGAACGCAGCTTCACCACGCTAGGCAGGCGGAACACCCTTTTCATCTTTGTGATGGCGGACGGAGGCATCGGCCCTCCCGCCTCGTCAACTGGAGTGTCGTCTCGAAGAACCCAAGCTGACTCTATCTCCTCTTCGGCGACGTCACCCCCATGAGCGGAACCACTCGCAGCACTGTGGGTACCCAGCCTATCCTCACGTTGCTCGCAGGTAGCAGTTTCCTCTCTCATCGTTGACGTTTCTGGGCGCCCAGCACGAGCCATCGCTACTTCCCATGGTATGGTTTGTAAGGGTTGGATATCTAGCGGTTCCTGCAGTGAGGTTTCTACAGGGGCAGACGGACACAACGAATCAATAAAAACCCTATCGGAATCGTTGAGCGACACGTCAGACCCGGAATCCTCACTGCTCAAGATTTCTATGACGCTAGCCATCGCAAACACCCAAAAACCCAAGTCAGTCAGTTCCAAAACGATCTAAACTATCCCTATGTCAAATCTTAGCCAAGAACACCAAGAACAATCATACCCACAAAACCCAGAAAATACCAAAACAAGAACACAATGTATATACACGCAAAACCCAGATTCGACCATCTAGCAAATCCATAAACCACAACTCCTTGCCACAAACACCTAAACCCATCCCCAAAACCCTTCTAGACCCTCAGACACACCTTGGAATTGCAATAATCACTTCAAATAGCAAAAGTATCAACTAACAGAAACAAGCAACAATCAAACAGGCACGGGGCTCAGATTACCAACCTGAAGTATGGGAACTCTGGTGCGTTTAGGGATGCTTGTCGTCACTTCGACGAATCTCTTTCGTCAAACAGCAACACTCTCACTCGATTTGCATAACGTACTTCTCAGCTCTCAGAAAACAAAGCTTGAAGACGACGAGTTAGGTTTTGAAGTGCAGAAAATGTCAAAAGTCTCTGAGTTCCCTCTCTTTTATGTCAACATCAATCAGATCGAGACTGTCCGCTAAAAAATGACATCACACCAGCACCATACACGTGCCCCACGATCGCATTCACTATCCGGATTAACCGAGGCGTCGTCTTGGTTACAAAATTGGTAATTACTCGCATTAATGGGGAAGAGACTGGCGTGCTAAGGCGACATGCACTCACACGCCAACCCAATACATGATAGCCACGTGTCGGGCGCTGTCAGACGAAGCGTCTATCCGAAGTAACCGGCAAAAAGGCAGGCATACCAATCGGCAAAAGAGATAGTCTCTGCTAAGCGCAACACCGCTAGCGGGACTTCTCCCTTTCATCTTGCAAGCGAGACAGTCGCCGCTAATCGCAACACCGCTAGCGAGACTTCTCCTTGTCATCTTGCAAGCGAGACTTCTCCTTGTCATCTTGCAAGCGAGACAGTTGCCGCTAAGCGCAACACCGCTAGTGGGACTTCTCCCTTTCATCTTGCAAGCGAGACAGTCGCCGCTAAGCGAAACACCGCTAGTGGAACTTCTCCCTCATCTTGCAAGCGAGATAGTCGCCGCTAAGCACAACACCGCTAGCAAGACTTCTCCATTTCATCTGGCAAAGTAACCCAGTCTCTGCTAAGCGTAACACCACTCGCGGCACTTCTCTATATAGCAAGCAAGAAGGTCCTAGCGACACTTCTTATTGCTTTCTATCAGCAGAGGGACTTCCGCCAACTGCGATTCCCGAGGCAAAGCCTCATTTTGACGACGACCGCCACGCGGCGTTGCAGTCAAGCTACGGTCCTCCGGGACAAGTAAGGGGACACGTCAACACAGTCTTCGACGGCCCTGATCAGGCACGTTGACCCCCGCCACTCGGGTAAAAAAGATTGGGCTCGCTACCCAACGCCCTCTGCTCAGTGCAGATCCCCCTCAACAAACAATACGCCGGCCAAACAGAGGCCTATCTTAGCTGGGGAGTTGGGGACTCCCTAGAAGGCCTAGCAAGGGCCCACCCGAAAGGGCATAAAGCGTTTGCTCATAATAAATAGGGCTAAATACTAGTTACTACCCTGTAGTTTAGGTCCAAAATCAATTCAGTCCCTGGACTTCTAATTTCATCAAAAACACCCATATACTTTCAATTTTGATCTAATAGGTCCAATTCGATAATATTCAGTTATGGGTTCAAGTTATAGTTGGATTATTTGTTAAAAAAACTATTTATTTGATAGATTTCTAATAGTGGGTCTCACTCCTAAATTGACTATGCAGGCCACCTCAACACCACATCATAAAACATAGTCCATCTATGAGCCACGTCAACAAGTTAAATGACTCAATTGTAGGAAGACTAACAAATTGGACCTATTAGATTAAAATTGAAAGTGTAGGGATCTTCTTGATGAAATTAGAAGTTCAGGGACTGAATTGATTTTGGACCCAAACTACAGGGTAGTAATCAGAATTTAGCCCTAATAAATACATGGTTGACAACGCACTGAAGCTAATTATGCTTTCGCAAGCCTAGCAGAAGTAACGCTTCAAACCGCTAGGCAACTCCCCAACCAAGATTGCCCTCCTTGACTGGGGACTTGGGGGACTTGTACTTACATGAGCATTTGCCAAGCATAATTAGCTATAATGATGAGCCACGCTCATGCTACCGCCAGCAGTACCAACAACCATAGGCAGTGGGACCTATGGAAACACAGCCAAGCAGGCTATCACCTGAGCCCTGGCTCACCCCCAGATCACCGCTGACGCGCCGCCACGCGCCGCGCCAAGATCGCCTCGCTAAAGCATCAAAAACTGGGAACTTAACCATATCAGTCTCACATCGAAAACAAGGAAGAGATCAGTCTCTTCCCCACCTATAAAAGGTCCACTCCTCTCTCCTCATTAAGGACGCATTTACTACTTACCTACCGTTATTCTTTTAACATAAATACATTGACTAACTTAGGCATCAGAGAAGAGAAGACCGCCCAGCGCGGTCTCCCTCTGACGCCTTGTGTATTTTACTTGACAGCTAGCGGAAACTCTGAGAATATCACAAGTAGCGGTCCGCCCACTGGACTAGCGTTAACCGAGATTCAGCCACTGCTAAATCTTAGACATTAACAATAACTAAATAACATAAATAACTAACAACAATAAATAAAAAACCAGCAGGGGCAGGGCCCAAGAAATGAGCCCAAACCCAAGCATAAGTCTAAGTAGTAGAAGAGTCACAGCCACCAAGCAGGGCCCAGCCCAAATCCTGCACAGACCAACCCCCAGTCCTTAGTATGTCGCACCACCACCCTTGACGGATGGCCACCTTCGGCACATAACCAATCCAGTCGCCACCATCAGCATGCCACCCTTTCGGTTGCTCCACCGTTGGCTCACCCCCAAACCCGTCGCTCCACAGCCAATGTTCCACGGCCTGCCCCCCAAACCGGACGACTAGCCAACCCAGAACGGATCTGGGAGAACACCGACTAACCAGCAGAGATCGACCCTCCAATCTAATCCCCGCCAACCGAGTGCCAACAAGCCGGATCCTAGTCGTCGACCTACAAGGACTGAACCAGAACCTCCCGGTAGCCCCGCACTCTTCTACCAGCAACCATCGATCCATACGATCCAAAGCGAGGCCATCCCGATCTGAGAAGCCTCGATCACCTAGCAAAATATTCTGTCCGACAACAGCGTCCATGGATGCGCCGTCGGACGGAAGCAAAACTGTTTTAGCAAAACCCTAGCGCATAGAGAGGAAAGAGAGCAAATTGCCACAAAGGTCTATATTAATTCTGTTGGTTTTATTCTTGTTAAGAATGGTCTTAGATTCAAAACATGGTTGCAAAATTAATTTTTTTTTAATTCTTTCTTCTTTTATCATTAACCACTATTATTTCTTATAGTTTTAAAATTCAAAGATAAATTATATTCCCATCATGAAAAATGTCTAAAATCTAAAAACTTTCTTAATTCTTTCTTCTTTTGACATTAACCACTATTATTTCTTAATAGTTTCAAAGTTCAAAGATAATTATATTCCCATCTTGAAAAATTGTCTTTTTCATCTAAAATCTAAAAACTATAAATTTGATTAACAAAATATGTAATTAAAAAATATATATATTGATCCTCCGTAACTTTGTTTTAATTTATTATTTTTTATTAAAGTTTTGATATATTTTGAGTTTCATTCTTTTTTCTAAAACTTTCAAGTTCCCTGCTTGAAACTTCTGGCTCCATGCCACCACTAGAATCAATACTACTCTATATCGTGTAGAAGCCTCTAATAGACTAACTGATTTACTAGTAGTCTCATAGAGACTCCTTAAACAAAATTTAGATAGAAGAGCTAACCATGTAAAGTTAATTAAGCTTAACCATAAGTAAGCATAATACACTCTAACAATTAGGACCTCCTGTTAATTCTTATCATATTGTTGAGTCACAAATTACTTATGCATTTGGGCCCCAAAACTATACAAATTGATTTGTCTTCTATGTCATTTTATCCTCTTTAATCAATTTCCTTTTCTTTGTAGGAAATCATGCATTGAGAAGAAAATGATCAAATAGGTCTTGAAATGTGAGGAATTGAAGCAAGGAGAAGAAGCCATGGAATTTGGGCTAAAACTGCAAATCGGATTTTTCGGCGACTTTTCTGGTGAACTTTCCGGCGAGCTGCCACTCATGGAGGACCTTTTCTCCATCCAAGGAGGACCATGGTTGTGAGAATCTCCTACCACTTGAAATTGAAACATCTCCCTACACCTTGTCCTTTTGTCACCTTGCAAATTTGGGACCATTTAGGGGACAATGGTGTAAGAGCTTTGCATGCATTTTGGGACCATGGTGTAAGAGCATCTCTTCCATATTTTGTCTCCTAACATAGCTGATTTTGAAGACCCAAGATACCTTATCTTCAACATCTCTTGAACCATTCATCAATTCACACTTCACTTTAGCTCCATCTTCTCTCTACAACTCCACCTCCCTTAAATCCAAACACCAAACTCCATCTCCACCACTTCCACCACCCATCAATTCCATAACCACCTCAACACTACAAACTATCACTAGCTACTCAAGGATTCATTATTTCTACATAATTAAGGAGCTTGAGGAGCAAGGAGGAGAAGACAACCACCACAACATCACACCATGACATGGGAGACCCATCTTCACCACCACTTCCACCACCATCAATAGTCACTTCTCACTCTCTGTCTCTCTAATTACTTGATGTATTGTAGTATGTTGAAGCTTGTTTATTTATTTATGAGTAAGTAGTGAACTTGTTGGGGCTAGGGTTGAAACCCCTAGCCAACCTTGCTTGTAACTGATGTTTTGTTTATGATTTGATGAAATTCATGTTGTCACCTTCATATGCTGAATTAAAAGTTGAATGCATTTACTTAGACCTAATCAATTTGAGTTAATGTGTTTGCCGTGAAATGAAGTTTTTGCTAAGAGATTGATTAGCTTTAGGCAAAAGGAAGCATGAAAGCACACCATGTGTGCATGTGAGGGTAGTGAGCTAAAACCACCTAGATATAGGATTGGTTTGCTTGCCTGGTTATCTAAACTCTAAGCTTTATGCATTTAGGGGCAAAGGATTGTAACATATCCGATAATTGAATTTGTCCCTAGGTAGTTAACTCTAGACTTATCTGGTTAGAGTTAATAAAATCAAAGGAGTTTAGGCCTTAGTAATCTTTTTCGGATGCTAAGAGGGTAATTGGACAATAGGTTTAGTATCATTCATATTCAATTGCATTTCTGCATCCAGAGAGGTTAGTGGTATAGACAACCCAAATCCTAACTCCCATCCATTTTTCTACAACCTTATCTTAACTAGTCTTAGTTTACTTTCCTTGCATTTACTTTAGTCAATCAACCAAGCACTCAAACAAACAACCAAACATTCACTATCCATTTGTGCATAATGTCATTCACTTGCCATAACTTGTAATGAGCTTTGGTTTTGTGAACTTATAAATTGTGTGCATTCTTTCTAATTTTCCTTAGGTTTTCCCTAGCTAGGAAAGGATTTGCCAATCCTCATGAGTTTGACATCCTTACTTAATCCCCTCATTCTATAACTTGGCCCTTATACTTGAGGGAGACTTCAATGCTAACACATATCTGATTAGATACAAATTGAGTTTAACATATTAGAGGATTATTCAACAATTTCATATATGTCAAGCTAAATGACACTGCTATTTGTTGAAATATCAATAGTGAACTACTAGCTAGCTAGGTAATTAAAGGCACAATATGTTCCTCGATCAAGTCAGTGTTAACAGAAGAGAAGAAATTTAGCCCTTATAACCATCTGCAAAACTAATAAAGAAGCACTTTGCTATCTTGTGTTGAAGTTTATTATTGTTGTGAGTGCTCATTAGAGGATAGCATTCACATCAAAAAACTTTGAGAATTTCCAATGAAGGTACAGTTTTGTATAATTGTTCAAATGGGGAGTTCATCTTTAATGCTGATGTAGGCATTCTGTTTATTAAGTAGACTGCTATTAGAGTTTGAACTTCAATTTCTTAACGAACAAACCACAATCAATTAACACAACTTGGATGTTTGATTGGAAAACTGTAGTAGCAGTTTGAAGCATGAACTGATGAACAAAAACTCAGCAAACTTATGTGCTTCAATTTTGGATCAAGTTGAACTTGCTTTACATCAGCTATCTCTTCCCTTATATAGGGTACAAAAGTTAACCTACAAAATATCTAGATTAAACAAGTAAATATCTAGCTTGATTTTAAGTGGAGAAAACAATGCCGCAAGTGGCATAAAATATCTTTCATTGTTGCAGTTTCCTAGTTGGAGTAGGAAAACATTAATTCCAACACTCCCTCTTAATGCTTTGCTTCTTCATTCCAAGTAGACCTCTGAGGTATTCAAACCTCTCTCTTGGCAGAGCTTTGGTGAAGATATCTGCAACTTGGTCTTCAGTATTGCAGTAGACCAAATCCACCTCATTCTCTTCAACTACATCTCTGATGTAGTGAAACTTCAAAGCAATATGTTTTGCTCTACTGTGATACACAGGGTTCTTGCTCATGGCAATTGCAGACTTGTTATCACAAAGAATGGTTGTTGCAGAATCTTGTTTTTCACCAAAATCTTCAATGACTCTTATGAGCCAAATTGCTTGAGATGTAGCAATAGATGTATACATATATTCATCTTCAATTGTAGATAAGGCCACTGATGTTTGCTTCTCTGAAGCCCAGGAGAATACATCAGTTCTAAGTGTGAAAGTGTACCCAAATGTACTTTTCGAATCATCAACACTGCCTCCCCAATCACTATCACATAAACCAAAGAGTTTTGGTTCCACATTCCTCTCATACATAATACCAAATTCAATGGTACCTTGAATGTATCTCAGGATCCTCTTTGCAGCTCCATAGTGTACTCTGGTTGGCTTGTGCATAAATCTGGATAACAGACTTGCAGCATACATAAGGTCAGGCCTTGTTGTTGTCAAGTAAAACAAACTCCCCACTAAGCTTCTGTATATACGGTCATCAGCACTACCACTTCCATCTTCCTTTTGAAATTTTTCATTGACAACTAGAGGTGTTGCAACAGATTTGCAACCAAACATCTTAAACTTATCTAAAATTGCCTTTGCATATTTTTTCTGTGTAATAAAAATTCCCTTCACTGATTGAACTATTCCAATTCTCAGAAAATAATGCATGATTCCCAAATCACTTATTTCATATTTCAACATCATATCAGACTTGAAATTTGAAATCATTTTTTCACAACTTCCAGTAAATACTAAATCATCAACATATAAGGAGACAATAAGTATGTTTGATTTACCTTCAGTTTTGGTGTAAAGGGTAGGTTCATTTTCACTCATTTGAAACCCTTTTTTTGTGAAATATGAACCAAGCTCTTGGGGCTTGTTTCAAACCATAAAGAGCCTTCTTCAGTTTGTAAACCTTCTGGTCTTTATCCTTGAAGATGAAACCTTGTGGTTGTTCCACAAACACTTCTTCTTTTAACACTCCATTTAGAAATGCAGACTTTACATCTAGCTGGTGTAGAAACCAGCCTTTTTTGTGCAGGAATGGACATCAGACCTCTTATGGTCTCATGCCTTGCTACTGGTGCAAAAGTTTCATTGAAATTAACTCCAGGTATCTGTGAGTACCCTTTTGCTTCCAATCTTGCTTTGTTAGAACCATCAACATTTAGCTTAGTTTTGTAAATCCACTTCAAGCCAATAACATCTTCGTTATCTAGTTTGTCAATCAGCTCCCATGTATTTTTCTTCACAATTACATTGATCTCCTCTTGCATTACAGACCTCTATTCATCTTCTTTCACATCTTCTTCAAATTGTTCAGGTTCAAACAAGCATGCATTGCAACTTTCATACACATCATTCAAGCTCCTCAACCTGATTGGTGTTGAGATTGTAGTTCATTGTGCATTTGAAGATGCTGGTGAGGGTTGTTGAGAACAGTGAGATGGTGACTATTGCAGTGGATTGAGTTTCAGTTGTTCTGAAACCTCTTGTTCATTTTGAACAACATTATCTTACACATCTTGTTGCAGGACTGAACCTTGATTCCAATCCCAAGATGATTTCTCACTGAAGAGAACATCTTTGTAGATAATCATTTTCTTCATTTTCAAATAGTAGAGCCTATAGCCATTTGTATGTGAACTGTATCCCATGAACACAAACTTTTCACTTGATTTATCAAGCTTCTTTCTCAGCTCCTTTGGAATATGTGCATAGTAGATTGAACAAAACACCCTCAAGTGATTAACACTTGGTTTTCTTCTACTCCAAGCTTCAATTGGTGTCATTCCTTGCACAGCTGTTGTTGGATGCCTATTCATCAAATACACTGCAGAATTGACAGCTTCTGCCCAAAATTCTTGAGGCATTTTCTTGTCATGCTTTTGCCATTTCCACAATTGTTATGTTGTTCCTTTCAGCTACCCCATTTTGCTATGGTGTATAGCTTACTGTGAGTTGTCTTTCCAGGTCAATGTTTGCAAAGAAATTCCGAAACTCATTTGATGTATATTCACCTCCTCTGTCTGATCTTAGCACTTTGATCTTGAGATTAGATTGTCTCTCAACCATTGCTTGGAATTTTTTGAATACAGAGAACACATCAGACTTTTGCCTCAGGAAATAAACCCAAGTCATTCTTGAATAATCATCAATGAATGTCAGAAAATATCTTTTCCAACTTCTGTTATGGTCTTCATTGGTCCACAGACATCAGAATGAACTAACTCAAGTAGAACTTTGGCTCTCTATGCTCTCCCTTTTGGAAATGAGATAATGTGCTGCTTTCCAAGTACACAACCTTCAAACACTTCAGTAACATCTTTAATTTTTTGCAATCCCTGCACCATTTCATTTTGATGCAGTTGCTTGAGACTTTGAAAACTCAAATGTCTAATTCTTTGATGCCAGAGCCAAGGATCATCCTGTAGCTCCATTTTTCTTGCACTCTCTGTTGCATATATACTTGAGAGTTAAAGGAAAACTTTTGTTCCTCTTCATCTCAACTTCTACCATCAGTTTCTTGCTGCTCCCTCTCTCAATGATCTTACATGTGTTGTCACCAAAGTATAGGTGATATGAGTGCTCCGTGAGTTGACCAATACTTAGCAGATTTGAATCACGATCTGAAACTAACATTACATCTCTGATGAACATTTTACAATTCTTGGTTTGCACAGTAATGCTTCCTTTGCCTTTTGTGTCAACCAACATTCCATTTCCCATCTTGACTTTAGTTATGCTGTTGTAGTCAATACCATACAAAAATTAGCATTTGCAGTCATATGATTACTGCAAGCACTATCAACAAGCCACACATTCTCATTCTCTTGTGTAGTAGCTGCATGACTAACACAGAACATGTTAGTATCACACTTTTCTTCAATGCAGTTAGCCAATTGATTGCCCCTGTAGTTGCAATCTTTCTTGACATCATGACCAAACATGTTACAATTTGTACACTTTGGTTTTCTTTTAAACCAACATTCACCAATATGAAGTTTTGAGCAAATAGAACATTTTGAATAACTTGAACTGCTACTTCCTTAATTGTTTTTCTTCACTAACTAATCTGATTTTCCTTCCCACTTCTTGCCTTTATTTTTTCAGTTCTTCTTCATTTTCTAGTTTCCCTGATTTGAATTAGAACTAGATGGCTCACTATTCTTCTGATTTGAGCTAAGACTCAGTGATTGAAAAGCTTTTTCAGTTGGTTCATCATGACTCATTAAGCTCTGATGAAAAGCCTTAAGTGTCCCCATTACATCTTGAACACCAAGAATTTCCATATCCCTAGCTAGTAAGCTAGTCTCTTCTATAATACAGATTATAGCATCATATTTCCTATTCAGACTCATACGGATTTTCTGTACTATTCTCTTCTCTGTAATAGATTCACCATAGGTTTTCATTTGGTTTACTATATCAGTCAATCTAGTACTGTAATCATTTAGCAGCTCAGTTTCATTCATTCTAGTATACTCAAAATCTCTTCTCAAAGATTGAAGTTTAACAACTCTTTAGCTTTTCTGAGCCTTTGAACTCAAGCAGCAGAACATCCCAAGCTGCTTTGGCAGTTTCTTCATTTGAGATTCTTGGAAAGATCTCATCCGAGATTGAATTTTGCAGTATTCCTAGAGCTTTTGAATATTTCTTTATGTGTGTCTTCAGCTCCAATTTTTGAGCATTAGACATGTTTTCAATTTCTAGAACTATATAGCCTTCATCTACATAACTCCATAGTTCATGTGAGATGAACATAGTTTTCATCTTGATCATCCAGAAGTCAAAGTTCTCACCATTAAAGATTGGAACTCTGATTTCTGATGAGTTGCTTGAACTAGCCATTTTAGATCAGAAACTTTGTGTTTAATTTTTTTGATCCAACAGTCGGTACACCCCAGTTGATATTTGATCAACAGAGCTCTGATACCATGTTAGAGTTTGAGCTTCAATTTGTTAATGAACAAACCACAATCAATTAACACAACTTGGATGTTTGATTGAAAAATTGTAGTCGCAGTTTGAAGCATAAACTGATGAACAAAAACTCAGCAAACTTATGTGCTTCGATTTTGGATCAAGTTAAAGTTGCTTTACATCAGCTATCTCTTCCCTTATATAGGATATAAAAGTTAGCCTACAAAATATCTAGATTAAACAAATAAATATCTGCTTGATTTTAAGTGGATAAAACAGTACCGCAAGTGGCTATTGCAGTACGTTTCCTAAGTGGCTATTGCAGTACGTTTCCTAATTGGAGTAAGAAGGCGTTAATACCAACATGCAATACTAGTCTAGGCCTATATAGCTACTTGGGAACTGGGGTCTGGAGGTGAAATTCCCCATTTACAAATATTCGATCGAAGATTACCACATTCATATACTGTTAAAATTGTAGCTTGAATTGGTCGATCTATTTTGTCAACATCAATCATTGAGATAATAAAGCAAAAACCCTTAATTTGAGCATGTGTTTAGTTTTTTTTTTTTTTTTTTGGTGTTTGGTTGCTGATAATTAAGAAATGAACAAAGTAAAACCCCCGATTAGAAGAAGCCAGCTGCACCAATTAAGAAAGAATATCGCAGCCAATCAATCTCAGTACGATAGTACTGTTGCAGAATAATAGCTATTTGTGAAGGTAAGTCTGTGGATAAAGAATGATTAAATGATGCTCTAAAGCAAGCTAATGATCAATATTTTGTTCGACAATAGAAATGACAGAATACATAGTTGGATAGTGATCTTTATTCTTTTATTTTGGGCGGGAGAAGTATTAATTCTATCTGTTTCGTATCTGCAAATTAAAGCAAGAAAGGGGGCCTTTCGTTCTCTCTTTTTCTCTGAGATTGGAATAAGCTGACGATGGAGAGAATCTGTACAGGGGCCTCTAGTATTACTGTACCTCACCGACACGTACAGAAGAACTCTAATTAATTTTAAATTGTGATGCCACGATCCGTCCTCGCATTCTTTATCTTTAGTTTAAGCTAGCAGCAAAAAGTTGACATTCTTTTGCAACTTATGCCACCCACACTATGACACTAGCAAGCTAGCTAGCTCCTTTGATAATTATCCTTATCCCCAAGCTCCCTCTAGATCTCTCTCGCCATGGCTACTTTCAAACTAATGCATGCATGCAGCTGGTATGGTATGTCTTACACAAGTCGTATATATATGTATGTGCTGACTCCGTTTTCCGTAATGAGTCCCTAATTTTTTTTCTTTTGAATGCACAACAATTGATTGATCGTTCTTGAGTTGAACTGATGACAACATGTTGAACATCTCATTTATAAATAAAAAGATTTATGTCATGAACACTAAACTAAATGATCATGGAAACAAATCATCAAATAATTTGTAAAGGAAAAAATGTATTGGACACCTTGGTTACCTAAACCGAAGAGAATTAATAGAATTGATTGAGGATAATTTTGACCTTTTCTGTGTTATACAATGTATGTACATGCACCCATGGCTGCATATGCATTGTCCTAATATGCTTGTAGTACGATAGAGCCGTGCAATGTACGGTTAAGAGCCCTATAGATATAAGGCTGACTCTTGGCCTTTAATTTGGACCATTTGATACATCTATGCCGGCCGATTGTTCCTTCATAAAGGTTGGCCCGTATTCTGCAACCTGCATATATATAGTGAGATCTCAAATCACGTATCAGAAAGAATATATACACGTATCTATATATCAATATATGATTATATATATATATGTGTGTGTGTATAGATTAAGTATTGCTACTTTTGACGTTAACATGCATCAAGCACATGCCAATATTCCAATTGAAATGGTGTTGGAAAAGTAAAGGAGCTTTTCATTTGATGGGGATTAATATTCATGCACTCTTCTAGAATGAGATCGATGACCGACGACTGATGACATATATATCATGCATCATCTAGAGTTTTCCAAGTCCAAATTAATTCTACGGATAATTTATTATTTCAGTATAAATTGACATTATTTTTTAATGGAGAATATTATCCGTGTGAATCAATGAGATTTTAATGGAGATGGCAGAACCTAGTCAACCATCGTCCATCGACGATAATTATAGGAACGATTAGGAGTTCATAGATCAATCTCATAATCCCAGAACAACTTGAATTAATCCGATCATTGAGAAAATAATATTTCAAAAAACCCAAAATACCTCAATTTCAGATTTGAAGGACCTGATCAAAAGGAATAGACAAAAACATCTCAAGAGATGTGGTGGCAATACTTTACAACAAACTGGACTCAATTTCCTAGCATATTTTAAACTTTCAATAGATGGTGAAGAGATATGTTGGATATGATGAGCTGGTTCAGTAGCAATTCAAGAAGAGGCAAAATGGTCTTTTTTCCAAGAACTTAAACAATTTAGTTTTTAGTGAATTAAATAAAAAACATGTGTCAAACATTAATTAGCTCGTCAAACCATGTTAAATTGCCATGTTGGTTTGACGGGAGGATTGAAAAATTACTCAATTTCTTGGAAGATGTATTCTAACCTTATGTCGACTCAGAAATAAACAAAATAAATGTGTTTTATAATTTTCTATTTTTGGAATATAATTAAAGGCAATACATACACATCAATTTACAAGGAAAATATAGAGGATAACTTTGGGGACCTCATGTGTGGCATTAGTCTGCCTTTTGCCGTCGATGTGCATCGTATTGTGTTTTGATCGGACGTGTCATCGAAAGTGAGATGACACTTCAATATTATCTCATATGAACACACAAGTTTCCATATTTTTAGACCATCAGTATTATATTCCTTGAAACACAAGGAATTATGGAACTCCG
The DNA here is from genome assembly GCF_958449725.1 of Rosa rugosa. Taxonomy (NCBI): domain Eukaryota; kingdom Viridiplantae; phylum Streptophyta; class Magnoliopsida; order Rosales; family Rosaceae; genus Rosa; species Rosa rugosa. The sequence goes on along the minus strand of NC_084824.1, from coordinate 18,383,062 downwards.
ATATTAGGCTCCTGGGGGACCTCATATGATCAGTCATGATCATGTTCTTGGATTGTAACTTATGATTTCCATGAAATTAATAACCACATATATGCAAACATTTGTGTATGATTTTCTCTATCTGTCTCCTTTTCATGAATTGGAAGCGAATCCACATAGAAAAAGGAGGTCCCAATTGGATAAATCCAACTAGTCTCTCCAACTCGATCATCATATATATGCTGCTGCAGGATAATGATAGATACGCCAGAAAATTCATGACCTCAAGTTAAGGCCGGGCCTTGCTAGAACAGTAGTAAAAGAGAAAGATCGAAAAGAATGCACATATTTAAGCACATGAAACAAGATAAGAATGTGAAGCCGTACAAAGGACACGTCTTTATTAACTTCCGTATGCAAAGATTCGAAGTTGTGCATTCAAACTTTAATTTCTGTAGTGCATTCGATCGTTATCAAGTATTGATACATCAATTTGTGAAATATCTAAACAAACATTCTTGTTTTCCTTCACTTTCAAAAACCTTTAATTTCTATCTTATTCTGAGCTACAATCAATGCCAATCCACCCCCATTGCATCGCCTATATAAACACTTCCAAGACACCCCAAAACTCACAACAACAAAACCTCACCAAGTATAACTAGTACTACAACCATATATTTCCTTCACATTTCCACATTTATCAGTTACCAATCCCCAATTGGCGTTGCATACTTTGCCTTGTTTGATACATTTTCATATTGAACCTTACCGAAAGACAGCTAGCTTGCAATGGAGGCGGTAACAGAGATGGCGTCCGAGAGACCAGTGGTGATCTTCAGCAAGAGCTCATGCTGCATGAGCCACTCCATCAAGACCTTGCTTTGCGACTTTGGGGTGAACCCAGCAGTGTATGAGCTGGATGAGATGCAAAGAGGTAGAGAAATAGAGCAAGCTCTGTCGAGGCTTGGATGCAATCCATCTGTGCCGGCTGTGTTCATTGGTGGTGAATTTGTGGGCGGAGCCAATGAGGTCATGAGTCTTCATCTTAACCGCTCCTTAATCCCCATGCTTAAGCGCGTTGGCGCATTGTGGGTTTGATCAATCTAATCATCATCAAGTTAACTAAGCTCTTGCATGACTGCAGGCGCACTATTAAGAATCTTAATTAGCTATGCACGCATAAAAAATTAAGTGTCGGACGATAATATATGGCATATAGAGCCTGTGAGAGTGTGAGAGTTTTTTAATAAGGCTACTATTGCTACTTTATTAGTATTAATTAAGTACTCTTATTAGCTTCTCCGTAATCCTATGTTACACTTCGTGTTATTTTCCCGAACACCTTGAAAGGGTTGATATTTGTGTTCATCTCAGTATTGGTGCTTTTATGAATATGGGAAGGAGAATATATATATATATATATATGTTAACCAAGTTATTATCACATTTCTCATGTAACGTAGATCGATACATGCATGCATGTATACTAGGTAGTATGGCAGTTCCAAAGACTGCATTTGAGTGCTGCATGCCTATGAAGGATACTCCATTGAAGGCACTACATTACAAGATCTCCTCTCAATCGTTTCTCAGGATCAAATTAATTAAATGGCATTGCTAGCTCATTATAACAGACAGCCTCCATTATGATGTGTAATTACAACAAATGGATGTGAGATGAACTGATGAAGTCTATATGAAATGAAAGCAAGACTTCAGTGCATACTAGTTAAAGGGGAAAGAACACATGATTTGTAAATAGAAGAAGTCGCTATACCAACTTAAACAAGCTGTCAAACAAATGATATATATCTAAGATTTCCTTCGGTTGAAATATATTTTAGATTATATGTCGGGGTAAAATTTCTTCGTTTTCAACTTGAAGAAGTTTCTCTCAAACGACCTTGACATATATGCGGCAAAACAAGTTACATAATAGGAATTAAGTTAATTCAATTACGTACATGTCTTATTAGGTTTGTAAGCATATATATTCTAATAGTTAAGAAAAAGTCAGAATTGTTCCAATTCACCCATAAGTTTAGCCTCCTACAGTCCTGCTATTTGAATTGGGGTAAAGCTATGGTATGTTAACATTTCTCATACATCAACTATTTTTACCACTTTAAGGACTCATGTTACCACTTTGAGAACTAAATTACTATTTTGAGGACTCATATGATAAACTAAGAAAATTTACCACTTTAAGGACTCATGTTACCACTTTGAGGACTAATATTACTATTTTGAGGACTCATGTGGTAACTAAAAAAATTTACCACTTTAAGGACTCATGTTACCACTTTGAGGACTAATATTACTATTTTGAGGACTCATTTTACTACTTTTAAGGCAATTGTATGCATGTCATACATTAACACATTGTAGAATTTTCTTTTGAATTGAACCATAAGACATGAAGACAATAAATAAATAAAATTATCATAAGAATCTTATAAGAATCGTATTGTGATTTGAGGTCAGAGTGCATAGGTTGTGGTAGTAGATTTCTATTTTAGGACTTGGGAGTTGGGACTCTCAACTCTATTTCTGAGTCACTGAGTGCTGAGAATATTGTGCTGCCATTGGACTTAGCACATGTGCATGACACATTTGTGGGGGGCCTTGGGTTGTAATTTACACATATTAATTATATTCTTGTGGTTCATGAAGGGCGAGGGGACTTGACTCATGAATGGAGATGGTAACTGCCATTGAACTGGATTCATGTTCCTGACTCAATTTCTTTTGCTGATCGACTTCTACTAACAGATTTTTTGGGCGTCAATACCAAGAGTTCTTTGGTTTACTTGGACAGATAAGCAGATGGATTAGCGATTCAACAGATTCTTATATATGTAATGAGGATGGGTTTGTTTCTCGAGGAAACTTGGGATATTATCGCAGCCTTCCAACCGCTTCTGTGGATCATTGCCGTTCACTGCTATATTTTTCCCGCTTGATTTCCTCACCTCGGCGTTCTTGTGGGAAAAGTTCCAAAAAATAAATAAAATAAGTTAGTGATTTACTCTAATAGTACTGAAATTTTTTGAGATAACAGCTCACACTTTTTTTTTCCCCGGAGTAGCTATGTAGGGACATGTGACACAACTAACTAGTAAGGTAGACTGCTAGTGCACAACAAAGATCAACCATTCATATCAACCATTACGATCAACCAAAATCCTTAAAACAGTTTGTGCTTGTCTTCAGTGCTAGCTGAAGTGCTGATAGAAGTGACAAATTAATTTGACAAGAATTGATGCCAGCACCAAGAAAAGCACGAATCGCAGTCAATCTTAATATATAAGATGTTTGCATAATATATATATGTGATTAAAACGTTGATAGAACATATTAAACATATGTGGATGGTTATATGCATCCTTAAGTATTTAGCAAGCAGCTAGGGATAAGATTTGGTTCCATAACAGAAATTAATGACACACTTGGATATAGATTTTTATTCTTCTTTTCTTTTCAGCATTAAGATTTTGGACGGAGATAGTATTCTGTCAGTTTTGGTATCTAGAAAAGCAACGGTAAAGAAGCTATAGCAAAGGGCCTGATGAGCCTCAGCCCTTTCTTCCTCATCTTTTCCTTCAGTGACAGAGAATCTGTACAAGGTCTGTACCTCACCAACCCAGAAAAACCCTAATCTTAGATTGTGATGCCACGATCCGTCCTCGCATTCTTTTTCTTTAAATTAAGCTAAAAAGTTGACATTCCTGTCCAACTTACGGCACCCACACTATGACACTAGCTACCTCCTTTAGTTCATAACGTAGATCTTATCCCTCTCTTATCAGGTTTTTATTTATTTATATTAAAACCATTTGATGTACGGTGTAGGAACCTTATTAAAAGCTTTCCGGCCAATCTCTACCTTCTCCCAGTTTGGGGCCATTTTAAATCAATCCCTGGCGAGATCGAACTCCTCAAAGCATTTTGCAGAGATTTCTGTATAATTTGACGTTCCCAACTTCCCATCAATTACGCGGCCAATATTCCGATTGGTGATGGAAAGCTGGAAAAAATTGAAGTTGAGGGGCTTTTCACTTGATGGGGAATATAATCCTGCAGTCTTCTAGATCGAGATGACTTATTTTACATGTAACAGATCGATGACTTACATATAATTTATTAATCCTAGTGTATAAGAGTAGGCAATTGTCTTTGCCAAAAAAAAAAAAAAAAAAAAAGAATAGGCAATTGACAGGGAAAGATATATAGAGGATAACTTGGGGGGGGGGGGGGGGGGGGGGGACCTCATATGTATGGTATCGATCTGCTGCCTTTCTAATTCTATGCAAGAAGTGTTGTCTGTAGTTAATTAATTTCTCTTTACAAAAAATAATCAAGTTCATTATAATTAGTTCTGCTATATAGTTTAGAATGTAGTACATTGTATGCATGTATTTTCTGTGGTCAAGCGGTTGCTTTCTGTTTCCCTTTCATGAATTGGGTTCGAATCCAAGTAGGAAAAGGAGGTCCCAACTGGAGAAATCCAACTATTCTCTCCGACTCAGAAAATATTCTAGCACATGCAGAATAAATAGAAAATGAAACACCTGCAGATCTATATGATCATATCAAATTTCCATGAGCACAAAGAAATAACGATTGTTAACATGGGTCCGTACATATTTGGAAATGGGAATATAACGCCCTAATCGGAAAAGTAACCTCAACGTTTACTTGATTCGTATGATTTTCCTCATTACTAACAGAAATGAAGCAGGTACCTATATAGGCAGCCAGGCAGGTGATGTAAAATAACGCCCTAATTGGAAAAGTAACCTCAACATTTGCTTGATTCTTATTATTTTCCCCATTACTAACAGAAATGAAGTAGGTACCTATATAGGCAGGTGATGCACAAACTTTTAGAGTTTTTCTATTGGAACCTCCAAATTTACTCACTTACCTCTATGCTTTTTACACCTCTTATCAAATTTTCAAATACTAAATTTACTCACTAAACCTCACTAAACTTCCTCAAATAACCTCACTCATATAATTTGCAAACAAATTATTATCTTTAAAATAAAAAATTTAGTCATTTCAATGATTTAATCACTCTATAAATCTTAACTAAATATACATTTCTTAATCAAACTTGAGTTTCAAAAATTAATGTCTAATCAATAAGAAAATGCCATGAACTATTATGTTTTTTTTTCTATTTTAGCTGTGCAAAAAAAAATGAAGAAATCATTTGTTTTTATTCTCAAAAAAAAAAATCATTCGTTTTTTAATATTGATTTTTTTTCTGTATTTTTTGTACCACATGATTAATTATTTAAATATTTTTAGTTTTTTTTTTTTTTTTTTTTTGCAGATATAATGGATTGACTTAGATTTAGGTCATAAATCATAAGAGGATTTATTTTGTTTTCCCTCACCAATATGCGTTCAACATATATATCATACATTTTTATGTCACATGATCTTAATCATATTTTTAATTCTTATTAAATATATATGAATGCTTTAATGAGTATGTAGTGAAATTGAAAATGAAAATAGATAACGAAAATAATAAGGAATACAATCTAATATTATTGAATTGGAAAGTCTACATAAAATAAATATAATATTTTTTTGGTATAATTATTGTCCTTAATAGTCATTTTATAATAGGTTATATATGTCATTTAATAATTTATAATAGTGACTCAAACTTTTAACACCAAAAAGAGAAACGAAAACGAAGAGCAAAATGCACAGGCAGGCACCATGACATATGTAGGATAAGAATAAATGTGAAGCCGTACAAAGGACGCGTCTCTATTTCCGTATGTTAAAATTCGACAACGTGCAAAGTTGATTCTCCTAGCTAGTGCAACTTTTGGATGGCTGTTAAGTAATGATCAAAGTTTATGAAATCAAATATCAAATCGAACATTCTTATTATCCTCCACTATCAAAACCGTACCCTTCAACTATTAGACAATGCCAATCCATTCTCACCCATCTCCTATAAAAACACTTCCCTGGCACTCCATAACTCACAAACACATCAAACCTCATCAATATATATACTTTCCTCAGAAACCTCTAATCTCTATTTCCTCTAAATCTATATAACACATTTCACCTACCTACCCACCATTGGCATTGGCATATACTTTGCCTTCAAGTCATTACATTTTCTCCTTGTTTACGAGAAGAAAGCTGCTAACTAGCAATGGAGGCGGTGACAAAGATGGTGTCCGAGAGACCTGTGGTGATCTTCAGCAAGAACTCATGCTGCATGAGCCACTCAATCAAGACCTTGCTTTGCGACTTTGGGGTGAACCCAGCAGTGTATGAACTGGATGAGATGCAAAGAGGGAGAGAAATAGAGCAAGCTCTGTTGAGGCTCGGATGCAACCCATCTGTGCCGGCTGTGTTCATTGGTGGCGAATTTGTTGGTGGAGCCAATGAAGTCATGAGTCTTCATCTTAAGCGCTCCTTAATCCCCAAGCTTAAGCGCGTCGGTGCTTTATGGGTTTGATCAATCTAATCATCAAGTTAACCAAGTACTTGCATGACAAGCACGCTAATAAGAATATTTATTAGTCATGCACGAGAGATATAAGATATAGAGCATGTGAGAGTTCCTTTTTTAAATAAGGCTAACTATAGCTACTTGATTGGTACTAAGCCACTCTTGGTGTTATTTTCCCAAACACTTTGAAATGGTTGACAATTGTACTGTTCAACACAATTAATATAATATATTGGTGCTTTATGAAATTGGAAAGGAGTGTGTGTGTGTGTTTTAGGGAATCGATATTTGGGAGAGAATTTGCAGTATTTTCATTGATAATAGGGGCCTCTTTATATAGAGGATTACAAGCATAGAGATAGAGTTGTACATGAAAACATAATGGTATATTGATTGGATATCTACTAAGATTCTCCGAGATTATCTCTAATACAAACCCTATTACAACTAGAGCAAGTAACCTAGAGTTTGGGCCAGACACATATTCTGGATTTTACTTGAACACTCCCCCTTGTGTCACCCAAACGTGGTGCTCCTCTCGTTGCCTCATTAAAAACCTTGCCGAGTAACAAAAACCCAGTGGGACAAAAATAACCTCGGTCGAAGGAGCAAAAGAACACAACACACCCTTCACGTTTCAAGATCAACATGTAGACATCTCCCCCTGATGACTACGATCATGGGAGTTCGGATAACTTCCGCAAACCAATGCTTGCAACATGTTTCTCGAACTTGAATTTGGGCAATGACTTAGTAAACAAGTCTGCAACATTGTCCTCAGATCGAACCTGGTTCACTTTGATCTTGAGGAACTTCTGTTGTTGCTGATACGTGCTTGGTATTGTCGCCTTTGATGTAGCCTTACTTCATTTGTTCAATGCAAGCAGCATTATCCTCATAAATGCTGGTAGGCTCATCTGTGGTAGACTTCAAATCACAATTGCTTAGAACGTGCGTAACTATGGATCTAAGCCACATACATTCACGAACCGCTTCATGAAGAGCAATAATCTCTGCATGATTCGAAGAAGTAGCGACTAGAATCTGTTTAGTAGACCTCCAAGATATCGCGGTCTTACCTATGGTGACCACATAACCAATTTGGGAACAACCTTTGTGTGGGTCAAAGAGGTACCCAGCATCAGCAAAACCTTCCAAAACACTTATATCATTTTGGGATGGGGAGAGAGAATTCAGACCATTGTTGGTGGTGTCCATAACATATGATGGGTCTGAATCCATCGTCTCTCTGTAGGGATAGAACAAGCTCATATCAATCGTACCACTTAGGTATCGAAAGATATCTTTAACACCAGTCTAATGGCGTCGTGTTGGTGCAGAGCTATGTCTAGCTAACAAGTTCACGTTGAAAGAGATGTCCGGTCTTGTGCATTGTGCTAAGTATAATAATGTGCCTATTGCACTTAGGTAGGGCACTTCTGCCTCTAGCACGTCTTTGTCATCGTCTTTTGGACAAAATAGATCCTTCTTTGGATCAAGACTACGGACGACCATTGGGGGTGCTTGAAGGCTTAACTTTGTCAGTATTGAAATGCCTAAGCATCTTTTGGGTATAAGATGATTGATGAATCAAGATACCATCTTCACGGTGCTTAAGTTCCAAACCGAGGCAAAACCGTGTTCTCCCAAAGATCTTTCATCTCAAACTCAGATTTCAAGTGTTCAGCGGTTTCCCTTAACTCTTAAAAGGTGCCAATTATGTTCATGTCATCAACATAAACCGCTACTATTGCAAATCTGAAACTTGTTATTTTTATGAACGCACATGGGCATAGTTCATTGTTAACATATCCCTTCCCAATCAAGTAGTCACTTGGACGGTTATACCACATTCATCCGGATTACTTCAATTGACACGCTAAGGATAAGCGCGCAATTTAACCCTGCAAAATGTAGTTTTCAGTATAGAATAAGTAGGGATCGTTTTAGCCGGGGATTGAGGGTACACCTGTAATTGCAAAAACCAATAAATAATTAATAAAAGTATAAAATATTATTTACAAAAATAAAACAAAGAATAGAAATATATACAAGTAAACACAAAAAAGGGGGTTTTAGGATTTTTAAATCAAAAATTAAAATAAATAAAACAAAGAAACTGTAAAAACATATATACAAGGGAGGAACACAAGGAATAAAGATCAAAACCACAATCATATGCATGAAATCCCATTACAATTCCTATAGTTGATCTTCTATGTCATGAGAAAGAAGTTGACCATGTGAAACGTTAGTAAGCAAATGATTTCCCATATTTTACTTTCCTTGAATATTTAATCTAAGTGAAAGCATCTAAATTAAACCTATTGAACATGCAATCATAGTCTAGAAAGCTAGCTAATCAAGAACACATTCAACGCATGAAGAACAAAGAAAGGATGTCAACCAAAGTGCACAACCTAGTATGGAAAAGTTCATCTATTTGCAATCATCCTTAATTGATTTCGACTTTTGTCCAAAGCCTTTACTACTTATGATATAGGTTCACAAAACTATTAGGTGAATTGTTTACCTAAATCTAGCTCCAATTACATGCATATATCCTAAGTTGGCTGTTGAGTCACAAATTACTTATGCAATTGTGCCCCATAATTATGAAAATTGATTTGTCTTCCATGCTATTTTACCCTTTTTAATCCATTTCCTTTTATTTGTAGGAAACCTTGCATTGAGAATAAAATGACTATTTGAGGCTTGAAATGCGGAGATTTATGGGAAGAAGACACAGAGATTGGAAGAAAATTGCAAATCGACTTTTCCGGCGATTTTTCCGGCAAACTTTTCCGGAGACTTTTCCGGCGAGCCGCCACTCATGGAGGGTCCCTTCTCCAGCAAAGGAGGAGCATGGTTGTGAGAATCACTCATCACTTAAAATTCAAATATCTCCCTACACCTTGTCCTTTTGTCACCTTGCCAATTTGGGACCATTTGGGGGACAATGGTGTAAGAGCATCTCTTGCACACTTTGGGACCAAAGAGGACACACATAGTTGATCAAAGAGAGGCCAAAGACTCATTCTTTAGCATTCTTGACTCCATTCAATCATCTTCATCCTATCCAAGATCCATTTTCTCTCTAGAGAAGACACCACCATTTCCACCACTAAAACCACCATCTCCACTACTAAAACCACCATTTCTACCACTATAACCTCCATTTCCTCCACCACTCAACACCACAACTCACCTTAGAGATTCCAAATTTCACTATTCTTACCAATATCAAGAGCTTGGAGCAAGGAGAAGGAGGTGACTACCACCACATCATGTTCTTGGAGACCCATCTCCACCACCTCTTCCGGCATCATCAATAGTCACCCTTTACTCCCTATCTCTTTATGTATTTGATGTTTAATAGAATGTTGAAGCTTGTGTATCTAGCTATGTGTGAGTAGTTAATTAGTTGGGGCTAGGGTTGAAAACCCTAGCCAAACTTGCTTATATTGATGCTTTTGTTTATAAATTGATGCAAATTCATGTTGTCATTCTCACATGCTAAGTCAATAGTTGAATGCATTACTTAGACGTAATCAATTTGAGTTATGTGTTTGCCATCACATGAAGTTTTCCCTAGAGATTGATTACCTTTAGGCAAAAAGGGATCGGAGCATGAAAGCACACCATATGTGCATGTGAGGGTAGTGAGCTAAAATCACCTAGAGATAGGATTGGTTTGCTTACTTGGTTACCTAAACTCTAAGATTTATGCATTTAGGGGCATTTTTGAGACCTATCCGGTAATTGAATTTGTCTCTAGGTAGTTAGCTCTAGACTTATCCCGTTAGAGTTAATAAAATGAAAGGAGTTTAAGCTTTAGTAGTCCTATCAAGATGCTAAGAGGGTAGTTGGACAATTAGCTTTGCATCATTCATATTCAATTGCTTTAATGCTTGCAAGGGAGGCAAAAGGTGAAACCCGATGCCCTAACTCCCATCCATTTGATAACAACTTGTCTAGTTTAGCTTAGTTATTATTACTTGCTTTCATTGTTTCAATTTGAATAGAAACCAATCTCAAAATCAAAATCAAATCTCTACACACCATCTTGCACATACTCACCATGAACTTTGGTTCACTTGTGAGCCTTTGTTTGTGATTGTACATTTGCATATTCTTCTAGTTTTTCCTTAGGTTTTCCCTAGCTAGGAAAGGATTTACCAATCCTCGTGGGTTCGACATCCTTACTTAATCCCCTATTCTATAACTTGTACCTCTTGCACTTGAGGGTGGCTTCAAAGGGGTTTATCTAAGGGGGTACACATCTTGTATACACAATTAGGGACACAGGCTTATTTGGCAATGGTGGTAATTCCTAGGGTGCCTCTATCCGTTCCAGAATCAGGGACATGTATTGATAAAAGTCTCAACAAGCATAAGAGTGAATTCTAGCATTCTCTAGTCCATTAAACTTAATCTATGGCAAGCAATCAATCAAATGAAAGAATAATGAGATCATCAAAACATCAACAAGAAAATAAGAATATATTTTTCATTTATCACTCCAAGAAAAAGGGACATGGGCTAAAATATCTCACATGGGATTTTATGAATCAAAACTCAACTTAACATGCTCATATTTTGTACCAAGGTTACGAAATTTACCTAAATCTAGCTCCAATTACATGCATATATCCTAAGTTGGCCACCAAAGAACACATACATATAAAAGTTTTCTACAATCCAAAATCAATCAAGCAATCTCACATAAGCAACATAGAAATCAACATAAAGAAATCACAACTTTACTTCAAAAGATATAAACGGGTTTTAAACTTTGCCCTTAACGTCATGTTAACTAGAATCCATAACTCTACGAATCAAACAAAGGAAAACAAAAGAAAGTATGAAATACACCGTGAAAGATGGATGACAAGCCTTGAGACGAAGAACTTGAAGATCCTTGAAAGCAAGCAATCTTCTAGGGACGACACAAGGGTGGATGGCGGCTAGGATCTTGATGTATTGCATGACTTCTTCTCCTCCTTGGTTGAGACACAAAACTTTTGAAGACTAGAGAATGGAGAGAATTTTTGGTGTGTAGAATTATTCTGAGGGGAGAGGTGGTGTGTAGAATTGTGGGAGAAGTGGTGTCTTTGGCTTCAAGAATTGCTGCTATTTATAGCGGAATCATCCTCTCTTGTGATGCAATCATGGCCAATCATCTAGAGGTGATTTCTCCTCCAAATTTCCTTGATTTTCTCATGACAGAGTCTTGAATTTTCTGATCTCTTTTCCCCTTTTTTTTTTTTTTTTTTTTGAATAACTCTTTTCCCCTTAATGACTCATGGTATATTCCTTGAATAGTGACCAGATACATCCCTTATTCCTCTCCTTTGAATTGCACTAATTTCTTCTTGCAAGATTTGTGCTCACAATGAACTCCTATAATCAAGAAAAATCAGAAATTAATTGGAGTCTATAATCAATAAGAAATAAGATAATTAGGAATAAATATTGACTATGAACACTTCCCTTTTATCTCCATGAAATAAGAAGAATTTATGTGAATGAAAATTCCTTGAATTCCTCCTTATTTTTGTGCTTCATCTTATCCTTCATGTTTCCTTGATTTCATCACTCAAGAGTTTTCAATGGGATGGACTCTCTTTAAAACAAGAAAATCAGAAATAGGAAAGTTCAAAGGAAGAAAGTTCCCTAAAACAAAATAGGAAATATTTCCTAAAATGAAAGAGAAAAGTTTCCAAAATGACTTATCCTTCATTTACGCACATTTATGCTCTTTTTCACCTCTTTTCTCCGATGTACCTAGAAAATAGAAACTAAATTAAAAATGATTAAGTAAAGGAAATAACTAAGCAAAATATGGGGAGTTAAATATTAAAATGTCGCATTAATATGCTCTTATCATCAATCCATATAGTGAGCCTTTCAATCTTATTGCCAACGTGCTCTGTAGTTTAGAGCCACTTGACTTGGGTAATTGAAGTTCATCCGAAACCTTCATATAAATCTATGTATTTAGATCCCCATATAGATACACAGTAACCACATCCATAAGCTGCATGTTCAGTTTTTCAGAAACTACCAAAACTGACAAGGTAGCGGAATGTAATGACGTCCATTATGGGAGAATATGTCTCCTCATAGTCGATTCCAGGGCGTTGTGAGAAGTCTTGCGCCACAAGGCGAGCTTTGTACCTTACAATCTTGTTTCTCTCATTACGCTTTCTAACGAATACCCATTTATGACCAACTGGTTTGATATTGGGCGGTATTGGCACAACTAGCGCGAATACCTTTCTTTTCGCTAGAGAATCTAGTTCTGCCTGGATCACATCTTTCCATTTTAGCCAATCAGCTCTATGTTGGCATTCATCAACGGAGCGTGGTTCGATGTCATCGGTCTCAATAATCTCACGCACTACAGAATACACGAATACATTATCTATGATGATGGAGTTTCGTTCCCACGTCCCATGTACATTAGTGTAATTTACAAAGATATCTACGTTCTCAGGGATAGGTTCTGACATTGAGGTGTCCTCCAAAGATGTCTCTTGGGCATAACCATAATCTAGAACATTCTCATGGGACGGATTTTGAGTATCGATGATCAAAGAATTTGTTTGTGCCTCATTCGTTCTCTTTCTAGGGTGAGTATCCTTCGAACCAATCTGTCTACCGCGCTTCCTCGCAGGACCTGCGGCCATAGACTCCATATCACTGCTAATATGGGCAGTGACGCCATCTTCTGGTATCTCAGGAGCGGCGTTACGTCCATTATTTGGGACGTCAATTCTTGCAAGCACGTTTGCAGCAGGTATATGTGATCTCGTCACTTCAGAAAACACATCAGGTAGAGTATCTGCTACGTTCTGGAGCTCGATTATTCTTCACTCTTCAAGTTTGGACTGTGCGGTACGGGGATCAAGATGAGACATAGTGGGGACAGACCAAGAAAATTCTTGTCGTTCCTGTTGAACATCTGTATTTTTATCTCGCCCTAACAATGGGAAGACTGTTTCATCAAAGTGACAATCCGCAAATCTAGCGGTAAAAAGATCGCCTATCAAGGGTTCCAGGTAGCGGATGATAGTTGGAGACTCATATCCAACATATATGCCCATTCGTGTTTTTGGATCCATCTTAGTACGCTGTGGCGGCATTATAGGCACATAAATGGCACACCCAAAAATGTGTAAGTGCGAGATATCAGACTCGTACCCAGTCACTATATGTAATGCAGAGTAAGGTTGGGTGGCAGTGGGTCGTAGACGAATTAGCGACACTACGTGCAATATTGCATATCCCCAAGAGGAAACAGGGAGACTGGTGTGCATAACCAATGTCCGTGCTATCATTTGTAGGCGCTTAATAGCGGCTTCCGCTAGACCATTTTACGTATGAACATGAGAAATTAGATGCTCTACATCAATCCCCAGTGACATGCAATAGTCATCGAACGTTTTCGATGTAAACTCCCCAACATTATCAAGTCGAATAGACTTAATAGGATGGTACTTCATAGGATGGTCCAGGTAGTGAGCCCGTAGACGGATAGTCTGGGGGTAGGAGTTTAGCGAAAGCAACATTTCGAGTGGACAACAGCGCGACATGTGACCAGCGTGTCGACGCATCAACCAATATCATAAAGTATTTAAAAGTTCCGCAAGGTGGTTGAATTGGTCCACAGATATCTCATTGGATTCTCTGTAAGAACGGAATTAGTATTTTTGGATCCTTTGCGTAGGACGGTCTCGGTCCTAATTTCCCTAAGGAACAGGCTTTGAAAAATGAGCGAGGGGCCTTAGAAGCAACCAATGAAGATTTTGGTTGGGCCGGAGCGTCAGAAGCGCTATTCGAAGCAAAATTTGTGACTACATCACCCGTCATGGTGTTAGGACCATGCGAAGTGGCATCCATGGTGCCATGGCCATGGGTGACGCCATCTACGGCGTTGTCAAGGGGGACAGAGGCGACCCTAGGGCGGCGGTGGACTACGGCGGCGCCAGAGGCGGCTGCATTGGCGGTCACACTAAGTCTGGGAATCAATCTTTGATTCTTGCTTCGTTTCGCTCGAAAGAACGGATGTCCGTGTGAAGTCTTTAGTATACTGATCATCATATCACGACCAGGATGTCCTAGTCGGTCATGCCAACGGCAAAATGTGTCAGAATCCAAGAGATATTCTCTTATTACATTATTGGATTCAATAGGTCGAATTGTAGTGACATAAAGTCCACTAGATTGACACATAAGCTTCTCTAAGATGCGCTTTTTCCCGCAATCATTAGAGGTAATGCAAAAGAACTCTTCTCCATTCTCAATATGCATTTCCGCATGGAATCTGTTGGCTCCGATATCTTTAAAGCTCAATAAGGTTTGATTTTCCTTAGGAGTGTAGAGAGCTTCTGCGACATTAATCAAGGTGCCATTTGGCAAGAGGAATTGGGTCATTCCATGTCCTTGAACTAAACCCGATGGCCAACTATCGTATTCACAGAGGAATATGTAGGCAACAATCTCCAAGAATAATTGCTTATGGCAGATAATGGTGTGCGTATTCACACTGTCCGCAAGATATTGCAGTTCTCCAGAATCCATTCCTAAAAGAAAAACTCGTAATTAAAAAGGAGTCATAATGAAAAGAACTCAACTTTTATTAATAAGCCCGACGGAATTACATCATTGTCTCTTTAGCTAGAGAAAATCTAATCCAAAAAGCTAGCTAATGCAAAACAATGGTAGTCGTCTAACTTCTTTCGGTAACTCCAAAATAAATGTGACCAGGTGAGTAGAGAGATGTCTAACCCTTAGAGCGAGATTGTCATCTTGATCTTCTTACTCCATATAATTTGCTTCCTTTGCTTCACGATACGTCTTGAACGCGTTTGCAATATTCTGGGGTGCTTTACATGCTTTGGCCCAATGTCCGGACGCTCCACACCGAAAACAAGCATCATTATGGTCAGGCTCCCTTGATTGAGGGGCTCTTGGGGCACGTTGGGGACGGCTATTATCTTTGGTGGCGCCACCACCATAGCTAGAGGCTCTGCCTCTCTCTCTCTTCACACGTTGACCTCCACGGTTCCGTGCACGCCTATCTTGGAGGTTTCCTTCCTCTTTGGGGCGATAATATGGACTAGAACGTCCAGAATTGTCCCTTTCCTTGGGGTTTCGCTCCTTGTGCCCTCCCTTAGGGGTGCGACTATAGTTAGACTCCGGAATAGATTTGGTTCCCATGGGTTCTAGAGTTATAATTCTTCACAAGTATGTTGTCGCACTTTTCAGCTACGTTCATGGCTCCAATAAGCTCATGAAACCTTGTGATACGTTCGGCATTGACATCAATTCGATAATTATTTGCAATCATCAATGCGGAGACGGGGAAGGTAGAGAGAGTCTTCCCAATCAACATCGTATCAGTGATATTCTTGCCACAGAATTCCATCAAAGACTTGATACGAAGGGCTTCCGAGTTGTCGTCAAGTACAGACTTAAAATCACAGAAGCAAAGGCTATACCATCTCACTTTTAAGTCAGGAAGCAGGGAGTCACAAACGTTGCCAAATCGCTGCTCGAGTTCTACCCATAGCTTTCTAGTGTCCTCTTCATTGAGGTACTCATTCTGGATCAAGTCATTCATGTGCCTTGTCATGTAAATAATGGCTTTAGCTTGATTCGCTTCCAAAGCGGCAACTTGCTTAACCTTGAGCACGTTCTGGCTTGGCTTGAGGATCGTATTCAAAATTCCTTCAGCCGTAAGATGCTGACGCACATCACAAACCCATTTATGGTATCCTGCGCTTGTTGTCTCCAATGGAGCAAAGTTCAACTTGTTCAGGTTACTCATCCTAAAAAATAACAAGAAATTAGGGTTAGTTTCGGAGCTAAAAAGGCTACCACGAAAACATATAAAATTTCTGAGCGTAGTCACTCCCAAGAATTTAGGGATTTCTGAGCGTAGTCGCTTTTAAGAAATCTGATTTCAAGAGGTATTGGATTAGATTGAAACAATACTGTGTTTGTGGTCGATCAAAACTTCTCAACAAACTCTAAGTTTGTATGACTCTACAAGTTCCAAGCTTGGAATGAGCACGAACCCCCACAGTTCGGCTTTTGGACTCTCCTATGAAGGAGAAAGGGGAGTAGAAGAAGGGAGGTTGCAAGTCCCTGAGAAAAAGAAAAGAATTTGAAATTACAAAAGCAAAAGAGTTGAATAAAAGGAAAAGATACATTTTTTTCTTCTTCTTTTTCTCTTTGACTTTGACTGAAAGTGTGGGCCTTCTTCTTTTTCCTGTTTTTTCCTTTTTTCTGGGCCACTCCCCTTTTTTTTCTTTTCTTCTGTCAGCATGTGGGCTTCTTTGACTGAAGACTTGGGCCGCTTCTTCGTGGGCCGCCTCCTTCCTTTTTTTTTTTTCCTTCTTCCTCCTTCTGGTTTTTTTTCTTTTCCTGGCAGAGCTGCTGCACCGGTCCGGTAACTTTACTGCCGATTCTGGGAGATATGATTCCAGTTCCTGGATCCGGGAGTCAGGGCGCCGATGGTGACTAATTTTGACTGTAGGAGGCGGTCTGGAAGGTGGCGAACCAGGCATGAATCCTTTTTCTCTTCTGGGGGCCGGTTCGGTACTTTTTCGGCTTGTTCCGGTGACTTTACCGCCGGTTCTGGGCTCTTGAGATTGGGGGATTCAAAGGGTGCGGCGGTGGTTGCTTGGATTTGATGGCTATGAAATTAGGATTTCATGGTTAGGGCTTCGTGCTGATAACATGTTTTAGGGAATCGACATTTGGGAGAGAATTTGCTGTACTTTCATTGATAATAAGGGCCTCTTTATATAGAGAATTACAAGCATAGAGATAGAGTTGTACATGAAAATATAATCGTACATTGATTGGATATCTACTAAGATTTTCCAAGATTATCTCTAATACAAGCCATGTTACAACTAGAGCAAGTAACCTAGAGTTTGGGCCAGACACATATTCTGGATTTTACTTGAACAATATATATATATATATATATATCAGATACTAACCAGAGCGGAGTTCCGCTTTGAAATTACAGAGTGAACTTCGAGTTTTGGGTCGCTTTTAGGTCGCATATCTGCATCTCGACCGTTCAGTTTTTAGGTACTAGTGTATAGATCGTCTCTGCAAATTTTCAGCCAAATTGATGACCGTTAAGGCATTGATAATGCCTTAAAGCTATTACAGTTCAGGTTGACAAATTTAGTCCGTCAATTGCTTTAAGGCAGTTATCAATGCCTTAACGGTCATCAATTTGGCTGAAAATTTGCAGAGACGATCTATACACTAGTACCTAAAAACTGAACAGTCGAGATGCAGATATGCGACCTAAAAGCTACCAAAAACTCGAAGTTCACTCCGTAATTTCAAAGCGGACCTCCGCTCTGGATAAAATCTGTATACACACACACACACACACACACAATTTGCAGAGACGATCTATACACTAGTACCTAAAAACTGAACAGTCGAGATGCAGATATGCGACCTAAAAGCTACCAAAAACTCGAAGTTCACTCCGTAATTTCAAAGCGGACCTCCGCTCTGGATAAAATCTGTACACACACACACACACACACACACACACACACACACACACACACACACATATATATATATATATATATATATATATATATATATCCACTTTTAAATTATATTTTTGGTATTTCAAAAAAAAAATGATATTTTTGGTCGAGATGCTAAAAAAATAATTTTTTTCTTCTTTTTGCTCTCTCTCTCTCTCTCTCTCTCTCTCTCTCTCTCTCTCTCTCTCTCTCTCTCTCTCTCTCTCTCTCTCTCTCTCTCTCTCTCTCTCTCTCTCTCTCTCTCTCTCTCATGATTACACTAAACTACCCTCAAGCTTAGCGGTGTTTAATGACAAATTTAAAGACTAAAAGTGAATTGCAAAGCTAAATTTGAGTGATTAAAGTGACCGATATTTTTGAAAAGTGAGTGACTAAATTTTCGAATGGGTCATAGTTCAGTGATCATTCGTATAATTGGGTGGGGCTCTAATGAAGACCATTAAACTGAGGACTTTCTAATCAACAATTGTGAAACCCACTTTTTGATTACATTTCGGCAAATTAATTGTTAGATGTTTAGATAATAATGAATAAATTCTGCAAATTTTCAACCAAAATGAAAATTGTTAAGGTATTCATAATCGTGACTTATCAATTATGAACATGAAAAGTTTAGATTTGACAGATTTGGTTCGTCCATTGATTTGATCTAGTTTGATACCTTAACGAATAGCAATTTGAAAGAAAGTTTTCAGAAGTGATCTATTCATGCATATCTAAACATCTAAGGGTTCATTTGCTTAATTTATTCAAAAAGAGGGTCTCACAATCGTTGATTTAGGGTTTAGAGAGTTCTCATTTTAACTCATTAGTCTCTCCCTTATATAATTCTCTCATTGGGTCTCTCTTTATATACTTTTTGGTAAGGTCTCAATTTTTTAATGAAGGATAACACTTTACATTCTCAACACGCTCTTTACATATGGCAAAATTTCAATTCACACATAATTATCACTTTATATTAGGTGACATAGAGTAAATTAGTTCCCGTATGGCGAAATTATGCGTAAAATCTGCTATGATATTATGATAAATGAACAATATAAACATCATATCCAAAACTAATTAGGAAATGTCCAAACTATAATAAATCTTAAACAAAGTTGTATTTCAATAGAGTACACTTCACATTTGCATGCATGATGCTCATGTCCAGTTAGTTGCATCTTCATACTAAAGTAATTATGTAAGAGACAACCGTGATCTAGGGTCAAGGAACCCTAGCTAAGACGCTGACCCTTGGCCGCTCGTTGGGCCATTTTAAATTTCTGGTGATCAGTTGAGTTCCCTAAAGCATTTTGTACAAGACTTTTCACAAAGAATATGTATTCGCATAGATCGATATAGTACTCTGGCATGCAACTGACATGAAAATAGATAAAGGATAAATTGGGGGACCTCATATATTTGGCATTGATCTGCCTTTCCCATTCCATGGACGACGAATTGTCTTTTGGTCCAGAACGTGTCATCAAAAATGAAAGGAAGGTTCCTTAGCTCATGTATATAGAGATACTTAGAGCATTTTTAACAGACTTTCTATTTTTGCTCCTTAGCTATTTTAGAGAGCATGTTTAGCTTTTTATCTATTTTAGCAGCTGCACCAGACTCCTAAGTGACTCTCTATTATAACTTTTAGCTATCTCGCTCCTAAATATAGAGAGCGGGATGAGACTCTCTATAATTTAAAACATTCCTTTTGAGTTACTTTATGTAATTTATAAATACATTTAAATTATTTAATATTCCTTTAAAAAATAATATAAATTCAAAATTAGCTAAAATAGAGAGTACTGATACAGACATATTTCTAAAGTGGCTAGCCAAAATGACTTAATTTGACTCAAAAATAGCTATTTTAGCATTGCTAAAGATGCTCTTACAACTATACTTTCTAATTAGAAAAATTAACTTCCTTAGGTTCGATCTTTGCTCTATATGAATTTTCTATTTTCAACAGCCCGCTTTCTGTTTCCTTTTCATAAATTGGATGCGAATCCAATAGGAAAAGGAGGTCCCAATTGGATAAATCCAACTATTGTTTCCAACTCAGTAGATAGCAGCAGATCGAATAGAAAGATCGATACGCCAAAATATCCATACCAACCAGGCCATAATGGAAAATGAGCCACCTGCAGATCTTACATATCAGGAAGAAAGGATAATGCAATTACAGAAATGTGATGGAAACAAGTACGTTAAGATAAGAATGTGAAGCCGTACAAAGGACACGTCTCTATTCCTTCCCGTATGCGAAGATTCTACAATGTGCATAATGCAGTCCATTCACGTTTGATTCTCCTCATTGCAACTTTTGCAGAGTAGTCAAGTAATGATCGATCAAAGAGTGTGAAATCAAATATCTAATCGAACATTCTTATTTTCCTTCACTGTCTAAAGTCTAAACTCCTTAAACTTGCTTCTATCTGTTTGTAGCTACAGATATTTAATTACAATGCCAATCCATGCACTCTCACCCATCTCCTATATAAAAACCTCCATTACAACCTAAAACTCACAAACAAATCAAACCTCATCACTCTTCACGTTCCTCACAAACGTCCAATCTCTATTTCCTAGCCTCTAACATACCGCCTTTCACGATTTACCTAAACCTAAAAGTGGCATTGCAGACACTTTGCATATAATCGTTATCTTGTTGCTTTGTTTAAACATTGTCTTGATATTTCCACCGTACGGAAAGACAGCTCGCTATTTGGCAATGGAGGCGGTGACAAAGATGGTTTCCGAGAGACCGGTGGTGATCTTCAGCAAGAGCTCATGCTGCATGTCCCACTCAATCAAGACCTTGCTTTGCGATTTTGGGGTCAACCCGGCAGTGCATGAGCTTGATGAGATGCAAAGAGGGAGAGAGTTAGAGCAAGCTCTTTTAAGGCTCGGATGCAACCCATCTGTGCCAGCTGTGTTCATTGGTGGCGAATTTATTGGTGGAGCCAATGAGGTCATGAGTCTTCATCTTAAGCGCTCCTTAATTCCCATGCTTAAGCGCGTGGGCGCATTATGGGTTTGATCAATCTAATCATCAAGTTAACCAAGTACTTGCATGACAAGCAAGCTATTAGAATGTTAGTTATGCACGAGAGATATAAGATCGATAGCATCTGAGGATTCTTCTTTACTATTAAGCTACTAATATAGCTACTTAATTAGTATTATGTACTAATAGCTTTTCTGTAATCCCATGTAACACTTCGTGTTATTGTCTCAAACACGTTAATGGTTGACAATTGTATTCAACAGTATAATATATTGGTGCATTTTATGAAAATGGCAAACGACTTGCATGATAAAAGTTTTATTACATGTCTTAATAGGTTAGCAGCAAGCATATATTCAATGAGTTCTAGATCTGTAGAGGTCATAGTTGCTCCAATTCAGAATTGAGATGGGTACAGCCTTATGCTATCCTAGTACTTGAACTGGAACCCCAAACGTACATGAACGGAAAAATTCATTATACATATCTTCTAAGAATTGTGTAGTGATTTGAGGTCACAGTATATGAGTTGTGGTAGTAGATTCGAAATCAGCTGACATGGTAATTTTTTTCTCTTTCCAAAGAACACTAATCTAATTGCTTCATAGACTTTCTAAGTTCCAACCAATACGAGCTTCAGCAGTTTCAAACTAAATCTTGATGCTGCAAATAAATGTTATTAAAGACATGGCGTAGGGGTGAGAGCTGGGCAATTGGTTTGAAAACAGGTTAATCAACAGTTTCAAGTGAAAGAATATATTAGGCAAGCAAATATGGTAGCTGACAATTTTCCTTATAAACTAAAATTCTTATAAACTCTCTTGTAAGGTATCAAATATTTAATATAGGATAACACTCTACATTCTCAACACGCACCTTCATATGTGGCAAAATTTTAAGTTAAATACCTGAATAATATACTTGTATATATTACGTGACATGGAGCACATTCATGCGGTTGTTTGACATTTACACTTGAGCTAATCCGCTCTAATACCATGATAATTTGAGCATCATCTAAAACCAAATGAGTATGAAATAGTTAAAGAGGTCCAAACTCTTACAAAGTTAGCCATTAGCTGTATTTCAAAATTAATTACTTGTATTTCAATATGAAGTACATTTCACATTTTCAACATAACATGATTCATTTCATGTCTGGTTCTTGCATTCTCATACTCTAGTAATTAAGTACGAGAACCGTGTTCTAGGGTCAAGAACCCTAGCTAGAAGCTGACCCTTGGCGCCCCAGTCGGCAAATATTATATCTCTGGTAATCAATCGAATTCCCTAAAGCATTTAGCACAAGACTTAATTTTAACAAAGAATATGTATACCCATTCATAGGGGTCGTCTTGGGTACCTTGGTGTTTGTCATATCCTTATTTTTTTTATTTTTTTTACTTTTAGTAAATTAATATAGTGGAAACCTACTGAACTGGTCAACAGGTTACCCAATTAAATATCGACATGTGTCATTTTTAAAAATAAAATTTACCATACTAACAACACACTCTTTCTTGATATGTAAAATTGTTAAAAATCATGTAACAAGTATTGTCAAAATAATAAATTACACATAGTTGAACTACAATTACAACTTATGACAACAGTTGTTGTGGTTATTGTAATTGAGTGGTCAAAGATGTAAATATCATATTTGGACAACTTTTATCAAATTTAGAACCTTGATTATCAAGTGGAGAAGCTCCTTACAATACTGAGTTGTTACATATCTTTTGGTCTAATTTTAATTTTACCATGTTCACAATACAAATGTTGTCGGAATTGTAAAATGGTTGGTAATCTTGTAAATGGTATAGTTTTTGAAGTAATTACTACAATCAGAACAAACGTTACCGCTTTTACACCAATACTTGCGAGTTATGGTAAAATATGTAGTCATTGAGTAATTATTCCATTAATGATAAAAATATAAAGATTTACTACTTTGACAACAAATTTGTTGTTGCACTTGTTAAATTGTCCATAAATTAGTACATTAGTTTAGGTTGAGTAATTACTATAAATAGGACAAAAGTTACCGCTTTTACATCAATTGTTGTGATTGTGGTAAAATATGTAGTCATTGTAGTAATTATTTCATTAATGATAAAAACATAAAGATTTACCACTCTGACAACAAATTTGTTGTCATACTTGTTAAATTGTCTATAAATTAGTACATTAGTTTAGGTGGAGTAATTACTACAAATAGAATAAAAGTTACCGCTTTTACATCAAGTGTTGTGGGTTGTGATAAAATGTGTAGTCATTGTAGTAATAATTTCACTAATGATAAAAACATAAAGATTCATATATGTTCTATTTTATATAATATTTACCACTTTGAGGACTCATGTAACCACTTTGAGGACACATGTGGTAATTAGAAAAAAAATCCGCACTAAAGTAAATAATGTCTTCGTTAGAGAAAAATAGGTTCTCATTTGAGTAATTAAGTCCTAAAAGTGGTAATTGTAATAGGTTCTCATTAGAGTAAAGTAGATTCTCATTTGAGTAAATAAGTCCTAAAGTAGGTTCTCATTTGACTACATTTAAAACAAATAATATTTATTTTTACACTAATTGTTGTCGTTGTCGTAAAATGCATGTAAAAAAAAATTATATTTGGTTAAGGAAACTACCAATGATATAATTAATTAGTAATAAAGATTACTGAACTAATACTAATTTTGCGAACTTAGGTTAGAAGGTTTTTGTTTTTAATAAGGAAAAAACGTAATTTTCAATTGTGTAATTGTTCATTAATAACAAGCATTAATCAAGCATTAATTCACTAATAATAAAATTAATTAGTAATATAGACTATTTAACTAAAAGTAATTCGGTGAACCTAGGATAGAAGGTTCTTTTATTTTTTTTTGAAAAAGGAAAAATCATAATTGTCAATTGTCAATTGATAATCAAACATTAATTGGCTTTATTGTTTTCACTATCTTTATTGTTTTCAATTCAATTAGTAGTTTTTTTTTTTTTGAGAATGAATTCAATTAGTAGTTTGTGTTACCAAAAAAATAAGAAAGGCTAAGGGCTAAACAAGTTACAAATTTGTTAAATATTTGGAACTATTGGATATATTACTAATCCAATGGTCCAAAATATTTAACAAAATGAGGGTATGGCAAACACCAAGGTACCCAAAAATTCTCCCCCATTCATATAGTACTATAGAAAGGCAAGCAATTGACACGAAAATATATATAGAGGATAAATTGGGGGACCTCCCATATATGGCACTGATCTGCCTTTCTCATTCCATGTACGACGATTTGTCTTTGGTCTAGAGCGTTGTCATCAAAAGTGAGAAGAGGGTTCCTTATTAGCCGATCATGTATATTGATATTTGCACATATGCTTTCTAATTTACAAAACCGAGCTTCCTTAGGTTCGATCTCTATTAATTTTCAATATATAGCTTGCTTTCTGTTTCATTTTCATGAATTGGATGCGAATCCAATAGTAAAAAGATCGAGGTCCCAATTGGATAAATCCAACTAGCTACTATTTCCGACTCAGTAGATAGCAGCATGCAGATCTAATAGAAAGATCGATACGCCAGAAAATCCATACCAACTAGGCCATAATGGAAAATGAGCCACCTGCAGATGTACATTGGAGGAAAGGAATAAGCAATTACAGAAATGTGATGGAGACAAGTTTAGATGAGAATGTGAATCCGTACAAAGGACACGTCTCTATTCATTTCCGTATGCAAAGATTCGACAATGTGCATAATGCAGTCCATTCAAGTTTGATTCTCCTCAGTGCAACTTTTTCAGAGTAATCTCAAAATGTGTGAAATCAAATATCTAGCTAATCGAACATTCTTATTTTCCTTCACTATCAAAAGTCCTTCAACTTGCTTCTATCTGTTTGTAAGCTACAAATTACAATGTCAATCCATGCACTCTCACCCATCTCCTATATAAACACGCCTCCATTACACCCAAAACTCACAAACACAACAAACCTCATCAATCTTTTACGTTCCTCCACTGATCTCCAGTTTCTATTTTCTCTAACTTAGCTTAGCACCTTTCGCGATTTACCAAAACCTAAAAGTTGCATTATACATACTTTGCCTCTTAATCGTTAATTACCTTTTCGCTTTGTTTAATACATTGTCTTGACATTTAAAAGGACGGAAAGACTGCTCGCTATTTAGCAATGGAGGTGGTGACAAATATGGCTTTCGAGAGACCGGTGGTGATCTATAGCAAGAGCTTATGAGAAAAATTCTCAAAGAAAAACGAACCCATAAATATTCGAATAAGATTTAACCAAATGAACAACCTCCTTCAAAGCTCCCCTTCTTTAAACTTCCAAACCAAATTCTGTAAAGTCAAATCCAATACAGATCTCACATCAAAATGAGAGAACAATTCAAGATTGAAACAGAGAGAAAAAAATGAATAACCTATGTGACTTCTGCAAAAATGACTCAAATCGCAAATAATACAGAAAATGGGAAAATAGGGAACCAGTTACTCTTGATCGCAAATGATACAGAGTTTGGATACCTAAAGCTGTGACATGTTGGTAAGTTATAATTCCAACAGAAAATGGGATTTGGGTACCTTGAACTGTTATTTGCAATTGGGTACCTAGAGCTGTGACATGTTGGTAAATTATAATTCCAACATTGTAAGGGTCATGAGTTCGATTCTCATTGACATATTTACGGGTGGGGTGAGCTAAGGTTTTTATTTTATTTTTTATTTTTATTTAAACACAATAGGAATCAAAAGCAACGCAACTTTGTGCCTCCAACCCCTAACAAAATCTAGATAGAGGAATCAGAAAACCTTAAGTCTATCATACACCAAATTCCCAATTGCAAAACAGAAATAGAAGCATACATGTGCCACCAAACCCAGGGTTCTCTTTGTGACCTGTGACCTATGACCTGTGAGGCTGTAACCCATTATAATTCCAACGGCAAATCCAGAAATTGGGAAAGCAGAGAACCAGCTGTTACTCTAGGTACCCAAATTGCAAATAATTCAGAGTTTACAAAGCACGCATACAAAGAAGATGAGGAAGCAATATTGAAGAAACAACAATGATATTTGCACTTGACTACAATGATGGATTTCGTATTTAGAGAAGAAATTGGCTGAAGGTGAGCTTGGAGAGAGTTAGAATGACAGAGGAGTAAAACGGTGATAGTTTGATGTCGTTGAAGCAGGTAACGTCTACACGTGAAAGCGGTGGAATCAAGGCATCTTACTGTTCATTGTGCGCATATTGTGCACGGAACCTGGTGGCTGCTTCCAAAACACCACAAAGTTCCCTTACCGCTGTTCTACGACGGTTTATTATAATATTGGTGAAGAAAAATATATAAATATTGAAAAGTGTGTGTATTTATAAACTGTCAGAGGCTCGTCGGAGATGGTGGGGTCTGTCGCCTGAGGCGGCCGTCTCAGGTTGCACCCATCAAGCCCTGCTGACTTATTATGAGGTATTAAGGGCAAGTTCACCCGTTGGGTCACCAGGTCACTAACTATTTACAACTTTTTAGTGTTAATTTCGTGCCCTGGGTCACGAGCACAGTGTATTTCGTGACCCAGAGAATGAAAATATACACTAAAAAGCAGTGAATAGTAGGTGACCCGGTGACCCAACGGGTGAACTTGCTCTAAGTTGAAGTTGTTTCTAAATTGTACTAGAACATCCGTAATGGAGGGTGTCCTCTGGCCATTTTAGTAGCATATATGCTAGCTCCAGCTAGCGGATCGAGCTGAGAGCAATGCTTGTTAATCACAGTTTGTTTAATAATATAAACGATCGCACACACATATAGAGAGAGTATAAAGTTGGATAGATTTTGATTCTTTATTTCTTCTACTTTAAGTTTTTGGAGGGACATGTATTCCGTCTATTTTTGTATAGAAATACAACCGATTAAAGCTAGCTTTATCAATTTAAGGGGCCTGATGAACCTTCTGAGCCTATCCCTTTCTTCCTCACTGACTCTCTAACAAGGAATAAGACGATTCTGTACAGGGTCTCTGTATCTCACCGACTCAATCAAAAAGAAAATACCTTAATTTTCAATTGTGATGCCACTACCCGTCCTCGCATTCTTTGTCTAAAAGTCTTAAACCCTAAACAGTCTCCTTTACTCCTTTAGTACATATTACGTTGAAGCTCCTTTAGTACGGTCCCCCAGCCTCAGTTGGACCATTTCAAATCAATTAATCACTAAAGGCGATTCGATTGGATTCCTTTAGGCATTTTGACTAGATTTTCCGTGACATGACCTGAAATCACTTATCACAAAGAATATATACAGGCATTTATACTCTCTCTCTCTTTCTCTTATATATATATATATATATATATATATATATTATATATATATATATATATATATATATATATATATATACAGATCCTATACAGAGCGGAGCTCCGCTTTGAAAATTAACATGTGAAATTCGAGTTTTTGGTCACTTTTCAGTCGCATATTCACATCTCGACCGTTCAGTTTTTAGGTACTAGTGTATAGATCATCTCTGCAAATTTTCAGCCAAAATGATGTTCGTTAAGGCATTGATAATTGCCTTAAAGCGAGTACGGTTCAGGTTGACAGATTCAGTCCGTCCATTGGTTTAAGCGAGTTAGATATCTTAACGATCATCAATTTGGCTGAAAATTTGCAGAGATGATCTATACACTAGTACCTAAAAACGTAACGGTCGAGATGTGGATGTGCAACCAAAAAGTGACCCAAAAATCGAACTTCACAGGTTAATTTCAAAGCGGAGCTCCGCTCTGGATATGATTTGTATATATATATATATATATATATATATAGACACACACACACACGTCTGTGTAATATAAGGTATACTTTTGACGTGATTACATAGCCAGTATTCCAGTGGGTGATGGAAAGGTGAAAAAATTGATCAAGTGAAGAGGCTTTTCTCTTGTAATGGGGAATAGTCGACGTATTCTCTTTTGGTCTGGAACGTATTGAGTCTGCACCTTAAGACCTTCTCTGTAAGAAAAGGAATTGGAGGGAATAGGCATGCTATCGAAAGAAGTTAAAGATAAGAATCTGAAGCCGTACAAACTACAAAGGACACGTCTCTATCTCTGTTTGAAAAGATTAGACAATGTTCATTCAACTTTAGTTCTCCTAGTGCTACTTTTGGATAGTTAATTGACAAGTAATGATCAAAGTGTAATGGAACATTCTTACCCTTTAACTTCTGTTTAAGTCTAAGCTGCAAAGTCCAGACAATGCCAATGGACTCTCACCCATCTCCTATATAAACACTTCCATGACACCCCAAATCTCACAAACACATCAAACCGCATCAATTCCTCTAGAGTCATTTCAAACACAATCCTCATCTCTGTTTTTGCTTTGAACTGGTTAAACACGTACTTCACTTATCGACCCACAATTTGCATTGCCATATATACTAAGCCTTCCAATCATTATATTTTTGCGTTGTTTGATACATTGTCTGATTGTCATATTGGACTGTACGGGAAGACAGCAAGGTAGCGATGGAGGCAGTGACAAAGATGGTGTCCGAAAGACCCGTAGTGATCTTCAGCAAGAGCTCATGCTGCATGTGCCACTCAATCAAGACCTTGCTTTGTGACTTTGGGGTGAACCCAGCAGTTCATGAGCTTGATGAGATGCAAGGAGGGAGAGAGATAGAGCAAGCTCTGTCAAGGCTTGGATGCAACCCATCCGTGCCGGCTGTGTTCATTGGCGGTGAACTCGTGGGTGGAGCCAATGAGATCATGAGTCTTCATCTTAAGCGCTCCTTGATCCCCATGCTTAAGCACGTCGGCGCGTTATGGGTTTGACCAATCTAATGGTCAAATTCATCAATCACGTGTCCTTCCATGAGATGCAAAGACCTATTGAGAATCTTAGTTATGCATGCATAAGAGGTAGATATCAGGGCAAATAATATTATCTTCTATGGTCTGATTAAGAGTTTTATGGTAAGGCTATACATCTTCATATCTTTTCTTGTAATGCTATCATTGCTATGTTTTGGTAATAAAAGCATGCTTCTAATGTGACTGGCCGGCACTACAAGAAAAAACATGTTTAACAACTTGCAATTCACGTTGTCAATCACTTTTGACAACGTTTGGCGCATGTTGTAGATGCCAGAGTCATTAAAAGTCCACAAGTCCTTAACATCGCGCTTTGCACGTTGTCAAAAAGAGGCAAAGCACGTTGTTGTAATTATTCAACAATGAGCTCTACACGTTGTCATAAACTTTCGACAACGTTTTAAGCACATGTTGTAAGTTTTAACAACACTCTCAGCATGTTGTCTTTAGTTTTCGACAGCATACATGGTATGTTGTCATATTACTGAATACGTTGTTATAATGTTTCAATATATACTATTGCACCCAATTTGCTGGGTTCTTTCCTTTACCTTTCTCGATAATTCTGTAAACATTCACCATTACTGAGCACATTCCCATGCCAATATTAGTAGACTAACCATGTAAAAGAAAAATATACATTTCATTAAGAGTACCATATTGTCTAATACATATATTCCTTACAAAAAATGCAAGACATACATATATTCCTTACAAAAAATGCAAGACAAAGTACTGCATCCTTTGTGGATCATTGGTAATTGACAAAACAAGCATTGTTATGACTACAAATATCAGAAATTACGAGGAAGTTCAATAGATCCTATCGGGTTCTAATGCTCTGTGCAGTTTTTCCAGCAACTTCAAGAATCCTAGCAGCTGGTTTGGCCAACGAAACCTGTAATATCTAAAGCTACGCCTGCGCGATAGATACTGAAAACATGAAAGCATTGTCCAACAGTCAGGAAACTAACACCAATCATCTGTGGGTTTTAGGTTATTAAATCGATTAACCTGTGGAGTGACATTTAAAAGGAAACAAAGATAATTAGTTTATTATTACTGCAGCCCAGCAATAAATTACCTTAGAGCACAACAGGAAGACCATGATTCTCAACTCCATTGATCGGTGGTTGAAGAAGACCTCTGAGTCCCTTGAAATCGATATATTGAAAACAATTAAATAAACATTTGCATCTAATAGACTAATCCACAAACTGATATACCATTTACATACCTCAATGACTTATTTGATTACACATTTGGAGTGAGATGCTGTACATCTCATGAAGTAGTTGCCTAGCAGATAAGTTTTACTCACTCACTCAAGAAAGCCTAACAGATAAGTTCTAATATGTACCTTAAACATCTCATGACGAAGTTGCGAGTATAATGCCTCATAAGGATCTCTTGTAGAGACTCCAAGCTAGCAATTTTATGTGCAATTGTCAATGGCATTCTGGCACTGCCACTGTGTACAGAGACTTGAAACGTTGTGCCTTATGATATCACAAAGTAGCTTAAATCTGTAGTCACGACTCTGGAATGACCCACAACAACCCAATTGACATTAGTGGATACAGTTTCCGAGCTCCATCTAGGGAGGTGACGCAGAGACTTCAAGAACAAGATAATAGATACAGTTCAAGAAAGTTATAATGTGAAGCCAAGTATAAAAGAACACAATATAAAAACTATAAAAACGGACACAAAAAGAACCAAAGCAACAAAAAACTGTAATTTCCATAACCCAGAGATTGGTTCAAGAAAGTACAGTAGTACAGTAATGGGTGTCACTGGGCAATACCATTTCAAAGTTAAGGGCATTCAGTTGCCGAGGCCTGTTCAATGTCAACGTCCTCGCAAAGAAATCCTCTCGTACCAAAACCACCTATCAGAAAACAAAGAACAAACTACAAGCTTCAGAAACCAAACACAATAGTTCAATACAGCACAGATGGCAAATTGCTAAATTACTTGGTAACCATTGGAAGTAAAAAGTACTAAATAACCCGAAACCTCACAAAACCTAACCTACTCTAGCCGAATTAAGTTACCAACACGTGGAAATTCAATGATTAATTGACAACAGCAGCAAATACAAACACACACATATGTAGTCGAAATTCTACGCTAAGCTATACATGCATTACAAGAATCAATTGTCCACATGAACATCCATTTTAAGTCTGCAATGTCTCATACTCACATCCTTTAATCGAATTTTTACATAAAATTCACTATCTAGCATGAATCATCTTTATTTTCAATGCACGCCAAGTGTTCGACAAAATGCCAAATCAGGAAGAACAAGCAAACATGAATAAGCAAATGAATAGCAGTATTTTGCATCTGCGAGACTAAAACCTGAGTTCTTCAAACAATTTTCAATCTAAACAATATGATGATGAAATTGAAGGTGCGAAACAGTAGAACAGCTAATATGAAGAAAGAAAGAAGTACCTTCGTAGCCGTAACACCGGAAATTTGGCCGTCGAAATGCGTCAAAGATTGACAACCGAGGTCGGCAACTAGAGTGGAGTCGGTGGCGCGGTCGACGGAGCCGAGGCAGAGGATGAACTGGTAAGGACGTAGCCGACGCTGGGCGGCGCGTGGGAGGTACTGAGGGATTGGAGGAGCACAACCAAAGGCAAACTCGACCCTACCGTCGGCTGAGCGGGACGTGCTCGACGGCGGCGACGCCGGATAAGCAGTCTTGCTCCATAGAGAAGTCGTCGATGCAATTGAGAGTGACGACAGAGGGAAGCGATCGTTTCGGGTGGTTTAGGGTTTGAGAGTTGAGAGCTCCAGAGCTCAATTCTTCAAGCCCAGGATTTTATATGTTTTGGGTCTCTGATGGATCATCACCTTTTTTTTTTTTTTTTCGAGAAAGATTGAGATGTGTTTTTACTGACTTCAGTCAACGGGTCCTTTTGTTTTTCGTCAATTTTTTTTTTTTAAGGGCCTTGACAGTTGAGCACAAATGCACAATTGTCTGCTATTTTTTTTCTTTTATCTCAAAGTTTCGACAACGTTCACTGCACGTTGTTGTTTTAAAAATATTTAACAACGTGCACTCCTGCTTGTTGATACATTAATTGACAACTTGCAGACAACAACGTACAAAGTGAGTTGTCGATAACTAAATTAACAACATGCAAATGACGCATGTAGTGGTAAATAATTTAATACAATGCTCTTTCTGCGCATGTTGTAGAAGATTAGAAGTGACAACGAGCATTTATAGCATGTTGTAGATATGATGTTGTCGTAGACTATTTTTCTTGTAGTGCGGGTGACGTCAAAACCCTAAAAAAGGATAAACTAGACCAAACATTATGACCTCTTACACATTCTCTTCGATTAATCTGATAAATTAGAACTAGGATAAATATACATACGAGCTCTCGACTTTTCACTGTAGCCGCAGGGGCTTACTATCAGTTTTTCTTCACTTTTTCCCTTCTTCCTTCTCCTTCCTCCTCTACCTTTCTCCACTTCTTGTAGAAGGAGCCAAAGCTTCCCCGCGATATCTTGTAATGTTTTCTGGGTTTCAGATTGAGAGAGTGAAATTTTGGGAGAAAATTTTCCAGAGATAATAACTGGGTTTTGAGAGTTGAGACTGAGAATGAAGAAATAAAAGTGAAAAATCGGCGACATGGTTTTAGGTTTAGTGTGAGGGATTGGGTGCAGTAGGCTCCCCTATATCCTCAATTCCACTAATAAAACATGGACAACGAATAAAAAAATTATATTTAAATATAATTACATTAGTCAACCGGTTCGGTTTATAATCGGTCAGTTAAAGATCGATTTTGATTTCAAACCGGATGCAACTGATCTGGTTTGGAAAATTGAGAATTTGTGCGCTATCTTAAACGGTTCGATCTCTAACCCAATTTTTCCTCCCGGTTCGATATATTTTGAAATGTTCAGTTTGGTAATATTTTTTTTTTTTTTTTGCAACATCCCAAGAGATTGGTCTCCGTAGAGGAAATTTATGCAAGAATAAAAAAAGAGATGCAAAGAGGGGAACCAAACCAAAGCTCTTAGAAAAAGCAACATTTACTGAAATATCCAAAAATCTTTATTACAAAGCACAAGAATAAAGGGTGGTACCAAATCCCACCAAACTAGAGCATTTGAAGAACAACCAAAATTATTCTCTAAAAATATGCGAGGAATGAAACTAGACTTGAGCAATTCGGTGTAAACAATTGTTCCACTGGACTTGAAGACGCTAAAATATCAAGTGAGGAGAACGGAGAAAACTAAGCACAAGGGATGAATCAATCTCCAACCAAATAAGCTTCCAATCCCTAACCCATGTCAACTCAATAGCCTATAATGTTACGAGAGACTCTATTGTTTGCTTTAGTCTTTCACCCTATATTTAAGAAAAATTTCAAGAACAATACACAAACAAAATATCACTATAAACTTCGATATTTAAAGTTTTAATATCATCATATTGGCACCTTAGGTTCTAAACATGACCCACAAACAATACATACCTTCAATAACCTCATTAACCTTTATACCATTATTCATTTTTTAAAGGTTAATTTAAGGATTAAATACTCACTACATCAAAAATGGTCTTTTACGGCCCACCATGTACGCCGTAAAAGCCTATTTACGGCGCACAAAAGCATGCTGTAAATGCTGGCGCCGTAAAAGACCCCATGTCTTTTACGGCGCGCAAAAATGCGTCATAAAAGAACAATTAACGCGCCATAAAAGTGGTTCCACAAATGTGATTGAGGTCATTTACGGCCCACATTGCATGCCGTAAAAGACCTTCTATTTAAGGCATACCCATGCACGCCGTAAAAGAGTGACTGAATTCCTATTTTAAGGCACACTATGCGCGCCGTAAATGAGGTCTTTTCAAACAAAAAAAAAATTTATATTGCTCAAATGTCATATTCATATTACCCTCACTATAATTAATCATATTTACAAAGTAACAATTGGAAATGTATTGGTAGAATTCATTACATCCATCAATTAACCCCGTCCCCAAATTCTAGTAAGCAAAGGGTTGAAGTAAAGCTGGTCGAATGAATTGTTGAACTAAAGCCATCTTCTCATTGAGTATGTTGTCAAGTTTCACATCATCTGGAAGTGAAGCAAATACACAAGTAAATAACTTTGTCATGTCATACTTCTCCAGCCCCATCTTTAACAAAAAGCCCAGGCAAAGAAAAAAAACATGAAACAACCAACAATATCAATTAGAGATATCAAGTATTAGCAAAACCCTTCAGATTACGATGTGTGCATTCTTATCCAAAAGAATAATGATATGGTGAATTGGACAGATCATAAACTAATTAAGTGTGTACCACAAAAATGAGTTTCCAATCCAATTAAAACAACTTTCCCATAAATGAGGATCCGTGTAGCAGGCTTACCAAGGATATTTTGGTATTCCTTAGAGTTTGTTAGGAAATGCAGCAAGCATCTGTTGACATTCTTCCTATAATTCATTTGTCTCTCGTCTTTCCATGCTTGGATTAAAACTTTGGGGTAGATACTCTAAACACAATTAAAACAGCATGAGCTCAAGAACCCTCTACCAACACCTAATCATAACACAAAAATGTAAGATATCTGTATTCAAAACGACATATCCTTAACGGCATTACAAGCTCAACAACTATGCATAGCAGTACAAAACCTGATCATATACAAAATCCTTGTGAACTCAGTTAAGAACCTCAAGAAGGCATCCCATTCAATGTATATATATTGACGGTTCTGAAAATAATTACTCCAACTGTTTCATTTAGATGCAGGCCAATGAGAAATATTGGATCAAAAATATGTTAAGTATAATACATATTGCAGATAAGAATATTAATCAAGAAAAGCTTCAATGCCTTTAGAAATAGAAGCAGTGCTTATAATTGGGATGATTACGCTAAGAACAGCAGGCCTTTAGCCATCAATTTTCCAAAAAATTTCCAAATGTACACTGCTTACCCAAAGACCAAATATCTGATTTGGAACTATAAGGAATATCAGTTCGGGACACTGCATAAGTCTAAGTTATATGTACTGTAAAAGTAGGAAGGACTTACATTTAAGTTCTCCAATCTAGCAACTAATTCATGTGAGAAAGGTTCAGGCAAGTTAGTGGTTTTCTTGTAAGACTTCTCCACCCATAGCCCAGTGGAGGTTTTGTTCTTCCTGCCCTTCATTGGCTCGCCAAGCGGAGTTTTCAGATACTCAGCAGCAAAAGTTTGTACAGCCTGCAGATGACTGACTGTAAGCCATAAGCTTAAAATCATACAACTACGAAATTGCTGACTTAAAGACAAAATTACCTCCGACGTATCACGAATTTTGTGGAGTGAAGAATCTACACGCTCATATATTGAGTTCCTCTGCCAGAAAAGATAAATACTTAGATATCACAATCCTAAAGAAAGTGTCTACATTTTTTGGCTATGTGGCACGAACTAATAAATGTTTATAATCAATGCAAAATTCATATTTACTATTTTCAAAGAAATTGACATAGTGAGACCAGCCTTACCAATGGAACATCTTGAAGCATTTGGCTAACTTGAGAAGTATTCGAGAATGGTCCAAATAGGAAACTATTGATCATCACCAATATGCTCTTTAGCGTACTTCATGCGGTCACGACCCTCAAAGTAGCATTCAACAGAGTGCTCTGACAGGACTAAGCAAAACATACAAGATAAGGCTTGCAATATAAAGAGGTTATATTGAACTAAAAATGCAGCAAGCAGAAGACATAATACAATATGCTGGAACAATTCAATTCATGAGGTCATTTCAGAGTTGAAGACATAAAGGTAAAACAATAAAGGGCTCTGAAATGTCCTCTTTATATTGCAAGCAGAAGACATAATACAATCTCCTCATAATACTTGCTTTCATAATACATGAAAACAATAAAAACAAACCTTAGCTAGCAAACAAGTATGTGCATTAAAAGAAATCAAGAGATTATATATATATATATATATATATATATATATATTAGCACAAAGTCAGGACAAATCCCAGTGAAAATTTAACCTTGCAATATATTGAACCAATAGATTGCATGCATAGATTCAGTTTGGAATGATTCCCATGTCCATGTGGATTAGCTAAAGCATCACCAATATATCATTGAACAGACTATTAATTCAAAAGACAATATGAGATGGATTTATGCAATATTGAGCAAAGCATCCTTCCAACTAAATTAGGAAAGAAATAAAACCTCTGCATATGATAAAACCAATATATCATAAAACCTCTGCATAGGCTAATATTCGAGCTGCATATGATTCCCAAACAACTTGTACGTTCACAGTTCTCATCTCCTTATACTAACTTGTTCCTACAATTCACACAAACAAAAGACCATATGAAAACTGGAAAATCAGGGTGCAGCATTTAAGATATCCTTTGCTTAACATTATTGAAAAGAAGGTGGAATATGCCATGTACTGAAATGAGTTATGTGATGTCAAACCCCAAGTAAAAGTAACCAACAATCATTTGAGTCTTCTCCCTTTGCAGTAGAGTGCAGGCTTATCCATTAGGCCACCTTGTGCTAACATGCTTATTTATATCTAACTTAAACCAACTTGCAGGCAAAATTTCTTTCACAAAGGGAAAATAAAATGCAGATCACCAAATAAAGAAAATAGCCAATCAATCATCAGTAAAAACACATACACCCAATTGTCAATATTGACGAATTGGTTTCTCAGATGGTAATCAATACAATATGACATTATCATCAAGAAAAGCAAGTCAATAATCCACTAATATATGAATCCAATTGCTAAAAGAAATAAATTTTCCATTAGAGGCAATCACATAGATAATACAATTCTATAATCATTCATTCCATCAAATTCAAGCCTAAGCAGTTGAAACCAAGAACCCAATCAACTTAATAACACAAATTCACACAAAAAGGAGAAGGAATTTTTTTTTTTTTTGAAAGGGAAGGAGAAGCAATTTAGCAATTGGAGAGAAGAAGGTTAGGCCAAGAAAACGTAAACAAGCTGAGCACATAATCAAAAGCTTTTCAGTCTTATGGGCTCGGAATAAAAACAAGCAATAAAGGGTTCAAGACCCAATTTTCGACCAAATCAAGAAATGTAAACAAGCTTAGCACAGAAGCAAAAGATTTTAACTCTAGCAACGAATCTATTTCGGGATATAAATGGAAATTGGAGACACAGTCGCGACTAGCTGATACCCAAATAACCTAATTAATCATATAAATCTATCAAGCAAACAGAAATTAATCGACTCCAAAGCCTTAATACCCACTTACCCAGAAGCCTCAACCCTATAATTGAATCAAAGCAACAGAAATCAATTATCCAAAGCTCCCTATTGTAATTGTAACTTCACGACCTTAGCACTCGAGTCACATAAATAGAAAGATAGGAAGATGGAGAGGTGTTTACCGGACAGAAGCGACAACCGATGACGAGAAATCCTTCACATAGTCGTCGACAAGATGAAGAGAAGAGGGTAGATGGTAAAGCGAGAGAAAGAAACCCTAATTTAGTTTTGGGAAGATGAGACAGAGCTATTCACCCACCTTGGATGATTGGATTAGTTTGAACAAGGATTAAGAGAAGAAGGGTGAGAGAGAAGAGAGACGAAGGGAGAGCTGATAGCCTGATAGCGTCTGGGTCTGTTTTGTGACTTTGTCAGGCGTGTTGGGTGGGAAATTAGAATTTAGCCAAAAAAAAAAATAAGCGGGATCTCAAAATTATTAACCTTATTTACGGCGCACATTATAAGGATGCCGTAAATGTAAAATAACATTTATGGCATGCAATAAAAGCACGCCGTGAAAGACTTATAAGAGAAGCCTTTTACGGTGCGCATAAATAGCACGCCGTAAAAGACCAACACGAACACCTTATTTACGGCATACATTCATAGCACGCCGTAAAAGACTTGCCTCGTTGGTCTTTTACGGCGCGCGGTCAACGCACGCCGTAAATTTTAGGCGGTAAAAGCCCAGATTTGTTGTAGTGACTGTTTACTCCCTATACTTATAGGGTCTCGACGTTTCAGTCCCTCACTTTTCAATTTCACTCAGATACTCCCTAAACTCTCAATTTTCACACAATAGGTCCTTACCGTCAATTTTCCGTCAAAATCTCTCTTAAATTGCTGACGTGGCATTTCTGACACTCTAAAATGTCTATTTTACCCTCAGTTACTTTAAAAAAAAAAAAAAAAAAATTTCTCTCTTTTGATTTACCTTTATTTTGTTTAATCAATTTCTTCTACCCTCCCACCCATCAGCACTTCCAGTTCGTCTGCAACTTCATTCCAAATCAAGATTCACATACATTACTCCATCTATATCTCTAAGCTTCCGTACGCTCGCCCTCTCATCACCATCCTCATCATCCCTTAAACATCAACAACAAGAAGACCCATTGCCCTCATCCCTTACAGGCTTTCCTCTATAATTCAGGTCTTCGATTTCCATGATTCCATCGAAGGCCGATTAACAACAGAAACAACGAGAACTACAGCATCTTAGGTACAATTACACGAACCCAAAATTCCCAATTCATTGGATTCATGAATCCCTATTCTTCTCGGCTTGATTCTTCACCCAGATTTCAGCCTAGACCTTCGATGCACTCTCCATCCAATTTTTTTTCCCCAAAATTCAAATCCCACAAAAAACCATTTGCCCAATTTCAGAGATTAAGATGGGGCAAGTTAAAATTGCAGAGTATGAACAGAACTTCAGATATTAAGATGGGGAAAATGTGCTTTGATTTGCGCGCAGATGTAGCTTCTTCTGAGCAAGAGACTAGAAAATCCAAAAGAGCAGCAGAGCTACTCCTTGCAGAACTGAATGAGGTTCAAGTGACTATGGCCGCCGACAGTCCAAAAGAGTAGCAGAACATTAGGAATGGATATTCAAGAGACAGGACCCATCAATAACCTAAAGAATGGATATTCAACCCAGATTGAATAATTAAACCAAAACAAAACAAACATTCGGGGCAAAATATATACCCAGCAAAGAGACAAAGACCCCACCGGAGCGACGTTGACACTTTTGACGATCGGCTCTTGTCAGCTTCACCCTTCGCATTCCGCCACCGACAGAATCCCATTTTCCTCCCTTCAATCCCTCTCTCTCCTCCTGCAATTCGGGGAAATCATTATTTATTCATCGCCCTTCATCTGCATCGAAATGAGGTAGCTAATGGAGCCGTGGCAGAACACCATGAAGAAGAAGCGAAGGCCCATCCGGCTCCGCTGCTCCGTCAAGAATTACGACTGGGGCATTCTCGGCCACAATTCCAAGGTCGCCAGGCTCTTCGCTCTCAATTCCGGGTCAGACATCGACCCGGTCAAGCCCTACGCCGAGTTCTGGATCGGGACTCATGAATCCGGGCCGTCCTACGCTGATTCAGGGTCGGAGCAGCCCCTCAGCCTCAAGTCCTGGATCGATGGGGTCGCAGGTGTAGACGCGGAAGCCGGAGTCGGTCGCAGGTGTAGAAGGAGGAGAGAGAGTTGGACGAAGAAAAGGTAAAAACTAAAAGAAAGAAAAAGAGAGAGAGAGAGAGAGAGAGAAAATTAAAAATAAAAAAATAAAAGAAGGAAGAGGTAAAAAGAAAAAGAAAAAGAAAAAGACTAAAAAAAAAAGGAGAAAAGAAAAAAAAATTAAAAAAAGGAGTAAATAAGGGTATAATAGACATTTTAGCGTAAAATTAATGCCACGTCAGCAAAATAACGGGGTCTTTGACGGAAAGTTGACGGCAGGGACCAATTGGGAGGAAATTGAGAGTTTAGGGATTTTTTAGGTGAAATTCGAATGTCAGGGACTGAAACAACGAAACCCTATAAGTATAGGGAGTAAACAGTAATTAACTCTTAATTTAATCTTGAAATTGCTATAGCATTTGGAAAAAAAAAACCCTAAGCAGCCTCCCCTGCCGCACTAAAAACCCTAGCATAACGTCGACCACGTTGTCGCCGTTTTGCCATCATTTTCCGATCCCTTCCCCCACAGATCTTGATCCTGTATCACAAATCTCCAGACCTCCCTTCATATTTATCATATTTACCATGTCCAACATTGATTCGTTACCAAAAGCTTTGCTACCTCTCTTGCTATCGCTACCAATTGTTGGAATTTTAGTTGATATTTCAAAATACACAACTATTTGGTGGAAAGTATTTGCCTTATTTTCTAAATGCGTCAACTTAAGTTTTAGAGTTGTGAATTTCCGTTTTTTTGTAGAGCATTTATTGGGGATTATAAATTAAGAATGGACTCATATTAATATATATTTATCTTTTTTTTTTTTTAACCAAATCATTCATTCATCTCAAGCCAGAATGACACGGATACATACATTCCCTTGCCAACTCTAAGGCAAGTTTAGGACGTGGTATGCTAGCACCACCCATTAGACAACCAGTGCTCACTTATTCAGCAAGCCTATGAATTATGAATATACATAGTAAATAGGCACAAAAACAAAACAAAACTGCATAGGTCCCTAAAAAAAATAGGGTATAACTTAGAAAGAAAAAATTCTATCTAATTTGGAGGCCAAAACAGACCCAATAGTAGCCCTAGGACCAACACTTAGCCCAAAGACAAAGTGAAGGCCCGGGCCTATAAACCGCAGCCCTACAGGATATGCAGCCAAGGCCCAACAGTGAAGCCCAGCCCATCATCTCTCCACAGCGCAAAGTCGTTGAGCTTCACGACGCCATCGCCGCCCGAAGCCATCACCGCCTAACGCCATCGCTTCCGATCTCGCTCCCAACCCAGAAGCGAGGTACGATCTACACCACAGTTCGAAACCATTCGAAACCCGGCAAGGGCCGCACAAACGCCGACGTCTGGAGCGAAAAAACTAGCTGTCGCCTTCAGGAGTGAAAACCAGCCGCCTCCTCGTCATGAACCTCCAGCCCCAAGCTGCCTCGATCCGAATAGGTACAGCTACCACCATCAAAACCTCAAGCAAAGACCCCATAGGGCTAGACCATGTGTCGCCCGTCCGGCAGCATCCCCACGACGTCAGGGAGACGCCGGAGAGCCACCGGACCAGGCTGGAGATGCCTTCGCCGCCGCAAAGCTGTAGGGTTTCATAGAGGTTTTTTTAAATATTTATTAATATATATTTACCATGATCATAACCTATCTTATATATAATTGTTTCATACATGGGGGTTATATTGTTTACCAATTTTGTAACCCCCTCTATTATCATTCAATCTCTTTATGATTTGTATAATTATACTAGCTAGCAACTCCTTTATAAGCCAAAACACCACTTGCTCCATGGCGACACATATTCTTTATCTTTCGTCATCTCTTTCAAAATCAGTCTCTCTCTCTTTCTCTCTCTCTCATTATTTTTTGTCGTAAAGTTTTGAGAGTT
This sequence comes from Rosa rugosa, assembly GCF_958449725.1. Lineage (NCBI taxonomy): Eukaryota > Viridiplantae > Streptophyta > Magnoliopsida > Rosales > Rosaceae > Rosa > Rosa rugosa. The sequence goes on along the minus strand of NC_084824.1, from coordinate 18,341,665 downwards.
TTACTTTTTTACGTTTTGCCAAAGGAAAGAATTAAGCAATTCTAGGATCCAAGTTTGCAAGTGTACGCTTACAAGGATTAACGGTTGTTGTATCCTGGAGGGTAGGGCGCTACAAACCTGCTACACTGAGATATTGTCTTTGAGGGGCGAAATCTACTTTTAAGGGCAGTGTTTACACGCCTCAACCTTAAACGCTTTTCGAATGATGTGTTCCTTGGAAGCCTACAAATTCAAGAGATAAGTCTTATAATTCTTGTTATTTTAATCTATATGACAATAAAATAATGATAATTATTTATTATTAAATTATATTGTATTTGTGTGATTTTGTAGGAGAATCAAAATATGGTGATGGAAGTAGCATCCATCAACCAAATTTCCACCACCAATGAGGTCGTGGACATCTCTTCCATGGTAGAGGGGGGAGCACAGCGAAATTCCCAGTCGTATCTTCTGGCACAGCCTCTGACACTAAAGCCAACGAATGCTGCAGATTTGAAAAGACATTTTCGCTGAATTTGGGTGCTGAATAAGGGCTATAATGTTCAACAGCAATCTCTGGATCGTTTTCTTTTCTCCTTTGACCTTCGAGGAGATAGAAACAAGGTATTGATGAGTGGTCCATGGAGTTTCAATAGTGCTTTGGTTGTTATGTAGCCATATGATGGAGTATCATCTCTGTGATCTGTGGAGATGGAGGATTTATTCTTTTGGGTTCACATCACAAATATGTCGCGCCAGCATATGAACAAAGGAATACTATTGCAAATGTTGCTACTGTTGCAGGTAAATTCATTGAATTGGACCAAAAGCTTTTTGATGCAACTGGAGAGATTAGGGTTAGGGTTTCACATGCAATTTCGAAACCTTTTTTCATGCAAAAAACCCTAAAGTTCGCCAAAGGGATTGAGCAAGAGGTTCACTTCTTCTTTGAAAACCTCGTGGGCAAATGCAAGACATGTCAGCGTATGTATCATGAGGGAGAAGCATGCAATGGTGAAACTGCAACTCCACCGGTCACTACTACCCCATCACCGGCGGCAAGAAAACTAGAGCTCAATGGCTCATTTTTAGGGTTTTCAAGAAATCAATTCAAGAATGGAATGTTTCACTTCCAAGGTCTCACTACCCCTATTCTTCCGCCGATTGGAAGGTCTTTGTTTGGAGGAGCTGAGACAAGTAGGGTACGCAAACCTATTGTTATTCGTAGTGCAGAAAAAAGACAGGCGACGGACAGCAATGAGTTGACTTTGGTACCCGTGGACACCGACCTGCAAGCAAAGAGAGACCGGTCATTTCCTTAAAAAGCTCCAATTTTTGATGTCTGATTTCCTGGAGGGCAAAACAAGCCCTATTGCTCCCTCCAAGAAGGTAAAAATGTTTGAATTCCCTACCAAGTTCAGTGCAAAATATCTGGGTTTAGTAGAGACACCAGGTGGTATGTTGGTGCCTGCAGAGGTAATGATGCCCAAACCTGTCCAAATAGAGCTTCCTAGTGGAAAAAAAAGAAGAGAGGAAGACCTTTGGGAGCCAAAAACAAAAATCCTCCTAAAGCAAAGAAAGTTCCTGCTGAAGATGTCCTGAGTGTTCTGTTTTCAGGTAAACCTCCTAGCCCTAGCTTAAAGGGCAAGGAGAAGATATAGGTTTTTGTATGGTTGTAAAGCCTATAAACTATGCAATTGTTTGACATAGTGATAGGCTCACTTTAAATAAGTGAGCGGTAAGTTCTAATATAGTAGGTCTATCCTATGTACCACTGTGGCTCTCCCACGAAGCCTTGTTCTGTCCATCAGTATGTGACAGCGGGTGGGTATGTAATGACCTTCTTGGCATGCGCTTTTATCAATAAAATTATCCTTACTTCAAAAAAAAAAAGAGGTTAATTTAATCTTTTTGAAATCTCTCTCTCTATGTGTGCGCGCGTTTTGCAACTCGTCTCCATCAAAAATTCCAAATCTTCAGCCATTCTCTACACCTCCATGTTTCAAAGATAAAAGTTTAAGGAATTTCTAGAAGGTGAGTAAAGGAAACTCAATCAAATTGATAAAGGTTGAGATGAAAATAGTAAAGGCATCGACCCACAAATCGTTTTGATCTTATTGAAGAGGGATTTGCTCTGATATCATGTTAAACAGCGACATACATGACATGTGACTCACAATGTCGGTACAATGGTCACAACTTAACCACCCATGAAGTATTGAGTTTTAATCACAAAAGGTCTCGATACATGTCAGCCATCCACTTATAATTTACATTTTTGTATGTCACTTTTTTAATGTGAGATCTTTCTTTTCCAACATGTGTTTCTCTTTATGCGTCTCAATCTCCTCAAAAACCTAGAAAAATGGCTACTGTTATTGAATTTGTGACAAATGATAGTAGATGAGAGTGGAGGAAGAGTAGTGGAGCTTGCTCAAAGAAGAATACATAAAAATATGCCATGTCGCATAAGTATTAACGGAGTTATTAACTGTATGTAAGAGCATCTCCAACAGTGATAGCTATCTTCATAGCTAAAAGTAGCTAAAATTAGAATATAGCTAGTTGAATCTTGAGTTATGCTCCAGCAAAATACCTAAATCTCAAGTTAAATTTAACTTTTAGTTAAATTTCTCTTTTCTCTAGCTAAATATAGCTAGGTCTTTTAGCTAAAGCTAAATTTAGCTTTTGTTTAGCTAGTCTGCTGGAGATCAAACTTAGCCTAAAATTAGTTAAATTTCAATTTTTTTTTTAAATAAGTATTCTGTTGGAGATGCTCTAAGGTTTTTAGGTTGAGTTTAAAACCGGAGTTACCATTATAAATTTTTTATAATGGTAGTCTATATAACATCATATTCCTTAAATTTTTCTCTATATATCTATACTATTATTAAGAGAAGAGGTTTTGTTAGCCAAAATTGAAAATTTTGACAGAAATGACCCTAAAACATTTAAAAACTTTGAGAATTAATTAAATCACAAGGGCCATTATGACAATTGGAAATTATATTTTTATTAACAAAAATAAACAAAATAAATCCCACAAATTCCACTTTTTTCTCCCACTAACTTCTCTCTGCAATAAAATGTTTTCATCCATTATTTTTTTATTTTATTTATTCTGAAAAGAAAAATACTTCTACATGCAGAGCATGTGTAGAGAAATGCTAGTATATATATAACAAAAGAGTTCTTCTCAAAAACAAAAGAGAAACAAAAAAATGTTCGGAAATCTTGAAGGAAAACGTGGATAAAACAGAGATTTGATCTTTCCGCTGAAAGTTCCAACTCCCAACTCAATGATATACAAATCCCAGCAGACCCCACTGCCGCACGCAATAAATGTCCGCTCTCCTCTCTACCTCGAATGCTTAAACCCCGCTCTGACCCAACGGTCATTCAGAACTCACAAGTATTATTTTTCTTACAGTTCAGTAGTTTTCATTTTATGGTTTTAACGAAAAGAGACAAAAATTTCCTACAATGCATTACAAGACAACCTCGGCTTCTACTTGCACTAGTTTCAGGCTTCCAGCTCACTCTAGCTAACTGGGCCGCTCGTCATTCTCTCTCAGTCTTCTCAGTTTCCTTGGTTTTTTCTCGGCCACCAAAGTTTAAGGTAAGTAAAATTTCTCGTACCCACTAAAAATCTTGGTTTTTTTCTGACTTTACTGCTTCAAGAAATTCATGGGTTTGTGGTTCTAATCTCAAAGAATGTAGCTTTCTGTCTGAAATTTAAGGAGTTTTAGGCCAGTCAGTTGATGTTTGGTGCTTGTTTAGGGTAATAGAGACTTCATTGGTGCTGTTGAAGTTGTTGGTTCTCCAAAATGTTTGGTTTTTCTCGCAAACGCATGAAGATTGGACGGTGAGTTTGTCTTATTTGAGCTATTAAATTTTCATATTTATTTATTATATTGCTTTTAGAAAACGTTGTATGCCCTTCATTGATTTTGTGAGTCCAATCTTCTGTGTCAGTGGTAGTGTTTTTGTATTCAGTAAGAAGCTGAATGTGTGTAGTGGAAGTTGAAATTTTCTTATAAATTATGATGAAGGATTTTTTTAGAATCAGATTGTGATAGAATTTGTAATGATTTGTGTTGATTTAGATTGAAAGTCCAGCTCTCAGATTCTACTCAGGGAACTAGAAGCCCCATAAGACAGCCGAAACGAAATAACAGCTCCAATGTAAGGCATTTTCTTTGGTTGTTTTACATTTGGGTTTGAGATTGAATGTCAATGAGTCCCTGCTCTGAGCTGAGCTCATTTTGATTTGTCAGAATGACTCTGATGCGCCGGCAAGTAGTATTTCTGATGAGCTCGATTGCCAGTGTCCGTCTTCTGCTCCTGAGATTAGTAATTCCACAATGGGGAGCTCTGAGAATTGGATGGTGTTGTCAATTTCTGGAGACAAGCCTACGCCCCGCTTCAATGTAAATTTCTATTGATTTTTACTTGTATAGTTACTTCATATGGTAAATGGATTCGGTTGATCTGTGTTTATAGTGGTGCTGATAGCTTAACCCTTGTTTTTTATTTTCCAAAAACAGCATGCGGCGGCTGTAATTGGGAATAAGATGATAGTGGTTGGTGGTGAAACTGGGAGTGAACTGCTAGATGATGTACAGGTAGGATAATGATTCTTCGTCATTTATTTGATGATTATGTAGATCTTCACATTTATTTGATAACTACATTAATGCAGATTCATGTTGCAAATCATTATGCTGCCGTTTCTATTTTCAGGTGCTCAATTTTGACAGTTTTACGTGGAACACAGCTTCATCAAAGCTTTACTTGTCACCAAGTAGTCTGCCCTTAAAGATCCCTGCATGCAAGGGCCACAGACTGGTACAATCTTATAGTTATCTCATGTTTGGTTTGCATTTCGTTCTAGAGTAGAGTTCCTTCCTCTGAAAGACATTGGATATCAAGACACATACAGATTGGAATTTATAGCTAGCTTTCAAACTTAGGTCTTAAACTTTGAAAGAATACCATAAATAGGTTGTTTTTTTTTTCCTGTAGACTTGGACTATAAAAAGGTTTCCATACATAACTTAGGTCTAGGTAAATCAGGTTGGTTTACCTTTGAAAGTTCTACTCTTTCTTTTCTAGGTTTCCTGGGGGAAAAAGGCACTCCTGGTTGGAGGAAAGACCGAACCTGGGAGTGACAAAATTTCAGGTTAACATTCCGGTCTTTAAAGCTTATGAAGTAATCACGTTTGGCTTGTGCATATATGAAATTATTCCAGTTCTTGCATTTATGCAGTTTGGGCATTTGACACTGAGACAGAATGCTGGTCTCATATGGAAGCAAAGGGTGATATACCGGTACTTTTTCTTCCTCTTCTTTTCTCCAATGAATTGGTGTTTTGACTTAGACCTTACACTTACAGAAATTATAACATGACTACTCAAGTTTAAATTCTGGTACCAATTGGTTAAGAAATTAAGAAAACGTTCATCACCTAAATTGTACACTCCTTACAATATCCTTGATTTACCTGGAACTGAAAATCAGTCACCCGATGAAAATTTAATAGATCATCAAAATATAATGATAGGCAGTCTTTCCCCCATATCTTATACATTGCAGGTTGCTCGTACTGGTCACACTGTAGTCAGGGCAAGTTCTGTATTAATCCTTTTTGGTGGTGAAGATGCTAAAAGAAGGAAACTGCATGATCTACATATGTTTGATCTGAAGTCATTAACATGGCTACCTCTTCATTGCACGTGAGTGATTTTTGCTATGCCCTGTGTAATTTGTTGATATTGTTCTCTGATGGAACCCAAACATAACAATCTCACCTTTTTTATGGTTGCTTCTTATTTGGTTGAGACCTTTCTTCTTTACATGGCCAGAAAAATGTTAACGTTTCTTTTTATGTCATTTTAAATGTCTTTATATGTTGATATACGTGCAGAGGAACAGGACCATCTCCGAGGTCCAACCATGTGGCAGCTCTTTTTGATGACAAAACTCTTTTTATATTTGGAGGCACGTCAAAATCCAGGACTTTGAATGATTTGTATTCACTTGACTTTGAAACGGTGAGCGAATGCTCTGTCATTCTTACACTTTCTATAATACTGGATTGTGTGGCCAAACATGTCAACTTTTATAGATGAGAATTAAACTCTTATTTGTGATATACCGATGGGCTTTTTCCTCAGATGGTATGGTCAAGAATAAAGAAGCGAGGTTTCCATCCATCACCTAGAGCTGGTTGCTGTGGGGTCTTATGTGGAACCAAATGGTATATCGTTGGTGGTGGAAGCAGAAAAAAACGTAAGCCTCTTAACTTAGACATGGTTGAGATTTTTGGAATATTTCTATAATTCCATGCATGAAAGTGTCATCTCCAAACCTTGAATTTGATTGAAGAAAAAAAAAGGAATTCTCTGAACAATCTTTCAACAAAAGAAGAAATTAATTCTTGAAGTGAATTGATTAATTTTGATGTGAATTATGCATTTTGGTTTCCTAATCTTTCCAGGACATGCGGAGACTTTGATCTTTGATGTTTTGAAACTTGAGTGGTCATTGGCCATTGCATCGCCTCCTTCTACAATCACTACGAATAAGGTGTGTACAAATATATCAGTTAGCATACATAATAGATTAGCTGGTTGCAACATCCCTGTGATGGCATAAACATAATTCTTTTTATCTTACCTTAAGCATTGTTCTCATGTTGTATTCTCAGGGTTTCAGCCTAGAGCATGTGCAGCACAAAGAAAAGGATTTTCTTGTTGCTTTTGGGGGATCCAGAAAGGAGCCATCAAATCAGGTTTTTAAGAAGTCATTTTTTTTTTAGTTGATTCTTTTTTTCTCATTAGACTTGTGCCTTATTGCCGTCTAATGTTTTGTGATAGGTTGAAGTACTAACCATGGAAAAGAATGAATTATCCACGAGTCGTCGATCTTTTCCCAACAAAGGACCTGGAACTTTGATGCCTGAAAAACGCCCATCAACCAATGGCTTGGCTAGTCAACTAACTAATGGTTCTTCCCAGCGCTCAGTCAATTCAGCTAGACAAAATCTGGCATCTGCAATTGAACAACATGGTTCTGGAAGAAAATCTTTGTCAGAGTCCTTGCTTGTCGATCCAAATCCTGTTTCTGGTAACGTCTCACTTAGGAAACAATTTCATAATGACGAAGAATACAACACTGCTGTTAAGGTGACAAAGGGTTCAGAAGATGAAAGTTCTCTCTTGCAGGTAAATTGCAGAATTTTTGTTTATTGACTGCCTGATTTATATAATCATCGTGATCCAAAGTTCAGCCAAAAAAAATACCAAAGGTTGAACTTTAAGTTGAAGCTTATATGATTGGGAAAAAAAAAAGAACATTGGAACTTCTCAGTTCAGGTATCATTCTGTTCCTTAGTATATGTTGACATAATGATTTGATATTGTGTTGATTTCAGCCCTCAGAAAAGAAGAAAAGTCAATCTGATTCTGCAGTACAAACTAACATACATGGAGGTAGACTTTACTCAGAGGAGATGGTCTCTGCATATGAGTTCGAAAACTCAAATACCCACAACCATGGACTTGGGAACTTTCCGGTTGATAACAGTGATTCAATATATCCAGAAAGTGATAGTAAACCAGGATCACTATCAGCGCCTTCAAGTATGTACCAATATTACGAGAAACTAATAAGAAAGAATGGGGTTTTAGAAGGACAGTTGGCTGCTGCATTGGCCAGTCGAGAAGCTGCAGAGAAAAACTTATCCTCTGCTCTCAAGAGCCGACAGGAGATTGAGAGAAAATTAGCAGACTCTGGGAAGGAGATAGAGTTACTGAAGGACAAGCTAGCTGGTGTAGAACTAGCTCAAGAAGAGGTTAACAACATGTCAAGTATTGTTCATTCTGACAATGTGAGGCTTGAGCATGATGTGGCTTTCCTCAAGGCTGTTTTGGATGATACCCAAAAGGTATTCTAATTTCTAAATGCTGCATTTTGATGCAGTAATCTTATAGCCAAGTTATAACTATATTACATGAAAGATTTGTTTTGACAAACCAATTTTGGCTATTGAATATTGAATATAGGAGCTGCATTCAACTAGAGGAGTCCTCGCTGGAGAGCGAGCAAGGGCATTCCAACTACAGGTATGGCTTTGAAAAAGGATGAAATTGGCTGGCTGTTTACATTAACACTTGCATTTGTTATGGAAGCTCTTATTAATGTGACTGTTTATTTCATGTATGCAGGTTGAAGTTTTTCATCTTAAACAAAGATTACAATCTATGGAGAACCGAGCACCTACACCGAGGAAACCATTCTAGGAGAAAACAAGAGTAAGCGAGCAAGGACCTGTTGAACAACTCACAATTGCGCTCCCATCCAGCAGCCGTCTCAAACTTGAAGCCACCTCTAAGCTTTTCTTGGGTACAAACTGAAATGCACATGCACACCTGAGAGATTGGTGTGAAGATCATATTGTCCTGTACCATGTATATAAGTGAATCCTTTGTACCTTAACTTGTATGCAGCATTTTGTAGGCTCTTTTCACATTTACATGAAGAAACGTTCATTCTGATGTCTAACGATTACTAGAAGGAAGCTTTTATGGTCTTGGTACCTTTTGGCACAGATGAACTTTTGCTATCCCATTAGTTTTTCCTTTCCTATCCCTAGGTTATTGTGGCCCCGGCTACCCTTTTTTTCTTTTTCCCAGTGTTCTCTTTAGTATTTTTAATCCTACCGTCATGCTTCAGGCCTCAGCATCAAGCACTTGCCCTGTGCCCAAACTAGCAATAAAGCCAGAATTCAACCCTCAACAAACTGCCAACCCTAGTAAGGACAGACCGAGGAGACCTGAACCATCAACTTTAAGGTTTAGCCATTCTGCTTTAGGTGTACTCCAAGTCCTAGTCTTAAACAAGACTAAAGTACTAGCAGAATGAGTCTGCTTCAATTCACCAATAGCAGCATTGATACTGGAGCTAGGATTCTAGGGGTTCTTAGTGTAATGCAGGTTACTAGAAGCCATCCTTGCCAATCCAAGTTGAAAGCAGTTTTAATTCGACTAGGACAAGAGCTTCCAGCCCCGATAGCCCCGGATTTGGTTTTATTGTTTAGAAGCTGTAAAAAAGATTCTTGTTTACCAGAGCATAAAGCACAATTGGATCAGGGTTGAAACTTCCTTCATAACCTTTGGAGTTCAGTGAGTAAATTTCCTTGCGTAAAAGCCATGTAAATGATTTTAGCTTGCGGAGGACAGCAAGCTTCCAATCAGTGAGACTCAGTCTGAGAGTTCTGGGGATCAGATTAGTGACCATCAGGAGTATTACCCCAAATTAGAACATCTATGCCACAACCCTAAACCCTGAAAACCAGGGGGAATAGAGAGAACTTGACTCACAATTTCAGTAGGAGATAAGAGCTCAACTTTGTCATTCCACAAGTCACAAAACTCAGCCTCCAGGTTAACATTGTCTAGATCAAGGGCCTCATGAATCAATACATAGTTGTTGATCTATTTATGTTTACATAATCTCATAGTTCTGACTCCTAACAGAGTACCATTAGGGGTCATATTACGCTCCAGATCGATCAATACTTCTAGTACTGGAGCAAACACTAGGCACCTGAGAATCTAGAATAGAATAGGGTCTTCATATATGCTTGAATCATAGCATACCACAGCCCCGAGTCAAATTACGCTGTTCTCCAACCAGCCTTGGCCAACACAGCCTGATTCATCTCGCAGGTTCATCTTGATCTTCAAGCCACCATTGACTTGCAAGTGGTATCCCATTTTAAGGTTCACCTTTTTCCTTTCCCCCCCCCAAGTAACTTCCCATAAGAAATTCCTATTTAGTTTATCCAGAGAATGACAAATACGCATTGGGAGCTTGATTCTTTGCATGGCATAAATAGGCATAGAGGATGACACAGATAGAACGAATATTAACCGGCCTGCCCTATTAAGAAATTTGCTTTTTCAGGTAGCAAGTACTCTGGAACTTATCAACAACACTAGCACAAGTTTAATTGTTAATCCTTAAGGAGAACACTAACCCTCAGGGAAGCATTAGGAGAGCAAAAAATAGATGATTCGTTTAATGTACAGCTTGTCCAGAAAAGTTACATATTCAGCACTCGAGCTTGTTTCCAATTTGCTTCAGCAAAAAGCATCAAGTCATTAGCAAAGAATGATTTGAAGAAAAGAAAAGGCAAGTAACAAAAATGCAAGGAAATCCTAGAAGTAATTTATAGACAAAGGTAGATTTTCCATGTCTACCATGTTCAAGGAACATATTGAATCTGTTATGCCCTTCTCTCGGTACTTTCTGCATAAAGCAAGAGATATGTGAGATCAAGAAAGTCATTATACTATAGTGTTCTTTCCAATCACATGCATTTAAAATGCAGCAAAATTTATGAGGCAAGAATACAATTCTTCGCTAATGCATAATGGTTTAAGAATGTTACTTTGCCATTCACCAATACAAAACTAAGAACAGCTCTATCAATGTCGGAAACAAATGCGAATGAGAAACACCATCAAGTCATCAACAATCACATGGTGGATTAACAGAAGTCAATGAGGATGTGCATATCTTCTCTGCTCTTACCAGTACTATCATTGGAAAATAGAGGTATATTAGAATTATATGTAAACCATCACAATATTACAACTTAAAAGGTTTAATATTACAACCACATTTGTAGGATTTTGCAGTCCGAGAGAATCTTAGGTAGGGCAACCATATATATGTTAAACATTACTACTTCAAGAACAAGGTCATCCAGAATCAAGGAGTATACACATATTGTCAATTTCAAGTAATACCCAATGACAATTGCTTGAAAGTTGAACTTAAACTACTATTTAGTACAGAAGTATTACAACAGCAGCAATCCAGAGATGTAGCAGCATGTATGGGAACAGCTGAGAAGATAATGCAAAACATAACTACTTTTAAAGGACTCAACATTGTTAAAATTGAGATCACTAAGAAAATACAACATGATAAGTATAATGTTATTAAGAATTGACAGAGAAATGGAATGACTAGGGAGGATTGCATGGAGAATTGCCTCAGGCCATGAAGATTTGTTACTCTGCAGCCACCGGTCAATATGCTCTCCTGCTCCCTCTCTATCTTTGAATGCTATCTTCTTGCGCCTTCATTTCACATTTATACAAATAATTTTGGTTACTCGTCTGAAACACAGCCAAAAGTTGGAAAGGAGCTTCATTTCTAGGGGTGTCAATTTGGTTGCAGAATGGCAACCCCCCTGTGATCATGGCAATCTTTGCAACAACAGTCTCTTCACAAAAGCTGTACAGACAATTGTTTAGCCTAATCTATAAAAGTTCAGTCTCATCTTGGTCTCCATCAGCATCATCGACCTCGTTATCTTCATCTTCTTCAGGTGCATCAGGATCCACCCCCTAGAGAAAGTACAATTTTATGAAACAGATCTTGCTGAATTGCCTTGTTTTAGTAAGTAGTAACTAATAGCCATTATCACTAGTTTCTGTATGTGAAATTTACTTTATGAAAAAGATATTGCTGCTTTTGGATATGTGGATTAGAACAATGTATTTTACATGATGCTAAACCAAAAAAGAAAATCCTTTCGTAAGTGATTTAAATGCGCTTGCTGCAGAGGAAGCACTATCAATTATCAAGTAGCAAAGTATAAACGGGAAGGCAAACCTTCATTTGTTTCTCTAAGCGCTCTAAACCTTTTTTTGCAGCTTCATTCTGTGCATTTATCCTGCAATCATAAAATTGTGAACATCTTTTGGTTAGCTATTTAACGACCTTCATTTGTTTCTCTAAAGATATTTAACGACCTTGTTTTCATTTATGCAACACTGGACTGCTAGTGAGCCGTGGCCTGTTGATTAGCTAGCCTAACTAACACTGTGGAGGTTATGGGTTCAAATCTCATTGGCATCTAGGATGGGTGGAGTGGGGGTAAAAAAAACAAAAACAAAAAATTATGCACCAATGGACCATGAAATTTCATGGTTTGTCATTAAGACAAATAAAAAAGTGTGACATCTCAGGAAAATAACTTACTATTCCGTACCTTCAATAGTTGGCTTTTAACTATTTTAATGACTTCAGTTATTATTCCGAACATCTAACCCTAAAATGCAATTTCTGGGGGCACTAAATTTCCGTGGCATATACAAACTCATCTAGCCAGAGCTGAGTGAAAAATGCATATTTCAAGTCCTAACAGAAAGAAAGTGATTCTAGATATTTGATAGATTTTTATACCTCAATGCAGCTTGAAAATGTGATAATGCATCTTGCAGCATATTTGTTGCAGCAAATACTTGAGCGAGCTTGACATGTAGAGAGTCATCGGCCCAATCCTTGAGATATCGCTCTAGCAGAGACACAGCATCCCCGTTACGGCCTTCAATAACATGGAGCTCAGCCAGAGCTAATGCAGCTCCGAGATAACCAGGTTCCAGCCTAAGGGCTGACTCATAGAACTTTTTTGCCTGTTTCAAGATTAAGTTGAATTCATAAGAGGGACACTCGATTTCTTAACTCATGCTGAAATGTTATACGTAAGGTTTACCTTCTCCCTGCCACCAGAGTTACTCGCATGTACATCCCCTACTAATTTAAGAGCCTTCGCAGATTGAGGCATGGCCTTCATAGCCTCCCTTGAAGCATATAAAGCCTCTTTAATTTTAGAGAGAGCTAGATAAGACTGAACCAAACCTGAAATCATAATTGAGTTCCAGACAATTAGCCTCTGCGGTTACATATTTATTTCTTTGCAAAATGATTGAGTCAAATGTGAACAAGGCAATGGTTTCTAAGATGCATGTCATCGAAGTGTTACAAATCCCACCTTGATATGAACGAATATCAGGTCTCAACTCTTGAGCTGCCCTGAAGGCAATTACAGCTGCTTCTGCTCGCTTCATTGATAACAGCAGGTTACCCTGAAAATGTTGAAAGAATATTTATTTGAGAACAGGGCAAGAAGAAAGAAACTCAGTACCATATATAAGATAGCATCAATACCTTCATTATATAACCTGGTATATGCCTCTCGTCGATACGTATGCTCTGATAACAAGTAAATTGGGAGCTGATGAGATATTTTAACAAAAGAAACAATTCCAGAAAGCTTACTCTATTTTGACAAACAGACCTTCTCAGCATAAGATAAAGCTCCTCTCTCATCTTTTCTTTCCCAAAGCACAGATAAGGCCACAAAAACTTCTGGCCTCGTAGAATCAGTGATTAACAAATCATGCACTAATTTGTTTAGCTTTGAAAAGTCAGACTTTATCTTCAGAAGCATTGCATACTCATCCATATATGTCACAACATATGGATCAATTAATCGAGCCTGTAAATAACATAAGCCAGAGAGAATGAGATTTGCATGCATTCATGATGGGGTGGATGCACATGTCTGGGTGAGTTGGTTGGTGTGTGGGGTGTGTGTGTGTGTGTGTGAGAGAGAGAGAGAGAGAGAGAGAGAGAACAGTAGCACTACCATAATAATATTTACTTACCTTATCAAAATTCATTATAGCCTCATCATTCTTCCCAACAATAGCTTCAACCTTCACATTCACATGTAGAAAAGAGTAAGTGAAAGTTTTTATTTTTCTTACTTGCTATGATCAACCTAATATATTATAACATTTAAGACTATAAGATAAAAGAACTCTAACCCAAGTAATCAGAACAGAAGCCCACATTTGCAGTCATCACAGGTAAATTAGTGGTGTCTTTGCTATAGCGCCAAGTGACAGTATCTATCTTCTATATCAAATAAAATTTACGTATATATTATGTAACTAACTACATTTCTTTTGGTAACTTGTGCTCATGGAATGTGCCAAAAAATCACTGTATCTTTTTTTTTTTTCAAAGTCTGTCAGGTAACTGTTATAGAAAACATAAAATTGTAATTAACTTCTTATTTTTAGGAGCACTGGTGTGAGCATTGGTAATAGTGGTACTCAAGTTTTGTCAGTTTATACTCAATAGAGAGCAACTGCAAGATTTATGTAAGAGTCAAAACTTAAATTATGCAAAGAGTTGTATGGCCTAGGAACTCATGTAAACATAAATGAGAGACCAATATGAGAAGCCTACTTGTCATTGATCAATCAGTACATCATAATATCATATAATTGCTTCTTATGAAGCAAAGCATGTAGACATCTCAATACCTCTTAGCATAGCAAAAAGCTCAAATAGCTAACCTTTGCAATTTCAAGTAACAAGTGTAAATTGTTCGGGAAACGTTGCAAAAGATCTGTAAAGAGTTCCAGACCACCTGCAACACCAAAATAAGGATATAGATTTTAAGAGCTTGTACACATCAATCATCAATTATTACTCAACCAGATAATGCAAGTAGAATTGCCACACCATAAACACGCATAACAACAGGACACTACATCTATGAATCAGAGATTATAAATAAAAGCAAATGCAAACTGATATAAAAGGGCTTCTTGCTTATTCTAGCACAGCATACAACATGTATTTTAGAATAAATATGACCAATATATAGAACAAGTCATTAACAATAATAATCTCATTTATTTTTTACCTGAAGAAATTAGGAGTAAACAAAGAAAAACTTCAGACACTAACAAGATGGTTGACAGAATCATATGAAAATTGTGAAACATGAGATGTGACTGCATATGGCTCACAAATTATAGCAGCAAATAGCTATGACCTATAAGCATGTGCAGCATTGACTACGAAGCATGCCTTTATCATGAAAATACATTTGTTCTCAAATTCCCACAAACATGTACACAGCTATAACTAAATTAGAAGAATGTGCTCTTTACCTTTGTAATCATTAGAAGCAATGGAACACTGGGCCTCAACATAGCGCTGCACAGGAAAAAAACAACATAACCATTTGTAGGAGTAACAGGGTTCCCCCTTCTTTCCATTGTTTTACAACACACACACACACACACACAGGTCAGTTCTGAAATATAAAGTGATGGCAAGCCGAGTTGCAGAATGCACATGTATCTTTTCTCATGCATGGCAGACCATCGGCATAGGCCAGCAGACCACCAAAAACCATGATGACTACGACACTGACTACTTTTGCTGAAAAAGAAAAAGGAAAGAAAAAACCTTATCCTTGCAGTATCTGTTTATCCAAGCAAACCTACAAGTTTTTCATGGAAATGTGGGACTGTTCATATGGGTATGAAGCAATCTAAAAATGCTTAGAATAAAAGAGGAAGATAAAGTGATTCATTTTGCAAGTTCGTTATTAAGGGTAGTCCCTACAAGGGATCGGACCATCCAACATGATAACTTAGAATTACTGGCCTCTGCTTCCTGAATTGGTACTTACTGGCAGCCAACGACTCGAGTCCAAATGATCAAATGATGCCCTCCCACTTCTATTTGGAGTCTGAAATTGACATTCAACAAACAGAATCAAAATACGTCACAATGGACACAAGAGTAATGCCTGAGAATTAAGCCAGGGGATTTCTAAAACTAAACCAAAGAATAATGCCTGAGAATTAAGCCATTCAAGAGTCAATGTTCAGTATATTTCATTAAACAACTGCATCTTGTAATAATTCTAATCATATTTCGAAATCAAACTGTGGTGTCAGGTTCCAGCTGGGAAGTATGAAAAGTAATTTTATCCAAGTAACAATAAAAGGAGCTCTATACATGTGATCAGAGCACCATGGCCTGATGAGTTATATGTCACAAATAAAGCCTGCAATTCTTTTTCTCTACGACAGCAGGAGGCAATACAGTTTCTCTATGAATTTTTTTTTTTCTTTCATGAAACCCATAGGTGACCCACAGCCGACAATGTAACATGACTTTCGACATGCCAAGTATTTGATCAGCAAAATGTAACTACCATCATGTCTTCACAAACAAACCTGCGGAATCAAGGAAATAATGTCTTTAGCAGAAACTCCTAATTCTGCCAAAGCTATGATAGCCTCGAAGACATAAGGGCAAGACCTGTCAAAAGACATCAAAAATAAAGCAGCATAAATATAAAAAGATGACATAATAAATCTCCAAAAAATAGTAAAAGCTAAATATTTTCCTAACATATTTTGCATACACAGGTGAACTAGCATGCAAAAGGGAAAGCTGGAATTCACATGTTCACAGTAATCTCTATGAGCAGGAGAAGAACCAAAAAGCTAAATAGTAATAAATAGTTGTTTAGCAAATAGGCCATGAACTTTAACATCATTCTCAGGCACAATTTTATTTAATGATACAAGAGCTACCCAAAAAGGACAGATATATAAGAAGTAATTAAACCTTCAGCTGACTGTAGAGATTCAACAAAGAAACCTATAATTGCAATCATAATGTTCAACAAAGCACATAATATTGTTTACTCCAGAGAAACAAACTGTGTAATTCATGCAATTTAAAGTATTAATTCAGCATAATGACCATTGACATGCAGAAAATATGTTTGAATATTATCATATTTACAATTTACTCCAACGATCAAGGTATCTATATTGAAATATACAATCTGAATGATGCTATGAAAAATGTGATTGGCAAACCTTAGACATTCTTTGAAACAAGAAACAGCAGAACGATTCTGTCTAGAATACCGATAGAGTTTTCCCATCAACAAATTCATCTGCAAGTTTCTCATTTTGCTTGGAATATTATCCATCTGCAAATTTATAAGTGCATTAATCCCACCAAGATGAAAGTGTCAAAAGTGCCATATGAAATAAATAATGTATGTATGTGTGTATATCAAAAGTATATAGAATAAACTAAATAAAAGGAGGAAGTAAGTAAGCCCACAGTAACACCCTTATACTGGGACTAGACCACTTCACACCAATTATATTAGCATTCTCCCTGCCCCTCAACATGAGTGTATACGTGTGTACCTCAGCAAGGGCTGCTCCGTACTCACTAAGCGCACAATGACAAGACGCAATTTTGAACTTCACCTGTCATGTAGCAGAGACAGGAACTTCGAATAAGTAGCTAATGTCAGAAGAGAAATACTACTATGATGCGAGTAAGCTGAGAACAGACAAAATATTTGGGGGACAAAAATCGCCTACCTCATTCTCATTAATTCCTGAAACGTTAAAAACATTTGGAGAAGATGACCGATTTGAGACCAATGAACTTCTTGACAATGTTGGATTTGTTTTGGAAATATTCTTGCAAAGCTGCAATGCTTGCTTGTATGTATGCTGTCACAAACAGAAGTAAAAATGAACTTATGGTCCTTGCTATGAGTTAAACTATCAAATGGACTTTTAAGCTAAAGAATAACCATTTCAGCTCTATGATATGCCAAGTTATTTTGCTTCAGCTAATGAGTTTAAAGTGTTTGTGTATGGATTGCTTACGATTGCTCTGCGAAACTCCCTCTCCCGAAACAGCGAATCTCCAAGAAGCACCTGAAAGCAACAAAATTAAAAACCAAAGAAAAGACAAAATTGATAGATTAGCACATTGGAAAGCACAAGGCTTCTAACCAGGCTATCAGCTTTGAGGTGCGGAGTGACTTCGGCATTAGCAGCTGGTGAAGAAACAAGAAAGCAACCCTATCGAAACCCCAGAATCTCAATTACCAACAAGATTAATGTAAACTGAAAAGGGAAATTGAAATTGGGATTGGAGGGTTGGAGGGGAAGACTCACGAGCATTTGAGCCGAGGTGTAGAGGCCATGCTCCATAAGAGTAGCGATTTGATCCTTGGGGACGTCCATGTTCCAGAGCTCTGTGACTTTTTGAGTGAAAGCTTTGGTCTTTTGCTGCTGAAATTTTTTGAAATGAGATTTGTAAAGAGGGCGTGTGTTTGTCTCAAAGGTTCCAACTTTTCTGTTTCTCCAAATGTTCAAATTGATTTTTGGACTCAAAACGACTTCTGAGTAGGTCGTTTTAGTTCTCAACAATTCAAATACAAAAGAAGAAAACCACAAGAAGATCCCAAAACACTGAACTCGACTCTTATCTTTTTCTGTTGTGCAAGTGTGCAACTCTCTCTCTCCCTCCAAAACCCACTAAACAGTCTAAACCCATAACCATGCTCTGCTCCTTTCACTCTTCTCTCATCCTTAAACCCCTGCTCAAAACCCATAAACCCTTAACCATAACCTTATCTTCCCAACCCAAACCCCCACCCAGAAAAAGACCCACCTTTGATGGTGGTGACCAGAGCCCAAAACCCACATCCAGAAACCGACACAAACGCTCCTACGGAGCCTCAAGAAGGTCAATCTTGAAGACCCTGAAGCAGGAGCAAGTCACTTTCACTACTCCAGTCCCTGATGACCCCATTGTGGGCATTATCGGCGGAGGCATGGCCGGTCTTGCTTGTGCTCTCTATTTGGAAAAACGCGGCGTCCGCTCCACCGTTTTCGACACGGTTGGCCTTCTCATTTCCTTCAAGTCATTATCTTTCCGTGGTTACTGACATTTTATTTGATGAAAGTTTGGTTCTTTTGTGGATTGTTGTGATTGCTTTACTGTGTTTGTATGTTGGTTCTTCATGTTTTACTTGTTTATACTCTCATTTTCTTTTTTTGAGAAAGACATTGCCAAACGAGCGTACTTTCAAGCTTAGTCTAATAATTCTCTTGATTTCTTAGTACCCAATTGAGTGATTCAACTTAAACTAATGCCTTTCGGTGCATCTACTCAAAGTTACAATGTTTACATTTTACAGAAGCTTTTTATGTTTTACTTGTTTTTACTCTCATGGCTAAGATAGCTTACTACATTTACTATGAAAGGCGCTTTATTTCAAGCTTAATGTAATAATTCTCTTGATTTCTGAGAACCCAATTGAGTGCTAATGCATTTCAGTACTATATATGTTAGGGGGTCCATGGTCTGGGAGGAAGAATGGGAACGCGGATAGTAGATCCTCAGCCTTTGATATTTGATCATGCAGCTCAGTTCTTTACGGCCAGCAATCCTCTGTTTGTTGAGTTGGTTCAAGGTTGGATGGAGCAAGGTCTGGTTCGAGAATGGCAGGGTACAATAGGTGAGCTTGAAGTGGGTGGTAAATTTGTGCCACTTCCTTCTCCTCCTCCAAGGTATATAGGTGTTAATGGAATGCGCCCTGTTGCTGACTCACTATTGTCTCAGGTAAACTCAGCTCATTGCTGACGGTATTTGGTACATAATTGAATCATCATTTTAGGCATTAGATGATATGAAGATGGTTCGAATTGAAAACTTACTGTCTTTAAACATAAAGTTTGATTACTTCAGTGGCATGGTTTGCCTTGTTATGATTTGATCTTTATTGTGTAACAAGACCTTTAAGTTAAAGAACTACATTCATTTGAGGCTGAAACATTTGCGTCCTCAGGGCTAAGTCAGGATTTGTACCCTTCTGTTTGAGGATCTCAATTCCTCTTAATATCCATTGTTATGGCTGATCAAAATGTCACTTGGTGCAGAGTTCTATGATTAATGTGGAGAGACCCACCTGGATCAGTAAACTTGAGCCATTTAATGGGACGTGGTACTTGAGTGAGAATGGAAAACCTCGTGGGCAGTTCGATGCAATTGTTATTGCACATAATGGTAATATATGTAGTGCCTTTATCATTTCTTTTAAGTCTGATTTTCTTGCTATTGTCTCTTCACATTTTGTGGAGCTCCTTAATTTACTTGTCTATATTTCATATTCACAATGTTCCTTGTCTATGTGCTTGTGCATGACTATTTACCCTATTTCTATTATTTGTTTACCAACAGGTAAATGTGCAAACCGTTTGCTTGGTTCGTCAGGCTTACCACTAATTGCAGGACAGATGAAGGTATATCTTATATCTGTTTGATCAGTTAACACTCAACTTCAATCACATCTAGTTGAATTCTCTTCAACCGTAGTCTGCTAATTCCTTTCTGTTGAATAATGGTAGAGGCTGGAATTGAGTTCTGTATGGGCTCTCCTTGCCGCATTTGAGGATCCACTTCAAATCCCCGGTACCGACACATTTCCTTTCGAAGGAGCTTTTGTAAAAGGGGTTGATTCCATCTCCTGGATGGCAAATAATACCAAAAAACTCCTAGGCTCCCAGAGTGGTGGCCCTCACTGTTGGACCTTTCTCAGTACTTCAGCTTATGGAAAGCGAAACAAGGTTCCACAGGTTTGTTTCAACGCAAACAAGGATATTTCAAACATTGTTTACCAAGCACAGATTCAAATCACTTAATGTCTTGGACCATAACTTGAATGAAATGTCAGTTATTATGATTCCTGGAATCCCAGTTTAGACCACAGAATTGCCACATCTCTCACTCACTTAGCAGACAGGTAGAAGCAAATTAGTTATGGTGATACCAACTAAATTCTTTGATTAAGATAATCATGTGTTCTGTCTGTTCATGAATATCATTGGTGGTAGGATTTGTCATGATCTATACTTCAATAGATAATTTGACATGATTTGGTATTTCTATGGATCTGTCTGCTTCTCTGATGTGGATGTTGCTGTTCTATAAGGGCAGTCGAAAAAGGAATTAGGAGAAAGCAGAAGGGATAATGATGTTCAGATTTTATTTGTCCGAGTTATTCATTCCTATAGAAGTTTGAAAGCATCATAAACTTTACAAACAAAGACCTATGTAGAAGACTAAGGTGTTGCATATATTCATGTACAAGTCTAATTAACTTTGTTTGTCTGCATCCAATATGTTTTAGCTCTTTCTGGATTACACTGTTGTGGAAATAATGTTGTGTGCCAACTGTTGTTTATTAGGAGAATATACCAACTGCCACAAAAGAGAAGGTGACAGCAGGCATGCTTATGGGCGTTGAAGAGGCACTTGGATTACCAAAAGGATCACTTCAGACGCCATTTTATACCCGACTCCAGTTATGGTGAGAAACTGCACTTGGCAACACTATATGTGAATTTTTATCATGTTCCAGTGAGGTCTTGTAACTGAATTGCAGTCCAGAAGTAAAGTTGTGGTGATTGAACCAGTCAACTGTGGAATTTTGTTAACCGTAGTTGTGGGAAATGACTGTAATTCAGAATGCTATATTTACTGAGTTTATTTCCCTTGTTGTAATATATGCAAGGGGTGCGGCTCTTCCAACTAATACTCCTGGTATCCCCTGCATCTTTGATCCGCACGGAAGGGCTGGTATATGCGGTGATTGGTTACTTGGTTCGAATTTAGAATCAGCAGCCATAAGCGGAATGGCTCTTGCAAATCATGTAAGTAGCTCTTCAACTTTTATTCAAAAGAGTTGTGACTGTGAATTTTATAATATTTATTAGGAATACACTGTCTCTATAACTATGCCTCTTGCACTGTGAATATGATCAAATACACTAAATTCACTGCATTGCTTCCTTGACTTAGCGAAAATAGATGTCTCCTTAGCTTCATATCATTCAATCTTAGTAAGGCTTTTCTGGTTTCAGATGGCGGACTATTTCCAAAGCGGTGGAGACCGTCCCGAAGAGTTTTCTGTTGGTTTACGCAGCGAATTTCAACGACTTAAAGGACATGATATAGGCCAATTTCCAGGGTTGGCGCCCGTAAGCGAAACACATACAGCGCCAGAGTTGCAGCTTACCACTTAAAAATGCATGAGAGTAGCAACAAAGTCGCTCACAAAAGTTGTAAAACTGTGTAATGTAGCTCAAAAGTGAATGCAGATTAGGAATCATATAGATAGCAATTGCCAAGTTCGTGATTTGGTTTTTGTATATTGTCTTTGATTTAAAGAAATGTACCAAATTATGGAAATTTTAATATAAAAGGAATGGAACAAATTTTGTTATCTTGTAAATTTTGTAACACAAAGAAAACCACAAGAACACCAATACTTCTGGAACTAGAAGCTTCGGCCTTCAAGACGACCCAAGGTCAGAAATTTTCTTAATTATTTTGATTTTGGTCTTCTGGAAATTGCAATTTGGAGCTGAAATTAACCTTTTATTATTATTATTTTTTTATTTTTTATAATCAGGTTTGTGATGAATGAGCGGCGGCGATCAAGGCCATTGCCATGGCGGCCATCATTTGGACGGCCAGGTTCTGTGGCTGCAGATGTGAATGCTGAGAGGAAGCTTCAGTGGAGTCTAAGGTATAAATGTGCAGGCCTTTGTTTTTTTTTTTTTTTTCTGTCAGAATGCAATGAAATTTTTTTTTCTGTGTTGCTGGTTTTGGCAATTTGATATTTTATTTTACTTATTTATTTGGTGAGAAGTATATATGGCAGACGCTTGCAAGCTGTTGCTTCGGCTCCAAGAAACCATGTTCTAATCAGTTGCCACTATCTGTGTAAAGTTAATATGCTGAATTGTATGCTGTTTATGAATTTTCAGAGTGCACTGGTTAACGATGCGGTAAAAGAGTGTTACAAAGAGTAAAACCTTGGATTAGAAGAGAGCTGCAGGTTCATCTTGGAGACCGGAATCCATCTGTTGTTGTTCATGTGGCCACCTCGCTCTTCATTGCAAGCCTTGAAAAGAAGCATTGTGTCTCTTCAGGGAAACGTAATGTACTAGATAACTTCCTTGAGCCATTGCGCCCTTTCCTCTTCGATCGAACTGATATGTTTTGGCATGAACCAAGGTAGTACTAATGACCTTGGAATGAATTTTTATGGCATTTGTGTTTGGTGTTTCTCCTAACTTGAATGTACAAATGTCCAACTCATTTGGAAGTCATCAGTTCATTGTGTTTCAGTTAGGCTAAAACACAATTTCCATTAGCCCAAGTTCATATTGCTTAAATAGGAATATCGTTGATAATCGTATGTTGCCTAAACAGTTTAATTGACTTAGTATATAAGATTAAAAGATGCGTAAGAAGTCAGGATTTAGTGTAGCAATGTGATATGCATTTTTTTTTTTAAATAGAAGTTGAATTCATTAGATCAACAGCCAAAGGCTAGAGTCTACCATAACATATGCATTACTCTTGCTGTATTTAAATAATTTAGATGTATAAAATGTTGCATAAATATCTGTGGCTTAATAAGATGAGATGCTTGGATTCAAAGATGCATACGCCAGCAGCTCTTGATCACACTCGAATAGTTTCATGTCTTCTTGGCTCAGTCTTACCCAGGACTCTATTCCATCACCGCCTTTTGCATCCATCAGAAATACCATATTCTTGGCAGGTGGAATACCTGAGCTCACCCAAATTGGTTTTCCCCACCCAAAATCTGCAGCCTCGTATAGTGGAAACCTACACCAACTTGTGCACGCATACAAGTCCATGTCATCACTAGTTAGCATTCTTAAAGCCTCCATCTGAGGCTCACATATCACCGAAATATCCTCACTCAGTGGTAGTCTTTTTGCTTGCTTGCAAAATTCTTCAATGCCTTTCCTTAATTCAGCAACCAAGCCATGTAACTCTGCCTCAGCGTCCTCTGCCCTCGCAATAAAGGACCCAATAAAGTTCCCAACAGAGTCATTTGGTAGGGGAGGGACTGTTCTGTTTCGAATGTTCACATTTTGGTACAGTGCCGATGGCCTGGATGAGGATCCGAAATTTGTCCTTGAAGCCTTCATTGCACATTTCCAGATGAGTGCTGCTACCGTCTCCACCTTTGTAGCTTGTTTGACACTCATAGAAGGTGCTTTGGTCTTAAGAGCAGCAATCTTTGAGCCATTGAATACAAACCTCTTTGTTACGGACTTGTCATCTCTGATCTTAAGATTCTCAAGAGCTGGTGGAGTCATCGAGATATCTCTTGGTGGGGTTATTGACACGGTGTTAAAAATAGGACACACTTTCTGGCCAATCCCAGAAGCAGTATTGGCCCAACTTCTGATGAATGTGCTCAATGTGGCTGCATCAGCTATCTTGTGAGAAAGACATATGCCAAGGCCGATTCCACCGCACTTAAAGTAGTTGGCTTGAACATGCAGCACACATCCCCTGCCTTCTAGAAAGGCTTCACAATTGATAGGTAGCAACTGTTTTAGTACCTCGTGGTCTGGTGCTTTGAGAATGTCAGAAAGAAGGCAGCTGACTTGAGCTTCAGTGAAGCTTGCCCCATCATCATTGCAGTCAATGGAGGAATTGTCTTTGATTCTTCCAGCAAATGGATAGAAGCGAGTTAGAGTTTCAGATAGCGATTTCTTTAGCTGCAAGCTTCTTCCAGCTGCAGCAGTATGATCACTTGTGGTATAGAAGAGCAGCAACGGAATGTAAGTAGCAGGAGCCAGTTGGTCCAAGAGGGAAAGATTGAAGGTTTTCAATTGGATGGGAGTTGGAGAAGAAGGTTTAATGCTTTCTTTAGCAATAATACCAATCTCCATAGTTGCCATTTTATTCTTGCTCCGAGTGTTAATAGGTTTCAACTCACTTTGGAAATGTGTTTAGCCTCTACATGTTTATAAGCACAAGCACAACAACCCAACTACTCACATGCAAATGCTGTGAAGGGAAATTTTCTGAATGAAATTACGTACTGAAAGTTCTTTCAGTTCTCCTTGAACTCTCAATTCACGCAAATGTTGTGAAGTTACTAATAGTTAATGAGTTTACCAAAATAACGATACCTTCGATGAATTCCAATAGTTACTAGTAATTATATCAAAACAGAGTACAATATAACTCATGTAACAATTCAAATTGATTAAACATGTCAAATTATTAAGCACACTTTGGTCATAAACTGGTGTCCTGCAACTGCAACTGTGACAAGCACCTCTATGATGCCTAAACTACAACTCGTCCAAGCTACTAAAATCCTAGATTCCAACTCCCTACAAGATCAAACCAAAGCGTAGCACCCGCTCAGAATATTCTCTGAACTTTCAAAGTCAAATCATGAAAACCAATGACCAACCAGGAAGAATTGCCTCCCCTTCTGGTTTAGGAGCAGCAGTCTAAAGTCATGTAGAATGCAAAAGAATAATGGGAATAAATGTATAACAAACTAATGGCTCCGTTAAAATGACAAGTGGATTTATAATTTATGCACGTCAGTAGCAAATATTAAGATAGAACGAGGGATAAACATCAATGTACACTTTTAGTAACTTCAACGAAAGAACCATTTGAACGCTCATGAGTACCAGCATATTACTGAACATCATGTTCTTACATTATTATGTGTAATACTAACATCTGGTTCTGCAAATCTAGAACGAAAAACTGAAAAATGATCTAGCTAGAGAAGACATCAACCTGCATTTCTATTGCATCATTCAACTCGATGTGGCAGGAATGGTCACTGTGATATGTATTAAGCAGACAATATTGCAGTGTTTCAATTGAGACCATGGCGTGCCTTTGCTATCTTTAAATAGTTTTAAGTAAAATGTCTATGAACAATACGGCACGCATGAGCATATCAACGTGTAGTAATGACTTTATTTTTGCATCAAACACTATTACAGAGATAATGATTATACCTAAACTGTTGGCTTCCTATTTGGTTTAAAGCGCGCGCATACACACACACAACCATTTGAAGTGACAAACCATAGCCATTACAACATAACATAAGATGATTTTTATTTATATGAGATCAGTCTTGTTACTCTTGTGAGAGCCGGACCGGCATTACAATAATATAAGATAACAGCAGAAAGAATAATAAAAGTCAAGCAAATACCAAGACAGGAAAAAAGAAAGAAGTCGTACACCCTTTGGAGGGAGTGATTCCAAATCTAGGGATTTGTGTTAGACAACAACACTACTAACTAGCAATTATTAAACCTTATAATCTCTCCATCGATCCAAACAAGACCTAACAGATTTCAAATGCATCGGAAGAGCAGATATCAAAATGTAAATAGAGTGAAAATGTGGAGTAACTAACTAGATCAGTACTTGGCTACTTGCACAGAGAGGGACAGCTGGTAATTGTTCTTCTGGATATCAGCTTAATTTGCTGGACCAATGCCATCTATTGGGTTTTGAGTCGTCTCTTTGGCTGCATGATAATCAGGAATCTGGAGTAGACTCTCCTCATACATAATCATTTTAGAATAGGCACTGTCAAGCATATCCATAGTCAATTTTGCCACAACTGTAGTAGTTTCCATAGTCAAGAATGGGAAGAGCCATCTATCATGACCAACAAATCTTTTAACCCAGCAAGCTATGGTGGTGAAGAAGAAGAAAAGCGGCATTGGCAGCATAATAAACAAATGCATGCCGAGATTGGCCTAAGCAGCATGATGAATAGTGAAGCAGCTGCTAGTCCTCTTCTTAGTGGCTTGAAGATGACTGAGGTGTTGGCTAGTAAGTCCATATACATTTGCAGCTTTGAAATGTACAGGACTGTTCACTTTCACAATCGCCGGGTTTCATTTGTTGTCTATGGCATCTATCTGAGTGATTTGTCATCATCCAATTAATAATAGTACCATCATACCAGAATTAGGGCAACTATAGGGCTGGCACAGATCTCCCTAATTATAGTATGGGGGTGGTGGTGTGTTTGGCTCAAAAATTGTTTTCGTCAGCGGCCTGAACCCCAACCCTCCTCCGACTTGTTGTCCAGCATATGGACCTTCCAGTGTAAAGCAGTTTATGCCTTTGATATTAATGATCGAGTAGAACTAGACTTCCTATGTAAGCATGGAGTTCACTATCGCAGATAAGGAATATTCCAGTACTTTTAAGTTGGTTGGATTCAAGATCAAGCAAATCTAGCTCACAGAATCTTGATTGTTCTTCTACCAAGAATGTAATATTATCTGTAAATAAGCCCCTTAGAAGGAAATAATTTGCTCGAGGCAGAACAATAGTACGCAGCCTTTGAAAAGACCCTTCTTGCAGAACCCATAAATCAACCTTTAGAACCCATAAGTCAACCTCCGTATACCTATAGAACTCGTTGAACTCAATTTTTGATCAGAAATGCAAACTAAACCATTGCTTGAACCATATACTCTGAAGCATTCTTCGGTCCACAAGGGATGTTTTTACTCCAAACAATGCTCAAATGTTTCATTAGAAAAAAGCGATATGAGTGAGCGGCCTATGTTATCTCCATGGTGAGCAATTAGATAGAGATGATCGTGATTCGTGACGTTCCTGTTGAGATGTGTGGTAACAAAGCTTGAGCTGCGAATCAAATTATTCCATGACTTGCTTACACACATAAACCGAACGAGGGATTTGGCGGGCAGTCTTGCTAAAATGTTAATCAAAATATCTTCACATATGAAATTGTTTGGATGCGAGTCGTTCATATCCTGAAAGAAAACTAAAACCAAATAAAGTTAAAAATTATGGATCATGAACAGAACAATATTTGCTGTTATGTTTGACAATATTAGATTAATATTCAGACTCTCCTATTTTATACCTATAAAACAATTTGGTTGAGCCTAATTGCCTTGGGATTAGGAAACATAATTCAAACTAGAAATAGAGAACCAAAAAAAATTGGCTGAAGAACAAAGAACCTTTTTTTTTTTTTTTTTGAATAGAAGTTGAAATTCATAAGATCAACAGCCAAACGGCTATAGTCTACACAGCTTACATAAGAAAACCAAAGCAATAGTCTAAGCTAAAGCAAACCTTTTTTTTTTTTTTTTTTTGAATGAGAGAGGAAAATTCCCCCCAAATTTATGAAAAAAAAATATTAAAAAACAAAAGAAAGAAAGAAGAAAGTCGAAAGACATCTGACCAAAGAACCAAGCAAAAAACTACCGAAAGCGAAAATTAGGAAGAGCCTCATAAAATCTCTATTGCAAAGAGAAGCAACAAAATCCGGGGGCGAGTCCCACCAAACCATAGTTTCTGAAGTGAGACTAAAGTTTGCAAGAGCATCTGCAACCTGATTCCTTTCCCGAAATATATGAGAGCATCAGAATTGCATTTGAGAGATGCGGTGTAAGCAGTTACCCCATTCCACTCGATTTGCCAAGGCACCAAATTGGGTGATTTATGAAAATGAAGAACTAGAGTTGAGTCAGCCTCCAACCACACATGTTTCCAATCTCGAATCCAAGCTAGCTCAATTGCTTTAATAATCGCCATTATCTCAGCTGCCACTGAACTTGGAATGTCAAGAATCAAACCATTAAAATCTCTGGGATGCTCACTATTTAGCAAACCTATACAAGAATGATTAAAACCTCGCCTTCTACAGAAAAGAAATCATTCAACTAGCCATCAGTTGCCAGACACGCAATTGTGGTACAAACAAAAACTAGAAACATCATAGAAGACATATAGAAGTTTAATCAGACTCACACTGGCTTAACGAAGTCTAGAAAGAAAACTAATAAATAACTAGCTAGCTCCTTCCCTTTCGAGTTGGAGCTGTCGAGCTTTGGCCATAACTGTTTCTTGGTTGCCTTTTTCTTCTTAGTACCATTATCAACCTTTGCTGCCTTCTTTTTTTCCCCATACGGCAGCTTGTTCTTACTACCAGCAGGCCTGCCTCGCTTTCTTTCCAACTGACAACTATTATCCTCATTTTGCACCACTGGCACCAGCCCCAAGTCCTCCCGTTCCAAATTCAAATTTCTTTTCCCCATTGCGAGGCTTAGCTTCAATTTCTTAGGTGAAATAGAGACACCCTCCTCCTCTCTACCTCGCCGCTTACCTGTTAGCCTCTTCGGGATCATCACCATCTCTGGCAGCTCTCGAATATTTGCTTGACAACGTGGTCGCTGCAACAAAGCTGCCGGATTATGAAGCAAGCGCTCCGGCAGTTGGTTTCACTACTAGCATAAGCCTCATAGAACACTGTTATTTTTCTGTATCTTTTGCTCTAGAGGATATGGATAACCGTATCTAATAAGTATTAGATACGGTGCAGCCACAGAATGAGTATTAAGAATAGATTGAAAGAAGAAGAAAGAAGAAAAAACTCTAAGAATACTGGAAATGAAAATCTTAAGTCAAGGAGGTAAAGGAAGAGATGGGGAGTGGTTATCCCCATATTTTGAATGAATCTGATGCATAATTGGATATTCAGTAATATGCGTGAGAGAAAAATTTGGGATTGCTCTCTCTCTCTACACCTTATCTACAAGAACAAGTTATTAATCTTTTCAAAAAACGAAAAAAGAAAAAAGAAGCTATTAATTACAAAGATTTTTTTTTTTGGTACAAGTTAATTACAAAGATATTAATCTGCAATACGGCTGAAAGAGTTTTAATAACATTAACTTTTTTCTATTTATCTATTAATACAAAAAACTCTAATAATATTTTAAATAGAAAAAAAAATTAAAAATATATAATTCTGTGCAATACGGCTGCAAGGAAGGGATAATTAATTTGTAAATTTAAATATGTTAAATGTAAATAATTTGTTAGATAATATTACTTCACACCTTTAACTGTATGCATCTATAAGATAGTTATCTGAATATTTAATATAATACATTAATTTAGTCTTTTATTTAGTAATGAATACGGATTTTTGCCTTTAATAAGTGTATTAGATTATTTTGTTGATTGGAAAATGATTTGTGGCCTCAATGAGGCCTAAGATTTTTGGCCTCAATCTTAGGTGTCATGCCATGTCACCTACACACATCAACTATTTGTCAAATCATGCTATGTAACTCTTGAGAAAAATACAATTTTATCCTTCCAAAATCTGATGACTATGTTATTTTGGCTTTCTAAAAAATATTTTAGTTTTTTTTTTTTTGCATTTTTTCTTTTCATTACACTCATGCTTAGATTTCAATAACAATTTTTTTCTCCAATCAAGAATAGAAAAATTTCATGTAATTCAGTCAATGGATTTGCACATACATTCGATCACAATAGATTTGCTTAACACATGCATATGAATTCAACCTTTGTTGGATTCTTGTAAATTTTGAAAATATATAGTGTGAAAAATACATATTCATACGATTATATATATATATATATTCTTTTGTTCATTTTTTCTCTTTATGTAGCTAGGGTTTAAATTATATTTGAGTTTTTTTTTTTTTCCCCCATATATTTAGATTGTAGATGATAATTAATGGCTGTTACTAACATGAAATTTTTTCTTACCTCTTAATTTAGACATATGTATTTTCCAAAATCAATTTATTAATGCTAGTTTTTTGGATGAAATTAATCAATGTTTGGAAAGAAAAGTTAATGCCTATTTCTTGACACCTAATTCAATTTATTAATACTATTTGGAAAGAAAAATTATAGGAAAGAATTTAATTAAATTAAGAAAAATATTGGTCAAAAAATTTGTAGACATATCTCTTAAATTAATACCGTTTCAAAAAAAAAAATCTCTTAAATTAATACATAATTAATAGCTTATCTTTTTTTTCGTCACCTAATTAAATTCATTATTGTAATTAATTCACCCCCTAACATCTAAAAGGAAGTATAAAAGGGTAGAGTTGGTGTTGCAATAGTATGATGTGGCAAGATATATTATGTGGAATTAAAAATAAAATTTATATTTGCTTACATGGCATGACACCTAGGATTTGAGGCCACAAATCTTAGGCCTCATTGAGGCCCTATATCATTGCCCTTGTTGATTATATTTTTTGTTTTGTCATGGTTATCAGTACCCATAGAGCAAAGAATACTAAAAATATAAAAGGGTGTTATTTGCTCGATCTACTCAAATAGCACGGTTAGTAATGTGTATCCAAAGGAGGGTGGCTATTAGCCAATTTTCTAGTAGTGAGCCTCCCCTAAAGATAGGTCAGAAACATGACCTAAACTAGCAAAATGGGCAAGTCTATCCGCCACACTATTTTCTTCTCTGAAGATATGTCGAATTACAATAGCATCAGAAGCAAGTACATAATCTTTACAATCATCAATAATTCGACTAACCTCTGAGTTGTCCTCCCCTCGGTTATTCAGGGTATGTACTAAAACCGACGAGTCACTCTCAACTTCGACTTCACGCCATCCTTGGTGAATAGCTTGGAGCAGCGCTGCTCTACAGGCCTCAGCTTCACATTGAAAAGCAGAACCTGCATTCGGTAGAAGCCTGGACCACGTAGCGCAAACCTTACCCCTAGAATCCCGCACAACAACACCTATCCCACCTCGGCCCCCATCTCGCTGGAATGACCCGTCAATATTCACCTTGAATCTACCACTGGGAGGGAAGGCCCACTTTGTTTTCTCCCTTCTCCTAGGCTGTCTTGCTTCCTTAATTGGATGCAAACGTTGGTATTCCAGAAGAAGTTGGTTTGACCATGCAGAAGCATGCATGGGATTAAATATGCTCCCATTCCACACAATATGATTCCTCTCTACCCGCCATATAGTCCAAAGAGACATGAAGAAGATACACACCTGTTCCAGGATCCATGCACGAATAGAAGTTGAGTGATTGTTCCTTGCTCGCAAACCAAGTGCACCGAAGAGCCAAAAGCATGCCACCACATTACATTCTTTGAATAAATGTAAATCGATCAGTCTCGACATCACATTTACACAAAACACATACCTTCTCTGGAAGTTGGACTCTTTTCTTACTCAACGCTTCTTTGGTAGGTATAATTCCACACATTAAACGCCAAATAAAGGAACGGACCTTAGGTTGGACATTCACCCTCCAAAGCTTCTTCCAGAATGCCATCAAAACTGGATGTCCCGCCGAGGTAGATGCTTGAAATACTGGAGAGGACAGTCTTCTAGTGACATGACATCCGCTCTTGACGTTATACATCCCACACTTGTCATAATGCCAAACAATCCGAAAGCAGAAGATGAAGATGAAGAAAAATGATCTCTCTAAATGTATCCAGTAAATATCCAAGTGCACCCAACAAAATTTTTACACCCAGTAAATTTATAAAATCTCTAACCACACCCAGCCAGTTTTCCTATAATACCCTTTTATTGAATTAAACCCAACAAAATTGTACACCCAACAAAACTCTACACTCTCATGAAGAATACTAAACACCCAGCAGTTTCCAAAGAACGAATTGAAAATAAACCTTACAGAAGTGACTGACGATGAAAATCAGAGACAAAAATGGAGCATGAAAATCAGATCCCAAAAGCAGAGATGAAAATAGAGAAAGACTTGCATCAGTTGCATGTATGATGACATTCAGAAATAGCTGTGGGACTTGTGGCTTCTCTGAATAGCTCATTGCATATGCGGCATGTCATGCTTGCCTCAAGTCCTGTCCTTCTCTCTTGTATCCTTTGGTTTCCATGAATGATCGAAGTTATTTTGACCAAAAAAAAAAACGCTTCTCCCTCTTAACTTTCACAACTGGCGCGGGTTGTTACTACATTATGGTAACAAATATTCCAAGACTCTTAACACTACATTTTGGTAACACTACATTCATTCATTGTGTATTCCAAGTCTCTATGTATAGACCGAGTTAGATGAGAGGGAATTAGATTGACAAGAAGATATCTGGGATATAAAATGGATAAGGATTGTTTTTTAAAATATGTAAAGATCGAGCGATGCAGGATCGAAATCAAAGAAATTGGATAAAAGAGAAAAGGTGGAGAGGTAAATACACACACCATCATAGAGAGGAGTTTTTAAAAGGCAATCGAATTGGTTTGTTGCAGCATTGATTGAATTTGAGTTTTTCCAGAAAATGAAAGAAGGGAGAGAAATGATAACCGGTTTTTTTTTTTTTATGAAAGGAGATAACCGGGTTTTTAGAAAGCAGAAGATGAAAGAAATAGGGAGAAAAGAAAAGAGAGAAAACGTTGCCCTGTATTGGACTGCATTTTGCCGAAAATCGTCGTGAATACCTGGGGCTATAATTCCCTTATTTATATGAAGCCAACTAATACCAAAATAAAATTACTACACTACCCTTTAGAGCAACTCCAACAGCTTCTCCATATTTTAGTTTTTCTTTATTTTAGGGACAAATGAGCCTCTTTTGCTCCAACAGATTTCCTATAACTTTCTCCATTTTAGGAAAAGTGAGGAGAGAGAAAACAAAATTCTCTAAATTTACAGCAATCTCTAAAATTTTAAGGAAGAATTTGGAGATTTTAGAGATTGCTGTAAACTAGGGAATCTGTTGGAGTTGAAGAAGAAAAATTGCTTAAATCTTTGACTTTTTTTTGAATCATGCCCACGGGGCGAAAATAGTATATTCATCACAAGCCAGAATAGGCCATTACATACCCTTCCGCTGTCATTTAAGGACATAGACAGACAAGAAGGTAGTGGTAGTACCCACAGTGGTACATAGAATAGACCTACTCATTATACAATTCAGAACGTAGAGATAGCAGAGATCCTCCATTGGTACTACGCCGGAGGCGCTAGTGATTTAGGTTCCTAATACAAGGAAATTATTGAATTTAGAAAAAAAAAAACTAAAAACATATAGAGTTGGGCCAAGAGCCTAAACCCTAGCCCGAATTGACACTGGACTAGAGTAGGACCCCAGCCCAAAAAACTTAAAGCCCAAATAGAGGACAGCCACCAACAAAAGGTCCACCAAGGCCCATCAGACTGGTCCGGTCCAAGTCCACCAGCTCCAGCTCCCTGTCGCACGAACCAGCTCCGGCAAGCCTCTCTCCGTCCGCCGCATTCCACCGCAACCTGCCCCCCACGATCTGCATCCCACGATCGCAACCGTCAGCGACTCAAAACCGCACCACACGGGCCATACTGCCACAGTCACGCCACCCAACCCCGATCCAACCAGCCATGCCCTCACACCCCACACTGTCGCCGCCACGATCCGCACAGCCGCTATCCGCTCCGCCACGATCACACCACTGCGACCCAAATCCCATTGGCCACACTACCTCGAAACACGCCAAGACGAAGAGAAACCAAAAACCCCGATCCAGGACCACTGCCATCCGGGTTCGATCGCCGGATCAATTAGCACGACCACCACCGTCTGTCCTCCCAGCCAGAACAATCCGACAAGCCCAAGCAAACCTCGTTCGATGGCCCCCCCATGAGCAATAGCAATCCAATACCCGTCCGGCAGCCGACCTCACGACGACGGCGAGGCCCAAAGGCCCGCCCGTGCGCCCACGCGCCGCCGGACGAGGACGATTTTGCAGAGCGGAGGCCGACCTTTAGGGTTTTCGCGGAGAGAGTTCCCCTCTTATTCTTGCTTAAAGCTTTGACTTTTGCTTCCCTATAATACAAAAATTATAGAGAAGCTGTTGGAGAGTTCGAACAAAACAAAACAAACAAAGGGGTCACAGATAAAATGAATTGTCAAAGTCAAAGAAAATGATAAAGAATTTTTTTAAAAAGACTTTGGTCAAAGTGTCAAATATAAGACATTGCCTTTCACGTCAAATCAAAAAACAAAAATACTTTAGCCTAACATGCATGCAACAAGTATTTACATTAGTCTAACATGCATGCAATAATCCATCAACTCAGCAGTTATATTGTCATAAAAAACCTCAGCAATTAAACATATCCAGCAATTATATCCAGGAGTACTTGAAAAGTGAAAATTGAAAGTGTTTTGTGAAATCCCAAGACTCTTAACTCTCTAAGAGCATTTCCACCGGTTGTGTTTTGACCGGTCTTCACATGGGATTAATTAGTGAGGTGGTGACCGGCCACACCCAAAAACACTCCTCCACTGGTTGTGTTTTGACCAGCCAAAACTTGGCTTTTGATGACCTAGTCCAAGAAAAAAGCCAACAGACTGACTAATTTCTTGACCCAGCATGCCCGGCTGCCAGCTCGGCCCAGCATGCATGTGAGTTGACGTCAGCGACCGACAAGCATAGAGAGACGCGGAGGAGAGGACGGGTGGAGGCGACGCACGAATGAGGCGCTAGACCGCAATTGCTGACAGCGTGTGTTGACTGCGTTTGTCGCCTAGCGACAAGAATTGGGCGGAAGACTTGGACACGTGGAAGCTAGCCGTTGGGTGAACAGGAAATTTGAAAGCAACGGTCAAGTAATCTTAGCTGTCTGTTTCAATTAACTTGCAGATCTGACGACAACCAATTAATATGTATATATATTAAATCAAACGGTAACAAAACGGTAAGAAAAACAATTGTAAAAAATTCTAAATATTTCTCTATAAATACATACCATTTTCTTTACATCTCACACCCAAAAAATTAGATTTCATAGTTACACCTTCCTCCTCTTCATAAAGCTCTCATCATCCAAATTTGTTTATATCCAATATGGCCGAACAAAGGGGAAACACAAGTCCAGTGGCCGGACACGTGGGAGATCAAAGTGAAGATGATAATACCGAAGAGAAAAGGAGATGGACGAATGAGGAAGATGTTCAATTGTGCAAGTCTTGGAAAGCTGTAAGCCAATGTCCGGCTATGGGCACAAATCAGAAAAAAAAAAAAAAAAAAAAAAAAAAAAAAAAACGACTTATGGAGGCGCGTGAAGCGACACTTTGATGCAAATTGGCCCAAGAGCCGATCAGCTTCCTCTTTGCAGGGAATGTGCAAAATTTTGAAGATTGAACTATTTGAGTGGCATTGTGCATTAAGGCAAGCGAAAAATTGGTACAAGAGCGGTTCGAATGCGGTTGATGAGGTATGTATTTGTTGATAAATCATTTAATTTGTTGATACATTATAGTAAAATATTACTTGATAAATAATGTAGTAATTATAATATCATTTTAATTGTAGTAATTGCTTTTCGTTATAATTAAAATAATTAGTTCATAAATAATGATGTAATTACAACGATGTTTATATTTGTACTTATTGATTTTTATTGTAAAACGGTGAGACACTTTCTTATTAAAATTATAACATTTATAATAGATGACCCTTCATAATAGCGTTTATGTTTGTACTAATTGTATTTTTTATTAATTTTTTTAATTACGTAGGAATATGAAGCACAGAAATTGTGGCATGTCGGGATGGAGAGAAAAGGGAAGACCAAAAGACACATGTTTCAGAGTTTTGAGCATGTGGAGGGCTTTGCACAATTTAAAGACATCCCTAGCCATACATCCGGAGGAACATCAAATGAAGGAAGTCAACATACGCACACACAACCAATTCCTGGAAATTCTCCCATCAACTTGGACATGGATGTAGATGAGGTAATTGCAAGTAAAACTGCAAATCCTAATGTGAGGCCTCAAGGAAGGAAGGCTGCAAAAGAAGTAATACGGAAAGGAAAGAAGGCAGCGAAAGATCAAAGTCCTTTCTCAAGTGCTGTCGAGAGTATAGCGAACAACCAAATAGAGGCAACCGCTGGCAAGAAAAAACTCGATGAGGATTTCGCTCGAAGTCTCCAAGAGAAAAATCAACGAGAATGTATCCGATTGCAAATGGATATGCGAAAAAAGGCATTCCTATTACAAGAAAGGGAAGAGCGAATTAAAGAGAGGGAAGAGCGTATTATGGAGATTGATACAAGTCAAATGATGCCAACTAAAAAGCGTTATTGGTCAAGAAAGCAAAAGAAGATAGCGGAGAAAGAAGATCTTGGCGAGCAGACGCCACTTTCTATGCATGGGTGGATACTATCCGCAACCCAATTTTGGTGGTGCATTCCCACAACCAAATTTTGGTGGTGCATACCCACAACCACCTTGCCCCGATGGATTCCCACAACCTCCTTTCAACGGTGGATTCCCACCACCCCCCTTCACCGATGGATTCCCACAACTCCGTTACCCCGGTAGATATTATCCGCAACCACCTTACCCCGGGGGATATCCTACACAACCATAATTTTCACCTTTCTCTATGGGTGATTCCACCAACCCTAACCCTAATGATGACCCTTCAAACACAAATTGGATTCCTAGAGAGGATGAGGATCATGATTTGAATAATTAGGTGATTATGCATGTTGTGTAATTGTATTGTACTTATTCCTAGTTTTTCATTTATGTAAGCATAAATTTTATGAAATAAAAGTTGTATTTGAAAATTGCATAATTATGACATTAATTATCCATAAATATCCATTATTACCATCTATTTACATCAAATCTATTTCAATTTTCCACTAAATAAAAAAATTAAATTCAATGAACAGTAAATCTGACTAGTCAAGAAACAGAATGGGTGGAAACCTATGTCCAGTGGCAGTGAACAGTTTCTTGACTGGTCGACCCCTTGACTTTTCGACCTTGACGTTTCTTGACTACGGGTGGACTTGCTCTAAGAGTCTGGTGGTTCCTCTCCAGTGATAGCTTCCCAACCAGACAAAAGGGGCTCAGCCAATGTTGTCGGCTGCTGCAGCCTGTGCCTCTGAATGCAGAAAGTGAGCACCTCAAAACAGCCGAGCATCATTCCCAAGTAGTTTGGTACCTTGATTGTTCAGGAAAAAAAAACAGTTTATTAGAGAGTAA
Organism: Rosa rugosa; assembly: GCF_958449725.1. NCBI lineage: Eukaryota > Viridiplantae > Streptophyta > Magnoliopsida > Rosales > Rosaceae > Rosa > Rosa rugosa. The sequence goes on along the minus strand of NC_084824.1, from coordinate 18,304,471 downwards.
TCAGAGTATAACAAGTCTCTTTTACACAATAACAAAACCCAATGACAAGATAAACTCACCAAAATATAGAGGTCCTCCACATACCAACCATACAAAGCCCATGCCCCTCCATTAAAACAACAAATGAATCCGTTCCAAAGCAATGCATTATCCAACACATTAGTATCCATCATAGTTTTCTGGAGAATTCATAGGTATTAACAACCATAACAAGGCATTAATTCATATAATATTCGTCATATGTAAGCTTACCATCTCGACAATGGGCCAGTACAATGATGCAACGTTCAACAGTGCAGCCACGCTGCCAAAGGTGCTTGTTGATCGAGCCAATATTTCATATGTTTTTAATGTCATTTTCCCTACATTTTACTTAGTTATTCTCTTAACAATTTCATTTCTAACTTACTTTGTTGTAATTAGGTACATTTGAGCTCCAAACGCAGGAAATGAGCTAAGAAGAGCAAGAAATGAAGGCAAAGAGGGAATGAAGCGCAGAAATGAGAAGAAATGGAGAAATGAAGTTTTCCTAATCCTACTAGGAGAAGGAATCCCAGTTGAAGTAGGAATCCTAACGCAACTAGGAGTGAGCTCGGAAAAACGGTGTTCGGAAATGAAGAAATGACAGAGTCCCAGTTGGACTAGGAAACCTGATCACACTAGGAGTCCTGATGCTGCTAGGAGACCTGGTGGTGCTAAGAGATGCTGTGGCTTCAAGATGACTCAAGATAGTTCAAGAATGTTCTACAATGCACAAGGAATTTCGGCAATTGAAGGAATGGGCTTTGAAATTGTCCAATTGAGAAGCCTGGCCCAAAGATTGAAGCATGTGACTTGCATATGAGTTTCTAGACCCTTCTTGACGTCTTGGAGGAATCCTAAAACAATTATAGTTGGTTTTTCCGTGAAAAATAAAGAATATTCAAGAAGATTTCGGAAATCCCAAAAAGGGAGAGTTTTTAGGAATCTGTTTGTGCAGATCAGTCAACTTCGACAGAGTCCTGAGGACAGCTCAGAACGAACTAAATTTCGATCTATATATGGTTGGAAATCTACGGATATCTAGTTTCCAATAATTTTTACGGTTTGTCAATATCAATTTTTTAGAAGAAGTTATGGCTGATTTAGTACACGGAGGTCAATCTGCCCGGAAATCGGTTTTGTGCGAATAAGGAGAGTTTGGATGTGAATATCTTTTGGGACGAGTTTGAGAAGGTTTCTACTCCATATTTGATCTGATTTTGAGGATATATTGCAGCCATGATGATGTGGACCAATGAGAAAATTCAAAAAGAAATCTACATCAACACAAAGAAGGAAGGAGAATCAGAATTGAAGACGGAGAGCTAGGGTTTGACGTCTAAAGCTTCCTCTATATATACATACCTATGTTGGTCGTTTTTGATATCTTACTTCACTCCATTCAGCCATCTCTCTCCCTCCATACACGTCCATCCCTTCCACAACTCTAAAATATCATCAAACCCATAATCAAAACACAAATCCTCCCCTTTACTCTCAAAATTTCGATCCCTCTCCAATTGTTCAAGACTTCAGCAAGTTCCATCCTCCATTCATCATCTCCTTGCCGTGAGCCTCATCATCCTCCACCATCCTTTGAAAATCATCTTGCGTCCTTGAAGTTCTTCAAAAGTGTAACCATGTCATTCTATCTTTTGTTTTTGGTTTCTTTGTTTTGTAACTTTAAAGACAATTATACTAGCGTTCTAGATTTTTGTTTTGAATGGATGTTTCGACTTTTTGTTAGAATAAAGAGTATGTATTGATGTTTATTTTTCTATAGCCATGAAGCATGATAAACGTTTTAGAATTTTCATATTATAAATTGCGATATCTCTATGCGATGATGATTGTTTGTTGATTTTGTGCTTCAATCCCACCTTTTATGTGTTTATCTTAGTTGGTTCGTAACAATTAGGGTTTGCATGTAATTGAATCCAAATTAAGATATGCTAGCGTTCTAGGTCTTAATTGCTTAAGTAGAAAACCTATAATTCCTTAGGTAAATCAACAATGAGTTTTGCATGATAAGATTAGCGTTCTAACTTGTTGTCTTTGCTTAAATCAATCAAACTTCCACATGTTCTTAATGCATTGATTGTGTTTGTTAGGGAATTCACTAGCTTTGCATGATTAATAGGATTAACTATGGTGCGTTCATATAGTTAATTTAATTAAGGGAAGTAATAAGAACTTTGTAAGCATTCATCTCTGTTCTTGATTGATTTCTATCTTCATCATATGTTGATTCGTGATTTATGATTTGATATTCTGTTTTCGTGTTAATGGTTGATAACTACATCTTGCATCTTATCCGTCCATCTTTTCCTTGATTCATGTTTGATCGATCACTTGTATTATATAGTTAGATTAGAATATATACACTTTCGAAATCCCCTTATCTTGTAATTCTGTAAATATATACTTTGTTTTATTTTTCTTTTATACTTTGTGAATAATATTACTAATTTGTTTAACCTTTTTTACAGGAAGTATACCCCAATCCCCGGCTTAGAACGATACCCTAATTACTCATACTACAATTCGATGTAGGGTTTAAATTGACACTCATTTTGAGCGTATCACTTGTGCGATCATCAAGGTCCACAACCCTGCGAGCAATCAGGAGAATGGCAAGAGGGGATGCCCAAATCCAGGCCACAGAGCCATGGCAATGTCACAGCCTGTGTACATTATAAAATCAAAAAGAACTAGTGTCAGGACCACTGTGTTAATGCAACTACAACCCAAAGGAAAAAAACAAAACAAAAAATTAATGCAACAATAAAATGAATTAAATTTGTCTCACGGACCCTAAGATCTGGGGGACCAAGAACAATAATTACTCCGATGCAGGTGATCTCGAGGGCCACCCCTGCCATTTTCAGGGTCAACACTATCATCTGGTCCTTCAGATACTTGTAATATGCCCACAACATCGTCGAAAGCAACGCAAAAGCAAACCTTTGGTGGTCTATCTCCGAGACCCACCCAGTGTGGACTGCCTCTGAAATTGTAGATCTGCAATCATATATACAACAATAGTTTATTCTTAGCATTTAAAGCTCAGAGATTGTTCACCAAAAAAAAAAAGCTTAGAGATTGTAATACTCAATAATATAATAACATAGCACGTCATGACAACAGTTGCTTAAACAAGTAATATAAACAATTAATAAACTCACAGTGGATCGAACAGAGTATTCATGAGGGAACAAATACCAACGAGAAGGAGAATCATTATTTTCCTAAACCCCATTGTGCAGTGAGACCCAGGACAGTGCAGTGAGGTAATTAATAGGGTCTTTTCCTGTATACCCAAAAAGCTTCTGTATTTTTCCCAACTGCCCAACATTCTTGTATTACACTATTACTTTAGGAAAAGACTAATAGGGATAAGTCTTTTCAGGATAATGCCTTTTGTATCCTATATTGACCCGTGGTTTTAGCAGTATTATTCAACCAAAAAGAACTTTGCTCTAAACGACAAAAACAAAAACAAGACTAGCCTTCAACATACCTAAGTTTTTCACCTAACGGCTACTTTAACAAGCGGAATCACTGCTGCTTGTCCTAATTTTTGGTTTAAAATTGATTTTTTTTCAGGTGAATAGTACAATTAGAACCTTGGATTTCTACAGGATGCATGCATCTAGATAGTGAAACATAATGAAACATAGTGACAAATATAATTAAGGAAACGTAATGACAACTATATTTGTTGAAGAAGTGGGTGAGCAACCATCTGAATTCATTTATTCAAATATACATACATGTTAAACATTCAGAGCCTCATTCTCAGGTAAACAGCAAAAGGTTGTTTAGCTATCCATAAGAATGAGAACATATACTTACTTGTAATGAAAGCACGCTACTTCACACTACACAGGAAGGGAAGCACACTGCTATACTATTTGAGAGAATACTATTCTGCTCAATTTTTCTGATTCTGTTTGTCTAATTTTCGAATGCCTAACAACTGAAACTAAGGCTCCATATATAGGGAGAAGAACTCAAACCAGAATTCAAAACATAAAAATGTACAGAACAACTCCGTGACTCTTCAGCTTTTCTGAGTGCTCCTGATGATGGAGGTCGGATGGGAAAAGCAGAAAAGTATTTGGTGAAATGTCTTTTTCTTGACTTTTGAAAAAGCAAAAGTAGCTTTAGAAAAGTCTAAAAGTTTACAGTTGCAAGTTTGGTGCTTATTCTTCACCTGTAGCTTCACATGTTCTCGTCTGTTTCAGAATTGTGGCCAAAGACAAAGGAGTTGTGGTCTGCCTGGGCCATACGAGTGGTTGTGGCATTATCTTCGACATCTGTATCAACATACATCTTGTAGTGGTTGTCGGTTTCAAGTCTTTCCACCCACTGTAAGCATGCTAGTGTCGAATCTATCTATTTTCTGGTAAGAGATAGGAACAGGTCACTGCTGACTACGTCAGGATGATCGTAAGCAGTGATAATAGTTTTTTTTTCCTGCTGCCAGGAAGGTATTGTTGATATCTTCAGAGATGATCTTTTTGATATATTCTAGAGTCATGGCTTTCATCCATGGGATGCTTGAGTTTGGCTGGCCATTGTATCCAACACAGGCAGGCTGAAGATATTTCCTTTGAATAATTCTCACATAATGATATGGAGAAATATACTCAACCTCACCGTTTCCCTTCTGGATCCATTCTGGAGGAGTGGATCTGAACTTCAGACGAAGCATGCAGTCATTTTTTCTAATATTTTTGACTGTGTTGACAATGATAGGAGGCAAGCCTTTGAGATCATCATTTGTTTTAGTCCACAGATTATGGACAAAACCATTTTCAACAAGCCAGAGCTTGTGTTCTTGAGGATATTCACTTTGAACATTAACTAAGTATCTTCCAACATATGGTCCTGCAATAATGAAGAGAGTTGGAGGAATACGGTCTTCAGAATTATGACTTCCTATCAGACTATGGAATTCATGCCAGTCTGATTCTTTGAGTACTATGATAGGGACCCTAGCACTTTCTGGATCTTCTAGGAAGTGAATTTTTTCTTTTCTAACAACACTCTACTGTGTATGAAGTTCTTCAAACTGTGGTCTGGCATTTTCATAGAGTTCTTCAGCAAGTGCAAAGAGAGCTGGGAAGATTAGACCACTGCTTCTTTCCTGAAAAGCAAATAGGAGATTATCCAGAATTGCTTTCTGGTGGTAAGCTAGTCTCCTGCCAGTTCTGAACACAGGAGCATCAAATGTTTGAAGTTCATAATTAAAAACATTTATTACTCCAGTTGGAGTATGTTTGCTTTTTGGCAAAGCAACAGCCGTCAACGGTCTTGATGAGCCTTTACCGTCTGCCGTTTGAGACGGGCTAGCCAATCCTTTACCCTGGGATTGATCAGTTGTGGCTCGTCCTTTTGGGCCTAGCAGAAATCTTTTGAGGATTTTTTCTTTTGGATCCTCAGCAGTTTCATGTTCTTTCCCAGTTCTTCTGCTTCTGGGATTGCGACCTTCGTCGTCGTCTTTTCGACTGAATATTGCCAGTTCTCTGGTTAAGGCGTCTAGAAGATAATTCTTGTTGCCTGCAATTAATTCAACAACATAATCATATTGGTTAAGAAATAATTGCCAGTTTGCTAATCTTCCTCTATCAGCAGCTTTATCAAGTTTGAAATTTTTGAAATTCTTTACTCTAGCACAATCGGTGCGAACAATAAAGGGTTTTCTAAGAAAAGCTGGAGAATTTAAAATTGTTTTCTTAACAACCAAAATTTCTTTTTCCCCTGTGGGATAATTCAGTTCTGTAGGGCTGAACTTGCCACTACAAAATTTACAGATCTTTTCAATGTTAGTCCCAGGCGTTTTTTCCGGAACAACACCGGATCAATAATTATCACTCGCATCTGTTTGGAGGATAATTTAATCATTTTCCTCTGGTTGTTGTAGAGGAGTGAGGTTTTTGCAGAGATTTTTTATCTGCTTCACAATTTTTTCATCATCTTATGTGAAGTTCCATTTTCTTTTGGAACTCGTCTTAGGAGATAACATTGCTGTTAATCCTAAGATTTTGGGAATGAAATCTCTCCCATAATTTATGACACCAAGGAATCTCTCTAGAATCTTAGCATCAGGAATTCTATCTGGGAATTTCCAGATCTTCTCAAGGATATGAGATTGAAGTTTTATCACTCCATTTTTGATATTTATTCCTAGGAAATCAACTTCATCGAGGATAAAGAAGATTTTCTTTTCTCCTAGGATAATTCCATGCTGAACTATCAGCTTTAAAACCTCGTGGAGGTGTTTCATGTGTTCTTCTCTGTTTTTGGAGAAGCCCAGAATGTCATCTATGTAGACGACGCAGAACTCCGCAACATGTTTGAAGTAGTTGTCCATCTTTCTCTGGAAGATTGAGGGAGCTTGTTTTAGACCAAAAGGCATTACTAACCATTCGTAATGTCCTTGTGGTGTTCCAAATGCAGTAAGAGGTACACTCTAAGGATGCATCTTGACTTGCCAAAAACCCGACTTTGCATCGAATTTTGAAAAGACTTTAGCTCCTCTGAGCTGGTTGATCAATACTCTTACTTGAGCAATTTGATAACCGTCTTTGATAGTCTTCTTGTTGACATCTCTGTAGTCAATCACCATTCTAGCTTTTCCTCTTAGATTTTCTGCATGATTTCTCACGTAGAATGCTGGAGCATGATGAGGGCTAATGGAAGGTTGAATTAATCTCTTGTTCAGGAGATCTTCAATATATTTTCTGAATTCTTTTTTATCTTCCTCTTTGTACCGAGGAATGCCTTTGACATGACAAATAGCATTTATGTCATGCAATCTCAATTCACAGACCACTGGGTCTTTTTCCCAAAACTTCTGAGGATCTACATCGATATTCTGTTCGAGTAGTTTCTTGATTTTTTCAAGAGTGGTAATTTTCTGAGACTCAAGCTTATTCTGAAAGTGCTTAAGGTTATGCTCATAGATGAAACTAGCTTCTTCTTCTTCACTAGTTTCTTCTTCTTCTTCTTCAGAAGATTCTTCAACAAGTAATTCTTCTTGTTGTTTGATTTGGAGTATGGGTTCAAATTTGAGTTTGTAGGGGGTAAGATCACCACTATTCTGTTGCGATCTCTGATATTGTGTAGTAAAGTTTGGTCCTACTACACTTTTGGCTTGAGTTAGCCTGTCTACCCATAACACCCTTCCTCCTTTTCTGAAGCCTATTGCTTCTTCATCCTGAATAAATCTCTGTTGGAAAATAAAATCATTTCCCAACAAGAAATCTGAGCCTTGGCCTTCAGATTGCCAGACATTGTGGATGATAAATGTTCCTCCACCAATGGTGATATGAACATTTTTTGCTACTTTATTCATGGTGAGATGACTTCCGTCAAATGTAACACCAGTAGCTGTTCTTTTTTTATCTTTTTTCCAGAGTTCTTCTAGAATTGCAAATCCTGATCCATTATCTACAAAGGCATGTAGATGATATTTTTTGTGATCAGGGAATTTTAGTCCAATCTCTATGTAGTTGCTATATCTACTAGTAGAGACGACTTTCGATTGTTGAAGCTCATTTTCTTGAGCTTGTTTCTTTGGAATGAATGGTTTACATTCTTCTGGAACAATTTCTGGTGGTTCAACCAGTTCAATATCTTCATCGATTTTTTCTTCCTTTAAGTTTGAGGAAGATGGTTCCATGATTTCTTGGAGCAAAGTTTCTACTTCTTTCTCTTTTTGCTCAGAGAAATATTCTTCATATTCTTGTTCAACCAATTGGCTGACAAGACCATTCTTGGTTTTTCTTCTTGCTTCAGCTATAAAGCATTCTTTGTGATAAGTCTTTTTTGACTCTTCACAAAACATAGAGAGACCATCCTTTTCGTGACATAGGCAGTAGTCACAAACGAATGTACCAGGGTTCACCTGATAAGAAGACATTAAGGATTCTGTCTTACTTTCCTCCCTGTTTTTTTATTTCAAAACATTCATTTGTCTAGATTCGAAGTACTCTACTTCAGAATCTGTCTCAGACTCAGATGATTCTTCTTTTTCAGACCAAGCAGAGTAAACTGACCTGTCGTCTTCTTCATCATCAGAATAGGCTATTTTGTAGCCTTTCATATTTGCTGATTCTACTATATGCTCATATTCTTCAAAGAGAGCCTTAGTAGATCTTTTACCCTTTTCCGGGCATTCATTGGCATAGTGCCCTTCAGCTTTACATAACCAACATCTGCAAGCTTTCTTGCTTGGTTGTTTATGTTGATGAGTATTCTTCTTTTTCGTGAAGAATTTCTTCTTAGGATCTTCATCCTGTTGTTTCTTGTAATTGGAACTTTTCTTAAATTTCCAATCTTTTTTCTGATTACTCCTTTTGAATTTTTTAGAGTAATATTTTTCTTTCTTCTTTCTATGGAATTTGGATTCAAGACATCCCCAGTTGGTTGGCATATCCAGTATTCCGTAACAGAAATTTTCAACTCCTTTGAGTTGTTTCTTAGCCATCTTTGCTCTAAGATTGGCTTTACACTGTTCTTTTAGTAATTGCCGGATTCTATCGGCAATTCCTCCAACTGAAAATCTTTCAATTGGTTTTTCAGCTATGCTTTCTATCACAGCTGTTCTCCATGGTTCAGGGAGTTTCCTGTGCAACAGGTTGACTAAATCAGTATTCTCTAGTTCACCAATCGTACAGTAATATTCTTGAAATTCATTCAAGTATTCTTCAAAATATCTCATGTCACAGATTTTGAGAGCATAGATATTTGATTTTGGCCTTTTCTTTAGCCTTTTCACTCAGATTTGAGAGATCTCCACAGAACTGATCGTATAGGGGTACTGCAAAATCATACGGAGATTTCGAAGTTTTCATTTCTTCCAACCATTATTTTCCTCTGGCCGTCTCCTTGAAAGAGAAATAATACTTTTTTGCTACTCCGGTGAGAGTAGTTTCAAAGTACATCTGAAGATCTGGAGCTTCAAATTTTCCAAGGGTTAGAGCAAAGGCCATCATCAGGCTGTCTACCCATTGGTCAAGAGTTTTTCTCTTGTCTAGATCTAGCCAGATACCATAATTGGAAATTGGTACTCTGGGTATCTTGTCATTTGGGACAAATCTTTGAGAATTTCTTTCTCCATTTCTACCCGTAGGGGCTTTTTGTACAGGGAGTTAGTTTTCCCTTTTCTCTAATGATGAAAGTTTTGGAGCTCTCTCCTTCTTCCATTTAAATATCTTGATAGGGAAGGAGTTTTCTTTCCTTTCCTGGATTGAAAATTTTCATTTTTTCGATTAGTTTTCCTAATCGCTCAGGATTTTCGCAGGAATCTGCTTCTTCATAGAGATCATAGAGCTTTTGTGCTCTAAGCATATTTACTGGTCTGTTTAGATCAGCTTCCAATTCTTCTTCAGTGATAGACTCTTATGGGTCTTCAGAGTTTTTTGTACCACTAACACTAGTCTCTCTAGTGCTGTAGCTTCTTCTGAGAAGATTTTTGTTCATCCTGATATTCTTAGGACAAACATCACTTTTTCTGTGATTGTCAAAATTTAGACTGATTTCTCCAGTCTTTCTACTTTCATAAATTTTAGCTTTTGCACTTTCTGCTGGTAGCTTCGGACCTGAGAGTTTCCATTTAATAGGAAAAGTTACTTCATTCCAAGTAACCTTATGAATCTGTTGTGAATGGTTCTTCTGACTGGTGAGGAATCCAGTAGTAAGACCAGGGATATTTGATATCCTTGTCTTTGGCTCTACTGTGGTACTCATCAGTTTGTAGTATATTCTGTATACTATTGCGAGTTCTTGCATATCATTTTTCATAGATATTCCATCTGTCTTGACTCTCAGTCTTAGACAGTGAGCTGCATCTTTCAAGCTGGTGGAGAAATTTGGGAAGCAGTTGAAATATGCCACTTGATTGCATAAAGATGCTTCAAGGGTTCCCAACAGACTAGCTTGAAAATCTGTTAGTCTATTGTCTTGCAAGACACATAGAACTGAACAGTTTATTCCTTCTCGAGCAACTAATTTTATGCCGACTTGGACTGCTCCAATGTGCATAAATTGATACTTTTTTGTTCTTGCTCTGGCAACTTCTTCAGGAGTGATCAGTAGTAGATCTGTTTCTCCTGTTGTGGAGGGGGTTGTAAATTCCAATAATTTGAAATGATGGCTATCCATCAGGTCAAATGTTCCCCTTTTGTAGATTTGTTTGAAATCTAGCTTTGGAATTGAGGCGTTTTTTTACCTCATGCTCGATTTCGTTGTATTCGAACTCTTCAGCATTTAGGAGTTGTACTCCTTTCTTTTTCCCGAAGATGCTCATCATATTGACATCTCGAGTTTCTTTCGGGTTTTCATACCGAATACTAGTAGAACTAGTTGAGGGATCCAGAAAAATCATGTTTGGAACAGGATTCTTTTCCGGTCTTTCTAATGGTTTGAATCCATTAGCCTTCTTTGTTTTTACTGTAGGCACTTTCTTGTCCTTCAGTATAGTTTTCATAGAATCCAGCATTTTTTGCTGTTCATTGATTTTTGTACTAACACTTGTTAGCTTTTCTTCTTCCGTTTTTGGAAGTTCTTTGATATAATCCAGTTTGTTTTCCAATTTTTCTAATTGGTGGATTATAACATGTATTTTTTCTAGATGATCTTGATATCTAGATATTTCTTTCTGCAGGTTCTGATATTTTTCATCAGAAGATTTTAATAGAGAATTCAGTCTCTCTATTATCAAATCAGACATTGTCCCCATTGGGGATTCCCCTGCTGAGCCTTTTACAAGCTCTAATACCAGTGATTTGCGGATCTAACCAATGCTCAAATAATCAAGAGGTTTTTGTTTCTCTTTGAGAGTATAAAAGAGATTTTCAATATTCTGCTCAACTTTATAGATCTTAGTTTGGATACTAAAGATGAGATCCCAGTAATTAGGAGTTTCTCTTTTAAGACTGTTTCTATAGTCTTTCAATTTTCTCAACTTTTCTCTTTTTTCTTCAATTCTTTTGTAGTATTGTGACAAATAACATTTAACTCAAGTCTGTCAACTATCGAAATTCTGAATAGTAAAGCGTACTGTTTACCTTTGAAATAGAGGATGATTGTAATATCTGCATATATATTTAAACAAATAAAACTCTGATGGGCCCACCACGTTTCAACAAAACTTTTGTTAAGTAAACAAAGAAAGAGATAGCAAAGACAACAAACTGAAAATGACAACAAAGAAGGGTACTACCGGTAGGAAATCTGACAAGATAGGTAGGTAGGAAGAAAATGGAGACAAGGTTGTGTAAGGAGGAAGAAAAATAAGACATTGGGGTGTATGAGAAGTATTCTCATGGATCAGGGGTGTATGAGCATTAACCCTAATTAATAATGCTTGGCCTCGAGTTAACTTGACTTGGGTTAGGTTAGGTAACCAGGGTACTGAAGACAAATTGAACAAAGAGTAGTCACCAAGAAATTTCAAAAAAAAAAACAAAAAGAGTAGTCACCAAGCCGAAATATTTGCAGGTCATCTAAATAAGAAGCAATATTTGCAGACCAACTAAATAAGAGCATAAGCATATCAGAAATAATGTAGGCCATCAAATGAAGTACCAAAACATACATAGACATAGTTATATATATGTAAATATGTTTGCTTAGACTTAGAATGGTAGAAACTGACCTTCAAATCAACTTGTTTATTTTCTTGACCTCTTTGAAGTTCTAGCAGCCTTCAGTCTCTTCACTGTCTTTTTTGGTGTTGTCGATGCTCCTTGCTTGTTTGTTGCTAGAGCTACTCCTTACTCCTTTCTGTTTGCCAGCTTTGGCTTGCTCACTATCTGCTGTGTCTTGAAGCACATGGTCTATGAAAGAGCAAATTCACATTATCACATAAAGTGCAAAGTCATTAAACATAGAAATTAGATATTTAGATGATTAAAAAAGTGTACCTCTCTCAACTTCTTCATAGAAGTTCATATCATCAACTGTTGGAACAAATTTTATGGTTTGGATGCTTTCCGACCTCAATCAGTTTTAGAAGCATATCAATGCTTCAACTGTTTTTGGAGATAGTGAACTCCTGCATGGATAGAATACCCTCCTCCTTGTGCTGAAGCAGCTTTCACTAGCAACTGTGCTTAATTGAATTGCTAGCACATCCTTGGCAACTAGTGCAAGGTTTGGGTACTTAGAAGTTAGAACCATTCACCTTCCACCATAGAAGAAGTTTCCAATCTTTATCTTCTGGAGGGTCTTCAATAGGGTCCAGCATGTACCTATCCACCTCATGTGAATTTACAGTCTGATTTGAGTCTTCCAACTCTTGTTTCCAATCAGTTTGCATGGCATAGCACTCTTTGTAGCAAACTACATCCCCAACTTCCTTTTGTCAACAATATGTGTTTTTTTTTTTTTTTAATAAAAAAGATGTGTTATTTTTTTTTTCATGGTTTGCAAAAAATGAGTACCAATTTCGCTAATCTTACACTAGATAACCCCACACACTGTGTGTGAAAATTGAATTTTTTTTTTTAATAGGGAGTGGGAAGTTATTTACAAGAGTGAGTAGTTTTTCATGGAATGATAGAAGTGGGTAGTTTGATTATTTGTTTCTCATTTTCACCTTTTTTTATATTTTCTGTTTATTTTGTAATTTGACTATATCACCCTTATCTATTTTATGAGTTGTATAGTTTTTTAATATTTCAGGATCATTTTGGTACATTTTTTCTGTTCTGGCTAACAAAGCCTCTTCTCTTAATAATATAGTATAGATAGATGTGTGTGAATTGTTTTTCTTTTAAGTACTGAATATATATAACCTCTCGACTTTTTCTCTCAAAATCCTAGGCGGCGTAGTCTTCCGTCCAAGTGTATGCCTGGTCCGACGGCACGCCCTCGGGGCGTCGTCGTCGAACGGGCTAGAAGGAGTGAGTCCAGTCAGAGTGAAGGTCGCGTGGTGGCTGCGGAACTGTCCAGATTGCATGCGGGTCGACGATGGTTGGTTGGCAACCAGGCGGGGATGGGATTTCGATGGGGAGTTCTCAGGCCGGCGGGGCGGGGCTGGTTCTCTGGTTGTCAGGGCGGCGGCGCGAGTCCCAAACGGTGCCGGCCAGAGTGCAAGCGCAGATCAGGTTGGGTGTGTTGCATGGGGAAGATCTGGGTTCGAGAGATCGATTACCGGTCTGCTCTATCCTAGGTTGGAGCGTGGGCGGTCTACTTTCTCTCGGGGCACAGTAGATGGAGGGGGAGATGCCGCCGGTGATGGGAAGGTAGGGGAGTTGCTGGCGAGATGGTGGTGGTGTGGCTGCAGCGAGCTTTCAATTAGACTTGGGCTCGGTGATGATTGGGTTTGGGCTTTGGCTCATGGCCCATGGTGTTTTTATCTTTTATTTAAGTGTTATTGCTTTTTATGTTTCATTAGCTATGGCTTTATGCCGGCAATAAATTCCTATCTCTTGTTGATAGGGCAAAGTGGGCTTGGTTCCGGTATGCACACTCAGTGTGCCTGGTCGGCCCTAGCGAGGAAGCGAGCTATTTGCTTGATCAAATGGAAGCAACCTCCTAGTGGCAGGATGAAATTAAGTGTCGCCGGATTTATTTCCGTGCGGCAACATAGTGGGAAAACTGTGCTATTTGTAATGATGCTTCTTCGTTATAGAGTTATCTTTCCGGTATGTCACCGCTATGTCAAAGCAAATGGAGTAATCATTTGTGCACTCTTTGCTAATTGGTGCTTGTTAGAATACATAGATTTTATTGAGAGTCCTGGTATTATTTCAGGATGTTCTCTCTATGCTTATTGTAATCTGGGTTTAGGCTCTACGTCCCCCTTTGTATTCTGCAAATGCTTGAGGGCAGCAGCACCAGCCCATTTTCAAAAAAAAAAAAAAAAAGTATAGATATATATATATATATATATATATATATATATTGAAATAGTCTAATCTTATATTTTAACATCACTAATGATTTTTGAACAAGGCAGTAAAACTTTGTGGCAGAGTTGTATTTGGCAACGTGTTCAAAGTTGATTGGTTCTCCAAACCACGTCACCGTTACCCTGTGCCTTATAAATAATTAAATATCAACCCCTGAAAGAAGAATCGTCTCCGGACTCTCTCTCCCTCAATGGAATCGTCAATCGCTGCACCGCCGGCGACAAGAAGCAGCCACGAGAAGCTGGTACAGAGAGTAATATTGCTGGCGATCCGAGGGCAAAACTGTCCAATATGCTTAGGAAGCCTCGAGCCTCGCAGCGCGGCGGTGCTGGAGGCGTGTAAGCACGCGTACTGCCTCCGATGCATTCGCAGGTGGAGCACTTTGAGACGAAAATGCCCGCTCTGTAATTCCAACTTCGACTCTTGGTTCCATAACATCACCCTTTCTTCTCCAAATTTCCACACACAGATTTTACCGCCGCTCAATACTAACGCTTCTCGAACTAGAAGCGGCGAACATCCAAGGTCAGAAATCTTCGTAATCCTTCTGTTTTTGATTCTTCAAGTTTGTGGAAATTGCGATTTGTAGCTGAAACTTTTTTTTTTTTTTTTTTTGATAATTAGGTATGTGATGAATGAGCGGCGGCGATCACGGCCGTTGCCATGGCGGCGATCGTTTGGACGGCCAGGTTCTGTGGCTGCAGATGTGATCGCTCAGAGGAAGCTTCAGTGGCGTGCAAGGTAAAAAAAAAAAAAAAAAAAAAATTTATTTTGTGTGTGTGTGTGTTTGTGTTTGTGGTTTTGGCAATTTGATATTGTAATTTTTTGGTGAGCAGTATATATGGCAGACGTTTGCAAGCTGTTGCTTCAGCTCCAAGAAACCGTGTTCGAGTGGTATGTGCATGCCATTACTCAATAGTGAGTTGCCACTATCTGTTTAAAGATAATGTGCTGTATGATTGATTACTGGAATGAAGGGTGGACTGAATTGTATGCTGTTTGTGAATTTTCAGAGTGTGCCGGTTAACGATGTGGTGAAGGAGAGAGTGTTGCAAAGAGTAGAACCTTGGATTAGAAGAGAGCTGCAGGTTCTTCTTGGAGACCGAGATCCGTCTGTTGTTGTTCATGTGGCCACCTCGCTATTCATTGCAAGCCTGGAAAAGAAGGATTGTGTCTCTTCAGAGCAACGTAATGTACTAGATAACTTCCTTCAGCCGTTGCGCCCTTTCCTCCTTGATCGAACTGATATGTTTTGGCACGAATTAAGGTAGTACTAATGACCTTGGAATCATCTTTTATGGCATTTGTGTTTGGTGTTTCTCCTACCTTGAATGTATAGATGTCCAACTCATTTGGAAGTCATCAGTTCATCGTGTTTCAGTTGGGGCTAAATGAGAAACATTGTTTCATTAGCTGAAGTTCATATTACTTCAGTAGGAAATATCGTTGATAATCTTGTGTTGCCTTTACTGTTTTATTCACTTGTATATAAGATTAAAAGATAAGTAAGAAGCCAAGATTTATGTGAAGAACATCTAATGAAAAGTAAAGGCAGTCCTTGGGGAACTTTTAAAAGCAAATTAAGAGTGAAATCCTTTTTATTAATTTTAGGCATATATGTCAATCATATGATTTATAAGGCGCAGCAGGCCTAAGCTCTCTACGAAAAGTGAAGGTCCTGTAGGACACCCTCAAGTGTGGAAACAATCAAATCCAACACTTTTTCAAAGTTTCATCAACACCAATGAGCCTAGAGTGGTTCATATAGATGTTGCTGAACCTATCAAAACTCAGTTTAAGATTCATTTTATACGTCTTAGGGCTATTTTAATCATGTCAATCATATCATAAGTAAGTTGCAGAAGGCCTTGGTAGGACTCTAGTTAAAATTCACTTTTCATCTCTCTATAGAGGTGAAGAAAGTAAGTAATCTATTTTTCATTTCTTCCGATTGCATTATGTGTTTTCTAACCGGAAATATTGCCCTTCAGATGTTTTGCAGAAAGTCCGTTTAACATGGAAACCTATGATGCCGTTGTTGAGTACAGAAGGCTGAGTTGAATGAAGAGAGAAAATTAAGACTATTCCTCATCTTTCTCTCGTATCTGTTCCAGTTTTCGCGTTGGACTATCAAGTTATTAGACGCTGTTGAACTTGCGTATGCATGGATATGAAGTTCTGTATGGTAATCTCCTCATTGAGGAAGTCAGAGGCGGCATGCCCAGTCATGTTATGCATTACCTGAGTCATTTGAGAAGGTAACGAGCAATCCTACAGCTTTAATGTTTACGAACAAAATTCGAGGATCATATATGACAACTGCTACTAAAACAATCCAAAAAGCAGGAGCTCATTTTATGGACTCAAAATCTAATATTGTAGTCGGAGTTGCTACCAGTTTTGGCACAGCAATTAGTTTTGCTTTTTCTAGACCAGCAAGAAGGATTTGAGGTTATCTTTATCTGATGGCTTTTAGAGTCGGGTGTTTATGAGAGGCACAGTGATTAGTGTTTCAGCTTTCTGTCAAGATGCAGTAGAAGATTGGTGAGATGGCGTTTCTGCTTGTTCAAGTGAAGTTATTCTACTTCAAGGTGCTGTGTATGAGCAAGCTCATAGGACTATCTTGACTCGATATGCGGCTCTGAAGAATGATAGAAATTAGGAAATCTCTAATCTGCACTTGTGAAAGATCTCTCATTTTGTCTTCACATCACGAGTCTCTTTTTCAGCAATAGGAGATGACCATTTCTTTCTGCTCAATCCTATACAACTGCAGTTTACATGTGCAGAACACAACGGATATCTTATGTTAATGGGAGTGATTAACTCGTAAGATCTGCAGGTCCTAGGGTCAGTGTGCGATCTTACTGTCATGGTGGATTGCACCTTGGTCTTTCTCCTACAAGCCTACAACAAATTGTTCAGGTTGTTCCAAACAACTTAGGATCATTCAGTATTCCCACGTGCTTACCACTTGCATTGTTCCACAGGGAACATGGAAGCCTCCAGTCCTCTGATGACTCGTGGGGGTAGGAAGAAATGGGGTTGCTGGGAACATTTGAAGAGTATTTATGATGCATCTAAGACAGGGAAGCTAGTCAAGGTCCTCACTTATGAAGTATATGAGTTTTTCATACATGAATCTAGTTTGCTAGAGCACTGTAATTTGGAGTTGGAAAACACGTCCTCACAACAGAGGTGTTTTGCAAATATCTTTAACAAGACGGAACAAAACAAACCAAAACAAGACCAATTTTGGTGCAAAAATGCCAAAAAATAATAAAAGTTCCATTCATTTTGGTTGAAGTTGCCTTACCATTTAAAGTAGGAATTTTTTTAAGCTCAAAATGAATGCTGTTGACTTGGATTTTAGAGTTTGATTTAGAACCGACTGTCTAATGATATAGTTGGAATGACCAAGAAATTCTTGGCATAGATATCACTGTTTTTGCTTTCTCTAGATTAGATCGAAAGAATGATTTTCAGTCTATGAAAAGATGCAGTAGACGACTGGTGAGATGCTGTTTCTGTTTGCTCCATTGAGGTTGAGTTTCCAAGATTCCATATAGGAGGAAGCTCTTGACACGAAAATGCGACTGTCAAGGAAGGAAGTTAGAACCTCTAATTTGCACTTGTTATAGATCGTTCCATTGGTCTATACATGGTAAGTGTCTTTGTCAGCAAATGGAGATGGCCTTTTCTTCTGGTCGGATCCTATTTCATTACAGAATTTTCATGTGTCCTACATGACCTATAAATTGAGTTAATGGAATTAATAGCACCAGAGTTTTAACATTTGAGGCATCCATGATGCAGATTTTCAAGCTCAGTGCAGAATCTTGCGATCATGGTAGACAGCAATTTAGCACCTTGGTTAAAAGGAGACGCATAGTACTGATAAACTTGTCTCTGAAATTTTGGTGTGTACTGATAAATGACCAAGGTGCTGGGTCTTCTTGGGGACCAAGATCCATCCATTTTTGTTCAAGTGGCTGCCTCACTCTTTTTTCCAAAGCCTTGAAAACAAGGATCGTGTCTCTTCAACCATAGCAGCTTAATGTCCGAGAAAACTTCCTTGAACCGTTGAGCTCTTTGCTGCATGTACGAACTGATATATTTTGGCATGAACTAAATTAATGAACTTTTGAGTTTCATTAGCTTCTGTGTTTGGTGCCTCCATAGTATGTAACATTAAAGAAAGGCAAGAAGCCAAGATTTATGTGAAGAACATTTAATGGAACTGTAGCCCTTAGGTGTGGAATTCAAATCTTGTTTAATGTTCATCACCAACATCACCGGATCTTTCAAACTCAGTCGAGGACTGGATTTTGTTTTTCCCTGGCTAGTTATGCCTCCTACGTAGAAGTGTAATCCAACACTTTTTCAAAGTTTATCATCAACACGGTCTTCCAGTTGAAGATTATACGTCTTGGGCTATTTTAATCACGTCAATCATACGATAGATAAGTTGCAGCAGACTCCAGTAAAATAAACTCATGCATGTTTCATTTCTCAAAAATGAGATGACTGATTTCACCTTTTTTTTATAGAGGTGAAGAAACTTTTTCATTTGCATGTACTTGTTTTTCTAACTGAAACAATTGCTCTTCAGATGTTTTGCAGAGTCCATTTAGTACGGAAGCTTATGATGCCGTTGTTGAGTATAGAAGCTAAGTTGATTGCAGTGAGAAATTAAGTCTATCAAGTTATTACACGCCGCTGAACTTGCATATGCATGGATATGAGGTTCTGTATGGTAATCTCCTCAGCGAGGAAGTTGAAGAAGGCAACGAGCGATCCTTTATGAGAGTCTTGATGTTTAAGAACAAATTTCGAAGTTGATTCATGAGAAGGGATACTAGCTAGAATAATTGAGAACAATTAATATATATAATTTCTTTTATTGGCTTTAGAGCTTAGCTAGAAGTTTGGACCTCACATAAATAACAGATTACCGTGAGCAAAGGAAGCTTTTGCATAAAGAAAATGGGATTTTCATCAACTCAGTTTTTTACCGATATGAGGGTGTATTCATAGTTTATACACGAGCTATAACTCTAAAAACATAACTCATAAATATCGTCAACAAATTAGGGAGTTCAATAGTGCTCTTCTGGCTAAGCATGCTTGGAGATTGATCCAATGTCCCAACTCTTTTTGGAACAAATGGTCGAGAAGAGATATTTTTAGGGCTTCATGGTGGAAGGAGAGGAATGAGATTATGTGAGAAAGAGGGTGTGAAGCTGTGTAATAGTGGGAAATGAACAAGAGATTGATCTGTAGATGAAGGTAGAAATGGCGAGTACTAGTAAGGGAGGCCTCGAAGGTAGAAGGCAACCAGATCATTGTATCAATTGGAGCTCCGAGAACAGCAAGGTTATCTGCACAGCTTTGAGTAGTTGCATGTAGGTGATCATTGGAAGTGTGCATTCTTGATAGATTTAACTCATTGAAGAAGAGACTTCAACTGGAGGAGATGAGCTTGAGACAGACCTACAAAATGAGCCTCAGGATCGAGTAAAATCTCAAGCATAAGCACAACCAATGACATAAGGCAAGACCATTTCTACACGCGTGGAGTTTAAAGAGCGTTATTCACTAAACAACCGAACTTAGAAAATTTTGTACAGAGCATCTCTCTCTCGAAATTAGGAGGCATATAGCTAAAAGCTAAAATAGAGAGGTGGTAGAGACTGATTTTTCTCAACACGTTCTCCAAGAGAACAGTGAATGTTATCCATTAATAGGTCTGAGCATTCCAATCAACAATTAACTATACTAGATCACATATCACATTGGCATACACAATTCTACAATACTAGATTACATGTCGAATTGGCATACACATAGCTACAATACAAAGCAATTCTTCTCGTTAAAACAAAATGTCGCTGCATTTGTTAGTAAGCAGACAAACGTTCTCCTCAATGAGTATTTAAGCTTCTTCTTCTGGTTCCTCCTCTTCTTGGAGAAGATTTTCCCTATTGTCATGTGCCCAAAAACCACGCACATCTATGAGCATGCTGGCTACAGTACCTCCCTGTTTGCATGCAAGAAGATCCGCCAATGTTATCCTTAGTGGATCAGCCGGCTTAACCATGTCCCAGATTTCGTCCCTTACATCCTCAATACACAACTCATAGTTTCCACCCTCAATCCATTTTTGGTGTACATCCCTGTTTCATATATCAGGAAAGTAGATCTGTCAGTTGGCACAATTTACCAAGGGGCCAGTTTAAAGCATATCTATAATCACACGCTGTAAAATGGCACTAGAGATGTCATAGATTATTGAATATGTTTTTGAGATTCATTTCTCTAAGAATCAGAGACTTCTAGATATTGCTCAAATACTGCAAGCAGGAAATACTAGAGGTTTTCTGTAGGAAGGTTGTATCAGTTAACATCCCATCTTTTGGATGCTCCCTTCTTTACTTCCATATTTGGCTCTGCTTGGTGGCTTTGAATAGGGTGAGAAGCAATCGTTAGCACCACCAGCAGCCAAGGAAAGCACAGAATCTGAAGTCCTACAAAGTAAAACAAACGTTCCTTCTTTTCTAACTTAATATCAATGTCACTAAACCCTAAGTGTAAAGAATATCTGTGATTTCATACTATTCAATGACACTATAGATCTCATAGGTTGTTGAATATGTTTTTAAGATTCATGTCTCTGAGAATCTGAGACTTGCAGGTATTGCTTAAATACTGCAAGCAGGAAACACTAAGAGGTTTTATGTAGGAAGATTGTATCAGTTAACATCCCAGCTTTTGGATGCTCCCCTTCTTTACTTCCATATTTGGCTCTGCTTGGTTGTGCTTAGAACATTGTGAAAAGCAATCCTTTTGCACCACCAGCAGCCAAGCAAAGCCAGAATAAAATTTGATAACATCAGTCATTCTACAAAATAACAAAATAAAAGAAGTTCCTTATACTTTATTTTTCATA
The DNA here is from genome assembly GCF_958449725.1 of Rosa rugosa. NCBI lineage: Eukaryota > Viridiplantae > Streptophyta > Magnoliopsida > Rosales > Rosaceae > Rosa > Rosa rugosa. The sequence continues at coordinate 18,283,573 of NC_084824.1, read as the reverse complement.
TTTGGTTTCTATGAAAATATGCAAAAACAAGTTAATAGCAATCAACTGAGAATGTTCACCTGAAAAGAGAGTGTATATCAGCTGTTGTAAGGTAACCCCTTCCATGAAGATCAAGGCATCGAAACAAATATGTTAACCCTTCTGGAGTGTCTTTATTTTCTAAGGCCAAGACAAAGTCCAGAAAACTTTCGAAGTCCATTTCCCTAGAATTTGCTCCACCAATTTTTCCACGACGAGCATGCTCATCAAACACTATTGAGAGCATATCAAATGCAAAAGCATGAATAAACAGGATGAAAAAGAAAACCAAGATGCATGATAAGATAGTTGCGGTTGATCTATATAATATTGTAAAGAAAATATAGTGGACATCATAAGAAGTAATATTTCACATTGATTTTTTAGCACTTTCAGGTAAACGAATATGCAGTGTAAATTGTGGAATCTAAATTTTGTGCATACCTCTTTCAATGATGATTTCAGTCAACGTCCCATCTGCATATTCTCGAAGTTCTTGCTTGCTTAACGATCCATTATTATCTGTATCAAGGCCAAGGAACACATCTACAGAAAGAATGAAGGTGCAATTAGTTATAAATTATACCAACTACTAAGTTTTCAACTATAATCATCACATTTAGCTTGAGCTTAAGAGTACAAGATAGATATTTAAGTCTAGTCTTGACGATTGGTAAATCAATGACCTGTACCATAATGAAGATATCTAGAACAGGATGACTTTGAGAGGCTATCAAAACTAAAGGTGATCAAGACATGAGTCATTATGCATCAACAACAATAAGGATAGGCTACACAACCCCGACCTAGACAAGGTAGGCTTAAGAGACCATCCAACTATTGTCAATTTAACTTGGATAGAGTGTTGATCTTCGACCAGAACACTATTAAGTGAGTCTCAAGGTAGATTGCAAAGTGCAACCATGCAGAGTGTTGATCTATGTTCATTGTGCTTGAATACCTTAATACATAATGTCAAATTTGGATGTATGCTCACTGTATGAGTCCATGACTATTGTATTATATGTGTAAGAATAGATGAGCATATTGATTGTCCATCAACCAATTGTACATAGATAAATTGAGTAGTATATGATGAAGTAATTTGTACAACATGATTTAGGGTAATTCTATATCCCAACATATTCCAAGACATTCTTAGGAGGTCGGTTTAATTTAAATACAACTGAAGAAAACACAAAACAAAAACAAAAAATCTAAACAGTGAAAAAGTATCAGAATAAAATCATATTATTCAACTGGAAAAAAAAATCATATTAATTTAAATACAACTGAAAAAAGAAATATAAACAGTAAAAAATTATCAGAATAAAATCATATTATTCATTCAGAAAACCTAGTCCTATTCATCCCCAGCTAGGACAGTTTCAGAACTTTCACAAAAAATACAGCAACTTATATGCGATAGATATTGGTTATTAGGCTTTCTCTTATAAGCGAAGAGAATTCATTCAGCATTCCAAAAACACAGAAACAGGCATTCATCCTTACCCTTCTCCCCACCCTCACTATCCCTTGGACCTCTAAGACAAAACTAGTCAGGAAAAACAACGGATTTAGTTTCTATGTAGCAAAATGCCCTTTTTCCTTAGTGTTTGTGTAGTGAAGTGCCATTTTTCTTTCATATCATTAGTCATGCTGGAACAGGAATGCAAGTGTTACACTAGAATGGCAACAGATATATGTGACAAGTAGAATATAATCAATCAGACAAAAGCAAAGTAGGTATAGATATGGAACCACGCAACATGAAATGAAAGTTTAGATACAAAAACACCCACCACATATTCGCTGGGCAGATGTCATGGAGAACCAATTTTCTGCTTGCTCATTGTCAGTGACTTCTTCCTCACTTTCCTAGTATCAAATAAAAAGTCAGAACATAAAGTTAGACAAGATCAGACTTTGCTCAATGCTTAATCCTAATAATTAATTGCTTTTCAGAATAATATATACCTAATAAGATGGTTCAATATATACAATAAATTTTTGACAGATTCTTTGACAACCTACCTGGTGCAGTTCCATTAATTCCTGGAGACAATTACTCAATAACACCTTCTTTATGCAGGCTTTTCCTGCATGCCCAAAAAAAAATATATATTTAAGCTATTCGTAACAACACAAGAAGATACAGTATCTGTTCAACTTAGAGCATCAAAACCAAAACCTATTCACAACAAGTTTAGCAGCCCAAGATTTTATATCTAATACAAGGCTTATAATGACTTTAAGTTTTCAACAGTATCAAAATTACATAAGAGGAAAAGATAACTCGACAAACCTCGTCTATGAGGGTCACAAAAGAAGAAGAACTTCTGTGCAGCTATGCGGCAATACATGTTAAGAAATCCTGCAGGCATGTCCCGTAGTTGCGCCAGATTAGGTATGAGACCTCGTATATATGCTTCCATTTCCTAAATAATTAAAAGAAAGCCATTATAATTATAGGCAAAGATGAAGAAAGATGGCACATTATTAATCTGTGTAATATCATATAATAGATTATGTAGCCAAAGACATAATTTCAATAACTCGATGGTAGTTTGCAATGAGTTCATACATGACGCTGAAGAAAACCATCAGAATCCTCATCAAGCTCACTCATGTCAATTCTAGCTTGTGTCAGTGAAACCTGAAAGAAAGAAATGGATAGTAAGTAGCAGTAGTCACATTCTATGAGAGAGAGAGAGAGTTTCAAAAGAGATAATGTGGTCTCATATACGCACCGTTCTCATCACATAGAGATAGAAGGGCAGAATGGCAATTCTTCCTTGTTCATCTTTCTCAAACTTCATGAAATTTGAAGGGCTGAAAAAGCGACGGCATTTGGGCCCTATGTGCTCTGTGCATACAGAGGCAATGTGGCAGAAGTCTTCATAATTCATCTACAAGATAAACAAGGGGACTTATCAGCCAGATCTAACCACACAACTAAGAAGTCATCAGGATGCAAATCCATAAATTGAAGATTGATAACATAATTGAAGCAGATGAGACATCATAATACTACAATAGTATACTCATTTATAGATTCCAGAAAGAATTAATAAACACTATTTTGAAAACGATAAGGGATATTTACAGCATAAGGCAAATCCTTAAGCAAATTAAATGGCCAAATTACCTTTTCTGCACCAGTTGCATCATCAATCACACAATTTTCCCTTAAGCAAACCCACATGGAATCCAGATCATCAGCATTTAGCAAAAGATCAGATTGCTTCTGCAAAACCGTAATATACCAATAAAGCATTATGCCAGGTGCTTAGCCAACAAATGAAACAGAAAAAAAAAAAAAAAAAATCAAAAGCAACATAAACAATCAGCTGGACCAGGAAGGAAACCCTCACCTTTAAAAACCGATATTTTGCGAGCCTCTGGACCCTTTGACTAATAGATCCTTCTTCAGGTTTCTAAAGCAATGGGAAAAACATGCAAAGTCAAGGAAAGTGTAATTACAAGAATATAAACAAAAACACAATCAAACAATACTAGTTTTGAATTGTCATTGAAAATACATCAGCCTTTCATACTCAAAATGCCCATCATGAACATAAACCCTAATACAAACAAAATTTTACCACATGCCTTCTTATAGAAACTTGGGATTGTGGCAGCTTCAGCACTTTTTTGTTGCTTCTCTTTGAAAATGTCAAGCAAGATTCTCTTTGTTTCAAGCTCTACAAAAGAAAAAGGCAGAAAACATGAACCCTTGGTTAATTGTATGCCGCACACAATCAAAATTCAGCATCTAGACAGATACACAGGTTGCATCAGCTTTAGCTTCATCTTTGCATTACCTCCGCAGAAATAATAACAGATTAAGAAAGCATATCCAATATAGACACAGATAAGCAAAGCATATTATAGTGGCCCATATTTACTGAGAAACTTGGGAAAGGACGCAAGTAGAAAAGACTCAAAGAAACCAAAATTAACTATTGATGTTGGGTAGCACAAATGAACTATCGATTTAGTCAAGTGCACCCAATTTCAACCATTCCCTCAAAAGAACCACTGTGAGGGAATGACATCAACTGCTACACTTGAAAAAAACTGAAGCTTGAAAGAAACCCAAATTCTCTTACCTAGATATACGTGTTGGTTAGCAGTATCATAGCTTAGCTTACTAGTGTGATATTACAATCGTAGAAAGGCTAGCACTTGATTAATGGGTTCAAATGGGAAGCTCCTAATTGGTATTACAACATCTTGCTAATGGTTTTTCTGGGCATTCAAGCCTTACAAAACCGAAGCATAAAGGAAACCAATCTTTTCTGCTCTGCTGCATATTTATGTTGGTTTGGATCATCATAGCTTAGTTTACTAGTTTCATGATTATGGATTCTATTGGGAATCTAATTGATATGAGGGGGGTTTTCAAGGCCATTCAGCTTGCTCTACAGAAAAAGATGGAAAATTTGCATGGAAATGAGATTGAAATTCAATTCAACAGTAACAAATTGAACTAACAAGATAATGAAGAAGAAGATGATAATGAGAAAGTGAAATGTGAGGAAGAATACCCATGAGGGCTTCGGATCCGAGTCCGGCCCCGGATCCGATGTAGCGGCGGAGGTTGCGGACCCACAACATAGACGAAGCCGGTGGGATCTTCCTCTGCGCGGTCTCATGGCTTTCGCCGTCACTGGACCCGCTGTACATTCCACCCAACTTAGGTTTCCGGCAGCCCTTAGCCTAGAATATGATAAAGATGGAAGCTTGCTCTGATCCAACGCCAAAAGTCACGAAAGGGAGAAATGCCTTGTGATTTTTATGGTTTTCTTCTTCAAATGAGTCGAGGCCTACGAGACCTTTGTCCCAGTCCAAAGTCCAAAGTCCAAACTATAGGTTATTTTGATTTTTATTTGCATCATATCCGTATCAGAATTCTCATAATTTTGAATTATGGTTGAAATAATATTTATTCTACACACAGTTGGTGTATAGGCGTGTTTTTGGTTGAGCCTCAAGTTCGATTCTCATTGTCACTAATTCTGTGTTGGATCGTGCGATCTGTAAATCTCCTGCAGAAATTCATATATGGAGGCTATGAAGAAAAGTATGTGTTCCACGTCAGTCATTTAGGATCGAGGTTATAAGTCTACCCTGACGCGAAGATGTAGGCTAGTCTTCCTCTTTCCAAACTTTTTGTAACCGGAAAAACAAATTTCTAACCAATGATTTAAAAGTCTTAAATTTAAAGGTCTTTATTAGAGTCACACTCATTCATATATATGATTTTTTTTTTTTGTCTGACATCCATTATGTATGATAAAATAATATATTTCTCAAATAAACTCAAAAAGTGAAACTATATTATGGAAATGAGGATTGTGATGAGAGTGACAGTATAACAAGATGAAGTTAGTGTCTTTTTTATTTTTTTAGAATAGATGAAGTTAGTGTCTAAATCTATTTGTTTTATAAAAAAAATAAAATAAGAAAGAAGAAAGAGGAAGATAATAAGTACGGAGTTGATAAATATATGCCGTTTTGAACTATATTAATAAGTTAGTGTGAATAGTGTCTACTTCAATAATCAATAGTATCTCAAGAGAGAAGAGTGGGACAGATTTCCTTGTCTTCCAAGGCTTCAAAAAACAAAAACAAAAACAAAAAGAGCTCACCTTCCTCCAAAAAGTGTCATATTCTTCAATTAAGGGCCTTTATATAGGCCAGGGGAGCTAACCCTAATCAGTCACCTTATTTATTTATTTATTTATTTTTTTCCGGTTATCACACTACTATTTGCAAGATGGTGTTTCCCACTGCTAAGACTCGAGCTCAATGGGTCAAGGTTTTTTCCACCATTGTGAATCGTGCCCACGAAAATTGGAGTTCTTTTCTTTAACTAGGGTGCAAACTAAGTAAAAGCCAGAAGAGAAAAATGCACCAACAGTCCCTCAATTCTTGTGCACCGGCCAGTTTGATACCCAGACTCACAAAGTTATCAATGTGATACCTAGAGTCTTATATTGCTATCAACGACATACCTCCGTCAAAAATCTGTGAAGTCTCCGTTAAAATGCTGACGTGGCAAGCACGTGGAGAAAAATAAAGAGAGGAATGACCAAAATAACCCAGACTGATGGCTTCAATGACTTATCTGCCCTTGAAATTATTTATTTAGATAATTTTTTTTTTCTCTCTCTCTCTCTCATTTTTCTATCACTTTTCGTTTCCAAGAAGGATGAACCCCAGATTCAACAAGAAGGATGAACTTCTATTCATCAACTCCAGATTCAACAATTGATCAACAAGCAGGGAGTATCACACTTGCCGCTAACCATGTGATGTGGAATGAGTAACTCAATGGGGGGACTTTTCTAGCTAATCCTTTTTCTATCACTTTTCGTTTTCAAGAAGGATGAACCCCAAATTCAACAATTGATCAACAAGAAGGATGAACTCCTATTCATCAACCCCAGATTCAACAATTGAAACCAAGAAAGATGAATCAAGAAAATACTAAAGCTTAATCGTAGGAGCAGAGGAACGCAATAGAGAGAAGGATATCGCAGAAGTAGAGCAACCCAGTAGAGAGAAGAATTCAAGACAATCTGTTACGGCATGTCCAATTCACAGCAAACCAAACTTAATGTGCTGCACTGAAGCAAGAAAACGCACAGGTAATCATGGAATTGGGATGGTCTACGAATTTGGATTAAGGATTGAAATTGGGGAAAACATTAATAGAAATCGAATTACATGATGATCAGAACCCGAAAACCTGGGGAAAATGGGCAAGGATCTGAGCGACGATCAAGTCAACTCGATCGATGAAGGAGGTCTTCACCCTCTTCGACACCGACAACGACAACAAGATCACCTCGTCTGAATTGGGAATCCTAATACGGTCCCTGGGCGACAATCTGACCCAGGCCTAACTCAAATCCTTCAAGGTCCTCGACAAGGACGTCACCGGCTTCGTCTCCGTCTCCTCTTGGTCTGGGTGCCAGCTTCAACAAGATCGACTACGTCAAGCCAAGAATTTCAACGACTTCAACTATTTATTTCTTTTTTTATCTTTTATTGATATTTCTGTCAATAAAAAATAAAAAATCGATTAATTCAGCCATTTGGGTAAAAAGACATGTTTACCCTTTTTTTATCCTCCATGTGCTTGCCACGTCAGCATTTTAACGGAGACGTCAAGGAAATTTGACGGAGGTACGCCGTTGATAGCAATATTAGACTCCAGGTATCACATTGATAGCTTTGTGAGTTTGGGTATCAAACTGGCCGGTGCACAAAAGTTGAGGGACTGTTGGTGCATTTTTCTCAAGCCAGAATAATGTACAAATGTACAAGTTCACATACGTGTGACATATACCATGACATGATGATATGCAAAAAAGAATAGTAATTTGTTTTTTTTTTTTTTTTGTCATTATTTGATTGACAAAGCTACTTGCATTCAAAGTAAACTATGACTATACTAAGCTACGGTTTTGATGAATGGATTCTCTCCTGCAAGTAATGATGCATTTAACTAAGGATGATGTCATTTTAATTACTCAATTTTCCTCTTAGTATTCAATTAGGACATTGTACTTGGGAGAACCTCCTAATTAATCCAATTAAGGCATAAAACTAACTACCTAGATTTTACCCCAAATCCGATTGTATTTGATGTTTAACAGATAAGTTCTTAAGGTTTTAGAGATGAAGAAAGGGAAGTGAAATTTGCACTCCTCATTTTACAATTCATACTCTATGTTTCTTTTTTATCATCTCAAATTTTGTCTTTTTATAATGTAGATTGTAAAAGTGTAATATTAAGATACTACAAAAATGAAACATCTAGTGTGGATTGTAAAATTGGGAGTGTGAATGTTAGCTGGATTCTGGAGGATTGTAAGAGATATGCTAGTTCTTTTGCTTTCTTTTGGATTCGGTTTAATTGTCGTGAAGCAAATAGTGTGGCCAATAGGTTAGCACACCTTGCTAATTGATGTAGGACGAGATTTTAGCCAATTTCAACCAAAAATCTCGAAAAGAAAGAAGCGTCTTCACATTAAGAAGAATAATTTGAATATTGGAAATTGGTATTCAAATAGGCTTCTTAATGATGGAATTAATCATAAATTACTCATTTGGATATATCGGGATTCTCGACCCTAAAATTACAATCTAAGAGGTGCCTTATATAGGGCACATAGCATAAACCTAATGCAACTAGAAAACAAAAAGAGCAATTTATTATAGACTAAAACTAGGAAACCTAATTACACCTCATTAAATAAAAATTAGAAATAGAATCCTAGATACTAAAGTATTCAAATTATTATTCTTAATGTGAAGACGCTTCTTTCTTTTCGAGATTTTTGGTTGAAATTGGCTAAAATCTCGTCCTACATCACTAATGGTTGTACGTTAGATGATTTTTGGATTGATGAGACGCCTGATATTATTTCATATGTTCTCTATGAGGATCAATGTAATCCTTCTAATGTAGCTCGGGGTTCAGGTTATATGTTACCCCCCCCCCTCCCGGCCCCCGCGGATGCAAAATTATATATATATATCAATAAATGAAACCGGTCGTGGGGCTGAGCCTCCTAGCTAGACTGGATTCCAAATCCTTTAATATATATATATATATACACACACACACACACACTAAAGGTGATTGTAATTCATAACCTTCATGTGGACATATATCATGCTTTCATGCTTCATGTTCAAAATTGATCAAGTCATACTGCTCATGCGGTGCAAGCTTTTCTGGATGATTTAGATGGGGTTTCTAGACCTAGAAGGACTGGGAATACTGCTATTTCTTAGTTAGTTTCTTTCTTCGTTTTTCTTTTTGGGCCTCTTTGGGCTCCTATTGTAACCAAAAAAAAAAAAATTTGATCAAGTCATAATCATTTTCCATGCAACGACAAACACAATACTCAAATTGATTAGTTTCAAAGCATATGTATTCAACTCTTGACTTAGCATAAAAAGTTGTATTCAAATCCATCTCAACAAATTCATAATATTATTTCAATACAAGATTGGACATGGCTTTCAGTCCTAGTCAGAACAAATTAACCACTTACTCAGTTTGGCGTCAAATCTATGAAAAACATAGATGAAAATTAAAGAGGTAAGAAAAGAGTGAACTAATTGAACCCTGACAACAATGACTATAACTCTTTCTTGGTTCTCCCCCTTATTTGAATGCTCCTTGATGATGATGTGAATGGACGATAATGGAAATATGATGTTCTCTTGACCAGATTTGAGTGGTAGGTGATTGAGTTTATGGGATGGTGATAAGGGTTTACAATGGTAGAAGATGGTTGTTGTGGTGATAGTGATGAAGTGTGATTTTGGATTGTTTGGACGTGGAGTGTATGAAGAGATGGAGCAAAAGATCATAATGAACTGAGAGATGGTGGTGATGAAATAGATGACGTATGATTTGGATTTTTAAGAGGTGGAGTGTATGACGAGATAGAGCAAAAGAGAATGAACCGAGAGATATGGTGAAAAATGAAGAACAGAAAAAGGCTTATAAAGCCTTGGAATTTCAGCTAGAATAAAGAACAGAGAAGGAGAAGGTGGTGGTATTAGTAGTTGGCAGGGTGGTGTAGTGGAGGTCATGGTGGCACAATGAGAATGACAACCAATTGTTGGAGGGAGGTGGTGATTTGCTGGTTGTTACCATATATACAGGTTGCAATTGTGGTAGTGGTTAGCGACATTGACCTTGCCAAAAAGGAGATTGGTGTGTGTAATTTTCAATTTTTGTTCTTTATAAAAAAACTATGATCAAGTTTCTAACCCAGACATCATATCCACTCAATTAATTTGGGAAACTATGACAAAGTTGTTATTTACTTGTTGTAGCCCCATTTTCAATCTTGTAAATATTTATTAAACAAAAAGTCCAATGATATACTTGTAAGTTGTAACAGAACTCAAATATATATTAAACAAGTGAAATAAGATTTTTCACCTTTAACTCAGCAGTTTTTTTCTTTTGAAGACTAACATCACCTTACAACGTACTATGACAGATATGGGCTGCTTGGTAGTACTAGGGCTGTCACTCGGTCGGTTCGAATCGGTTATAGGTATTACCAACTTCAAAATCAAACCTTTCGGTTTTAAAATTGACCTACCAATTACCAACCAAAATTTTTGGTTTTAAATTATATCTACCAAATTCGGTATTTCGGTTTTTGGTATTACCAACTTTAGAACAACTAATTCTTTGTAATATAAATTAGAATGAACAAAATTAGGTTTTTCAATTTTATAACTGTAAACTTCTTATTCATCTACTAATCATAGCTTTCTTTTGTATATAATTTTAGCCATTTCAATAAAACTAGGTTATTTAACCATCTTGGACTAGGTTACTCAAAATACATGTACTATTAATGTAGTATCTCGAGTAATGTTCATACTATTATGAAAACTTTTATGTTTATTTCTTGATATACATGTATGTGTATTGAAAACCATAGTATATAAAGCTAATATTTAGATAATCGATAGATTCAGTATTTACCAAAACCAAACCAACTTTTTCGGTAATTTTCGATTTCAGTTTTATCGGTCTCGGTTACCAAAAAGTCGGTTTACCAAACTTAAAGCATCGGTTGGTATTCGGTCGGTTTGGTAATTACCAAACCAAGTGGTCCTACTTGGTACCATAGATGCCCTTTGAGATTCTAACCATTCAGATGGCATACTGTCAGTAAGAAAAGTACCGAGTACGTTTTTGAACAAAATCAGCACGTTTTTGAACAGCCTAAATGACAGGGCAGGTACATAGAAAAGTACCGAGTACGCAGGGGTAAACAAAGTTGAAGCAAGATAACAGCTTTATTTTTTTTTTTAGAATAGAAGCAAGATAACAGCTTTGGAGTCGTGCAAACGCTCAAAAAAATTCAGGGCACCAAACACCTAATAAGGTTCCTCCACAGATCTACTATGTCCCCTGAGAATAACATTAGAGATCATATCGAAGAACACATTCGATTAACAACAAGCAAACATATATTCTTATACCTTCTCTTTTGTCTCAGACCACGAATTAAGAAATTTAGGGGTTAGACGAAAGAAAGCTTGATGCAAACACAAAAATGAAATTATAATGAGAACCCTCGATCTAGAACAAACAACACTTAAGTAATCGAAAGTGCAAGCATATATATGAAGCCTCAAGTGGTGGACCAAGTGCCAAGATCATATTCTTTCCGCATAATATCTTAAGTTTGCAGCAACATCCGCAATAAAATTCGCCTCCCCGAAACTACTAATTGCATTCCTAATTTTTGTCGTGACACTCAACTAACCCTCTAAAGTTTAGTAAGATAGTAAGATGTGAGGATCCTGGGAGTAATTTAGGGCCCTTATGACATTGTATAGTCTTTTGTTTCCTATAGTTGCAGTAGTGCGTGATAGGACTGATGGCCCCTCCTAATATAACGTCAGTGAGTAGGTGCAAATCAAATCCAGCATTGCTCACATATTCGCGGACTCGCAGCGAATCTGAATCGAGCTCTCATAATTTATTACAACGCACAAGTAGTACTACAACCTATTGTAGTCTCACTAGTATGTACAATTGATTCTTATAAAATGATAATGAAAGTTGGACGGAAAGGTAGTTGAGTTGAGGGTTTAGAGATGTGCTGGAAGTAATATATACATACATATATGTATATGTATATATGCTTCATTCATTGAACCCTAGCTAGAGTCTAGAAAACTAAAAGAGAGTTGTGATCTTGGAGACAAGCTATGGTACTTGTGGGTATCTCATACACTCATTTACAACTATTTGAACAAAGAACTACAATTATTTGAACTAAAATTACAACATTGAGAACAAAAGTTATCATATTCATTTACACTATTTACATATAGTTAAACAAAAATTACAACATTGACAATGAATTTGTTCAAAATTAAGCTTGTAACAATGTCGTAAGAGGTGTAATTACCATTATTAGAACTAAGATTACACAAAATATGACTCAACATTACAACTCTAACAACAAATTTGTTGTCACTTTTGTAAATGTGGGTATGAGATACCCACAAGTACACTAGAATTTTCCGTAATCTTGGTATAAGAAATACATTATTCAATAGGGATTTATAGATGTGTTCGCGCCTCTTTGAAACTATTTAGTTAACATAACTAGCTTAAGAAACATACGAATAATCAACTTTACGAGTTTTTGTACCAATCCGTTTTGAGTACGAAGACCACATCGTGTACTGACTATTCTTTGTGTGAATGACAATAGGACCGACGACTTGCTCTTTTCCCTCCTTACTTTCGAATCATCTGACTAATGTTCCATAAGCAAAGCCCTAATAGGGTCAAAAGTTCGAGACTAGCTAGCTAGATTCGGAATATAAATTTCCAATCAAATAATTGCATATGCTTCTAGCTCACAAGGAAAAGAAAGTTCATTTAAATAATGTAATAGCTTGGCAGTTTGTTTTCGGCGTAACAAGCGGGATTTGGGAAAAAGGTTGCATAAAATATGGTGACTTTAAAAATGAAAAATATAAAAAACTGGTCTTTCATAAGGTAACATTTCATTTCAGGTCTCCACATCTTCAAAGTCTCAAAATTAGCAATGATTAAAGCATTGCGTAAAGTAAGAGAAAAAACACTTCAATTATTGCATATCAAGAGCTCAATATTTCATACCTACGATCTTGAAGTCTTGAACCTAGGAACATGATTTATAATTGAGTAACATAACATGCTAAATTATCCGACGTATATACACTGTTTATTTCATTGGAAAAAGATGAAAAGAAAAAACCAATGTATAATAGATTCCTTCCTCATCATATCCTCTGCATGAGGAGTCAGTTTCAGAGCTCAAGAATCAAGTGCAGGACACTGCAAGGCTAGAGCAATTCCATCTTCCTTCAACTGGTCCCCCCTTCACACCATTTATAAAGAATATTGGGGTAAACCATGTTATTGTTATTGACTGATTGCTGTTGTTTTGTAGGTTAGTTACTTGGTTTCATTAATACCAAGACATATTGAAAAGGAAATAATCAAAGTCTTTCACATATAAGAAAGGATAGTCAGAAATTTCTATATCCCCCACATGCTGCCATAAAATCAGAATCAGCTCAGGCATCAGATCCAAACAGCTCAGAATTGGGTTTAAGAGAAAATCCAGCCTTCCCTACAAAACTTCAGTCTGTGATTTTTTTTTTTTTTTTTTTTTTGGTTGGGGGACCTCTTAAAATACAGCTTACAAAGTATAGGCCTGCAGAACATGCCAATCCTCTTTTCCAATCCCAACCCACCTTCTCATTTTCAGAGACAAACTAGCAACACATCAAGTCCAGGAAAATAAACAAAATATATTAATAAAAGGAGAAAGACGGGGAGAGAGAGAGAGTTAGAGACTTACAGCTCAATGAGAGCCATCCCCACCAATTTCCTCTTGTACAGCTCAACCCAGTTGCTGAAAACATAGATATATACAAAAGCATTGAAGGGAAGGGAAAATTTTGGGGTACCAATTTTGCCAAAACAGAAAAAGATTCAATCTTGGGCAATAAAACCAAGAACATGTAGCCATGGAACTGAACAGCAGCCTGGTGTGGTAAATCAATGTGTGTTGTTGGGTTGGAGGCATCATGACAGCTGATGACCCCATTCTGATGAGGGATTGAAGAGACCCTTCTTTATACAAAAATGGTAACTCCCCTATCTTTCTTTCCAGATCAGATGACAGAAAAAGAGGCAAAAAGGGAAGGTAGATCAAAGTGAGTGAATGAGAAAATATTATTGGAGTTGATAGCTAGAGTGGTAAGTAGTAACTACTCTTTTTTTTTTTTTTTTTCATTTCTTTCTTTTGAAGTTTTTGATCCCTCTTCAGTAATTATGTTTTCCAGTGCCCAACCAATTCAAGTCCCTTTCACACCTGTCCACATCTGCATAGTAAAACCATATGTAAATTACAGTTGGTAGCTATATCCCCCAGCTGAGGCACTTATTTTTCAAAGATTTTCTAGGTGCTTCACCGTGCTTGTATGCTCAATAATTCCTTTGCATATCCACTGATATCTATATAAAGTGTACCTAGGTTGTCTGCCATCTTCATCTCTCTAAATTGACAAAACCTTTTGCTACTGCATCATTTTCCTTTTTTTTTTTTTCTTTTTTTTGGGGGGGGGGGGGGGGGGGGGGGGGTTCATTTATTCATTCTGCCTCGGACAGTCAGATGGCAATTAATTAAACCTCTGAAATTACAGTGACTGAACATGAAATTTTGCTGTTGTACTGTCAAATTTGAACCAACATGAAGTGTAACATCAGTGAGAGAAGAGGGTAGTAATTATTTTGCTTTATTTACTCTGCCTGTTTGAAAAAATGACCACTCCTTTTAATTCTCATCAAACTCAACAGAGGGTGGAGGGGAGGAGGTGGGTAGATGCATGTTCATGGAGATGGGCCTTCTCCAATGTCATTTTTGATGAGATGCTGAACCACAAGACTTGAGCAGCAGCAACAGAAAGGTGGGGTATGCAATGAAAATAAAAAACATATGAGTTGTCTCCTCATCTGTCTGTTTAGATTTTAGCAGCAGCAGTTTTTCATCACATACCAAAATTCTTGTTTCCCAAGTAGATACTTTGAGATCAGCCAGTTAACATCTCTGAACATTTGTCGGCACCAAAACCCCACCAGCAAGTGCTCAAATGCCACTCTAAAACTACATTTTAGTTTTCTCAAACCAAGAGGACCACTTGATCCTTTTGAGTAGTATAGTTGCCATAGAGACTGGTATTTAAAATCCCAAACTTGTTAAAATATACGGTTGGATTGACTGCTCTTTTGGTTCTTCTGCAGTATCATCACTGGTTAAATGTTTAGGTCTGTTGTTGCTGGAGAAAGCAAAGGCTCTAAGACATGTCAAAGTCATCTTCTGCAGCCATAGTTGGAAGTGCTGTTGGGGCACTTGCCCTGGTGGCAATAGTCGTCGGATTCATGTGGTTCTGCAAGACACAACGTAATAGGCATTTCTCCAACAAGAACTCGGAGACTGCTTCTTCAGATCCATCTGCAATAGGTAAGATTTTATGTCACATTTTGGCTAGTGCTTTTGCCAATTTTTTTTTTTGAGAAGAAGTGCTTTTGCCAATTAGTTAATACTCTTCTTGCCAACATGGTCAGTTGAGCTGACGAGGGGTGGACCTAGTTCAGCAAGGCACTTCACAATGGAGGAGTTAGAGCAAGCTACCAAGCATTTTGATGAAAGCAGTCTTCTGGGATATGGAAGTTTTGGACTTGTTTATAAAGGTTTGCTCCGTGATGGGACGGTTGTGGCTATCAAAAGGCGCCCCGGTGCTCCTAGACAGGAGTTTGTCTCAGAGGTATAACTAAGTGGGGACATATCATAGTGTTCTATACACTATACTTCTGTGCATTACATTTTATAGCTCCTAGTTACTTAATGAACCATGTTCTATGCCTAAACTGGATATGGTGTTAAGGATCAGTTTCTTTTCATCTTGCATAATGAACAACTATGCATAACAAAAACAACTATGTAAGAGCTTAATTATGTGGTAGCAGGTAACGTACTTGTCGCAGATTCATCACCGAAACTTAGTTAAAATACTGGGTTACTGCCAGGAAAGTGGATTTCAAATGTTGGTTTTTGAATATGTACCAAATGGAAGCATGTGCAATCACCTATATGGTATACCTCCTTTTACTGATCATACTGGTTTTTAAATACTGTTGATGCATATATACTTATGCAAGTTACATATATATGCCATTCATTTTCTGGCAGATACTAAACAGGATCCATCAACTAAACTAGAGTTTAAGCAAAGGCTATCCATAGCTCTAGGGGCTGCTAAAGGTAGAGTTGGAATATATAATAACTGTCCTAGACCTAATAGAACTGAGGAAAAGCCATTTTAATCGAAGGTTCTCTGGTTTCTTACTCGGCAGGTTTATGCCACTTGCATGGCCTAAGGCCTCCAATCATACACAAGAACTTCCAAACTGTCAATGTCTTGGTTGATGAGAACTTCATTGCTAAAGTTGCAGATGCAGGGATCTCAAAACTACTTGAAAAGATAGAAGAAGCAGGTCCTTCTCACACATCCAGTGTCAATTTTTTCCAAGATCCAGAGTAATTCAATATCTTCTGAATGAACTCTGTTTTTAATAATGTGGAATGCAAAAGTGGATTTTTCATCAATACTTGGGTACTCATGTATATGTGCCAATTGATAATAGGGTTGGACCATCTGAGAGAGCTTCATCTGAAGTGAGTGATGTTTACAGCTTTGGTGTTTTCCTAATGGAGCTTCTAACTGGAAAGGAGGCTTTGGATATTGGCTCCTTGGGATCTAATGAAAGTTTATTTCAATGGGTAAGTGCAAGTACTTTCTCAATATTTTTTCTGATTCCTCTTTCAACGCCTAGTAGAAACATACAATGTGTCACATAACAAGACAGATTACGGAAATTTCTACCGAAGTACGAACAATTGTCAATAGGATTCATACCAAATGCCCAATCACATTACTAATCACCTCTCTTTTGAAGTAAGAACAGCTAAAGACTCACACATTTGACTTCATTCCCACTTCTGTTATGTGGTCCTCTGTACAATTTTGTGCATCTCCCAATCTAACAAAACACAACTATTATCACCCTTCTTGCACCCATTTGATTTCCTACTTGTAGTTGCTACTGGTACTTAAAGGTCATGCAATGCATGATGGAGTTTGTTTTTCTTTATGTAACTTTATGTAGGTGGAATCGCGGCTGAGTTCAAACAATTTAGTGGATAGCCGGCTTGCTGGAAGCTTCACTGCAGAGGGAATGAGGGACTTGATCAGGCTAACACTACAATGCATGAGTTTTCTGGGAAATAGACGACCCAGGATGGAAATGGTTGTGGTTGAGCTTGAGAGAATTCAAGAGAAAGAAATGGCAATGACCACAGTCATGGGTGAGGGAACTGATACAATCACTCTTGGGAGTGTACTATTTACTTGAGTATGAATATTATGAAAAGAAAGTGTACTGATCTGTACGTTTGGTGTTCATTGGCTTAGGCAAAACTTAAGCTTTACCACTTAACACCAACACAAACAAACTTGGCTTGGGTGAAATTCAGTTTTAGTGCAAGACCCAAATTAGTGTAATTGTAAAGTATCGATTTTACATTCTTATTGATGCACAATAGCATTTTGATTAGCAAGATTACTTCCATACACTTGCTTCTATATCCTTCTCAACAGTAGTCCAAAACAAACCAACTATTACCAACTCGCTTTGGTTTGTATTCTTAAATATCCAATACCTAAAAATCATCACTATTTAGCAGTCATATGATAGCACATTCATCAGACCTATAAAGCAATTAACAAGATTGTGAGAAGCTTAGTCCTGCTAGAGCTTGGAGCCTCATTTTTATCAACAGCAACAATAAAAAGGCAACAAATTTTTGTATTTAAAAAGATAACATGACCTAGGTTTAAGTTGGTTTCTTGTGAAAGCAAAGGCTCCAAGGCATGTCAAAGCCTTCTTCAGCAGCCATAGTTGGAGGTGCTGCTGCTGGGGCACTCGCCTTTTTAGAAATAGCAATTCATCATTGGATTTGTGTGATTCCTCAAGACACACTACTTGCAACATTTTCAAACAAGATTGAAACTTGGAGTTGTTTTGAACAAAATCATCCCTGTGAGTGTAGCAAACTGTTGGTGTTCTTTAGCTTAAGTTTGGGTGAACTGATTACTGGGTGCTGGGAACTTTAGTATTTTAGATTCATATTCCTTCAACATAAAAACATCATAGCAAAAGCACTTCCATACTTATTGCTTCTGCTCAAAACAAAATAAACCGCTTAATTTGTATCCTCAAATATCCAATATTCAAAAACTACAACTTAGGAATCAGTATCATATATATAGATACCACATTCTTACTGCAATTAACACATTTGCATAACTAAGAATTTGAGAAACTCAATCATTGCTAGAGCTTAAAGCGTCAAATCAGCAAGGGAACCAACCTAGCATGCAGCATTTAATATATTTAATGAAAGACCTACAAAACCAAAGCCAATCATCAAGTACAGTAATGGGAAAGCTACTACAAAGCTCATAAACCGTGAAGTGAGAGATAAAGAAATTACTAAGGAGAAAAATTGTTCACAACTGGCTTGCTTCAAAAGGCGGTACAACCCAAATAGGAGGATGCTTCTTAGCATCTATGGTGTAAGGGCAGTAAGGCTGTGAAATATCTTCACTTTCAACATTGTAGACACCATAGTCATGAGAAGGTATATTATCCGAGGTTATACGATCATTGTCATGGTTGAAGTATATGCAATTCGGCCGGCATCCAGGAAAGTTTGAAGCAAACACAGATATTGAGGAATTATCACCGATGAAAAGAGTTACATCTCCTAGGGTTTTTTTCTCGATCTGTAAGATCAAATATGGACATAACACATATCATCATAAAGTAATTGATGATTAGCTTAATATCAATCCTAGTTTAACATGGATACAAACAGTAAATCAATACTAGTAACTTAATGAATAGTGTATCAATTCATTAAGGATAGTAATCCATTGCTTAGTCGACAAGAAAGGCTACAAGTTGTGATACATTAGGAATCTAAGAGTGAAACCTAAACCGACAAGGAATGCTTTAATGGGAAGCTTCTTGAGGTTTAAGTCTCATATATATACAGATGAATTGGTCCCTGATTACTACCACGACTATTGCATATTGTTCTGTCCATTGAGAAGCAAGTTGGTAAGTAACAGAAGACCATATTCAGTGATCGTGTTTAGCAGCTGCATAAGATGGAATCCATGACAGTGATTGCTGAAGGTATGCCTTAATCCTATTATGATTGTTGTGCATATGTTGTGAGCATGTAACTATGGTTTTACAATTGGTATCAGAGCATAGGCTCACAAATATGAAAAATTGTTTTAGGGTTTTGCAAAACAAACATAAATTTTTTTTTAAGGGTTTTTGCTTTACGGGTCAAGTAACTGATCAGATTATTGACCAAGTCACTGGTCATGTAACTGATCAGGTACCTGACCAAGTAAGTAACTGACCAGGTAACTGACCAAGTAACTGGTCAGGTACCTGATCAAGGTAAGTTACTTAAGTCGACTGCTGCATCTGGTTAATTATAAAATTCACGCTTCCGCTATGATTTTTTAGCAGCAAATTGGGGAAAAAGCAAAAACAGGTTTTTCTGTGAAAATTGTTTTCGATTCATAGCATGATAATTAAAGTTTTGATTGTGCCCAAGAACCCTAGTAGCATTCCCGGCGTGCGTTAGGCTAGAGTAGATGGTGACCGGATGAAATTTACAATTTCTTGATTGTTCTGTGGTTTCTTGGAATCGAACCAATTTTGGTTATGCTTGAATATGCATGTTGAATTGATTGATGATGTGGTATTGTATCTGTGATTGTGTGAACTTGTATGAAGAACAAAAATCTCCCAGATTTTGTTTACACGTTATTAAAATTGACAGATACAAGAGCTTAACTTTCTTACAAGGATGAATCTGGATAGAATGTAAAGTAAAAGAGCTCATATGTTTTGTGGTTTTCTGTTGGCACAAGTGATTATGATGCACAAAGCATCCTTCATTGATGTTGGCAGAAAACATTGATCAGGTACGTGTAACTGGTCAAGTAACTGTACCTGATCGAGTAACAAAACTGAAATTGTGTTTTGTGTTTTAAAACTACGCTTCAATTTTATCTTCCAAAGAAGTGGTCAAGTGTGGTTTTAGAATACAAAACAGCAGTATGCATGCTTGATGAAAATAAATTCGGATACTTAGAAATTTTTCTTCTGTCTAAAGATGTGGATAAATTTCTTTGGATAACTTGTTTTCATTGAACATGGCATATTGATAAAGAACTCCAGGATATTAAGTTTCTGCTCAAAAGTGATGCTTAATATTGTTTTTGTTATGGACTGACATGAATGCAAGTATGGTTGTTTAGGTTTTCTGTATGTTCTTGTTTTGGTTACTTAAAGCTAAATAAAACACAGAAAACTTAAACATATTTTCTTTACAAACTGAGAACTCACTCGAATTTTTGTTTTGCTCCTTAGGTAACTCTTACATGAACTTGAACAGTGTCTTGATGTTAACTGGAACCAACTATAGAGCTTGGCTAGACTCTGTGGAAAATTATATGGGAATGCATGAGAACATAGACTACTGCTTTACTGAGGATAAGCCTGAAGAGTTAAATGAAAAGAGCACCAAGAAAGATACTGACCTTTACAAGAAGTGGCATAGATCCAATAGAATGGCTAAGAACCTCATTAGAACATCTATGTCTAAGACTGTCAGGGGAAGTATAGAAGAGCCTGAGCTAGCATCAGATTTTCTGGAACTCATAGGTGCTAAGTTTAAAGAAAGTGAAAAAGCAGAAGCAGCTAGGCTAACCAAGGAGTTTCATGATTTGAAGTACATGGGTTCAGGGGGAGTTAGAGAACATATTATGAAGATGATCAATATAAATGGCAGACTCAGGGAACTCTTAATGGGGGTTAGGGATGAGCAAGTAGTGCATTATGCACTACATTCCTTGCCTAACAGTTTTAGTCATCTTAGGACCAGTTACAACTCTCAAAAGGGAAACTGGACTCTAGATGAACTTATATCCATCTGTGTGGATGAGGAATCTAGGATCAAGGAAGAAAAGGAACCTGCTACAACCATTAACCTCATTGAGAAGCCTAAAAGGAAAAAGCCCCAGAATAAGCTCAAGCCTACCAAAGCCATAACTAAGAGTTCAACAGCTGTAGTGGCCAAGGAAAACAGGCCATTCAGGTTCAAGTGCTACTTTTGCAAAAGAGTAGGACACATGAAAAAGGACTGCACTGGCTATAAGAACTGGTTAGCCAAAAAGGGTAAGATTTTTTCTAATACAGTTTTTTCCTTAGAAATTAATCTTATAAATGTTGAACCACAGTCTTGGTGGATAGATTCAGGCTCACCTATTCATATTACTAATTCTTTGCAGGGATTCATAAGGAGGAGAATCCCAAAAAGTGATGAAGTGAACCTGTGTGTAGGAAATGGCATGAGAGTAGCAGTCAAGGCTATTGGAACCTTAAAGCTCGATTTAGGATTAGGAAAATTATTAGTTCTGGACAATGTTTTTTATGTACCTTCCATGAGAAGGAATTTGGTTTCAGTTTCTCTTTTAGTAAAATCTGGTTGTAGACTTGTTATGGATAGTAATGGAATTCTTATTTCTAAAAATTCTGTTCAAATTGGTTCTGGTGTTATTATGAATGATTATTTACAGTTAAATTGTTCAATGGCTCAACAAGAAATTTTACTTGTTGAAAATAACACTAACAGTACTAGCACTTTAACAGGTGTTAAAAGAACCAAACTAAATGAAAAGTCTGCATTTTTATGGCATAGAAGACTCGGCCATGTTTCAAAAGAGAGACTGAAAATTTTGGTGAAAAACAACATCCTAAATGAACTTGATTTTTCTGATCTAACAGACTGTGTTGAATGCTTTAAGGGAAAAATAACTAATACTAGAAAGAAGACTGCATATAGAAGCCAAAATTTATTAGAACGCATACACACTGATATATGTGGACCATTTAGGCATCAAACTATCTGTGGAAATGTGTATTTTATCACATTCATTGATGACTTTTCTAGATACAGTTATATTTATCTACTTTCAGAAAAGGCACAAGCATTGAAAGCCTTTCAAATCTTTAAGTCTGAAGTAGAAAATCAACTAGAAAAGAAAATCAAAACAGTAAGATCAGATAGAGGAGGTGAGTTCTATGGCAAGTACACTGAATCCGGCCAACAAAAGGGTCCATTTGCCTTGTTTTTACAAGACAATGGAATTAAAGCTCAATATACAACACCCTATAACCCACAACAGAATGGTGTTGCAGAGAGAAAGAATAGGACTCTTTTGAACATGGTTAGATGCATGATGTGTACAACAGGTTTGCCTAAATTTCTGTGGGGTGAGGCTTTAAAAACTGCAAATTATATTTGCAACAGAACACCTAGCAAAGCCATAGAAAATACTGCTTTTGAGCTTTGGTGTGGCAGAAAACCTAGTCTTCATCACTGCCATGTTTGGGGATGTCATGCAGAAGCTAGGATTTATAATCCAAGCTTGAATAAACTTGATCCTAAGACAGTTAGTTGCTATTTTATAGGTTATCCAGATAAATCTAAAGGCTATAAATTATATTCTGCTTATCATTCACCTAGAATTTTTGAAACACATCAAGTAAAGTTTCTAAGTGAAAAAGTTCACAATACAAACCTTGAGGATTTATCCTCAGATTTTGAGGAAATTGTGTCGGATGAGAATATAAGCGTAGCATTGCCTTTAGAACAAGAAGTAACTGATCAAGTCACTGGTCGAGTAACTGACCAAGTAACTGATCACGTACCTATAACTAGTCAAGCAACTGACCATGTCACTGACCGAGTAACTGTCACTGGACAAGTCACTGACCATGTAACTGGTCAAGTATCTGACCAAGTCACTGGTCGAGTACCTGTAACTAGTCATGTCACTGACCAAGTAACTGGTCAAGTACCTGTCACTGGTCATGTCACTGACCATGTAACTGACCAAGTAACTGTCACTGGTCAGGTAACTGACCACGTAACTGACAACCCTCAGCCTAGAAGATCACAGCGAGCAAGAAAACCAACTTATGGGGGGGAAGATAGTGACTACATTGTTTATCTGCAAGAAGCAGAAATTGAAATAGATTGTGCAGAGGACAATGATCCAACTACATTTAACCAGGCCATTGAAAGTAGTGAATCTCATCAATGGCAGCTAGCAATGGAAGCAGAAATTAATTCCATGAGTCAAAATGCAGTTTGGGAATTAGTTGAACCTGACCCAAATCAGAAACCTATAGGTTGTAAATGGGTTTTCAAAACCAAAAGAGATGCAAATGGCAATATAGAGAGACATAAAGCAAGATTAGTTGCCAAGGGTTTTACACAGAAGGAGGGCATTGACTTTACTGAGACTTTTTCTCCAGTTTCTACAAAAGACTCATTTAGAATAATCATGGCTTTAGTTGCTCACTTTGATATGGAGCTACACCAAATGGATGTTAAGACAGCCTTTTTGAATGGTGAACTAGATGAAGTGATTTATATGAAGCAGCCAGAAGGTTTTGTGCAAGCTGGAAGTGAAAACTTAGTATGCAGGTTAAGAAAATCAATTTATGGCCTTAAACAAGCTTCTAGACAGTGGTACAAGAAATTTGATTCTGTGATTTCTACTTTTGGATTTACAGAGAATCTTGTTGATGAGTGTGTTTACTTGAAGACAGTTGGGAACAATTTTATTTTCCTAGTACTTTATGTTGATGATATACTTTTGGCTAGCAGTAACATTAAACTGCTTAAAGACACCAAGAGCTTTCTGTCAAAGAATTTTGACATGAAAGACTTAGGAGAAGCATCCTATGTACTAGGCATTGAGATTAAAAGAGATAGAGCACAGAGACTACTTGGTTTGTCTCAACAGAATTATATTACCAAAGTTTTGAAGAGATTTGGTATGGAGAAGTGTGCAACTGGAGAAGTCCCCATGTCCAAAGGAGATAAACTAACCAAGAAGCAAAGTTCCAAAAGTGATGTTGTGAAAGAAAATATGGAGTCAAAGCCTTATGCTAGACTTGTAGGAAGTCTCATGTATGCACAAGTCTGCACTAGGCCAGGCTTGTCTTTTGCAGTAGGGATTTTATCAAGATTTCAGTCTAATCCAAGCCATGAACATTGGGTAGCTGGGAAGAAAGTGTTGAGATACCTGCAGAAAACTAAAAGTCACATGCTAGTTTATAGGCAAGTGGAGGATCTGAACCTCGTTGGATTTTCAGATTCTGATTTCGCAGGGAAAGGGAATTATCCAGACTCCAAGAAGTCAACTTGTGGATACGTGTACATGCTAGCAGGAGGTGCAGTTGCTTGGAAAACCATGAAGCAAACTCTAGTTTCAACCTCCACCATGCAAGCTGAATTTATTGCAGTATATGAAACTGTGTGTGAAGGACTTTGGATCAGGAATTTCTTGATGCAGACCAAAGTGTTAAGTCACATTGTGGCAGACACACTTGTGATTTATTGCGATAATGAAGCTGCAGTTTTCTTTAGCAAGAACAGTAAAAGATCAAATAATTCTAAGCATATTGATTTAAAGTATTACAGTGTTAGAGAAAGGGTTAAGCATGGTGAGATAGCTGTTTTGAGCATTGACACGAATTCACAGCTAGCAGACCCCTTCACCAAGGCATTGTCAGTAGCAGCATTCCAGAAGCATACAGCCAACATTGGAGTTTTAGCTAGTCTAGATGCTTAGGTTCAGTAGAGAGTTAATCCAGTTGGAGCAATTTAAATTTCTAAGGTTTTTGAGTTCTTGTATTTTTTTAGTTGTGGTCTTTTGACTTTATTTATCACAACTTGTTTGTAATGACAGATTTTATTATTATCAATAAACTTTTGAGGTATTTCCAGTTATGATTTTGCTGCAGCTTTATTGTTTTATTTTGGAAATTATCATCTTGTTTTGAATATCATACTTGCTATCAGATGGCTTAAATCATGTGAAGCATGATGTTAAGGTTCAAGCAATATTTTTAAGCCATCAGTGTTCAGTGAATTTGCTTGAGTTTCTGGATTTAGAAACATAAAGTAGGACCTAATATATGTTTACTTGTTGATACACATTAACATATATTGTATCACTTCTGGTTGAACATATGTGGATTGCAGAAGCTTATGTTAGTGGTTTTGAAACTCTGCATTTTTGTTAAAATGTATATTGTTTCTTGCTCTGCATAAATAACTGTGATCTGACCATGTTGGAATGGATTTTCGATTTGAGTTTGTTATCTGGCGCGCACTTCAGTAAGTTAAGTAGGTTTTGATGTTCTCTGGTGCAAATCATCGAGCATGATATGTGTGAGTCCAAGGGGGAGATTGTAAGATCAAATATGGACATAACACATATCATCATAAAGTAATTGATGATTAGCTTAATATCAATCCTAGTTTAACATGGATACAAACAGTAAATCAATACTAGTAACTTAATGAATAGTGTATCAATTCATTAAGGATAGTAATTCATTGCTTAGTCGACAAGAAAGGCTACAAGTTGTGATACATTAGGAATCTAAGAGTGAAACCTAAACCGACAAGGAATGCTTTAATGGGAAGCTTCTTGAGGTTTAAGTCTCATATATATACAGATGAATTGGTCCCTGATTACTACCACGACTATTGCATATTGTTCTGTCCATTGAGAAGCAAGTTGGTAAGTAACAGAAGACCATATTCAGTGATCGTGTTTAGCAGCTGCATAAGATGGAATCCATGACAGTGATTGCTGAAGGTAAGCCTTAATCCTATTATGATTGTTGTGCATATGTTGTGAGCATGTAACTATGGTTTTACACGATCCACTTACCATCATCGAATTTGTAAATTTTGAAGAACTTTGTCTTATGTTTCAACTCTCTATAGCTAATGTACCTATGAACCGTCAATAATTCTTTCTCAACCGAATCCACGAGATATATCTCTTTGCAGCTTCTCATCAGCAATTCATCCTCTGGTGGTGCAATATTTTCTATATTGTTATTAATGTCAAAAGCCATAAGTTCGCCATAACCATCAACACAATAATGCTTGTCTTCAATTTGAACAACATCCTCAGACATCCTCCAGTTAATATAAGTCCACGTTGTGTCTTTACCAAGTCTTAGAAAAGCCAACTCCAGGCATCCCTCATATATGACCGCCACAGTGCAATCCTTTGCATTTAAAATTGGGTCTGCTGAAATCGTAGCTTTGTAGACACAATAGTTTCCTAGTTCATGGTAGCAGACTGGAATGGCTATCTTGGGAAGCCGAATTATGGAAATTCTTTAACCCTAGAGAAGGGGTTTATTAGGGTTATTGTCAAATCTCTCTCCACAGATATTAACCATCCTTTTGAACATCCACAAAATCGCTTCATAGGCAATCTTATTTGCAAATCAATGAACTTGTTATCCATTACGTCGTATAGAGTCCATATAAATTTATCATCAGTGTGGATTAATAGCATTGGAGGTCAATGACTACTTGACACATTAGTGCATGGTTGCAATTGTCTGATTATCCTTTGATACATAGTGCCATGGCCATGACATACGAACAACATTGGATCGTAAACTGTGTAGTAATGGCGCTAGTCTCTTCGAAATTAAACCGAAGAGATGCTTAAGAAATTCTAGCCAATCTGACAAGAGAAAGAAAAATATTATTCAGAAAGAGAGAACGTCCCAATTCTCGACAATTGGGAACAAGAAATTTGAGCACATGTGTTACATTATATTCAAATTCAGAAAATACATGTAGAATCTGTTATGTTAGAATGGTGTGAAAAAAGTAATGGAGGCTGAACTAGAATAAAGACTTTTAAGGGTCTCCTAATACACAAGTTATAACAATTTGTTATATGTTAATTTGAGAAAACATTGACCAAAAAAAACTTTGAGTAAACATACCAGAACTCATGCTTTGCAACTCGATGCAAGGGGTTCCTCTTTTAAGTGTTGAAAGTTCAGAGTTGATTTGTGTTAATCAATTATATATGGAGAAGCTATATCTACAACACAATGACAAATGTAAACATTATTCTTCTACATCCTTAAATCTATGACAGTCCAGTTATATTAAGTTTAGGAAATTGGTTCAAAAGTGGTTTTCCCTCAAAATTAGGGCTAACCATGAAGTGATTGATCCTTATACTGATCATACTGGTTTTTAACTATTGATGCATGCACATACTTATGCAAGTTACATATATATATATATATATATATATATATATATATATATATATATATATATATATATATATATATATATATATATATATATCATCAACTAAACTAGAGCTATCTATAGCTCTATTAAGGTATATAGACTCAGAAAAACAGTTATTCTATAACTGTCCTAGACCTTATAGAACTGGGGAGATAAGAACCATTTTGATTGAACGTTTTTGGTTTCTAACTAGAAGGTTTGTGCCACATGCATGGGCTAAAACCTCTTATCGTACACAAGAACTTCAAAACAGCCAATGTCTTGGTTGATGAGAAGTTCAGTGCTACAGTTGCAGGGATCTCAAAACTACTTACAAAGATAGAAGAAGAAGGTCCTTCTCGCACATCCGGTGTCAGTTTTTTAAAGATCCAGAGTAATTCAATATCTTCTGAATGAACTCTATGTTTGGTAATGTGGAATGCAGTTAAAGCTGGATTTTTCATCAATACTTAGGTACTCATGTATATGTGCCAATTCATACTAGCTAGGGTTGGATCATCAGAGAGAACTGCCCCTAAAGTGAGAGATGTGTACAGCTTTTGAGTTTTCCTTATGAAGAGCTTCTAACTGGACAGGAGGCTTTCGATATCATCTCCTTGGGATCTAATGAAAGCTTATATCAATGGGTAAGCACAAGTAATTTCTCAGTTTTGAAAAAAAAAAACTCCTTTCTGATTCCTTTCAATGCCTGTGTAGAAATTGAAGGAATTATGTCCTAAAACAATCATTTTGATGTAATTATTATTAATCAAAAGGGCAAGTTTATTGTTCATTGCTTATATTTAATATTTGATTGAACAATGTCCAAGGAATATGAGTTAAAGAGAAAGTAATCTAAAGAGTTAGATGTGTGAGACCTTTACTCTTTCACACTCTTATCCTAAAAGGTTCCTAGTCATAGGATTATCACTTGGACATTGATAATCCGGAAAGACTAGCACATACTATGTATGCTCAATATGGAGGATGATATGTCTCTTGTCATTTATGTAGAGACACTAATACAAGTATGTGGGTGCTCTTAACTTAAAGAGTACACTGAACGCGATCATTAGAGTTCTTGTATGGAGTCTTACTTACATGTCAAACTTGAACTCTAAATTGCAATAATACAAATTAGTCCTTTGACCTGAGACACCATAGTTGTCTTATGAGTGAATGGATTATCTCTTGATGATGCAATAACATTGTGTCCCTTAATGGATATAATAGATGCATTCATTGGTATAATCAATTCGGTCATGGAGACATGTGAGTGTACAATAAGGAATCTCTATCCTTAAGTAAATAAGGTGTATGTTCAAAGATGTGATTCAATGAGTCTTTGGCCAAAGCATTGAATGAGATTAAAAAGGAGTTTTTAATCACATTCTAAGAATCACATAAGAATGAAAATCACATTAGGGGATTGACATATCAATTCCATACCCCGATGATGTGATTTAGAACATAGTGTTAGAGAAGGACCGTATTGTATTGTAATTCCAATTGAATAGGTTCTTTGTCATTCTACATTAACTAGGGTAGTCATGATATGTTGCAAGACGTCACTCATGACTTGTGAAGTCCCCGAGGATTAATAAACATTTATAATCCTAATAACAAGGGAGAATCAAAAATGGAGTTTTTGATTCGTAAACAAAATAGAATGGTTTCTATAAACTTCACTGCCTTGTTAATTAGAACCTAAGAGATCGCACACCATATAAGTGGATCCTTGAGATTGTATATGAAGAAGATTAAACAAGAGTTGGTTATGACCAAATAATTAATTAGATTTATTATTTGGACATAATTAGGTTTTTCGGGTAAAACCGAACCTATTGGGCCTAAACGATTGTCGGGCTTTTCGTGTGGACTTGGGCTTCACTAAATGAGATTTAAATGAAAGCCCAAGACACATTTTTAGTGCCCAATAACAAGTATGGACCAGCCAAAATATTGGCTTTATGAAAGTCAATATTTTCTTTTAGTAATTGGAGTTATTTCCTATTATATAAAAGTGAAAGCATGGACAAAGAGAATAAGAGTGTCTCCACACTATTATTTTCAGATTTGAGATAGAGAGAGAGAAAGAGTTCTTTCTTGGTCCATTACAAAATTAAAGGAAAGAAGAACACTTGCATAATTTCTTCTTTTCTTTCATCTTTCTTCATCTCTTGATTCACTTGGTGAAGATCCTTAGAGGCCATATCCTTTTGTGGCTTTACTTGTTACATCAAAGAGAAGATTACAAGCACAAGAAGGAGTACAAGAAGGAGTTCTTAATCCAAGGTGCTTCAAGGTGGAGGAAACACACACAAGGAGAGATCAAGGAGAGGAACTTTGGTGGTTCACTTGGATCGGATTAAAATCACGCTCCAAGGGTGAGTAGAACATAAACTCCCTCTTTGTTCTTCCTTACTATGCATGCTATGTTTATATACATATCACAATAAGCCAAGATCATGGGTTAAAGGAATGGATTTTATGTTTAGTTAGTAGTTTAATGGTTAAACTAATTCCGCACTAATTAAAAAGTTTTGAAATCCATCCATTCCTTCAGAAATATGGTTGTGTCACATACCCGCATGTCCGATCACATTACTAATCACAGTTCTTTAGAAGTAAGAACAGCGAAAGACTCAAGTATGTGAGTTTATTCCCACTTTTGTAAGAGATCGATGAGGTCCGCTGTACAATTTTGTGCGTCTCCCGAGTGTCTTTACTGTTTTCTAACAAAATAAATAGATATTACGTACCCTTTTCTCCAGCCATTTGGTCTCCTACTTGTATTTTGCAACTCGTACTTTATCTGAAGGTTATGTATTTGCAGACAACGCCCTGAATGATTGGCTTCTGTTTCACTTTATTGAACTTTGTGTAGGTGTAATCACAGCTGAGTTCAAATAATTTGGTGGATATATAGCCGGCTAGCTAGAAGCTTCACTGCAGAAGGGTTGAGGGACCTGATCAGGCTGACACTACAATGCATGAGTTTTCCAGCAAAATGACGACGCGTTGAAGATGAAAATGGTTGTGGTTGAGCTTGAGAGAAATGGCAATGACAACAGTCATGGGTGAGGGAACTGATACAATCACTCTTGGGAGTGTACTATTGATACAAGCATATTTATGCGATATTAATAACGTTAATTTCCATACTTTTTTTGTTAGTTTAGTGTATTTTCTAGTTATTTACTTTATTTATTTGTTTTATAAGTATCTTGGAGCAAAGGAAGGGAAAAGAAGCAAAAGAGGGATTGAAGTGCAAAATCGGCAAATCTGCCTGTGCAGATCAATCAATTTCGACAGAGCACTGAGACCAGTTCCGGATGAACCAGATGTTGATCTTTATATCGATGGAAAGCCTTGGATGTCTAGTTTCCTATCTTTTTACTGTTTGTCAATATTATTTTTTTATAAGAAGTTATGGCCAATTTAGTACAAGAAGGTCAGGCTGCGCGTGAATCTGAGATTGGACGGGAATTTATGTTTCGAGGCCCAAATCACACAGGGAAGCCTGAGGAAGAGTTTGTTCTTCATATTCCAACTTAATAGGGACAAGTGGTGCGATGTGAGTGGTTGGAATGAGTCATCAAGTTCAAGAGCCAATAGGAAAACTCCACCTAAGCACGCTAACCCTAATTCTTTTAGGTTTTGGATTTCCTACACAACAAGAAAAATGAAAGCAACCTCTAAACATATAAAAGGGCATCAATATGCAGCAGCTGGCTCTCTCTCTCTCTCTCTCTCTCTCTCTCTTCCTCCCCTTCTTTATTTTATTTTGTTTCTTCCATGTTTAACTAGTTTTTATTAGTTAGGGGGCTGCTTGAAGCCCCTAGACATGAATTACAAGATGATTTGACTTTTGATTTTATTTTCTTTTAGTTCAAGATGAGACTTTAGTTTACTACTTTTCCATTGATGAATGCTTGCTTGTATGCTTTGAGTGCACGCTTAGTATGCATGTTAGGATTCTACCGCTTTGATTGTTTGATGCCTGTGTCAATATTTGGACTCCTCAAACCTTCTAGAGAAGCAATTGTTAGTTTTCACTATCAAGTAAGCTAAGTCCTAGGTTTAGCAAGGCGCTAAGTTTATTGCGATTCCTAGTGATGTCTCAAACCCTTTTAGACCTTAATGATCTCTTCTTGTTAAATCTAATAAGCGTACCTTTAGGTTGCATGTTAGGGAATAGTCTAGGTGTAGAGCAGTACTTCCTGCCTAGCGTACGAAGTAAGAAAGGGTAATAGGTTGTGTTCAAGCGTACCAAGCTAACCTGAGCATCTTCATCTAGATTAATTGAATTAGCTAGGATTGAACAAATTATCTTATGTGTGATTGTCGGGGGTGGATGCATCTTCCCTAGCTAGCTTTATTCTCATTGTTTTCTAAAACCAAATCAAAAATCTCTTTTCGTCACTTTCTGTGCTCCATCTTTTTGTATTTGTTTAGAATAGTAAATCAATTTCAAAAATCATCACCAAATTTTGTGTGCTCGACGCCCTATGTGTCTAGTACATCTCTGTAAATTTTTATAATTTCTGAATAGTTTAGATTAGGTTTTTAATTAGATTTTCGACTGCTGTTCGCTAGGAACAGTGGTCACTTTTGTGACATTGTTTTCAATAGTTAGAACCATAGTCTTCTGCGGGAGAGACCCTTGTTTACTCTTGCTACAATTGACAATCTTAAGTGTGAATAAGGAAAATCAATAGCTTATAAATTTAGCTATCAACTATTTATTACTTGAATATGAATATTGTGAAGAGAAAGTGTATTGATCTGTTGGTGTTGATTGGCTTAGGCAAAGCTTAAGCTTTACCCGGCCGGCCACTTAGCAGTTTAAGTTTTAGTGCAAGACCCAAATTAGTGTAAATGTAAAGTATCCATTTTACATTCTTATTGATGCATAATAGTAGCAATTTGAATAGCAAGATTACTTCCATACACTTGCTTCTGTATATCCTTCTCAACATTAGTCTGAAACTTACCAACTATTACCAACCTGGCTTGGTTTTTATCCAATACCTAAAAACCATCACCATTCAGCAATCATATAAACTTTGAATAAGAGTTGGACCTTACACTTGAAGGATTCCTAGGGCTACATATCATCAATTGACATGAATAAGAGTTGGATCGATCCTACACCCGCTGCATTTGCATATCATATAACTGACACAATTAGCCTAAAATATCTCAACAACAAAAAAAAAAATTAGTTTATTCTTCAACTAAATTTGAAACTTTCAGTAATATATGGACCACCCTAGAGTCATTGGTCTCAGAGATAAACATCGAACAACATTTGGATTCAAGATCTAAGGGCCACCTGCACTTTTACATGTTCTTCACAAAATCCTTCTACATCATTTTTTATTTCTTCTAATATTATATACCAAGTGAATAAAATTATAAAGGCAAGCTATGATTGTCAATTGTATTTCCCATTCAGGCAATGCATAGTTGTGAGCATAAGATTATTGAACAGTGTTTCTCCTTCAGTCTGTCGTACTTCCAGTTGAGTTGCACATTTGTAGCAGATTCAAAGTAGGAAAAGCACCGACCAAAAATTCCCTAAACAATGAAATTTTTAAGTCTTAATTCATGCCAAAACATATTGATGGATAGAGTAGGAAATGGTGCAACGGTTCAAGGAAGTTATCTCAGACATTAAGATGCTCTGAAGAGACACAGGCAGATGAAATCAGGTGAGTCATTTGCCGGCTTTATCGAGGGTCTAATGGTGGTAAGTTCCAGAGTTTAGAGATGAAGTCAACTATTTTCCAGCTAACACTTAATGTCCTGATGAGGATTGCTGGGAAGAGATACTGTGGGGAGGCTATAGCGGAATCGAGATCGGAGGAAGCTACAGGTTTGAAAAAATTGTGGTAGAGACATTTCAATTGAAGGGTTGCTAAAATTGGAGATTATGTACCAGTTTTAAAGTATGTAGCAGGAAATAGGCTTGAGAAGAGTTGGTGATACTGCAGAAGAAGAGGGATAAATTCCTTCAAGAGTTGATATATACACAAAAGCAGACTGACTCTGCTTAAGAACAGAAAAGGAAGACCTTGGTGGATGTCTTGTTGTCACTGCAAGGAACTGGACCTGAATATTATGACATAAGGGGCATTTTGCATGTAAGATCTCTAAACCCTAGCTAGTCTTCTGAAATCCAAGAACTGTCATAACTTTCAGCTAGAGATTATTTACTATTCTATTGGTAAGGGAGAATCCAGACTTTCCACTTTTCCACCTAGCGTCTTTTTTTGTTTTTTTGTTTTTTTACCATGGCTCTTGTTTTCACTTTTCTACTCTAAATTTCTTACCATACTGTATGCTAATTGGCACTTCACATTATGCAACATACTAATTTGGTCTAATGCATTTTGTAACAGGTCATGTTAACAGCAGGAACAGATGACCCCTCATCTGGAACCATGGAATGGGCACTATCACTTTCCCTCAGCATTCAGCAATGCAGAAGCCTTGTAAAGGCCAAGAGTGAAACTAATGGGCAAATTGCGCAAAGCAGGCTAGTTGAGGAATTATACCTTGCCAAAGCTTCTCTATCTTAGTTGCATCATAAATGAGACCCTCCAAATGTACCCAGCATTCCAGCAGCCCCACTTCTGCACCCCACATGAGGTATCAGAGGACTGCACCGTCGGAGGCTTCCACGTTCCACGTCAAACAACGGTGTTGATGAATGCCGGGCAATACAGAATGGCACAGCCTCAGCAATTTAAGCCAGAGAGGTTTCAGAATCTACAAGGAGGAGGAAATGGTTTTAGGTGGTTGCCTTTTGGGACAGGAAGGAGAGGCTGTCCTGGCGAAGGCTTAGCAACCTGGATTAGAGAGCTGGTCTAAGGGCTACTGATTCAGTAGTTTAAGTTGGAGAGAACTGGTGGTGACAGAATGGTAGACATGACTGAAGAAGCTAGGCTCGCCATGCCTAGAGCTCAAACCTTTGCTAGCCAAATGCAGGCCACGCCCAACAATGCTGGCGGCAGCTGGCCTTACTTTCTCAACTCTAAGTCTCTAATATCTTTGATTGTACATCGTTTTCAAATAAAAACATTGTTTTCAAATGCTATTAGATTTTGATATTCAGTTTATGTCAAGTGTCACAGGCATTTACCTGGTAGGCATCTTGTAATAACTTAAATATGTTGGTTCACTCTGATGGTAGCACGTCTCACAAGCATGATCACAACTCCTGATTGAATTAAATACCAAGTAAACTTATTAGATTTCAAATAGTTCAACACAAAATCACATACAGAAGCTTCTCGATGACAAACTGAATTATTTGGAGCAAAAGAACGGCAAATGATGTGTAACTACTATAGCTATTAGTGGACCTGGAAATCTTCAAGGACAGTATTTCTTAACTTTTAAACATTTAGGATTTCATTTCAATTCCAGGTCTCACGGGAATGTCGTCAAGCCCAGAACGTCTGAGACCTATAATACCCCAACAGGAGAGACAACTTGCAGAAGGAAAACAACTAAGAAGCTTATGAGTGCACCATTTTGCAATTACCTTAAATATACATTCAGATAAGTCAATGAATGCTTTGAATCCAAAGTGTTTACAACTTCAAATTACAATCTGGCTCGGCCAAACATATACAATAATCAACATTACTGAGGCCAAAAGGACTGTGTGGTTTACTTGCTGCAGTGATTCAGGGAACATAAATTAACCTAGTAGTTATCAATAACCTTCCATCTTCTTAACCATATGATAAGTGAATCCAAAGTAAACAAAGATGTAGCGACAAATCATCTGCAAAAAAAACCATACAAATGGACCCTAAAAAGACTACCTACCTCTAGTTGATAACTGAAGCTTGTGTTACCTTGGATCAAAAGAAATTCTTCAATCAATTTTCCGTAAATTCATTAGAAAAACTACATAAAAAGAACTTGAGGCTACTAGGAAGTCCTCTGCGATTTCAATATTTCCGGAAACTAGAACAATCTGGTGCGCATCTTTTATACAATCAAATTCCAACCTTACCAGCAACTAAATGATTTGAATAATCTACTAGACTTTAGAGCTCAGACACTACTCCTTGGGAGCTTCAAAATTTATCGCCAAGAAAATTGGTTTTGAAGCATGGAAATCCATACCTCCCTCATCCATAAACCAAAACGAATTGCAGAAGACAATGTATATAGTACAAGAGGGAAAATCTCTCTCAAGTCTCAGTAATTTATCACTTGTATACGACATATTGGACTTATACAAGCTTGCATCATTGACATCACTACTCTTGTCCATTTGCCCTTGTCCATTAGCATCACTACTCGTCCATTGGCCTTGTATATCCTCCCCTTCTACAGCTGAGGAATGATTCACCAAGCATGACATCGCTTTTGCAAACCACCAAAAGCTGCTTGTCGGTAAACACCTTGGATATAACTATACCGTGGTTAGCTGGGCTTCTCATAGCTCCTACTGGCATAACTTGAGACACAAAGCTTTCCTTAAATTATTGTCATCCAACAGCCTTCAGATGTTTCCTGGTATACGTGCAGATGAAGTCAGGTCACTTGTTTGCTGGTTTTCTCGAGGCTGTAATGGTGGTGAGTATTGGACTTTAGAGATGAAATCAACGTTTTTTCAACTCACTCTTAATTTTATGATTAGGATGGTTGCTGGGAAGAGATACTATAGGGAAGGTATAGCAGATTTGGAGGAAGCTAAAAGGTTTCAACAAATTGTAGCGGTGTCATTTCAATTGACAGGGGTTACTAACATAGCATTTCGTACCAAATTTGAACTGAGTAACTAAAGTTGAGAAGAAGTTGGTAATATTGCAGAAGAACAGGAATAAGATCCTGCAAAATTTGATTGAACAACATAGACAAAAGCAGAGTGACTCTGCTTCTGAACAGATGAGCAAGACCATGGTGGATATATGTCTTGTAGTCACTGCGAGGAACTGAACCTATACCAACCAAAACATAAGGGATTAAGGGGCATGATGCATATAGGATCTCTTAGCCAAACTCTAAAATCTAAGCCAACTGCATTAATTTTCAGCTTAAAACATTCCTACTTCTTTAAATGTTAAGGCACAAACCAACTTTCAACCTAATAAATGAATTTTTATAATTTTATTTTAGCATAATTGGTATACATCTTTTTTTTTGTTTTTATTGTAAGATATTTGCAAAACCCCTCTGTAGTAATAAGGTGTTTTCCAACTCCAAATTACACTGTTCTAGCAAACTAGATTCATGTATGCAAATTCATACTTCATAATTTGTATCTAACTGATCCGTCTGACTGTCTAAGATGTTAACAGCAGGATAAGACACCTCAGCTGGAACCATGGAAACACTCAATCACTTTTTCTCAATAACCCACGAGCCCTTGCAATGGCACGATCTGAGATTGATAACCACATAGGGCAGAGCAGGCTAATTGAGGAATCAGACCTTGACAAGCTTCCCTATCTTAGATGCATCATAGATGAATCATCAGAGAACACCATCGGAGGCTTCCATGTTCCCTGTGGAAGAATGATAGTGGTAATGTACAGGTTGATCCTAAGTTGTGGGCACAGCCTGAACAATTTGAGCTAGAGAGGTTCCAAAATGTACAAGGAGAAGGAGATGGTTTAATGTAGTTGCCATTTGGTCAAGGAAGGTGAAGCTATCCTAGTGAAGGCTTAGCATACCGGATAGGGCTGGCCTTAGGATCACTGATTCAGTGCTTTGAGTGGGAGAGACCTAGTGAGGAAATGATTGACATGAGTGTAGGGACTCTCCCTACTTTCTCAACTCCAAGTATCTTTCATAATTTCTGGGTTTGTATTTTTTTTTTTTTTTTATGATTCTGGCTTTGTATTTCCAGTCATATATGCACATTGTTTTCAGATGCAATTAGAGAGTGATATATAAGTTTTTATCATAGCACACTGAATCGTTCTTAAACAATGAAATTTTCAAGGTCTTTAGTAGGAAAAGGATTATGGCGCAACGCAAATTTAAGTCACATATATTGTACATTTTTTATGATAGGTGTCAAGCTGTAAGGGGGTGATGATGTGCCCACCCTGACTATCAAATTTTAATCCGCTAGCAGAAAATGAAAATAAATAAGCATTGACCGAAAAATATTTCAGTCTTCAGTACTGATTTTCTGTAGCAGCAATGATTTTCGAACTAGAAGATCCGTGAATACATGTTATTTCATTGGGTTAGAGTTCTGTGAACATTAGGACAATAGGGCACTCGTACATTTTGGTTTGATCCATGTGTGCATGTGAAATTAATTTGTACTAGGTACTACTTTCAGGTACAACAAGTACTAGCATGGCAAGACTTTTTCTTTTTTTTCTTTGAAAAAGACTTTGCATTGCTTTTTCTTGTCTTTTTTCAGTTAAACTTGCATAGTTTATTAATGAGAAAAATTCAGTCACCGTCCCCAAACTATGCTGCCAAGGCCAATTTGATACCCGAACTCTCAAAAGTATCAATGTGATGCTTCCGTCCAAAATTTGTGACGGTTCCGTTAAAAAAGTGACGTGGCAATTACATGAAGACTAAAAACAAAGAAAAAGACCAATGTACCATTTTCTTTTGTTAATTCATTTTTTTTTCTTTTTCTTTTTCCTAGCTTCTTCTTCTTCTTCTCTGATGATCTGGGAACTTTCCCAGAAAACTTGACATCATCATCATCATCGACTCATGCTCAAGCCTACTTTACTACCCCAGCTCCTCTTATGCCCATGAAGAGGTGGTCTTGGGGACCTAAAGGGGCTGCCTAGATTCGAAAACACCCTAAAATCTAGAGGCGAAGTTGGGCTTCTAACTGAATCAAAATTTGTTAAACCTATAGGAGATCAACCCCAAAAACAAACCAGGGACAATGAAAAAAAAAAATTGCTTTTCAGATTCGGTCCAAGAACATCAGACCAGAAATGTGACTCAGACTGAGCATTAGAAATTGGCATATGCCCCATTTGGTGTTGATCTTGATCCTTTTGAGTTGACCTGGTCCGCTTCCTCAGCATTATCTCAAAATCCCCAACTAAGCACCAAAAAGCCCTCTTTTTCTGTATCAAAACCAACGAAGTTCAAATCAATACAAGAACTAATCAACAATCAATAGCTTATAGTCATCCAGAACATCACAATCCATGAGCTACATTGTACAAAACAAATACAACAAACACGATTAAACCTCTCACATACATAACCCTTTTTTCTTTATAGCATCAACCAAATTCCAAAAATCCTTCACAAAACCAATATAATATAACTTGAAGCTCAATCTCTCACCTTCACATGAGAAAACCCAATCCGGAAACCTCCTTGCAATCTTTGAGCAAATGTCCTCTTCCCCAATTTCCTCATCCTCTCCAGCCATAACTCATTATCATCATGGCCACGGCGGTCATCAAAATTGAGAGGGGTCAGGAAAGGTAGATCAAGAAGGCGAACGAGAGGGGTCTGACGACGACGGGTGTGGGCTCGGATCAGGTCGGCGATGGGCAAAGCAATTGGGGAGTCGAATGAAGTGTTGGGCCCAATGAGCTCGGAATTTTGTGGTGGTTCGGCGTCGTAGTTGAGGTTGGGAGGTTGTCGTCGGAGTCGGCGTTGGAGAGGTCGATGAATTCCCAGAGAGAATCTTGATCGGAGTCTTCAAATTGCAAGAATTCGAAATCTTCGAAACTACTGA
Organism: Rosa rugosa; assembly: GCF_958449725.1. Classification (NCBI taxonomy): domain Eukaryota; kingdom Viridiplantae; phylum Streptophyta; class Magnoliopsida; order Rosales; family Rosaceae; genus Rosa; species Rosa rugosa. Next base: position 18,244,924 of record NC_084824.1, on the reverse strand, counting down.
CGGAACTTGCCATGGTTGATTTTGGTTTCCGATTTGAGAATGAAATTTTGGGGCTTATTCAGTTTAATTTTGAGAGAGAGAGAGAGTTGAAATTTTGGGGTTCTTGTTCTTCTATTTTTGTTCTTCATGGGGTTCTTGTTCTTCGGTTTAAGTTGAAGATGAAAAGCATAATTTTTTTTTTAATATATATATTTATATCTATATATATAAATATATATAACAAAATTGGTGTAAAAGTACGACTTTGCCCTTAAAAATTTGTCACATGTATGACACGTGATCATTTTTAACGGAACCGTCACAAATTTTGGACGGAAGCATCACGTTGATGTCAAAATATATCTTTAGGTATTACATTGATACTTTTGAGAGTTCGGGTATCAAATTGGCCTTGGCAGCATAGTTTGGGGACGGTGACTGAATTTTTCTCTTTATTAATTAACATAAGATGCTCATAGAAATATCCAATACAAATACCTCATCGAAAAAAATATCCGGGAAAAATTCATGAATAGTACTCGAAGTAAGGCCCACTATGCATTTCAGTACATCAAGTTCCAAAATATAAACTTTGGTACATGAGGTTTCAAAACCGACCCAGTATACATACACGACGTCAATAACGCCGTTAGGTTGGTGCCAGCTGTCGTATTTAAAGGGGTAAAACAGTCTCTTCACATTTTTTTTTTACTATGAGCACCCATCTATCTCTCCTCTCTCTCTCTCTCAATTGGAAATCGGAAGCAGGTTCCGAAATCTGATGGTAGGCACCCAGCTCTCTCTCTCTCTCTCTCTCAATTGGAAATCGGAAGCAGGTTCCGAAATCCGATGCTACCATCAGCAGCGAACCATTACTCGGCTACAAAGGAGGAGTCTTGGCTCCAGAAGCTTCTCTCACTCCAGCTCTTCCCTTCTGAACCACTTCGATGGCCCCAGCCTCTACTACTTCGTCGCCCAGACCGCCATTGTCACTGCTTCCGAAGCCGGAGAGTTGGATCAGGTTAGTGTTGAGCTTGGTGCAGAGCAAGAATTTGAGTGAAATGGTAGATGCCGAACGGGTCAGATTTCGGGTCGTGGACCAGAAAGACGGTCCCCATGTCTCCCTTGCCGAGGACTCTGATGGCTTTGAGGTTGTCGAGGTCGAGCTCCGGTGAAAAATCCGACTGTGATGGAGGGTAGGATTGGGGATGGGGGCTGTGAGCGGAGGTGGTGAAAGGCAGTGCGCGGAGGCGTGGTGATCAATGGTGGTGATCGGTGACAACGAAAAGAAGAATGAAAAGAGATGCAGGCGGTGATGGATATGAGAGTGGCTATGAAGAAGATAAGAAGAGGAAAAAGTGAAGCCACAGAAGGCATAGAGGTCATGATTCTAGATCAGAATCTGGTGCTTCTGATTCTTCAAGTGGTGACAAAAGGCATAGGCCTCTTGAAACCGTACTTCTCGTCGTCAGCGGTGGCTGACATGGTGGAGAAGTCGTCGGAGGCCATTGCTAGAGTTTGGGGTAGCAGAGTCGGTGAGAGAGAGAGAGAGAGAGAGAGAGAGGAAATACATTGACAATGAAAAACCAATTTTACCCTTCATTATGTGCGTAATGGTATATGGACTGACAGAGTCATTGACGTCGTGTACGTATATTGGGTCGGGCTTCATATTTGATGTACCAAAGTTTATATTTTGGAACTTGATGTATTGAAATGCATAGTGGGCGTTACTTCGGGTACTATTCATGAATTTTTCCCAAAATATCCAATACGTACAAATAATTTGATGAGATTGAATGTAAAGGATTCTCTCTTTTATTTTTTCTCCCCTTAAGCTTGATTAAAATTATAGATCATGTTACTAATCCCAATTTTTGGGTTGGCCTCGGTATAAAATAGATCATTTTGGGCCTAACCGATACCAAACCGAATTTGGTCGGTAAGCTCAAAGTCATAGTCGAAATTGAAATCGAAATCTCGATTCGATAATGGGTTTGTACCTTATGCAATTGGGCCTTTAAATTTTTTTCACCCAATTTGTGTTTTCTCTGGAAATTATTCATTTGAAGCTCAATTGTAGTCATTTTGAGTTCCGTTTTTAAGTTCCAGTGACCATACATAAATACCTAAAGTGTGTCAATCCATCCATAAAAACACTTGCGTCCAAATTGGGTCTGATTGTGTCTCAAAATTCTCTCTTATAATGTTATTTGCCAAAAATCAACAATCTAAACTCATGATTTAACCGTTCAAAAGTTATATGAATCGTTAAAAATCATATGTGCAAAAAATTAATGTAAACAAATAGACGGTTAATCATGAGAATGTTAGCTTTTACCAAAACTGTTCATTTGTTTAAGCAATCGAATGAGTAAACAATTTTTTTTTAAATTGATTTTTTCTATAGAGACGATCTTTAAAGGTTGATTTAACTTTTGAACAATAGAAGTATAGTTTAGATTGCCGAATGTATGTAAATTAAAAAGAGTTTGGACATACATATCTTAACCGGTTTGGATGCAAAATACTTGCTCCAAATGTATTTTTCATCCATTAATGAAGAGAAAGGTACAATTACACACAATGACCAATTCATAATGGACAACTTCATAAAGACTAAACAAAGTCGTCTATGAAACCTAGCAGATCTCTATTAGGGTTGGGAGAGCGCCGCCCTCAGGCTTGACCTCTCTGTACCTCTCTCCGTGAGTGGCTATTGGTCTTCTTTGCAATCGCCCAAATCAAGTCCAATTATTGTCATGTCTTCTCTATCGCAAATTTCTTCTACACCATCGTGGTTGGTAGGCATGGGGGCCTGATTTTTACAGGATCGATTGCCTCTTGATATGCATGTCTGTGCGCTCCATTAGGGGTGTCCTTTTATGGTGGCTCGTTGTAATACCCTAGAAATTCGTTGTTATTTTTCGAGGATTTTTCGAAATTAATTCAGTGGTTTCTTGTACGAGTACATAGTTCGAGGATGATGTGGAAGTATTTCGGACGAATAATTACTCGAAACGTTTTATTTTCGAGGGGTCAATGGGTTGACTTTTTATTCGTTTGGTTTCTCCTAAAACTTCCTTCACAAAAGTCGTAGAGTGCGTCAATACGAGTTCGTGGATATGTGGCACGCATAAATCAGAGTTCGTATGTGAAAGTTATGATCAGCGAAAGTTTCTACTAATTTTGGAAATTACTATAAATAGAGGTTTTTGTTTTGGGAAATTCATTATTTACATTTTTGAAAATTTCCCTTTTTGGAAATATTCTTTCTCTCCGTTCTCTCTCATTGAAACCCTAGGATCTGCAAGTTTCGCGTCTGACCCGACCCGAACCCGGTATTCTAACCCAGCCGGAACTCGTTACTCCAACGATCTTCGACGACTGCGCCAACCCAGATCGCTTCACCTCCTTCGTACGGTCCTCCCTACGGTGGTCTCTAGTAGTGATTCTCACCCATGGCGGCGCAGTGAGGCGGCGACGACGAGAGAAGTCGGACCTGATCAGAACTCTCTCCTCCAGCGATAGCTGAGCACGAAACCAGTCTTGTTCTTCTCGTAGGAGCTTCCTCTTTCGATCCATGGTGGTTGTTTTGGACGATTTGCACCGGAGCATAGTCAACTCAAGGTGAACAGTGGATTCCGGCTTGTGGGCTTGATTTCGGCCGATCTAGGCCAAACTGGCCAAAACCTCAGGTATTAAAGTTGATCCTCGTTGTATAAACTCCATTTTGGACGGTTAGATGTTGCTGGTTTGGAGTTTGGCCTACGGCGGTGGCACACCGCCACTGGAGACGCTTGGTAGCGTTTCCAGCCATGTTAGGGGCAGTTTCTGGTTTTATATATCTTCTACTCGTCGATACGAACATTTTGATATATAATGCGTAATTTTTGGAGATCGTATGAGCATGTTAGGGTTTTTAGTGTTTTTGATTATCTCGGTTTCGATTCGTGAGGATCCGGCCGTTCTATCGACTTGTAGTTTTGTCATGTCGATCGTAGAAGTATTCTGGAGACTTTGGGTGGTCTCGGATGAAGTTTCGCCTCGATTAGCGCTACTTTCAGGGTTTTAGTTCAAATGGGGGTTCGAACTTTAATCGCTTTGTGATTCGTGTACTGAGATGAGACCGTATGTAATTAGGTACTTGACGAAGTATTCTTGGACAGATATTTTGTGGTTATGTTACTCTGTTCTGTATAGAAGACGCAACAGGATTCAGAGGTGAGTAATCTCACAATGTTCATTTACGAAAGGAATTACCTTATCGTTTTGGGAGTTATTTACTTAACTACAAACTATAGTTGGTATTAGCGGCATTCATGAGTGAATGACTACTTATATATATATATATATATATATATATATATATATATATATATATATATATATATATATATTTACGTGAAATATATGTTGGTGGATTTGTTATGATAAAACAATAATTGTTGGTGCGTTCGTTTTATTGTTTTGGGGAGTGACATTTTAGGGATCCAAAGACTTGAGGGTTGAGGATCGGAGAATTTTTTATTTTAGATTCGGGTAACATTTTGGGTCCAGTGCGACTTGCTTAATGTTTTGGTCTTTGTACCGGGAGGTCACAGTTGGTGATCGAGATTTGTGTAATATTTTGGGTTCAGTGCGACTCCTTTAAATGTTTTGGTATTTATACCGGGGATCCAAAGACTAGAAGGTCGAGGATCGGGGGTCACCACTAGTAATCGGGTGTCACAAATTGTGATCGGGGGTCACGAATGTGACCGAGGGTGGTTATCGGAATCATGCCCTTGGCCGAGGTGTAGTTACGATCAGTTAGAGCTCTAATCTGTCTGTTAGGGTATCTCATGGGGGTAATAGTGAGGTTACTTGTGACTCATGAGAGTTTTTAAAAGAGAGTCTTGAGTATATTCTTTCTTTTATTGTCCATGATGGACGAGAGTTTTCATGTTTCCTTAATTGGAACGGGTGGGTTTTTCCCGTGATTTGTGTGAGTTGTTTCCTTAATTGGAACGGGTGGGTTTTTCCCGTGATTTGTGTGTTGTTTTCCTTAATTGGAACTTGTAGGTTTTTCCCGTGATTTGTGTGTGTTGTTTTCCTTAATTGGAACGGGTGGGTTTTCTTGTGATTGGTGTGATTTTCAATTGTTGTGTTGACTTTACTCATACAAGCTTTCATAAGCTTACCGGGTTTGTTATGTGGCAACCCGGTGCACTATTCGATGGTGTAGGGGTTAATCCTGTAGGTCAGGGTAATCGTTGCTGAAGCTGAGTTCCGATAGTTGCAGTTATACAGTAGGAAGCCAATTTTGTGATTTTACCGTTGTTAAGACTTCCGCTTTGTAGTAAGCTCTAAGGAGCGCATTTACTTATTATTTTGTTGTGGCAATTTAATTCGTAAACTTATGTAATATTTGACTCTGCGGAGCGAGTCTGTATTGATATAGTGGGTTCAAGGCATCAATATGTACTTGGTTTTAAAAGAAAAAGTTTTCCAGGTATTCTGTATTGATGTCTGAACCATCACGCATGTATAATTATGGGATTATATTTGATTTTTAATTTTGTTTAAAAATCAGGGCGTGACACTCGTCTAGGTCAATGTGAGTGCGGATCAGAGGTAGTGGTGTGTTATCTAAGGTGCTGGCAAATTTAGTTAGATCATGGTGGTTGCATTTGAAGTGTTGGTGTTTGTCCAGGTCTGGTCAGATTTTGTTCGGGTCTTCTCTTCACCAATGGCAGCATTGCGGGCGTGGATGTCTTCTGGCTGATCGACGTCCAATGATGGTCTGGTGGCAAAGTTCACTTGCGATGGTGACGGAGAGATATAGAAGGGTAGTTGTTGGATTGCCGATTTGCTGGTCCTCATTCCAAGGAGACGACGTTGTTCTATAGGTTGACTAGTGATGTGAGCTTTAGGGTTTCTTCTTCGAGACTTTTAGACCCTCGCCATCAGCAGGTTAGAGGCACGGTGTTGCTTTGGTGCGGCAATGATGGCAAGGTTAGAATAGTTGTTGACTTGCCTGTTAGGGGAAGTACTCTTTAGGGTTGGGCTTCGATTTGTTTTTCAGATTTGGGCTTGGGCCTTTTTGGGTGGTTTAGAGCAATAGTAATTGGCCTTACCAACTCTTAGTTTCAGATTTAGGATCCCGATGGATTTTTATAGAAACTTGAGATTTAGGACGCCTTCCGTCTTGGTACCTAATGTTTTGTTTTTATTGGGATCAATACCCGCAAGGAACTACATGGCTTATTGATCTGAGGTGTCAGCAAGTCTACTGATGGATTATGCAGAAAAGTTTTAATCTCAGTCTCTTATCAGTTTACTCCCCTTGAGCTTCACTTAATAGGTGGAGTGATATTTGCGTTAGCGGTGTCTCTTTCTGACGGCCTCATAGGGGTGAGTCAATGTGTAATATTACTTTCTTTTATTAAATAACATAGCTGACCTCATTCGATTTAAAATTAAAAAAAAAAAAAAAAAAAAAAAAAAAAAAAAAAACTTCTTAGAGAGTCACTACCTATGTAGAGTGGTTTCCACATTTTATTTCTTCTTTTCTCTTGTGATACAATGTTACTAAGTTTAGTACGTAAAAATATGACAAGTATAATTACTATTTTTTTATATTTTAATCAGAAGAGAAACTTATTCATAGTAAAAGATTACAATAGGTAGACTGCAAAAGTTATATATTCTATCAACAGTCAACTTGAATGTGATAAAACAAAACGTTAGCCACATTAACTTCAAACTAAAGGTCCATACTGACACACTATTGGAACAAAAAAGGCCCCAACTCTAAAAGCAACGTAAATACTGACTAACAAGGCTTCTTTTACAAGACGATTGGAAAGCTTTATTACCCTCTCGTCTTACAAAATCGCCAACTATAAACTTGAAAAGACTTAACTAACAATTTAACTTCAACTAGATATAACCAGAAGCATAACGAAGCTATGGCAAATTCAATTAAAAGTAATTTCAATTTATAACCCATGCACAAGAACAGTATGTGGAGCTAACACATCTCAACTCGCGTCTAGCCAAAAGGACCAATGAACCCTACAACCTCACTTGTGCCAACATTAACTCGCCACCACCCAGAGTCCACCGAAACAGTACTTTGATCAACCTGGTCTATACTCCGAGCAAGAGCCACCCAACTTCAGGGGAAGTCTGACTATGAGTCTGTTTCTTCGTGACTTCGACCCTACTAAATTGGATTGCTAGACACTTAAACCTGGGACTACAATAAAACCAGCACTGCGACCACCCTACTATCGATACCATGCCATCACCTTTGTATCTTCACTATCATCTCTTTGGCCCGTCCTCGCTTGTACCATCTCAAATATACCAAGACCATATCTATGATTACCAAATACAAACCCTCTCCTTTGGCCGCCACCGTAACACACCCACACGAATCCCCAACCTCCACTTGCATGCAAATCAGATCGATCCCATTGATCGCACCCATGTGAATTCCAAACCCAATCCACCCTTGACTACACCAACCTATCCCTGAAATGCTTGCGAGAAGAAGATAACCTCACCCATACCCACCAACCACTAGTCCACCACAGCTCCTTTTTGCCATCGCCTCTGACCCAAAATCATATGTAATCGACCATCGAGAATGCGAGATTAATGATTGCCTTTGGCTCAACTCAATGTATGTGCTCCATAACCAACCGCTTACACCTCACAACAAACCCGAACAACCAAACGGAGAAAATTATAGCTCGTCCAACGACAACGCCCATAGGACGTGCCACCAAACAGAGAGGGGAAGAAAAGTAACCGCGCTCTAGGGTTTTCTCGTGTCAAAGAGAAAGTTCTGTTTTTTAGTATAAATAATAAAGGGGGGTGAAATTTGCACACCCTAGATTACAAACCACACACCCTTTGATATTTTTAATAATATTTCATCTCAAATATTTTTACACTTCCTAAAATACCCTTGAAGTCAGATTCTCTCTCTCTCTCATCTCCGAAACCACTGGACCTTATCACTGTCCCACTGGACTCCTCACTCTCCTTTTCGAGCTCACTGTAATACCCCGAAAATCCAAATTAAATTCCATGGATTTTTAGAAATGATTTCACGATAGTAGGAGCGAGTACGAAGCTTGGAGAAGTTGTGGAATTAGTTCGAACGATTTTATTTTCAAAAACGAACGTTTTTTTAGGGGGTCAACAAAGTTGACTTTTTATACGTTCAAAATTTAGGAAAACTTCCTTCATGAAAGTTGTAGAGCTCGTCGATACGAGTTCGTGGACATGTGGAACGCAATATTCGGAGTTCGTATGAATAAGTTATGAATTTTTGAAATTTGGGAATTTTCTATAAATATCGAAAAAAAATCAGAAATTTCATTTAAGGACGAAACATTTTCATTTTTGCTGAACAGTCCCCCAGCTCTCTCCGTTCTCTCTCTTCCTTCGACCCTCAGACCCGACGGGTCTTAGTCGACCCGACCCGGCCGAAAACGGCGCCTCCGGCCTCCTCCGTCCCCGGACCCGGGCTCCCCTGGGATCGCCGGCCCACGACGAGCCTCCCTCTGGTGTCGCTTTGCTCCGCCGCTGCCCCGAAAACTGGATCGAAGAAGCCAGCCAAGAGGAATCCGACCCGACCGGAATTCCATTTTTCCGGCGTTTCGTGGGCCGATCGTTCCCATTTTCGTGATCTCCTCCTCCCCCTGATCATCCCCATATAGGCCTTGCATGACGATTTTGGGTGTAGAGCGCTTGATCAAAGGTTTGACTTTTTCGACGGCTCTGATTCAATCTGGAATCAGATCAGACGCTCCGGATTAATCCAACTTCAACGCTTGATCTAGGACGATCTAGGCCGAACCAGGCTTAGCTCCAGGTATGAAAGACGATCACCCTTTCATTTTGAACAAGTTTGTAGTTGGTCGCTTTGCCATCGGAGGTGGTTGACCCGGAGTTGACCGCCCACTGACCACCGCTTGTGGCGGCGCGTCAGACCATATTTCGAGTTTTCATTATCTAGGCGATGATCTATGCATCCATACGAGCGTTTTGATATATAACTTGGTCATGTTAGAAAAAGTTGATAAATAGTGGATTTACGTTTTTACGTTACTATTTACGGTTTTTACGTTTTATCTTCGGTTTACGATCTGCGAAGATCAGACCATCGGTTTTACTTCAAATTTTAATATGTTGATCGTATGACTGTCCCGGTGACTTTGTGAGGTCACGAGCGAAGATCCGACCGTTGGATCTTCGTATAATTGAGAAATAGTGATTCGGAAGGCGATTCGTGAGAATCCGACCGTCGGATTTTCATATAATTTTGTGGAGATGTTAGTAAGGGCGATTCAGGAAGATCTGACCGTTGGATCTTCGTGATAATTTTGGAGGATGATCCTAAAGGCGATCCGTTAGGATCCGACCGTTGGATCATCATTAAATTCAGATCCAACCGTTGGATCATCGTTTAATTTGAATCTGACCGTTGGATCGTCGTTTAATTACATTTATGAGTTGCTGGCTAAGTTAAGATCATTATTGGATTAGGTTATCGACGGATTGATTTGGCGGACAATTCGGGAAAATTGTTGTTTTAGCTGTTAAGAAGACGCAGCTGGATTAGAGGTGAGTAAACCTCACGTGGTTCATATTACGAACCGAATAAATTTAATTACTTTATTTTTGTCGCAATTGTGTGAAAATATTTGTGGAATAAATATTTGTTTTCAATCATATGGACTTGATCAACTACGGTCCATAGGTAAGTAAAATGATTTTATTATACAAATGAATTTCACGGTTTTTATGCTTGAACTATAGTTGGTATTAGTGGTCATCCCTGAGCGGATGATTACGTATATATATATTTACGTGGAATATATATATTGGTTGACGTGTGATTGGTGTGATGAAATAATTGAGAATGAATTGGATATTATTCAAGCTATTAATCTCGCATTTAATTGTTGAATAATGAAATGTTGATCATGTGGTGTGAAAGCTATTTTATATGCCCAATGGTGAATATGTGGAAATTATTTTAAGAAATAAAGATTTGTCTTGAAATAATATGTCTCTTTGTATTTTGGTGATTTTGATTATGTCTGAGAAGTACAATTGTGAAGTCGGGTGTTATCTACTACCCCGTGCTTAAGTGAATTACTGGTAAATGTGTTTTGGTGATATGTGGAAGTTAGCCTTGGGCCCTAGTCCCTACAGATAGTGCACTATTATACTCTTAGGAAGGTTGCTTACTTTGAGTATACATACTTGGGTATAGTACGTTGGACCCTAGTATGCTGCGGCTTTCCCGTACTTTGGGTATAGTACGTTGGACCCTAGTACGTGGATTTATGATTTGTTACCAGTCAACCTGGCTTACTCGTGCTTTGGGTATAGTACGTTGGACCCTAGCACTTGTATTTATGATTTGTTACCAGTTAATCCGAAAATTCACTAAAAAGAAAAGTGTACTTATATTATTTTGATCAAATATCTATTTGTGATATATTGTTAATATGTGAAGGTGTTAGTGGAAAGAGAATCAAGCATGCTTTGCTTTAATGTTATTTCACATATTAATGTTGCAATATTTGTTGGTGGTGATCAGTCAAATGCTGAGTTTTAAAAGAAGTATCGAGAATAAATATGCTTATATATGTTTCTGTGATTTTTGGAATTACATTGTGAGTGCGTCGATTGTTTACTTGAGTTATAATAAATATAATTGAATAAATCAACAGTTCTTTCTTGTTTACTCATACGGGCTGTCAAAAGCTCACCGGGTTTTGTGTTGTTGCAACTCCCGGTACACTATTCAAATTGTGTAGCGGGTAGTCTTACAGGTCAGGAGAATCAGGGCAGTGATCGTGCGGTTTAGAATATTAGTATTACATTTATAGCATTTGTTTTGTGAGGAGAATTGTGCTCTCTTGAGCTTTATAATTTGTTTTGGTGAGAGTGTACTGTAATAAGTAGCTTGAGGATTTGGTTTATGTAATTATCGAGAGGTGTAATGTGCAGTTGATTTTGAGAAAAAAATTCTGAGATTATAAACAGGGTATTTGAGGTTCATGCTTCGAATATGAATTACTTAAATTCAGAATTCGGGGTGTGACACTCACAAACCAGAGTGTCTATCTCCTCCACCATCCCATTTCTGGCGAGAGCCAAAGCCACCTCGGCGTAGACGGACAGGTCGGGTTGGTATTCGGATCGGAAGGCGGAGAAGGCCTGGAGAGCCAGGTGCCACTGATCCTGCCGTAGAAGCTCTTTGAGGACGGCGTCAAGGTCTGACTTGATTAGGCGGGAGAGGGTTTTGGAGACCAGGGATGGGTTCGGGTCGGATCTTTGGGCCCGTTTGAGGGCTTGGATGGCTTGGATGGCCTCGATGCTGAGGACCCGGTCTTTGACCAAGGCACCGTGTGGGAACGCGGACTACGGTGGGGGTGGGTGTGGTTGTGAATGGTCTGGGTACGGGTTTGAGGAAGGTGGTCGGGTTTGGGTGAAGAGAGGACGCCATGGATGAGGTAGGTGAAACCAAAGAGCTAAAAGGAAGGGTGGGCCGAGCTCAAAGCCGCCGTGTTGGAGCTCGAGCGCCCCTGGGAGGCTTCGGAGTCATAGTCCCTCTTCTTCTTCCTCGTCTTCGTCTTCATCTTCATTTGCTCCGCCTCGCCTCTCTCTTACTTCGCCGTTTCTCTCTCCTCTCCCTTCTCCTTTCTCTTTCTCTTCTGGAGCCGTGGTCGATTCTGTGACGGTGGCGACAACGCCGTTTCGAGGACCGGTCGGATACGTCGGAGCTTGAAGGAGAGGACGACGGTGAATCATCGTCGCTCGTTTCCGGCAAATGCTTCTCCCTCTTGCTTTTACTCCCCATTTTGCAATCAAATTCAAAATCAAACAGTAACAACGAGAAGGTGAAGATGGGTGTCGACGCCGTTCCAAGAGATGTCGGAGAAGGTGAGGGAACTTTGTCGTGGTTTTGGAGAAGAGAGAGAGAGAGAGAAGAACTTTGTCGTGACTTCAAGGATATTTTAGGAAGTGCAAAAATATTTGAGATGAAATATTATTAAAAAAATCAGAGAGTGTGTGGTTTGTAATCTAGGGTGTGCAAATTTCACCCCCCATAATGAATACTATTTAGAATGTTAATAACAATTTTAAGATATGTCTAAGTGCAATTCATATACCAACTTCACTTTCTACTTTGTTGCCCCAAACAAAATAAAAAGGTCTTACTTTTGATTAGTTTCATTAATTAGCTCTCTCCTATTGTTTTGCACTGGTCTTTTGATTTGTTTTACTTCAATTTCAGTATCAACAGATCGAACTCACTTATTGAGAAATGAAGAATTATAAATACACAACATGCCAAGCAAATTAATGGCAGTGAAATGGATTTGTCAGTGACTTTTCAACATCCAACGTCATGAAGAAGACAACACAGTGAGTAGCCAGGCCCCACCTTTGGGCTCAGAATGCAATGAATGGAGGTAAATTCATGAAAATTGAAAAGCATGGTACAGCTAATGCATGCATGGAAAGAAAATGTGAAAATGAAAAAAAACTTACCTGTACCATTTTTTTTTTTTTTTTTTTTTTTTTCTGATGCTAACTTGAGTGTCGAAAATTTATTTATTCCCACCCTCTTAATTATCACAAGTTTTGTGGGCCAAGATAATTTGATACTTCATTCTCAAAAAAGAAAAGAAAAAATTGATAGTTTATTTACTTTAATGATATGATAACCATGGTTGGCCATTGTTCCAAAGGAGAAAACAACCATGGTTCACTGAAGTAGTACGTGGCAAACTTGGAAAGAGTGGGCATGTTAATACTCTTTGCGTTAGATACAGGAGTTGGTTCGCGTGATAATGAGTCGGCGCGTTTTAAGGGGGCTTTGGTCCCATGCAGCTTTAGTGGTAGAAGTTATGTACTTTTACCGATGGGTATACAATAACTTTTCCTTCTTTATTGACAACGAATCCTTGGTGTATATATCAGCCTTATGCAGTCTTTCTAATTTTTTAATTTCTTGTTTTTTCTTCTTTTGTTTATGGATAATTTTTTTTTTCTTCTAGTTTTTCTATTTAGTGGTTCACGCACAACTTTTTGTTTTCTGTTCAAAAATGTTTTTCTTCTTTCGTTTATGGATAAACTTGTTTTTAGTTTTTCTATTTTGTAGATACTACGTACAATTTTGTGAATGAATTTGTTCAACGTCACAATTGTTACCAAACCCCAAAAAATAAGTACAGAATTTTAAAATGCTCTATTCTCTGACTCTCGCAAGAGAGGTTTCTCCGCGACGGCTGGCTTCGACTGGTGGCGGCTCTGATCCTTTGACAGGGACTGGGGTCCTTTCTCCTCTCTCTCGTCTAAATGGCGGTGGTGGCGGCGGGCCTATTCGTCGGTATCACCTAAACGTAGGCTTTGGCCTTTTTCTCATTGCTATTGTTGTTGGACGTGATGGCAGTGATAGGTGTGTGGCCGATCGGATCTGGGATCGAAGGGGCTTTGGAATGAGGGCAGGGGTCGTCTCGACCTGCAGTGGTGGCTGTTTTGGCAGCAAAGCCGACTGGGCTGGCATTCAACCGTCGTCTGGGGCTTTACCAGTTGATGGATGTGATGGAGATCCAGGGGTTGATTTAGGGATGGGTTGGCCTGAGATTGGAAGCTATCGGTTTGGGATGATTACTCCCTCGTCCAGCACAGCCATTTTTGGTAGAAGTGGGATATTGGGTTCGGTGATGCCAGTGGAGCAACGCTGCTCGTGGATGGCTTCGGCGACGCAATCTCTAGCCGGAGTCGTTGGTCGTTCTTGCTTTGGTGGCAGTAAAGGTGGCATGGCTATCGGCGACATCTCTGACAACGATAGAGGCAGTGCAGGTGAAGTCGGCGGCCGGTCTTTGGCGGCGACAGGGTTGGTGCTCCTAGGGCGAACTGGATTTCTTGGTGGGGCTGTGTTCAGTTGGGTTTGGGCCTGGTGTGCTAGGGTTCCTCGATTTTGGGCCTTGGTAGTGTGGGCCTGCTGGGCTTGTTTAATTTTAGAAGGGATGGAAGGTGATTTATCATCTTCCATTCCTAGCTTTTAGTTTCTTTAATAGGTCGCAAAGCTCACATCCTCTGAGGGTTCATTTTACTATTTACTTCGGAGGATGCTGATCTTTGTTTGAAATAAGGGTGCGTTATTTCCCTCAAAAGGTGGGGTGTACTCGGGGTGGCCTGGAGCTAGCTTGTTCTTGTCATAGAATAAGTGTTTAGGGTTCCCTAAGGAACGATTCTTTCTGTCGACCCCATAGAGGTGTTTCGTTTTTGTACTGCTTGTTGAATATATATAATGGGCTGACCTCTTTTCATCATCAAAAAAAAAAAAAAAACAAATAAAAAACGTCACAATTGTTTACAGAATAGTTATCGAGTCAATTGTTCATGTCTATATTGATTGTTACTATGTTTTCTGAATCTGATCATTCATTTTTATAATAACATTCATAGAAAACTTTTACATGTGATTAACTGAATTCTTATTTATCTAAAAAATTGATGGTTCATCACTTTATTAAGAGGTGCGGCTTCTGGGGTGTTGAATAAGCTTGACATGTCACCAAATAGTATTTATGCATAGTACTTTTTTCTTCTTCTTCTGATAAGGAGATGACAATACTTTATTATGGGGTCAAGACATGTCAGAATTCAGGCAAAATCGAGTCAGATTCCTTGTGCGTTTGTGCGAAACATATATTCAGTTTTTCTTCTCTATTATTATTCCTTGAGCGAAACATATATTCAGTTTTAATTAACAAGTATTATTTAAAAAAAAAAAAATTATCTATACTATTATTAAGAGAATAGACTTTGTTAGTGAAAAATAAAAAAATTTGAAAGAAATAAACTCTAAAATATTAAATTTTGAAAACTAATTAAATCATGAAAATAAATGTACAATTGCAAAATAGATTTCTACAAATTTTATTTATCTCACAACCCACTTTTCTCTCCTACTATCTTTTTTCTACAATAAGTCAATAAACGTTTTAATCCATTTATTTTCTTTTTTATCTTTTTAAAGGAAAAAAAAAAACTACACATGCAAAACATATGCATACAGCAAGTGAGCAAGGCTAGTTTGTTTTTTAATGAAAAGTAATTATTGAAATAATCTTTTGCAATAATTCCTCATTGCGTTAGCGGTGGCAATAGATGTTATTCTACGAAGATTGAGATGCTTTTACGTAACAAACACAAGGGGCTTTTTGGTGATAAGGATTAAGGTAGAGTTTAGTGGGTAGGTTAACATTAAAAAGGAAAAGAACCTCACCTTCTCTCTCGTCTCTCTCGTTCTGCACAGAAGAAGAGAGGAGAGAGAAACGAAAATACAGAGACAGGAAAGCGCAGAGATAGAGAGAGTGAGTCTCTGAGGACGGACGGACGGACGGGCGGTGTGGCTTTTGAAGGCAGCTATGCCAGTTGGCTGGCGTCCAAGCGACGGACGGGAAGTCATCCGTCGCCGGCTTCTGTGGATGTGGTTGGCCGCACACGACGGGTGAGGATGCGGCTGGCTGGCTTTTCTAGGCTGCGAGGCGTAGAGTGCGTACGGGATCAAGGTGTGGTTGGGTTCCGTTGTGGCGCTGACCTCCTATCCTGGTCTTGTCTGCGGCGTCGGTCGGTTGCCGGTGTTCAGGTTTAAGCGGATCTTACAGTCACTTGAGTTTTCAGTTCGCCGGTCTTGTGTGGATGTGGTTGGATGGTGTGGCTTTGGAAGGAAGGCTTCGATGTCCTTTTCTTGTCTGGACAAGGATGTCGTCCTTCACCGGAACCAAATGAAGGATGGGGATGTGGATATGGTTGGACGGACGGACGGACGGCGCGGCATGGATCAAGGAACACTGGTTGTGTTTGGTTGGACGGACGGCGCTGGATCAAGGTGCACTGGTTGGGTTGGGTGGTGCCGGTGACCTCCTGGTCTTGTCTGCGGGCTCCGACGGTTGCCGGCTTTCAGGGATAGGCGGATCTTAAGTCACTTGAGTTTACTGTTCGCATACCGGAATCCGGCAGCTCTTATCACACGTACCGGAAACTGGCAGCCACCTCCGTCAGCCACCCACCCAACGTACTCTTCCTCTATGTAGCTTCAGGCCGTTGAGGGAGTCATTGGCGTGGTTCTGGCTTCCGATACCTCCCTGAGACTGGCTGAGAAATGAAGTTAACTCAGTTTGGGTAAACATGTGTTTATTATATTTGCTCTAACCTTTTTCTCGATATTATTAGCGTATCATATGAAAGTATAATGTATGAAGTTTCGGCTGTTTTTGAACTGAATGCTTAGTACAGCGCCATCAGTTTCAGCATCTGACTGCTTATTACAGCACATTTTTATATTTTCCTTTCTACCATGTGTAGCAATTAGTGAGACTTCCTAATTCCTATCCATTCTACACCTTAGTTTTTGCCCTAACTTTAACTTGGCTACTACACGTTTTGTTGGATAAGAATTGTAGTAAAAAAAATAAATACACCTAAAGAAACCAAATGTTCATTTAACTATATATTCAAGCTTTTGATAATTTTCTTTGTTTTTCTGTCTGTAAGGCTATAGTCACGTATATCACTACTTTTTTTTTTTTTTTTTTTTTTACTATGCTTCATGTGTTAAATAGACCCTAGGTAGAAGGAACTGATCCACATTTTTTTCTGGTAATAGGACCTTATCCAAGAATAAAAATCATCACAGGTGTAGTGTGTACTTGCAGAAATTGAATGGCTTTAGGAGTTCTAAGATAGGTATCTGTCTGCCAAAGATTGCCAACACATCCAGTAGATGGGAATGCCTATATATAGAGTTTACTGCTATTACGCCGAGCTACAGGAAGAATCACAAGATGACAGACTATTAGGCTGATAGCGAACATTCTGTCCATAAAATCACTCCACTATTCGATTGAAGTGAGATTTGTCAGTCTTTCTTTCTACTTTGTTACTCTTGAAGAGGAAACAAAGAAGAAAATGTTTTAGAGAGTTGGTATAAAAAAACCTAGTAATTAAAAATAACTTTGGGAGAACACATGGAGATGCCTTCACATATCATTCTTTAAACCTGTTGACCTGACTACTAGTTGGCCAATGACTTTAGGTTTTCTACATTAATGGGACATCTTGTGTTTCTTTGTAGTGGTAGAAATGGCTTCAACAGCCAAAGTCCAAATTTCTTATGTTTTGTAACTGTTAATCACATACTGTTGGAGGCAATTTTTCATAGCCTAAGAAAGTATTTGAGGAGCATAGAGAGACCAGGGTGGAGGAATTGCGGGAAAAAGATCATTTAGTCCTCTTTCTTGGGTTCTGTTTTAGTGCCTTTTAGGGGTGTAAAGCCTGCATTCCATTTTGTGGAATTAGAAGCAATGAGCAGCTATTTTGTTCTAAGTTCCATGCTTTGAGTTCTTGTAAATTCTGATGTCTGAGACATCACACTATGCAGTTCTTCAAATATCGTCTTAATAATTTCCTTCTTCTGAAAAAATAGTTGAAGGGGTCGTACTCCAATGTACCTTGGGGCAAATGCTCCTAAGAAAACACTGAAACATACATTTTGATAAGTTTTGGTGCCAGGTCGGCATGCTAGTGATGTGAATTCCAATTAGTGGAAATTGTTTAGCTAGCCACTAGTTTGTGGTAGAGGAAATGAGGCTAAAGTTTGCTGCATATATATTGGCTGATGCAAACATGTATTTTTTGTTACTTTGAATCTTGGCCTGTAAATTGATAATTGAAAATATCAATGGAGCCAAGATGATCCAAGTAAGATAATGGATGGAAACTAATGAATGGATGATTATAATTGAGGTTGCAACCTGTGGAAGTTCTAGTTGACGGAAATTTATTCAAAATGGCTCATCCTGGTATGTGAGAGATAGGGGAGCAAAATGGTATAAACAGTATGTATAGGTGATTCAATTCAAGGTGGAAGAAATTATAGCTTAATTGGCAAATCTTAAAAGTGGAAAGTTATATAAAAGACTCAATGATATGTCTAGATGAGCAACTGGAAAAAAATGACTACGAGTCAGTGGTCACATGGAAGAATGTGCATGCGTATGCATTTGGTGTAAATGCAAGCCTGTCTTGTTCGGTTTGGTTGTGAGATCAATCAACTATTGTATTACAGTATCACTTGTGTCTCATACAGCATTCTGTAAACAGAGATTTTTTATGTGATGTCATACACTGAATTCCTGGAAGTTCAAGTAATAGTTACATATTTTCGATATACTGAGGATCATGAGAGTCTTACTCAGCTATTTTAGCAATAATATGCACCTCCGTATATGGTTGAAAATTTTATTCTTAAAACTTAAAGTGATGCTCGGAATCTTGCAAAATTATGCACCTTTATATATAGTTCAGAATTTGTTTGAGCTTTCAGGTAACATGCCGATCGGTATGATCAGATATATTTTCATAGCATTGGGAAGATACTGTGGCTTTATGTATATAAGCCTTGTCTTGACTAAAATGTCTTTTTAACTTCTTTCTGTCCCCTGTTTTGCATCTAATTTATAATTTTTGCAGACAAATCGAAGTCTTGGAGTGCTGTGATCATAAGAAGGAACTGGCTAATCTGAAAGATAGATCTAAGGCAGGAGCTCACAGACAATAGAATTTTAGGCTTGCTGAGGGTGGTTATGGATGTTTCTACAAAGGTTTCTTGCGAAGAGGGAAGGTATGTCATCCTTATCTCGTTCATGATGGCTCTCTGTCCTTTGGCATTATTTGTTTCCAGATAGTTGCAGGGAAAAGCTTGGAAGAAGGAATTTTGTATGATGGTGAGAAGAGAAAAATTCATCTTGCCAATTGAAATTTAGTTTGTTGGTCTACATGTATTGTGGGATTGTTTTGAAGAATTTTTTTCTGATGATCCAATCTTTACATGTTAGAGCTAGCTGGGGGCTGTTGCAAAATGATGAAAAGCTTTGGTCCCAGGTTGTAATTGATAAGTACTTACAAGGAAATAACATCTTGGACGCTAAGATTGCGGATTTCTTTGCTAGTTCAAGTATCTGGAAACAGATAATATCTGTGGTTCAACTTTACCTAATAATTCGAGGTGGGGTTAGGAATAGAGAATAATTCTTGTGGTATGCTGACCGGACAGTTCTCGGTTTTTCTTGGTTTTCAACCAGATTAACAGCAACTTCTCTGAGCTGAATTTCTACTGGTTAGTTCTGCAAGGTGTTCAAGATTATTTGTAAAATCTAATCACACACTCAGGGTGGGGACTATTATTTCTGGCATATTTCTTCCAATTGAGTTTATTTTCCTGTTGAGACGGGTTATGGGACTCACTTTCCTCAGGGGTCTTGGTCAATTTGGGATTGGGATATTCCTGTGGCGCTGAAGTCTTTCTTATGGCTTCTGATTCATGGTAAATTGATGTCTAATGAAGCTGAGGTGGAAAGAGGATTATCTCAGTTACAAAAGACTTTTGCTGATTCTTCGATTCTGAGTGATTGTTTTGTATCTGAAGTCTCAGTCCATAATGTCTCATGAAATCCCTTGGAGTTGCATCTTTTGCCATGCTTTTCGACATTTATGGAGGCGGCTGTTCAAGTTGATTTTTATGCTGGATTTGTCTTTGTGCTCAGTCATGCATAGTTTCAAATTTTCCACTCTTCGGTATGAAGCCAAGAGTGACTTGAGTGCTAGCGTACAGTTAGTGGGGATGAAATGGATTAAAATGACAACGAGTTTCAGAGAGACAGGGAGAACAAGGAAAACTCCAAGAAATTCTGATTTGCAGTTCCTGAGGTGAAGGTTTGGGATCAAAAATAGTTTCAGTCTCATCATGTTTCCTCTATCAGCTCAGGTAACAGGCAATTTTTGCTTGTTTGGTTCCCAACATATTATTGCAATTATATTATCCAGTGGTTAGGCTTTTATATTCTACACTTTATTAATTTTTTATCTATAAGAGGATTTGGAAGTGTTGAATGTAAAGGCTTTCCCTCCCCTGGGTGCTATTAGTATGATGTACCCATACACCCAACTTTTTTTGGGTGTGGTATCCATGTCCGATATGTGAAAATGTATCACTTGACTTTTCTAGAATGTTGACCAGTTGGATGCGCATAAGATATGTGATTCAGCAAAGTAGATACTTTTTGGAGTTAGTTTTGATGTTTTCTTGCATCTTAATTATCTTTATTTCTCTTCCCTTGTCTAGGATTTCTAAGTTATTTTTTCTAATAAAAGAAATGTGGAACAAAAAAAATAAATGGGTTGGTTATTGGGACCTTAATAATTTTTATATATGTAGCCCATATTGAGACTCCTCTATGGGGGCTCTATTTGGGTTGGGTATTGGGACCTTAGTGATTTTTATACATGTAGCCCATATTGAGACCTTTCTCTGCATCTATAACTTTGGTTTCTGATTACTCTCTCTCTCTATATATAGGAGTCTTCTTGTGTAGCCTCCGTTTCTTCAATCTTCAGAGGATTCTCAACAGACTGCAGGGTAGTGTGCTTTACTTCCAGGTAAAAATTATTGGGACCTTGATAATTTCTATACATGTAGCCCATATTGAGACCTTTCTCTGCATCTATAACTTTGGTTTCTGATATATCTCTCTCTCTCTCTCTAGGAGCCTCTGTTTCTTCAATCTTCAGAGGAGTTTGAACAGAGCTTTCCAGGTATGTATCTATTACTGAATCAGATCTTTATTTTTCACAGTGCTGTGTGCCATTAGAAGTGGTGTTTAGGAGAATTGGGGGTTTCTTTCAAATCCTTTAGTGGAGGAGTCAAGAGTCCTAGATTCATATTGGGTCCATTCAAATTGTTTCTCTGATAACAAAAATTTGAGCCATCAATTTTCTGCATCATTTCTCATAAAATTAGGGTTTAGGGTCATTATAGAATTGCCATTGGAATGGGAATCTGGGAAACTTGAGTTGATGGTTTTGTGGGTGGACTTGGCTGGTAAAGCTTGGAGTTGATTGCAGGGTGGAGTTGCTGGTGAATGGGGAGCTGCCATGATTAGGAAAAGATTGAGGGAAGGTAGTAATTGTGGAATAAGCTGTTGAATATTGAGGTAAAGGAGAGAGGGATTATGAGAAGGGAGCTCCCTGAGGGTGTGAGTATGTGGGTGGTATGGGTGTGAAGAGTAAAAGTAATTTGGTAGTGGTGGTGGTGGTGTAGATACTTGCTGGTTGGTTAGTGTTGTTGTTTGTGTAGGCAGTGGTGTAGAATGAGTAGGGGTCAGTGGTGGATTTGACATACCGTGTCTGGACCAGCTAGATGTGTTGGGATTCATAGACCGAAAGGAGATGAGTGGAGAGGAGGCTGAGGTGGTTGTGGAAGGTGTTTGGTGTCGGACCAGAGAGGCTAAGACGGTGTTTTGCAGAGCTGCTAGTTGAGCGGAGATGTGGTTTTTAAATGAGGCTTGTGTTTGGATGAGTGTTTTGATGGACTGGTTTAATTCCTCACTTTGGCTTTGAAGGATTTCTATTGTATCCTGAAAATTGGCCATTGGGTTGGAGGTGGATGAAGATGGTTGACTAGGGGAGTGTGGTGATGGATTGACTAAAGCAGAGGATAGCGGAATGGAGAGCATGGTGGTGTGCTAGATATGGGATTTAAGCCCACACTTATAGATTTTGTTTGGGCAGTTTAATCAAACCTTGCTTTTGGATGCCTCTCTCCTGATAACTTTGAGAGTTTGGAAACAATGACCCATGTCTTGATCAAACTTTGATGTGTTTATTTTACTTCAAAAGATGCTACTTAAGAGGGTACTTTGTGTTGTGGGTAACTACTAAAATATGGCCGGCTGTTTGCTGCATACATTAGTCCTTTTTCTTCAAGTTTACCAATTAGATTCTGTCTGATTGTTCATTAGTTGATCCTGAGGTAAACATAATTACCGTTGATATATTGATATATGCAGATGGCTGTGAAGTGTGATAAGTGTGCTGTGAAGTGATTCGTCCACGGATCTGGCTAAACATGTGAGGGCAAAACATGGCAGCTTCAAATGCACCTTTAATGGTTGCAAGAAAGCCGGTTTTGAGACATTCAATGCCTTGGTCGCACATCAGGCGGTGCACAAGCCGAAGTTCCAGTGTGGGAAGAACAAATGCAAGATGATATTTGAGTCAGCTGGTGAACTAAAGTCACACAAGTGTTCAGTACTTCAGTTGTATTGATTTAAAGCTTTAACTTGTTAGATTGACTGGTTTTTAATTTCAAACAAGATGTGTTGATTTAAACCTTAAGTCTGAACATATGATGACCTTGAGACACTTGTACATTCAAAGTTGGCGAAGCACCAAAAGCAGAATGTTAATGAAACTCTAAAGGTCATTACCTTAGTTCATGCCAAAATTTATCAGTTCGTTCAAGCAGCAAAGGGCCCAACGGTTTAAGGAAGTTATCTCAGATATTATGCTGCCATGGTTGAAGAGACACGATCCTTGTTTTCAAAGCTTTGCAAAATAGTGAGGCAGCCACTTGAACAAAAATGGATGGATCTTAGTCCCCAAGGAGAGCCAGCAGATCTATGCAAATCCACGGTTCTATTCTCTGCAATAGTCTATCTTTTAGACCATCATTTATCAGCACGCTCCAAAAATTCAGAGACAAGTTTAACAGTACTGATGTCTCCTAAAATCAATGAAGAGATTCACGATATGCAGTACATGAAGAGATTGACCAATAAAGCCATCTTTCATTTGATCCCTACTCAAGGGGTTGTAGGAGAAAAGACCAAGGTGCTATACTGCTACCCACCATGATCGTAAGATTGTGCACTGAGCTCGAGGATCTGCATCATGAATGCCTCAAATGTTAATAAACTTTTGTGCCACTAATTCCATTAGCTCTGATACCTCTATATGTCATGTTCTGCACATGAAAATTCTGTAATGAAATAGGATCCGAGCAGAAGAAAAGGCCATCTCCATTTGCTGACATAAAGTGAATTGATAATTAACATTAACTCTGATACCTCTATATGGACTTGTCACACATTAACATAAAGTGAATTGATAATTAGCTTAATGTCAAAACTAATTCAACATGGACACAAACTATAAACCAATATTGTAACTTAATGAAAGAGTGTATCAATTCATTTAAGGTTAATAATTCTATTCTTGGTCTGCAAGAAAGACTACATTAATGAAGTGTTACATTAGGAATCTAACTAGGAAACCTAATCCGATATGGAATGCTTTAATGGGAAGCTTCTTGAGGTTTAAGTCTCCTATGTCAATTCATCTATTGGTCCATGTTGCCACAACAATTATTGCATTAGTTCTGTCCATTGAGAAGCAAGGTTGGTAAGCAACAGAAGGCCATATTCAGTGTTGAGTTTTGCAGCTGCAGAAGATGGAATCCATGCCAGTGAATGCTGAAGGTAAGCCTTGATCCTTTTGTGATTGTTGTCGAGTTAATGTGCATATGATTGTGAGCATGAATATATGGTTTTACAATTGGTATCAGAGCATAGGCTCACAAATATAAATTTAGTTTTTGCTTGACATGAAAATCGTTTTAAGGTTTTTGCAAAACAAACAAACAAAAAAAAAAAAAATTTGCTTACGGGTTCAGCCTGTTAACAACTCTAGCCCAATCACAGCACGCGGACTATCCAAGCCCAAACCCGACCAAAACATCGAGAACAAGTGATCGTTGTATCACAACGGTTAGTTTTGATCAAGACGAAGGTCTGGGACTGGATTCGGAAACGCGCAAGATGTTTTCATCTCGAGAGGGGATTCAAAACCCCGATTGCCGTGAATCAAGAAGCCAACAGAGTTGATTGCTGCATCTGGATATCAAGTTCATGCTTCCACTGAGATTTTAGCAGCAAATTGGGGAAAAAGCAAAATCAGGTTTTTCTGTGAAAATTGGTTTCGATTCATAGCATGTTAATTGAGTTTTTGATTGTGATCAAGAACCCTAGTTGCATTCCCGGCGTGCGTTAGGCTAGAATAGATGGTGACCGGATGAAATTTACAATTTCTTGATTGTTCTGTGATTTCTTGGAATCGAAACAATTTTGGTTGTGCTTGAATATGCATGATGAATTGATTGTTTATATGGTATTACATCTGTGATTGTGTGACAATGTATGAAGAATTAGAATCTCCCAAAACTTTTACACATTATTGAAATTGACAGATGCAAGAGCTTAATTTTCTTATAAAGACAATGATCTGGGTAGAATATAAAGTTACAAGCTCATGAGTTTTGTGATTTTTTGTTGGCATAAGTGAACATGGTGCATAAAGCATCCTTCATTGATGTTGGCAGAAAGCATACGGTATAACAAAACTGAAATTGTGTCTTGTGTTTTAAAAGCATGCTTTTGTTTATCTTCCAAAGAAGTGGTCAAGTGTAGTTTTAGAATGCAAGACAGCAATATGCATGCTTAATGGAAATATATTTGGATACTTAGAAATTTTTCTTCTGTCTAAAGATGTGGATAAATTTCTTTGGATAACGTATTTTTTGTTAAACATGGCATATTGATAAAGAACTCCAGAATATTATGCTTCTGCTCAAAAGTGATGCTTAATATTGTTTTATGTATGGACTGACATGAATGCAAGTATGGATTGTTTAAGTTTTATGTATGATCTTGTATTGGATTGTTCTTGTTTTAGTAGCTTAAAGCTTAATAAAACACAGAAAACTTAAAGTTATTTTCTTTACAAATTGAGAACTCACATGAATTTTGTTTTGCTCCTTAGGTAACTCTTACATGAACTTAAACAGTGTCTTGATGCTAACTGGAACCAATTATAGAGCTTGGCTAGACTCTGTAGAAAACTACATGGGAATGCATGAAAATATAGATGATTGCTTTACTGAGGATAAGCCTGCAGAGTTGAATGAAAAGAGCACTAAGAAAGAGACTGATCTTTACAAGAAGTGGCATAGATCCAATAGAATGGCTAAGAACCTCATCCGTACCTCTATGTCTAAGACTGTCAGGGGAAGTATAGAAGAGCCTGAGCTAGCATCAGAAACTCATAGCTGCTAAGTTTAAAGAAAGTGAAAAAGCATAAGCAGCGAGGCTAACTAAGGAGTTTCATGATTTGAAATACACAGGTTCAGGGGGAGTTAGAGAGCACATTATGAAGATGATCAATATAAATGGCAGACTCAGGGAGCTCATGATGGGGGTTAGGGATGAGCAGGTAGTGCATTATGCACTGCATTCCCTACCTAATAGTTTTAGTCATCTTAGAACCAGTTACAATTCACAAAAGGGAAACTAGACTCTAGATGAACTCATATCCATCTGTGTGGATGAGGAAGCTAGGATCAAGGAAGAAAAGGAACCTGCTACAGCCATAAATCTCATAGAGAAGCCTAAGAAGAAAAAGCCCCAGAACAAGCTCAAGCCTACCAAAGCCATAACTAAGAGTTCAACAGCTGCAGTGGCCAAGGAAAACAGGCCATTTAGGTTCAAGTGCTACTTTTTCAAAAGAGTAGGACACATGAAAAAGGACTGCACTGGCTACAAGAACTGGTTAGCCAAAAAGGGTAAGATTTTTTCTAATACAGTTTTTTCTTTAGAAATTAATCTTATAAATGTTGAACCACAGTCTTGGTGGATAGACTCAGGCTCACCTATTCATATTACTAATTCTTTGCAGGGATTCATAAGGAGGAGAATCCCAAAAAGTGATGAAGTGAACCTGTGTGTGGGCAATGGCATGAGAGTGGCAGTCAAGGCTATTGGCATCTTAAAGCTTGATCTAGGATTAGGAAAATTGTTAGTTTTGGACAATGTTTTTTATGTACCTTCCATGAGAAGGAATTTGGTTTCAGTTTCTCTTTCAGTCAAATCTGGTTGTAGACTTGTTATTGATAGTAATGAAATTCTTATTTCTAAAAATTCTGTTCAAATTGGTTCTGGTGTTATTATGAATGATTATTTACAGTTAAATTGTTCAATGGCTCAACAAGAAATTTTACTTGTTGAAGATAACACAAACAATATTAGCACTTTAACAGGTGTTAAAAGAACCAAACTAAATGAAAAGTCTGCATTTTTATGGCATAGGAAACTTGGCCATGTATCAAAAGAGAGACTGAAAATTTTGGTGAAAAACAAAATCCTAAATGAACTTGATTTTTCTGATCTAACAGACTGTGTGGAATGCTTTAAGGGAAAAATAACCAATACAAGAAAGAAGACTGCATATAGAAGCCAAAATTTACTAGAACTCATACACACTTATATATGTGGTCCATTTAGGCATCAAACTATCTGTGGGAATGTGTATTTTATCACATTCAGTGATGACTTTTCTAGATACAGCTATGTTTATCTACTTTCAGAAAAGGCACAAGCATTGAAAGCTTTTCAAATTTTTAAATCTGAGGTAGAAAATCAACTAGAAAAGAAAATCAAAACAGTGAGATCAGATAGAGGTGGTGAGTTCTATGGCAAGTACACTGAATCCGGCCAACAAAATGGTCCATTTGCCTTGTTTTTACAAGAAAATGGCATTAAAGCTCAATACACAACACCCTATAATCCACAACAGAATGGTGTTGTAGAGAGAAAGAATAGGACTCTTTTGAATATGGTTAGATGCATGATGTGTACAACTGGTTTGCCAAAATTTCTGTGGGGTAAGGCTTTAAAAACTGCAAATTATATTTGCAACAGGACACCTAGCAAAGCCATAGAAAAGACTGCTTTTGAGCTTTGGTGTGGTAGGAAACCTAGTCTTCATCACTGCCATGTTTGGGGATGCCATGCAGAAGCTAGGATTTATAATCCAAGCTTGAATAAACTTGACCCCAAAACTGTTAGTTGCTATTTTATAGGTTATCCAGATAAATCTAAAGGCTATAAATTATATTCTGCTCATCATTCACCTAGAATTTTTGAAACACATCAAGTAAAGTTTCTAAGTGAGAAAGTTCACAATACAAATTTTGAGGATTTAACCTCAGATTTTGAGGAAATTGTGTCAAATGAGAATATAAGTGTAGCATTACCTTTAGAACAAGAACCATTAGCAACAGAAACTGTTACAGAAAATCAAGATGCAGAAGATCAAGTACCTGATCAGGAAATGCATCTTGATGATCATCAAGCTGAACCAGAAATTTTACCTGAACCAATCCCTGATGCTGAACCTCAAAATCCTCAAGTAGCTCAACCTAATCTTGAAAATCCTCAGCCTAGAAGATCACAGAGAGCAAGAAAACCAACTTATGGGGGGGGGGGGGGGGGAAGAGAGTGACTACATTGTTTATATGCAAGAAGCAGAAATTGAAATGGACTGTGCAGAAGACAATGATCCAACTACATTTAATCAAGCCATTGAAAGTAGTGAATCTCATCAATGCCAGCTAGCAATGGAAGCAGAAATTGATTCCATGAGCCAAAATGCAGTTTGGGAATTAGTTGAACCTGACCCCAAACAGAAGCTTATAGGTTGTGTTTGGCTCCAATTTTGCTGCAGCTGGTCAACAGTCTCTTTTCTTGCGCGGGCGTGCCAGCACCGTTCGGGTGCGGTCGTCGGGGGTGTCCCTTGACCTGACTTCTTTCAAGCAATTGTGGACGAGGAGAGCACCAACCTCGTCGTGGGATTCTTTGTGCCTCGTGGCGAGGACTTTTGCTGAGCTTCTTGAAAATCACAATCGATACTCGATGTTGTAGATCGAGCAGAGCGAGAACCACCGGGAAGTAGAGAGAACTTGCTAAAGCGTGACTTTAGCTTGGCTGGGTTGCTAGGGCGTTACCCTTGCTTGGCTGGTTCTGTAACCGTTGTGGTCGCGGCACTACCGTCGGCTCCCGAGGAGACTAGGACCGAAGCACGTTGACAGAGGGTTTGGTGGCACTGAAAGTCGGCTTCTGAGAAGACTAGGACTAGGAGTATGATCACCGGTAAGAGAAAGAGAAGGAGAGGAGTTGCTCTTAGAGAGGTTTGCTCTAGAGAGAACTTAGATCATCTTAGAGATGTTGTTGTTGAATGTGAATGTGTATGTGTGTTTTAGAATGAGAGGAGAAGGTGTTTATATAGGGAAGAAAAAGAAGAGTGAAATGATGAGTGGAAGAAAAATAATGAAAGTAGATCTAAGTTCACTTGTAAAATATGGAAAAGATAGAGAAAAGATGAAATGAAAGCAAAGCATGAAGGTGCAGCAACATGGAAGTGGTGATGATCTATTAAAGAGATTGTTGTAGAAAAATATATCCAAGGAAAAAGAGAAAAGCATCTAGCTTTCTTCATGTGGGTAGGAAACATGAACATGTGAATATTGAGCTGGTTTTAGGTCAGTTTCTGCCCCTTTATTCCTTCAATTATTTCTCCAACAAGACTTCATTATATGCCTTCGACTTCTTCATATGAAATGTTCCACTATGAGTGTAGATCATCCTGACAAATTTTCAGATTTTTATTCCATGTGGTTGGGCCGAAAATGCTGCTGGACCTCTTACAGGTCTAGTTTTCCAGTTTTGCTTCTGTAGAAAATTGGGCTGATTGTTTGAAGGCCTTCCACTCAAAAAAAAGCTCTTGCACTCTTCATAAGAAATGATCCTTGGGCTTTCTAGAATTAATCTGGAAAGTTTCAGCTCATTTCAAGTTCATTTGGTCAGTCTGCCACCCCTCCTTCCTTGTTTAGCTCGGTTTCTCCTAGCCGAAGTAGGAAAATGTGCTAAAGTTAACTTTTCATGCTTCCATGCTTCCATAGTAGGCTTTAATAGTAGGCTTTATTTAGCCTCTAAATATAAATTTCGAGCTTGTCGACAATATATAGCTTGAGCCATTGATATTGACTCAATTTCTCCAAGACGTGCCTTGTCAGGCCAAAAATGTTCATTTTGGGTCCAAACAGGTTGTAAATGGGTTTTCAAAACCAAAAGAGATGCAAATGGCAATGTAGAGAGACATAAAGCAAGATTAGTTGCCAAAGGTTTTACACAGAAGGAGGGCATTGACTTTACTGAGACTTTTTCTCCAGTTTCTACAAAAGACTCGTTTAGGATAATCATGGCTTTAGTGACTCATTTTGATATGGAGCTGCACCAGATGGATGTTAAAACAGCTTTTTTGAATGGTGAACTAGATGAAGTGATTTATATGAGGCAGCCAGAAGGTTTTGTACAAGCTGGAAGTGAAAACTTAGTGTGCAAGTTAAGAAAATCAATTTATGGCCTAAAACAAGCTTCTAGACAGTGGTACAAGAAATTTGATTATGTGATTTCTACCTTCGGATTTACAGAAAATTTTGTGGATGAATGTGTTTATTTGAAGACAGTTGGGAACAATTTTATTTTCCTAGTTCTCTATGTGGATGACATACTTTTGGCTAGCAGTAACCTAAAACTGTTTAAAGATACCAAGAGCTTTCTGTCAAAGAATTTCGACAGGAAAGACTTAGGAGAAGCATCCTATGTACTAGGTATTGAGATTAAAAGAGATAGGGCACAGAGACTACTTGGTTTGTCTCAACAGAATTATGTTACCAAAATTTTAAAGAGATTTGGTATGGAAAAGTGTTCAGCTGGAGAAGTTCCCATGTCCAAAGGAGATAAGCTAACCAAGAAGCAGAGTCCCAAAAGTGATGTTGAGAAAGAAAATATGGAGTCAAAGCCTTATGCCAGACTTGTAGGAAGTCTCATGTATGCACAAGTCTGCACTAGGCCAGACTTGTCTTTTGCAGTAGGGATTTTATCAAGATTTCAATCCAATCCAGGCCATGAGCATTGGGTAGCTGGGAAGAAAGTGTTGAGGTACATGCAGAGAACCAAGAATTACATGCTAGTGTATAGGCAAGTGGAGGATCTAAAACTTGTTGGATTCTCAGATTCTGATTTTGCAGGGAATTATCCAGACTCCAAGAAGTCAACTTGTGGATATGTGTTCATGCTTGCAGGAGGTGCTATTGCTTGGAAGACCATGAAACAAACACTGCTTTCAACCTCCACCATGCAAGCTGAGTTTATTGCAGTATATGAGACTGTGTGTGAAGGACTTTGGATCAGGATTTTTTTTATGCAAACTAAAGTGTTGAGTCAAATTATGGCTGGTACACTTGTGGTTTATTGTGATAATGAAGCAGCTGTTTTCTTTAGTAAGAACAGTAAAAGATCAAATAATTCTAAACACATTGATTTAAAGTATTACAATGTTAGAGAAAGAGTAAAGCATGGTGAAATAGCTGTTTTGAGCATTGACACAAATTCACAGCTAGCAGATCCTTTCACCAAGGCATTGTCAGTGGCTGCATTCCAGAAGCATACAGCAAGCATTGGAGTTTTGGCTAGTTTAGATGTTTAAATTCAGTGAGA
Organism: Rosa rugosa; assembly: GCF_958449725.1. Taxonomy (NCBI): domain Eukaryota; kingdom Viridiplantae; phylum Streptophyta; class Magnoliopsida; order Rosales; family Rosaceae; genus Rosa; species Rosa rugosa. Next base: position 18,214,622 of record NC_084824.1, on the reverse strand, counting down.
GTTAGTCTAGTTGGAGCAATTTAAAATTTTAAGGTTCCTGAGTTCTTGTATCTTTTGAGTTGTGATTTTCCAGCTTATTTATCACAACTTGTTTGTAATGACAGTTTTTATTATCAATGAATTTTTGAGGTATTTCCAGTTATGGTTTTGCTGCAGCTTCATTGTTTTATTTTGGAAATTATCATCTTGTTTTTGAATATCATACTTGCTATCAGATGACTTAAATCATGTATAGCATGATGTTAAGGTTCAAGCAATAATTTTAAGCCATCAGTGTTCAGTAAATTTGCTTGAGTTTCTGGTTTAAGAAACATAAAGTAGGACCTGGTATATGCCTTCTTGTTGATACACATTAGCATATATCGTATCACTTCTGGATTGACATATGTAGATTGCAGGAGCTTGTGTTTGTGGTTTTGAAACTCTGCATTTTTGTTAAAGTGTATACTGTTTCTTGCTCTGCATAAGTGATTGTGATCTGACCATGTTGGAATGGATTTTTGGTTTGATTTTGTTGTCTGGCGCGCACTACAGTAAGTTGAGTAGTTTCTGACATTTTCTGGTGCAAATTATCAAGCTTAATATGTGTCAGTTTAAGGGGGAGATTGTTAGAATCATTATGGACTTGTCACACATTAACATAAAGTGAATTGATAATTAGCTTAATGTCAAAACTAATTCAACATGGACACAAACTATAAACCAATATTGTAACTTAATGAAAGAGTGTATCAATTCATTTAAGGTTAATAATTCTATTCTTGGTCTGCAAGAAAGACTACAATGAAGTGTTACATTAGGAATCTAACTAGGAAACCTAATCCGATATGGAATGCTTTAATAGGAAGCTTCTTGAGGTTTAAGTCTCCTATGTATATAGATGAATTGGTCCCTGTTGTCACCACGATTATTGCATTAGTTCTGTCCATTGAGAAGCAAGGTTGGTAAGCAACAGAAGGCCATATTCAGTGATTGAGTTTTGCAGCTGCAGAAGATGGAATCCATGCCAGTGATTGCTGAAGGTAAGCCTTGATCCTGTTTGGACCCAAAATGAGCATTTTGGCCTGACAAGGCACGTCTTGGAGAAATTGAGCCAATGTCAGTGGCTCAAGCTATATATTGTCGACAAGTTCGAAATATATATTTAGAGGCTAAATAAAGCCTACTATGGAAGCATGGAAACATGAAAAGTCAACTTTAGCACATTTTCCTACTTCGGCTAGGAGAAACCGAGCTAAACAAGGAAGGAGGGGCGGCAGACTAACCAAATGAAATTGAAATGAGCTAAAACTGTCCAGATCAAATCTAGACATCCCAAGGATCATTTCTTATGAAGAGTGCCAGAGATTGTTTTGAGTGGAAGGCCTTCAAACAATCAGTCCAATCTTTTGCAGAAGCAAAACTGGTAAACTGGACCTGTAAGAGGTCCAGCAGCGTTTTCGGCCCAACCACTATATGAAAAGCTCTGAAATTTGACCAGGATGATCTACACTCATAATGGAACATTTCTTATGAAGAGGTCACGGTCAAAATCGGAATGCTTGATGGAGATAAAATTGAAGGAATAAAGGAGCCAAAAGTGCTTCCTTATCTCCAAAATTCATCATTCCTTATCTCCAATTATGCCTCCTTATCTCCTTATCTCCGAAATTCATCATTCTTTATCTTCAATTATGCTTCCTTATCTCCAAAATTCATCATTCCTTATCTCCAATTATGCCTCCTTATCTCCTTATCTCCGAAATTCATCATTCTTTATCTTCAATTATGCTTCCTTATCTCCAAAATTCATCATTTCTGATCTTCAATTAATGCTCCACTATCATTTGTTTAATGCTAAACACTTTGGCATGGTAGCCTATAAATAGAGGTTACAATGAAATACAATAGACAACATCATTCACAACAACAATCTCTAAGATTATCAAAGTCTCTCTAGAGCAAACCTCTCTAAGAGCAGCTCCTCTCCTTCTCTTTCTCTTACCGGTGATCACACTCCTAGTCCTAGTCTTCTCAGAAGCCGACTTTCAGTGCCACCAAACCCTCTGTCAACGTACTTCGGTCCTAGTCTCCTCGGGAGCCGATTGTAGTACCACGACCACAACGGTTACGGAACCAGCCAAGCAAGGGTAATGCCCTAGCAACCCAGCCAAGCTAAAGTCACGCTTTAGCAAGATCTCAACACTTCCCGGTGATGTCGCTCTGCTCGATCTACAATATTGAGTATCGATTGTGTTAACAAGAAGAAACTTCAGCAAAGTCCTCACCACGAGGCAGAAAGAATCCCCACGACGAGGTTGGTGCTCTCCTCGTCTACAATCGCTTGAAAGAAGTCAGGTTAAGGGACACCCCCAACGACCGCACCCGAACGGTGCTGGCACGCCCGCGCAGAAAAGAGACTGTTGACCAGCTGCAACAAAATTGGAGCCAAACAGATCCTTTTGTGATTGTTGTCGAGTTAATGTGCATATGATTGTGAGCATGAATATATGGTTTTACAGGAAATACTGAATGATCCCAAGTTGTTTGGAACAACCTGAACAATTTGAGCCACAGATCGAGGTTCCAAATTATACGAGGAGAAAGAGATGGTTTAATGTGGTTGCCAATAGTCAGGAAGGAGAGGCTGTCCTGGTGAAGGCTTAGCATACCGGATTGCAGGGCTGACCTTAGGGTCACTGATTTAATGCTTTGAGTTGGAGAGACCGAGTGAGGAAATGATTGACATGAGTGTAGGGACTGGCCCTACTTTCTCAACCTTAAGAATATCTTTCAAGTCATATATGCATATTGTTTGTCTGTCTGATGCAATTAGATATTGATATTTAAGTCTGATTCTGTTTTCAATGTATCATTCATATTGCAGATTATTTCGTTCATATAGACCAAAAACTATGTATCATTGGAAGAACAGTGGATCGTGTTCTGCACATGCAAACTGCAGTTGAATAGGATTGGGCAGAAAGAAATGGTCATCTTCTGTAGTTGAAAAAGAGACTTGTGATGTGAAGACAAAATGGGAGATCTTTCACAAGTGCAGATTAAAGGCTTCTAATTTCTATCATTCTTCAGAGTCGCAGCATATCGTGTCCAAATAGTCCTTCGAGCTTGCTCATTCAGAACCTTGAAGTAGAATAACTTCGACAAACGCCATCTCACCAATCTTCTACTGCATCTTGACAGAAAGCAGAAACACTAATCACTGTGCCTCTCAAAAACACCAAACTCTAAAAGCCATCAGATAAAGAGAACCTCAAATCCTTCTTGCTGGTCTAGAGAAAGCAAAATTAATCGCTGTGCCAAAAATGGTAGCAACTCCAGCTAAAATGTGAGATTGTGAGTCCATAAAAATGAGCTCCTGCGTTTTGGATTGTTTTAGTAGAAGTTGTCATATATCACCCTCGAATTTTGTTCGGAAATATTAAAGCTCTAGCATTGCTCATTACCTTCTCCAATTAATGACTCGGGTAATGTGTCACATGACTGGGCATGCCCCCTCTGACATCCTCACTGAGGAGACTACCATACAGAACTTCATATCCATGCATAGGCAAGTTCAACAGCGTCTAATAACTTGTTAGTCCAACGCGAAAACTGGAACAGATACGAAGAGAAAGATGAGGATAGTCTTAACTTTTTCTCTCATTCAAGTGATTCAACTAGCCTCCTGTACTCAAAAATGGCATCATAGGTTTCCATGTTAAACGGACTTTCTGCAAAACATCTGAAGGGCAATATTTCCGCTTAGAAAACACGTACATGCAAACGGAAGAAATGAAGAATAGACTACTTACTTTCTTCACCTCTATAGAGAGATGAAGTAAATCATTTAGAGAAATGAAAAGTGAAATTTAACTAGAGTCCTACTGCAAGTTACATATGATATGATTGACGTGATTAAAATAGCCTAAGACGTATAAAATGAATCTTAAACTGAGTTTTGATAGGTTCAGCAACATCTATATGGACCACTCTAGGCTCATCGATCGGTGTCGATAAAACTTTGAAAAAGTGTTGGATTTGATTGTTTCCACACCTGAGGGCGTCCTACAGGACCTTTACTTTTCGTAGAGAGCTTAGGCCTGCTGCGCCTTATAAATCATATGATTGACATATTTGCCTAAATTTAATAAAAAGGATTTTACTCTTCATTTGCGTTTAGAAGTTCCCCAAGGACTGCCTATACTTTTCATTAGATGTTCTGCACATAAATCTTGGCTTCTTAATTACTTATATATCGCTCAAGTAAAACCGTAAAGGCAACATAAGATTATCATCGATATTTCTTACTCAAGTAATATGTGTTGACGTGAGTAGTGCTGGAGGCCAACAATGGCGGGCGACAAAAGGGTGGTGGACTGGAGGCCAACAATGGCGGCCGACAACGGTGGTGGACAAGTTGGTAGCTGGCCAAACAAGTTAGGGGCTAATCTACTATTAGGAATATTTTTTAGTAATATGACTTGATGTATCTTATGTATATATACCCCATTCTTGAAGACAAATAAACATCAGAACATTCATCTTTCTCATTCTTTCTGACTTGGTATCAGAGCAGAGATCCAATTTGGACTCTGTATGTTCAGGCAGTTCTGGCTGTATTTGTTTCTAATACAGATCGAGTTCTCTTTTAGTTCTTTTGGTTCTTCATCTGTTCCTCTGTTCTTTTGGCCGATTAATCTTTGTGCTTTTTTGTTCAATTAATCGGTTTCAGAGCGACCTCATCTTTGACCTCAGTACCTCAGCTTTTCTGCACTTCACACGTCCTTCTGTGCCCTTTGAAGCCTTTCATTCTTTGAATATTCTTTCAGCTTTTTCTCTGCCCTCCACCACCTCATTTAATTATTAGAGAGAAACAGAAGCATTTATTACACCCATTCAGCTATTTTACTACTCTTGCCGTATCCCTCCATTTTGAAACCACCACCGCCCTCATTTTTAAGTAATCCTTTGACCCATTCAATCAAAGCCTTCCCAAGCTGCACGCCTATCCCACATTCCCACATTTGCTTTCCCATATTTCATTAATCCCTCCACATTTAATTAATCCCTTCCCTTCTTTCTTTCTTAAAAAAAAAAAAAAAAAATCCCTTGCTTATTTTTGTACTTGTGCCTTGTTTGAGCGGGTTGTTGAAAAAGCAAGAATATGGTGGATTTAACCATCGGCGACTCTCCGGTTATAGGAGCTACATCTGTGGCTCGTGAAGTTGTGATTGTTCAAAATGTAACAGATAACTCAAGTTTTGGTGTCAAACTTGATGGCAGCAATTATCAGTTATGGCAAAGGCTTATGAAGATCCATATTCAAGGGATCGGAAAGTGGAGTTATGTTACCGGAAGCGCTGAAAGACCTACTACCGGAACAAAAGCAGATGAATGGGACACGGCAAATACTAACGTGATGGGAATTCTTCTCAAAGCTATGACTCCGGAGGTAATGCAATTATTTGCTAATTTTGATTCTCCTAAGGCAATTTGGGATTCTGTTGCTGCTACCTATTATGATGGAAGTGACTTTGCTCGTGTTCATGAATTAAATGTCAAAGCTTTCAAAATAACTCAGAGTGGATTGCCAGTTGCAACATTTTATGCAAATTTAAAGACAATCTGGCAGGAGCTTGATCAGAGAAATCCTAATCCCATGACTTGTGAATCAGACATCACTTCCTACAGGACTGAACAAGATAAGATGCGTGTTCATGTCTTTCTTGCTGGTCTAGATCCTCACTTTGAAGGAGCAAAAAATGAGTTATTGCGTCTTGCAACTCCACCAACATTGGAGCAAGCCTTTGCCTATATCAGAAGAGATGAAGCCAACAAAGCTGCTGCAAAGGGTCTTCATACTGAAATTTCTGGTTTAGCAATCACGGCTAGATCACCTCAACCTTTGTCTTTGTCTCCTCAGTACGTGAACTCATCTCCTGTTTCATATCCAAATCACTATCAACCTCGGAATCAGGAATACCAGCAGAATAAGAATTATAACAGAGGATTGGCTCCAGTCAATGACCAGATGACTTGCAACTATTGCAAGGAAGTTGGTCATTTCAAGAATCAATGTCCTAAGCTACGCAGGTTTAATTCCAAAAATTCTGGTTGGAAAGGAGGGAGTAATACTGGATGGAGTAAGGGTCAGAGAGGCAAAGCAGCAATTCAACTGGTGCCCGAATCTGATTTCTATGGTGTTGCAGGACAAGATCCTTCTAAGGGTAATGATTCTTTAACTATGAAAACTCGAGGTAAAATTGGTATTGCTTTACATGTTTCTGACTTTACTGGTAGTGATACGTGGATAATTGATTCTGGTGCGTCTGACCATATGACCTATGACAAATCTTTCTTTGTGTCTATGTCAACCCCTTCTATATCTCATGTCTCTAATGCAAATGGTGCGTCTTTTCCGGTCTTAGGTATTGGGTCTATTCAGGTTACACCATCCATTATTTTACGTAATGTCCTTTATGTGCCCTCATTGTCTCATCATCTTTTATCTGTATCTCAATTGAGTTCACAAAATAAATGCTCTGTAACCTTTTATCCAATGTATGTTGTCTTTCAGAATCTGTTCAATCGGGTGGTCATTGGCAAGGGAGACCTGAGGGGGAGACTGTTTCACTTGGATTACATGTATGTCGGACAAACACCGAGACAACCTTTGGCCCTGACATTGAGTTCTGATCGGCTAAGTGAGTTATGGTTATGGCACAGACGTTTGGGTCATCCATCTTTTAGAGTTATGAAAAAGTCCATGCCTTCGTTATTTTTGGGAATAAGTGACTCTAGCTTGCATTGTGAAACTTGTACTTTGGCTAAGAGTCATAGGTCTAGTTATCCTTCGAGCTTTCATTCTAGTACTATGCCTTTTGAGTTAATTCATTCAGACTTGTGGGGTCCTTCTAAACATTCTACCCTTTCTGGAATGCGATATTTTGTGTTATTCATCGATGACTTTACCCGACTGTCTTGGGTAGTTTTACTTAAGTCCAAAGATTCAGTTTTCTCTGCCTTTACAGCGTTTCATAATCTTGTTCGTACTCAATATGATGCTCATATTAAGGTTTTTCGTTCCGATAATGGGGGAGAGTTTGTTAATCATTCTTTTCATGAATATTTTCAACACCATGGCATAATCCATCAAACTTCCTGTCCACAGACACCTGAGCAAAATGGGGTATCTGAACGAAAAAATCGCCACCTTCTGGATATGGCTCGGTCTCTTTTACTTAGTGCTAACATGCCTAAGTACCTTTGGGGAGAGGCTGTTTTGTGTGCCTCTCATCTTATCAATCGCCTTCCATCTGCCCCTCTTCAGAGTCGTGTCCCACTTGAAGTCTTGTCTAACTACGTTTCTATCCCATCATCTAATACTCTTCCTGCCCGTGTCTTTGGTTGTGTTGCCTATGTTCATTTGTATAAGAATCAAAGGTCAAAATTAGATGCTAGAGCCCTTAAGTGTGTATTTGTTGGGTACGGCTCTCATCAGAAAGGTTACAAATGTTATCATCCTCAATCTCAGAAGTTTTATGTAACCATGGATGTTACTTTCAGTGAAGATGCTTGTTATTTTTTGCCTCCTGTGACTCCTCAACAGGGGGAGAAGTCTTATTATTATTATGAAGATTTGTTCAACGGGCAAGACGAGAGGTTGGCATCTGAGTTAAGATTGGAGTATCTAGGCACGGAGCTGGAAAAGGAGGATAGAAACTCTACCAACCTATCATCTGAGTTAGAAACAGAAAAGGAGCTGGAAAAGGAGGATAGAAACTCTACCAACCTATCATCTGAGTTAGAAACAGAAAACAGAGGTTCGGCTAGAGAAGAAGACCTTATTTCCGATGAGGCTCGGCAGTCTTCTGATGATGTTTTAAACAATTCTTCTGTCTCTCCCCCTCCTTCAGTGGTCTCACCTGCTCAATTATCACCCGAGGTATGTCTTGATCCTTCCTTGTCTAATAGTCCTTCTGTGTCAAGTAGTGCTCCCACCAAAACCTTGCCATGTCGTTCAACCCGTGGTCATCCTCCTAAACACTATGAACCTACTCTAAGTGCTAAGGCTAAATACCCGGTTGCTAATTATGTGTCGACCCATAGGTTATCTAAACCATATGCAGCCTTTGTGAATCAATTATCTTCCGTGTCTCTTCCTAGTAAAGTGCAGGATGCCATGAAGGATAAGAAGTGGATGAAAGCAATGACAGTCGAGATGGATGCTCTTGAGAAGAATTGTACGTGGGAATTAGTATCATTACCACCCGGGAAGAAGACAGTTGGTTGTCGGTGGGTGTATACCGTGAAACACAATTCAGATGGATCGGTGGACAGGTACAAGGCAAGACTAGTGGCTAAAGGCTATACTCAGAAGTATGGAGTGGATTATGATGAGACATTTGCACCAGTGGCGAAAATTAACACAATTCGGGTACTTCTTTCGTTAGCTGTTAATCTTGATTGGCCTTTGCGACAATTTGATGTTAAGAATGCATTCTTACATGGTGATCTGCATGAAGAGGTCTATATGGATTTGCCTCCTGGATATGGTACTTCTACTGGAGAGCAGGTGGTGTGCAAATTGAAGAAGTCGCTTTATGGCTTGAAACAGTCTCCCAGAGCTTGGTTTGGCCGGTTCACCAAGTTCATGAAGAAAATTGGGTACCGACAGAGCAATTCAGATCATACCTTGTTTCTTAAACATCGGTGTGGTAAAGTGACTGCCTTGATTATTTATGTTGATGACATGGTTGTGACAGGTGATGACATTGAGGAAATTCAAAGGTTACAAGGTCAGTTGTCCTCTGAATTTGAGATGAAAGATTTGGGTAATTTGAAATATTTCTTGGGAATTGAAGTTGCTCGTGGCAAGGATTGTATTGTGTTGAGTCAGAGAAAGTATGTCCTAGACTTGCTGGCAGAAACAGGCATGCTTGATTGTAAACCGGTTGCTACTCCTATCGAGCAGAACCATCGGTTAGCAGAGCATTTAGATCAAGTACCTACAAATAAAGGGAGATACCAGAGGTTAGTTGGACGATTGATTTATTTATCCCACACTAGACCAGATTTAGCTTATGCAGTTAGTGTGGTGAGTCAATTTATGCATAATCCCAGTGAAGTCCATATGGATGCTGTATTTCGTATCTTGCAGTATTTAAAGTTTGCTCCAGGGAAGGGATTAATCTTTTCAAAATACAATCACTTGGATGTTTCCGGATACACAGATGCAGACTGGGCAGGTAGTATTACAGATCGCAGGTCTACTTCGGGCTACTTCACATTTGTGGGTGGTAACTTGGTTACTTGGAAGAGCAAGAAACAAAAAGTAGTGGCTCGCTCCAGTGCTGAAGCAGAGTATAGAGGAATGGCCCGAGGACTTTGTGAGATGTTGTGGTTGAGAAATTTATTGAATGATTTGGGGTTCAAACAGAAAAAGGCTATGCCGCTTTATTGTGATAACAAAGCTGCCATTGAAATTGCTCACAATCCTGTTCAGCACGATCGCACGAAACATGTGGAGGTAGATCGACACTTCATTAAAGAGAAGCTAGATGGACAGATCATTTTGTTTCCCTTCGTTCCTACTGAAGAACAGTTGGCAGATATTCTTACAAAGGCTCTGTCGACTAAAGTTTTTTATGACTCACTTGACAAGTTGGGCATCCGTGATCTGTATGCACCAACTTGAGGGGGAGTGTTGACGTGAGTAGTGCTGGAGGCCAACAATGGCGGGCGACAAAAGGGTGGTGGACTGGAGGCCAACAATGGCGGCCGACAACGGTGGTGGACAAGTTGGTAGCTGGCCAAACAAGTTAGGGGCTAATCTACTATTAGGAATATTTTTTAGTAATATGACTTGATGTATCTTATGTATATATACCCCATTCTTGAAGACAAATAAACATCAGAACATTCATCTTTCTCATTCTTTCTGACTATATGAACTTGAGCTAATGAAACAACGTTTCTCATTTAGCCCCAACTGAAACACGATGAGCTGATGACTTCCAAATGAGTTAGACAATTGTACATACAAGGTAGGAGAAACACCAAACATGCCATAAACAATGATTCCAAGAATCCAAGGTCATTAGTAGTTTAGTACTACCTTAGTTCGTGCCAAAACATATCAGTGATCAAGGAGGAAAGGGCGCAACGGCTCAAGGAATTTATCCAGTATGGCGTAATGTTGCGCTGAAGAGACACAATCCTAAGAGCGAGGTGGCCACATGAACAACAACAGATGGATCTCGGTCTCCAAGAAGAACCTGCAGCTCTCTTCTAATCCAAGGTTCTACTCTTTGAACACTCTCTCTTTCACCACATCGTTAACCGGTGTACTCTGAAAATTCACAAACAGCATACAATTCAGTCCACCCTTCTTTTCAGTATATAATCTTTCAACATATTAACTTTAAACAGATAATGCATGGCAACTGACTAGTGAGTAATGGCATGCACATACCACTCGAACAAGGTTTCTTGGAGCTGAAGCAACAGCTTGCAAGCGTCTGCCATATATACTGCTCACCAAAAAATTAAAACACCAAAATCAAAACGATTAAGAAAATTTCTGACGTCCGAGGCTTCCCAAGCATATCGGACAGTTTTGCCCTCGGATCACAGGCAATATTACTCTCCGTACCAGCTTCTCGTGGCTGCTTCTTGTCGCCGGCGGTTCAGCGATTGACGATTCTGTTTCTGGGGTTTGGTATTTATAAGGGGGAAATTCTAGTGTAGTGGTGGGTATCTCATACCTACATTTACAAAAGTGAGAACAAATTTTGTTGTCAAAGTTGTAATTTGAGTCATACTTTGTGTAATTTTAGTTCTAATAATGCACCTCTTACGACATTTTACAAGTTTTTGAACAAATTCGTTGTCAATGTTGTAATCTTAGTTATAATAATGGTAATTACACCTCTTACGACATTTTTACAAGCTTTTGAACAAATTCGTTGTCAATGTTGTAATTTTTGTTTAACTATATGTAAATAGTGTAAATGAATATGGTAACTTTTGTTCTCAATGTTGTAATTTTGGTTCAAATACTTGTAAATTTTTGTTCAAATAGTTGTAAATGAGGGTATCTCATACCCACCAGTACACTAGCTTGTCTCTTTATAAGGCCGACAAAGTACCAATGGTGACGTGGTATGGAGAACCAATGAAATTTGAAGACGTTGCTCTGCCTCAAAGTTTTACTGCCATGTTGAAAAATTACTGATGTTTTCTGAAAAAAAAAAAAAAAAAAAACAAAACAAAACATAGGAGAGTACTAGATTCTGGTCATTCCGTACGTATAATACAGATAGTATATTATCTTAAGTTGCAGATTACATTAACAATAGAAAATACGTATTCTTTTCTCTGAAATCCAAAAGCAGAGCTGCAATAAAAACTTAAGTCCCAGTCATCAACTAATATATGGCTCACTTGCAGAGGATGAAGTGAGGATTTATAAGAAAAGAATATGAAGATTAGAAGTTTTTTTTTTTTTTTTTTTTTTTTATTTTTTTTTTTACAGCTATTTTGCTTGGAAAGGTGGTACAACCCAAATAGTTGGTTTTTTGGCCATCTTCACCAGGGTCATCGCACATGTGTTGTAAGGCTGTGAAACAACTTGACTTGCGACATCATAGACACCAAAATCAGTAAGAGGATCAGTACCATAACCGATTTCATCATGATCATGGTTGAAGTATATACAATTCGGCATGCATCCTGGAAACTTTGAAGCCAGCACAGATATTGGAAAATTATCACCCACAAAGAGAGCAATATCACCTAGGGTTTCTTTCTCAATCCACTCCCACCTATCAAAATCCAATTTGTAAATTTTGAATTTCCTTGTGTCCGGCGGACCTCCCTTACCAGTACAGATGCGATATCTGGAAATCATCAGCAATTCTCTTTCAATAGAATACAGCAGATACGTCTTGAACCAGAGATAATCGTCTTCTGATAAAATGTAGTTTTCGACTAGTTTTGGATTGGATGTGTAGCTAGACTGAGTACTTATTTCAAAAGTTGAAAGTTTGTGAAAATCCTCCTCATCCCAATTATGAATAGCGTACAACTTGTTTTGATCAACAAGAAGAATTTCTTGAATCCTAGACAAGTTTGGGTTAACATAGGTCCATGTCGCGTCTTTACTAGGCCTCATAAAAGCCAATTGATTACAATCCTCATATATGACCGTAACAATGCAATCCTTTGCATTTAATATTGGATCTGCTGACATGATAGCTTTGTAGACATAATAGTTACATTTACGTTTTGTAACCCAGCTCTCCCTTATTTCCTCTTGAACATGTAGTGCAGGAAGACGAATGATTGAGTTTTTCTTATCTGTTCCTTTAACCCTACGGAATGGATTTATTAGGGTTACCCTCAAATCTCTTTCCACAGCTATTAACCATCCTTCTGAAGATCCGCAAAATCGCTTATGTGGCAATCTTACTTGGTAATCAAGGAACTGATTATCTAGGACGTTGTATAAATTCCAAGTATATCTCTCTTCACTTGGAATCAATAGTAATGGAGGTTGTTGATTACAATACATGTTGATGCACGATCGGCTTTGGTTATCCCTTGCTCTAGAATGCCATGGCCACAAAATACAATGCAAAGAGGTTAAAGGTGAAACTAATCTTTTCAATAGTGAACTCAAAAGATGCTTAAACCGCTCTGCCCAATCTGAAAAAAGAAAGAAATAAATAAAACAACGATGTTAATTTTTAGATGGGAAGCAGAATACTAAATATTCAACAAACATGAATAATTTATGAAACTTGATTTATGCCAAATTAGTTTACTGATCGACTTGGCAAAGAAAGAAAAAAGAACGATTATTGAATTGATGTACACACACAAGACATAAAAGCTAGAGAATACCTGATTTCATTATTTGCAATTAAAACTTGTTCAATCTTGAACGTTTTGAAGATTCAATTGTTCTGTAGTAGTTAAAAGACTATAAATTGACCTACTTGTAGGGTTTACCTCTTACGTATTCCATTAAGGATTAGGTTTAGAGTTTAATTCCAGAGTGATTCTTGCGTGGGGCAGCCGCACCGCCACGTGGTGCGGCAGGCCAATCATTCCCCTAGCAGGGGGGTATTTTGGGTATTTCACATTTAAAAATCAGGGACAATTTCGTAACAAAGAAAAAAATTTCTGAGATTTGATTGGGCAGCTGCACCGTACACGTGGTGCGGCTACCCGCACCTAAGAATTGGCCTTAATTCCAATAAGGAATAAGGATTTCCAAATCTCATATCTACTCTTAAACGAGATGGGACCCACAAAGCACGAGCCCACATCATTCGGACCGTCTGAATTGTACAACAACATGCAAGATCGATGAAAAATAGCAGAAGAGCCACTGTATAGATGCGCGAGCGCTTTACTAATATCAAGTAAAGGGGCTTGAAAAAACAAACGTAACAAGGCTTCGCTTCTTCCCCTTTATTGAATTGAAAAGGGAAAATTTCGCAAACAGTACACCAAGTAAAGACCACTAATAATTCTTATACATAAAGTTCCAAACCAAACATTTCGGTACACGAAATCTGAAACTCGACCCACTATCAGTACACGACGTCAATTTTTGACATCAAAATATCCATTATGCCCTCAATTCTTTCTTTTTTTTTAATAAATTTTTTTTTCTGTTATTTTTTTTTTCCTTAGTTTTTTCTGTTTTTTTTTTCCTTCATTTTTATCTCTTTCTTCTTCCTTCTTCCGGGCTCACTCCCTCGCTTCCAACGCCGCCCTTGCCCTCCAATTGGTGAGATTTATGGTCCTACAGCTTATATTTGTAACTTAGCCAATATTTAGTCATGTGAAAAGAAAGAAAGAGATAAAAATGAAGGAAGAAAAAAAAATAACATAAAAAACGAAGGAAAAAAAAAACAGAAAACTTGTCTTTTACGACGCGCAAATTACGGCGTGCATATCGTGTGCGCCGTAAAAGACAGTCTTTTATCATATTTTCGCCTTTTGTCACTAGGAAAGTCAATTTATTCCAATATATATATGTATACTATCACGAATGGTCACCATGGGAATAAGGAGTATAGGTGAAATAGGATTTCCTTGGAGAATAAGGATTAGTATCCTAAATCTAGCCAAGGCCAAAACGGTGCGTTTCGAAGTAATCCAGATGGGATACGTGGCACAACACTCACAGTCTCACTCTTTTTAGCAGCTGAAACTGGTTTTGCCGCGCCTGAAAATGGCGACCACATCCTCCTCCTGCTTCTGCTTCTGCCCTTACGCTATGGCTCGCCCCACCAGAGTCCGAGCCCCTCGCACCCCTTCTTCCAAGAAACCAATACCGCCGAACCCTAACCCTAATCACAAGCAGCTCAGGCACCGGAACGGCGCGAAGGAGCTGGCCTCCATCGGAGTTGAGGCCACCACCTACACTCGCCTGCCGCCCAAAGACGACTTCTCTCTCCCTTCCTTGCTGGAGTTCTCCTCCGAAGTGAAGCTCTCCGAGTCGAGCGTTGCGGTGGAGGAGAAGAAGAAGAAGATTGCTGATTTGAGCGACGAGGAGGAGGAAGATGATGGCGGTGACGGTAAATTTGAGGTCTTTGAGGGGAGTTACGATTCTGAATTGGAGGATGAAGGGGTTGAGTATGAGTATGAGGAAATTGAGAGGGAAAGCGATGGCAAAGCGGTGAATTTGGATGGTGGTGGGGGTGAATCGGAGGAGGAGGAAGTGAAGGAGAAGGGAGTACCGGCGGTGATGAGGTGTTTTGACCGGGCGAAGATCTATGTGAAGTCAGGGGACGGCGGAAACGGCGTCGTGGCGATGCGGCGGGAGAAGTTCGTGCCTTTGGGGGGGCCGTCCGGAGGGGACGGAGGGCGAGGTGGAAATGTGTATATAGAGGTGGATGGGTCGATGAATTCGCTGCTGCCGTTTCGAAACAGCGTGCATTTTCGGGCTGGGAGAGGGGACCATGGGAGGGGGCAGTCGCAGAATGGGGCCAAGGGGGAGGATGTGGTGGTCAAGGTGGCGCCCGGGACGGTGATTAGGGAGGCAGGCAAGGAGGAGGTGCTGTTGGAGCTGTTGCATCCGGGGCAGCGTGGTTTGTTGCTGCCTGGAGGGAGAGGTGGGAGAGGGAATGCTTCGTTTAAGTCCGGGGCTAATAAGGTGCCCAGGATTGCTGAGAATGGTGCCGAGGGTCCGGAAATGTGAGTTCGCAACTTTGAATGATTCAAATTGGATTGCTTTTGTTGTTGTTGTTATTAGTGCTGCTTGCCTTTTATCTTGTTACTCGTGTTAGCTTAGCATTTCTCTTTGATAATTTGATTAGTTTGAGTAGGATAGACGATGTGGACTGGGACAAATATTGGTTAGATTTTAGATTGAGGTGGATTTTTGGAAACCAGGCATAGACTGATCAAGGGTTTAGTACAAAAGGATGCCCCTTTGTGCTCTTTCTCTAACTTGTACTTGCATACTTCCCTTGTAGTATATAGCTACTACTTAGCTGATATCAAACCATTTCGGATTAGGATAGTTTCATTAACTTTGGATACTGGTATTGGTTTGATTAGGTTAGCATTTCTCTTTGATGGTTTAATGAATTCAAGTAGGACAACGTTCTGTGGCACAGATGTTGGTTTATTTTTCTAGAGAGGGTGAGTTCACAGAACCATGCATGATGGATGAAGGGTATATCTCATTTTGGTATGAAAGGATATGCCTCTATCTATTGTTTCTCTATCTTTGACTTGCATATTTCCCTTTGAGTAAATAGGCAGTTCGTAGTTGATATCAAGCGGTTCAGATTAGATTAGTTACATTAACTTTTGGAATTGGCAGTGTGATACCTCACAATTATTGGCCTCTCTTAGCTACCAACCAATTAGTGATGCTTCTAAATCAGCAATGCTTGTATCGTTTCTATTATGAATCAGGTGGTTGGACCTGGAGCTAAAGCTAGTTGCAGATGTTGGAATTGTGGGGGCCCCAAATGCAGGGAAAAGCACACTGTTGAGTGTTATAAGTGCTGCTCAGCCAACAATAGCAAATTACCCCTTCACTACTTTACTTCCAAATCTGGGTGTTGTTTCTTTTGACTATGACTCGACGATGGTTGTAGCAGATCTACCAGGTTTACTTGAAGGTGCACACCGGGGTTTCGGATTGGGCCATGAGTTTCTGCGCCACACTGAGAGGTGTTCTGTCTTGGTATAGGCTTATGCACCATCAACTTTCAAGTGATTTAAAACTGCTGTATGAATTGTGTGTTATGGTTTATGTTAAAAGTAGGTAGATGGATTTTTATCATCTTAATGCCATTACCGTGTCTTTATATCTCAGCTTGTAGAAACACAATATGTATTATCCCTCAACTCAGATAAATTGTCTTTTTTCTTTTAGTCACATTTGTTTTGGCAATTTCTTGTAGTATAAACTGGTCTTCGGTTTATATAGACTAGATTCAAAGTTGTGAAAACTAAATTCTTTGTGTACTTTACTGTCTGTCCAGGCAAAATAGGATACTGCATTCTACCCTCTGATTACTTTTTTTAGATATAAAAGTGATCTATCTATCATCTTTCTTTTTATACTGACAGCACCAACATCATTTCTCTATATACTGACGGTGCTCAATATTGATAACACCCTCATCTTTCTTAAAATCTCAGGTACATGTTGTTGATGGCTCAGGCCAGCAGCCAGAATTTGAGTATGATGCAGTTCGTCTGGAATTGGAATTGTTTAGTCCTGAAATTGCTGAAAAGCCTTATATAGTCGCTTTTAACAAAATGGACCTTCCAGATGCAAAAGAACAGTGGCCATCATTCAAGGAAAACTTACAAGCTCGCGGGATTCAAGTTTTTTGCATGAGTGCAGTGAAAGGAGAGGGTACTCATGAGGTTATCAGCACTGCTTATCAGCTTCTACGAAGGAGCAAAGTGACCGAGGAGGAATTCAGAGGTTATACTTTCTTTATTTATAAACATTGATTTTTTTTTTTTTTTAAAGTTGTGACACGAACTAAAGTGTCTGCTAAATGACTACTGTTAGCTAGAGTTACTTTATGCACAAAAATAATGTGTTTTTTGTTTGTTTCTTTCTTTCTTAAGATGGGTCATCAGATTTATGAGCCATTAGTTAATTAGGAATTATGCTTGCTTTTTATACATAAGCTATTCTGGAAATGATTGATTGATACTGTAAGAGAAATGGTGTGGTTAACATGGGTATATATGTACATACTATCTTCTGAAATAATGTAGTTTTGTTAGAGTACTGTATTCAGTTAATGTTTTTCATCCATTCTAGTGTAGCTAAGTTTTAACTGCATATATTATTCATTCACTGTGTTGACAAATCTCCTGCGTTTTGGTTTAGAAGATCCGGTGGATTTAAATCATGTAGCCGATATGGTGCATAAGCAGCAAACCGCCTCTATTAATGAGTTTGAGATCTCTTACGACAGCGGTACCAATACCTGGCATGTTGTGGGATCTGGATTACAACGGTTTGTTCAGATGACAAATTGGCGGTAGGTTGGCAACTCTATTAGGTCGCTATTCTATCTTCTATTTTTTCTTGTGTTTCTTGTATATCATTGTATTGTGCTAAATGTGAGCTGTTATCAGATCACATTTGTATCATGATGCAAACTTAACTTCTAGATGCACAATGACTGTACAAAATGAAGATGCACTATATAATTCCTTTGCGACTAGAGTGGAAAGTTCACCTCCAAAGTTCAACGTAATGAGTAGACCTGTATCATGTTACATTCTTGTTTCCTTAATTGGTCTTCAATTTCGTTCTGTTGATTTAAAGGATTTACCTGAATTTGAATAGCACATGTACAAACAAGATAGGGAGAGGGTCCAGCTTATATGGGGCAAAGTTAGGTTTTGGGCACTTCAATTTTGCCGAAGTTTTGGGAAATTCTGTTTCTGTAGTTTTTATTTCTTCTTTTTCCAGTAAAGAGGTTATATTATGCAATTCTGCAGTATGATAGTTAGCGTTTTGTTCTCTTTGACAACATATTACACTTTGAACGTACTTTATAATGGTTTCAGCAAGTTATTTTTGTCACCAAAAAGTGCAAGCATCTTTAACACGACTCTAAAATAACACCTTTTTTATATTATTAATTGGTTTTAGCTTTTTCACATGTATTATATGCATATCATGCTCGTCAAATTACTTCTAGTATCTGTGTACTTGCATAGTTGAATATTGATGATGCCACAATGTCAGTCTCCAAAATAATTTGCATCCTTATTCCGACCTGATGAGAAACTTATGAATGTTTTGAAACAGATATATGGATTCTGAGAGAAGATTCCAACATGTTTTGGATGCTTGTGGTGTAAACAAGAATCTTAAGAAACGTGGTGTCAAAGAAGGTGACACCGTGCTTATTGGAGATGTATGTTCTTTTCATCTGTTATTTCTTTTCTGTTCTTTGGATGAGCTAACTACAAGTTTGGCGTTCCTAATATAATGTCTGATGATGATGATTTACTCATTTGCTTCCTCCAGATGGAAATGGTGTGGCATGATTCTGTTTCTGGTCCATCAAATTTAAAGAAAGGATCTGCAGAAACAACCAAGTGGGCTCAGTTTAAGTGATCTTCACAAGTTATTCAATGAAGCTAACTCGTCTTGAGAAGAAGAGGTATATGTATTCCAGTCTTTTGTTTTGGAGTGTAAAATACAAAAGTACTCCTGTCCAACATTTTTCCCTATTTAATCTTGAATCAACTCACAAAACTTGGTTAGAACTGTTGAAAGTTGAAAGAAAGAAAGAAAAAGGGCTTGATATGGTTGCATATTATCATCAAAGCAGTTATTAGCCTTGATGGTGCAGTAACAAAAATTGATACTGATGTGCAATGCTTGCTGATATGCAGTTCATAACGGAGCTACCAGTTCACTAACAAAAGGCAAAGAATGTGGCCGTTTATATAAACAACCCGTTGAGGCAGAAAGAGAAGCAGTTGTGTAAAGAAGATCATCTACGAGTAACTTGCTATCGAATTTTTCATGGTATGATGATGCATGTGAAGCTCATCAATTCCTACATATTGCAATAAGCCGAGCGGATGGATGTCCAAGCAGAGCAAGCTTCCCTGTACCGTGCCATTCATCCTTCTTGTACTCCAAATTGTAACAACAGCAGCTCTAGTAAGATAACAACAGTAGCTCTTGTAAGATAATTATGTAACATTCATGTTTAGAATGGAAATAAAGGTTGGAGTTTCTCTATTACTAGGAGACTTGGGGAGCAGATGTCGTGGTCTGTGTCCTAAAAGGCTAAAACAAAGACATAGAGGACGACGAGGTGTCACTCAGCCCTCGGCCTTTTTGACAGTTTGACCACTCTCTCTTTAGGGATTCTGCTGCCCTCTAGATTCTCTCTCACTATTTTCTTCTATTCTGAAAGGGTATTCTACCACCTGCTTCATTCCCAACAAAGTTCTCAGAGCAACTCCCCCAACCTCGGATGAGTCTTTCCGTGATTTAGGTACACAGTAGGAAGATCTTGTTCTTCTTCCCCAGACCCCAGGTCACCATGATATCACCAAATGCCCCACAGCTTGACACGTTAGGAGGATTTTCTGCTGATTGATTCTTTTTACGTAGCAACAGTGTCCACGTGTTAGGAATTTAGGATGGCAGGCCTCAACCTCAAATAGTAGTCCGTAGAAACTACTATCATACTAGCTTTGGTATTGGGGAACTTGGGCAGTCGTTTTCTAATTACCTAATCTTATGCAGTGTCTTGATATCTCAAATCTCTTGATTGGACGCCGTGCGTGTGTGCGTGTCGATTGAGCGTTTACTTGATCGATCATGGTGTAACCTCCTGAATTTTCGCACATCGATTAGCTGAGGAAAATAAACTGCAAAGATTCATCTATTAATGGCTTGCGAACTAAGAATATATAGCAGGGTTTAAGAATCAGATATCTAAATTGTAGTCTGAAGAAGCGTCCACAGCACCAAATTCCTGGGTGCGTTTTGAAACTGATAAAAGTACCTTTCAACTAACAGAAAACCAATATTATATCACTTGACAGAAATTCCATAGGTTTTATGGCACTCTCGTAGTGTTGACAGCTTGCGGGAAGGCTTCGACGTAATGGCTTGTTCTTTCACTCTCATCCTACAACCTCCGATCAACTTGAACAGATGCCCAAAGTTTCAAAAGAGATATATTGAGAAAATGTGGCTCGACACATATTCCATCCATCATGCTTCTTTTTGAAGCATCACTTACCACTAGGCATGAGCTTCAATATTTTTCAACTCGTGGCCTTTTAGGCTTGGCAAAAGCATTGTTGACTGTTGAGTATCTATGAAATTTTTGATGTGCTTATAACAAAAACGCTACCAGACACTACTGGTAAAAGCGTCGGTCGATGTACTAGTGAAAACGCTTATATTATCGGTACTCTATCGTGTCCTTAGACTGTCTGTACGTGAGGCTTAAACAGAGTAATGCTAGCAAAACCAGTCTAAGCATCAGGGACAGGAAAGCATGGATTTGCTGCCTAAACAGATAGACTAGTCTTTCATTTCATGATGATAAACAATTAGAGAGCACAAGCAGTGGTCTGCCACATTGGGATTTAGGTCAAAAACCAATCATAGCATCAGCATGCTACAACACCCAATGCAGAAAACATGATGTTCATTCACTCAAACAAAATTGCATTGGCAACACTTGGCTATAATACCACTATTATAGTATTATCTCCAGAAGGAAACAACCAAAAACAAAGAAAATGAAGCAACGGAAAATAGTCAAGTATTATATGCATAATGTCACTGCTAAGTGGAAAGACACGAGCGTGTTGTTCTACCCAATAAACAAAGCAGAAAGTTGCTAAACCACAAAAGGCTAAAATCTAACATGGGATTTGGACATTTTGAATCAAAGAGACCACTAATCCCACCTCAATATCTCTCCTTCTTTGTCAAAGTCCGAGTCCTATAGCACAAAGACACATCCATCTTTTTCCCCTAAAACCCGGGAGAACCTTTAGCCCCAATCAAAAGTGTTGGGTGTGCGTGTGTTCCTGTTTTTGGGGATTGTGCAAAATTCTCATTTGACCCTAAAAGAAAGAAAACTTGGAACAAGGGAATCACAGTGACTCATTGAGACATAGAAAGAGGCCCCTACCCCATCACACAGATTTTTTATCAATTTTAATACAATTTGAAAGCTCATCCATTTTAGGGAAATCTAAGTACTTTGTCTAGTAGCTGGTATTCCATCCTTTCCAACTAGCTCCTCATACTTTTCAGATGGAGCTTGACTATGACTAAGACTAACCTTTCTGCTCTTATATGTAAAATGCATAAAACATTGCAAAAGAGGCAAAAGAAACCTTCATTTTTCGTACTTAATTAATTAAGGTGGGGTTTAGGGAAACAATTTTTTCTAATTGGGTTTCTTTCAAATCCTGTAGTGGAGGAGTCAAGAGTCCTAGATTCCTATGGAGTCCATCTCAATCTTAAAAGAAACAATTTTTGTTTCTTTGAAAACAAAAAAGGGTCCTTGACCCAAAACCCCAAAATAAAGAAAAATTATCCCACTTACCCCAGCAAGAGATTTCTGTTCCCTCATACCCAATTTAACATGAAAGGACCATTTCGCCCTCAAACCAATTAAAGAGTTACAATGACTGCCATCAACATCAATCTCTCTATCTCCCCCCCTTTCTCTCTCTTTCTCCTCCCGATCTGAAACTAACTCTCTCTCTCTCTCTCTCTCTCTCTCTCTCTCTCTCTCTCTCTCTCTCTCTCTCTCTCTCTCTCTCTCTCTCTCTCTCTCTCTCTCTCTCTCTCTCTCGACGAAAGCTCAGTAACCCATCGCACGGCCCTCCACTTCTACCACGAAAACGGTGCTGCTCACAGCGACGCCAAGCCTCAGAACCTCGAAGGCACCGGAAACTAAAGGTTTTCGATTACGGACCCTCCGATTTACCGGAGCAGCTCCAGGACGGCCTCCTCCACACGTCTTGAGGGACGCCAGCGTACATGGAGCCGGAGTTTCTGTACCGGGTCGGGTGCGACAGATCCAAGGCTGACGCGTGGTCCTGCGGCGTCATCCTCTTCGTTCTCTTCGCCGGACAGTTGCCCACGACGCCGGGTCTTTCTCTCCCCGTCGCCACATGGATCTACCACCATCGCTGTCGTCGTGCAATGGCAGTGGCGTAGGTTCATATTCACAGTAGTGGCGGCCATGGCTAATATCAAGCTCACTGGTGGTGAATGAGTGACGAGGTTTAGATAGGATTCCAAGAAGGAACTGTTCTATGAGGTAAGCATGTAGCAGACCCGCAAATCACTAGACAAGTGCGATTAAACACCTATGAGGCTATCGTAGCAAGTTCACTGTTAGCTCAAATTTTTTATTTTTTATTTTGGTAAAATGGGGGCAGAAGCCCAGAATGAAAGAAAAATGGAAGGAAAAAAAGTTCCTATTAGGGCAATAGAGACTTGTTAAAGGTCTATTAGGGGTTAATAGACATCTATTGGGGGGCAATAGACGTTTTAAATTGATGTAATCTCCTCTTTTTTTCTTTAATGAAAGTTTTATTTGTGTAATTTTAAGAAAATTAGTTCCCGTTTTGATAATCGAAACATCTATTGGGGAGCAATAGATGTTTTGAATTGATGTAATTTTCTCCTTTTTTTATCTAATTAAAGTTTTATTTGTCTAATTTTAAGAAGACTAGTTCATATTCCAGCGACCGAAAATTGTATTGGGGTGCAATAGACGTGTATTGGGGGGCAATAGAGGTTTATTCCCCCTCTATTGGGGGGCAATAGACGTGTATTGGAGTAGTAGACGTTTATTGCCCCTCTATTGGGGGGCAATACATGGTTGATAGACGTCTATTGGAGGGAAATAGAGGTCTATTGCCCCTTTATTGGTGGGCAATAGATGTCTATTGAGGTAATAAACATTTCCGGTGAGGTTTTCTAAAATGTCCGATAGGCGGCGACCGGTGACCGGATTCCGGTGAAAGTTGGCCGGAATCCGGCGGCCGGTGACGGGTTCCGGCGAAAGTCTCCTATGGCTTATCTCTCTTCCATTTTCTCTCTCTCTCTAAGTAACAAAGGGGTGAGGGGTAAAATGGTATTAAAAAAAAATTAAAAACAAAAAAAAAAAATCTTAATGGGGTATTAGGGAAGAGTCCCTTAGAGTGTATTGGGTAAGAGGGAATTAAAAAAACTTAATAGGGTAAGTGGGAAAAAAATCCCTAGAAATGGGGTAAATAGACAAAAACCCAACAAAAAATTGAGTCATCAATTTTCTATATCACTTTCTCATTATTTATATTTAGGGTTTAGGGTCATTACAGAATTGCAATAGACCATGACAAGGACCAGTGGAAAAAGCATTGCCATGATTTGGAAATGCTAAATGAACTGAAAAATGGTTGACCCATTTGATATTAGCATTAGTTTATGACATTCCCAATGCCATTTAGGCAGGGTGAGGTTTAATCAAAGAGAATAAATAGTACTTTTCCTATTGGAAGTGCTAGATAGTTAAATGGATTAAAGTCCCCACTCATAGCTTTTGTTTGGATAGTTTCATCAAACCTTGCTTTGCAAGTGTATTTTTGTGAAGCTTTGATTGCCTTTCTCTGATTACTTTGAGAGTTCGGAAACACTGATCCATGTCTTAATCAAACTTTGCTGTGTTTATTTTACTTCAAAAGATGCTACTTAAGTGGATACTTTGTGTTGTGGGTAACTACTTATAGTAACTAATGGCCATCTGTTTGCTACATACATTGCTCACTTTTCTCTAAGTTTACCAGTTAGATTCTTTCTGATTGTTCATTAGTTGATCCTTAGGTAAACATAATTACCCTTGATATATGTTGGTATTGTTTACATCTGTTCGCATACACTAATATATTAATATATGAGTACATCAATTGTACAAGCTTCATACATTAATATTGGCTCCATGCCCGGTAGATTAGTTCCATACAAAACAACTAGATTAACATTGTCACAAGTTAGTCTACAACTTCATGGTGTTTATCTACAATTGGGGTATAAATATATTGAAATATTATAAATTTTTCCTTGTGTGCATAAACATAAAATCAAGTTTACCAATATCCCAAACTTTAACCAGTTTTCTATCGTCTTATTAAATAACTTAAAATTGTATGTCTCTTAATTATTGTCAATGTTGCCCCTACATTGGGTTGGTCAACTTCTAAGTTAGATTGGTGGGCATGTGCTAGTTAATATTGACTTCATTTCACCCACCTTGACGCGAGTCTTCCGTACTTAAATTTTTTCTTCATTTGTTCCTTGAAGTTTTCCTCTGTGTGCAACACTTGATTTGAGTTATAAAGAAAACCAACAAATTTGAAAACCCACAATAACAGTAGACAATACTTGATGATAAGGTAACATTGAAAAGAAGATAAAAATAACACATGGTATAAATAGTGTCAAAATTCAATAAAATCCTAAACATAACCTAACCTCATAATATATGACTACGTCAAAGGCATGTTTGAGAGGGATTCTTTAAGACATGCAAATATAATGTTGTTAGAAGCATAGATACATTTTCATATTATCACGGAATCACCACTTCATGAATATTTACAATAATTACTTCTAGTGCTTTTATAATTCAAAAACGCTTTTACCTATTTCGTTCAATCTCTATACATATAAAGTACTCCTAGTTATTTAGAAGTATTTTTGACAGTGCTAAGAAGCCCTTGGACATATAATTTTCTGCACAAGTTCTAAAGAAAAAGGAGTGACCAAGTGGATAAACTCTGAAGGTCGTTAGAACTAGCTCCTTGAACAGCTTCTATTAGAGCCTAGAGAACCTCACATCCTTAATGGTCAACTGCATGATTTCACTCTGCATATGGCTTAGGTTTACAATTTCTGCTGCTACCAAATAACATTATACATATGAGGGCATATAGACCAACAAAACAAAACAACCATATAAACCTTAGAGAAATGGGGCCTCATGAGGGAAACCTAATGTTAATGTACTCTTATGTAGGGTTGTTTCCATGATGCAGACAGAAAAAGCTTCATAGAATATGCTAATTTCCTCCATAATTTTTGGTTCAGTAGAGAAAATCTGAACTGCTCTGTTTGAAAAACCATGAAGCAGACAAGAAGTTACAAATAATATGGTTGCAGAAAATGCGGATTTACATGTGAATAGTGGAGATGAATTTTTGTTGGTACATAAGAATTTCAAGAAAAATTAAATCAAACTCTTTAGGAGTAGGTGCAAGAAACACTTTAGCTGGTTTCCTCTTCTGGTTTTATATCCAAAATTCTCCATGATTTTTATATATCTACCAGTCATTTTCATTCAAGACCCTTCTAACTTCTAAGTCCTAAAACTTTGACATTTCAACTTGGATTAATTGCCCAAAAAATAAACCCTAATATACTAATGGCTCATGGTCCATGGAGCTTTCAAGAGATTAGGCAAGTTGATTAGGCCAGTTTTCTTGTAGCTTCAGACATGACTTGATTATAGTAAAGGCTTAAGAGTCAAAGTCACAGAATTTTCTTAGTTAATCCCAATGGCTTACATAGAAGTGATGTAATTATTAGATCATCAATGAGATAGTTAATTTCCAAACAATGGCCATGCAATTAGAGTGAGAGATACAGAGATTATATTTATTAGGGTAGCTCTTATTGGAACTTGGAGGAAAGTGACTGTAGCTAGAAAATAAAAAAACACAGAGCAGTTAGTAGGCTCCCATTTTGAGTTTTTGACGAGTACTGCCCTGCTGGGAATCTACATTTTCACCTACAAGTTGTAGCTTATTATTTTCTGATTTAAAGAGCTATAGGGCTAAATGGCAATGAGAAAAGGAAAGATTTAATGAAAGTCGGTGAAAAGGAGAGAATGGTCTTCCAGAGAATGACATCTGCAATGTCCCATTCCTTTGCTCCATGATTTTTACATCAATCTCATAGTCTTTGAAAGGGATTTTACATCTCTTGTTTGGATTTTGTATGCTTGAATGCGCTTTGGTTTTAATCATAATCATGTATTATAGATCTAAATGTGTTTGAGTACAGACAGAACGCGGTATGTGACACTTTTTTGGGTGTAAAGTTATAAACCTTATATTTGTAATACACGGCTAAAATTAATCCAAATACATCAAAATAGTAAAGAATCCAAATCTCTTTAAAAAGAGAACTTCCCTTTCAAAACCAAAACCCATCACTTTCTCATATCTTCGCCTCTCTATTTATATTTCATCGACCTATTGAAGCTTAGAACTTTCTGTAGTACTACCACTCGTATGGTCCTCACACAGAGTCTTTAAGAAGCCTACTTCCTTTCAATAACCAAAACCCATTTCTCAAATCCTCTCTTCTCTTACATATCATCAACACTTCCAATCTCAGCGTATTTTCTCATTACCATGCCAATTTCCACCTCAAAAGCCATGGAAAAACCTCTTAGCCAGTCTGGTGAGAGATCAAGAGGGAGAAGGAAGCAAGCAGAGCCAGGTAGGTTTCTTGGGGTGAGGAGAAGGCCTTGGGGTAGATATGCAGCCGAGATCAGAGACCCAAGTACTAAAGAGAGGCATTGGCTTGGGACATTTGACACTGCTCAAGAAGCAGCTCTGGCTTATGACAGAGCTGCTTTGTCCATGAAAGGAGCTCAAGCAAGAACCAACTTCATTTACTCTGACAACTCCACTTTCCACTCTCTTCTAACACCCTTTGATGTTCAAACCCTATTGCCACAACAATCACTTGAGTTCTTCACTTCCACTACTACACAGACTCCTAGACAACAACAACCCACCAATCAGAACAGTCCACCTGGTCAGTCCAGCATGTTTGATCAGAATGAGAGAAACCCAAATATTAGGTCCAATAATGAAAAACCCTCATTTGATAGTCTCTTCTTCTCCAATGACTTTTCTTCTGATAACTCAGGTTACTTGGGTTGCATAGTTCCTGATAACTGCTTGAGGCCTCCTTGTGATATTCCCAGAAGCATTGACTTTACTACTACTACTCATGCTTTGAATATTGATCATCACAATTTTAGCTTTCCAAACACTGCAAACTCCTCCATTCAAACTCAACCACATTGTGATCAAAGCAGTACTGCTACTACATTTCCTCTAGATGTAATGAATGTGCCAGCTTCGATAATGGCGTCTAGCAGTAACCCCGGAGATCAGCTTTCTTGCTTTGAGGGATTCAGTCATGGATTCTGGGGGGATAACCAGCAGTACTCATCATGGGATCAGTTGAATTCTAGAGAGCTTTCAACAATGGTGGATAACAACCCATTGATGACTGAAGATGGGTGCAACATTGGATCTTTGTATCCGATCATCGAAAATCCTAGTTCTTCTTCGTTCTCTTGCTCCCCATCAGTTCATCCTCCTATTGGTGATGTAGTAATTGACTTTGGCCATTCACTTTATTAGGTTTAGCTTCTAGTGTCCATCTACGGATAATCATAATGGTTCCATTTTATGTGCATGCTCTTATGTTTCTGTGTTCTTTCTTCTTGCCACTCTTCCTTTCACTGTAACTACCCAAAGAAAACCTCCATTTTGGGGAGGAGATTTGGGATATGCTTATCATGGTTCAGCAGGCTTTAATGGAAACTGTTGGGATCGATATTAAATCAGCTTTTCCGAGTCTTACTGTTCTTTGCATCCCATTTGAAAATGGTGCCTGCTTAGCTAGCTTAGTAGTCTCTTTATGGCTGTACTGGCCTTCACATATATTAATAGAATAGCTGCTGCTGCATTATGCGTCTCTCTTTTCGGCTATTTGCCTGGTCTTTTACTGACACAACGTAAAATCCATGCAACTTCAAACTTAATATATAGATTACAATGGACCACGAAGCTATTAGCATCAAATGTGCAAATTAGTATTTAGTAGTGGTGTTTGCAATAACGCTTCTCTGTACTTTGTATTTGATGCGTAATGGACCACGAAGCTATTAGCATCAAATGTGCAAATTAGTAGTGTGTACTAGTGTTTGCAATAACGCTTCTCTGTACTTTGTATTTGATGCGTAGTTGTCCTTCAATTAATTGTCTCCTAAGTAAAAGTATCTTTACAATTAAAGCTTAAACAATTATGGTGACCGGTGTTCAATAGTGCTCTGAAGTATTAAATTCCAAAACTTGAGCCGTTAGAGCAGTTCAATATGTTGGGCAAACCACAAATAGTAACCAATCTAATGGCTAGCATCTCTGGAGTTCTCAAAAAAAAAAAAAAAAAAACGCTATGGAATATTCGGCTATTGGTCTATACTCTTGAATTAATGAAAAGTACTAATAGTTATCTTCACGATACGAAGTAGCTATATATTGCTTCATTTTTTTATTCAAAATTTTAGATTTTATTGTGTTTGGTAAATAAATAAAAAGCAGCTTTAATTGAAAGTTATAAGTCACTGGCAGCAGATTTTAGAAGCAGCCCAGAGGTTGCTTTTAGAAGCTGCTGTGGATCAAAACACGCTCTGCAGTTGTTTGTTTTATGTACTGGTAGCACTTTTAAAAATATTATTTACCAAACACAAAACTGTTTTAATTCACAGCTGATGAATTCACAACACAGCGGCAACAATTTTTTTTTAAAGTCACAGCAATCCCAAACTAGCCCTTAGACGAAAGCACAGAATCATCACTGAAAGAGAGAAGAAAAAAAAACAATAAAAAGAAGAAGAAAATTTGAATATATGTTACTTATCCAGTATGAGTTGCAATGAGACTTTTTCAATTAGCTTAGTTAAAGAAGAATATAGAGATGTTCACTCGGTCACCAGTGACCATGAAATTAATGAACATTTACCATTAGATTTAAATTTAAATGATCAGATTAAATGAAAGTATTTTAAATGTTTTAATCTCAACTATTGAATTTAAATTTAATGGTAAGTGATCAGTAATGATCACCAAGTGACTAGATGGAGACGAGAATAAACAACTTTCACATGTAGCTTCATGCCCTCAAACTGGATTCATTTGTTATCTTTATTAGCCATGCTTTGGCTTCAAACCAAAAGTAGATTATGGATTGGAGTCACATGATGGGAAGTTCCGAATTGAGTCTATTTTCCATGCCCTAATGGGTAATATAGTTGTTGACAATGGGGGTGTCATATAGAACTCGTGCATAAACACCCCAAAAATATATTTTTGTTCCTGGGAATCATCTTCTGCTCAATCATATGTGCCCAAGGAAAATCTTAGGGAGGGGTGAAGATATGACCAAACCCATAAAGTTCCTAAACTGCCGCACATCCCATCAATTTCAATTCAATAGGATTAGCAACTAGTACTCTATTATTGTTTATGGGGATACCCTATTGTTTATGGGGATACCCTATCGAAAAGTTTCCAAGCAAGACTTTGTGCCCTATAAAATGGAGCAATTAGAACAATTATTGTTTTGGGTGAAAAATTAGAACAATGATTAAAGAAAGAACTTCCAAAAAGCCATAGTATCATCAAAGGGAGGACCCCAAGACCCAAAGATACCCAAAAGAAAAGGGATGTATAGGCTTAGATATGAAATGGCCTTGTACCTAGCAAATCATGTAATCTTCTTCTTTTGTTTAACATGGTTCATCCACATTCATTTTCTTAAACCTTCATACCAAAACAAAATCAAGTCCAACATTTTCTTTCCTGCAAGAACTTCATCTATGATTTAGCATATATATTAAGCAGCGTAGAGGTAAGTAAGAATATGATCAGGAAGAGAGATTATAATTAATACAGTCAAGAGTATACTTTGTATTTCATAATAAATTCATCAATAACATGGTCAAGCATTTTCATTGACAACATAACTATGTATCTAATCCCTTATAAAGTAGCATTGTTGATGCCTCCTTGGGTCTTTGAATTGCTTCTCTTTTCTCAAAATAGACCTTGGACAAAAAGTAGGGGGAAACATGAATTCGAATTCCCAAGATGAACTGAAAGCTTGTTCCCCAATTTAAAAGAAAACTTAGGAAAGGATAGACATGAATGCACGGTCAATGTGAAAGGGATAGACATGAATGCACGGTCAATGTGAAAGCATGAAACCGTGGAACTAATCTTTTCAATCTGGACAGGGCTCGAGCACAGATGAAGATAACACATTCCAAAATCGGAGAACAGGAGATGGAATTGCCTAATGGAAGCTTTTTTCTTGGTTATTAAAGAGAAAGGTGGAAGGCTGTATTGGGTTTGCTAAACTTTTGGAGGTTGGCCATTGCTTATTCAAGATAAAATGGAAGGGCCATATAAAGATGATATAACACAGAGATGAATGTAACTGAGTATGCTAAGCCAGTGAGATATGAAGCCTCTGTTGGAGGACTTGCAAAAAGAAAAACGATATTTTGGTTGGAGAAAGTTGAATAGTTGATCAAAAAAGAACAATGGAAAGTCCCTTGACCTTGCTTAACTTGAACTATGAGACTCTGTACTGTTGTCACTGGTAGTTGAAGGGCCAGAACCCTGAGCAGACAGTTGGCCACCCAAATGGGCAACACCATCCTTAGAAACAGTAGAACCAACTGATCCACTAACAGTGCTCAGTGATGAAGACATTCTGGCAGAAACTGAGTCCTTGCTGGTGCCTGAATTAAGTTCAGGCCGCAATTCTGACGATGAAGATGATGGGGCTAGCGTACCAATTGACGATCCCACTGGGTAGGGGGCAACTGGCATATCGGTGAGAGAAGACGCTGATGGACTGTAACTGAGTGTTCCCATTGGGTGGTCAAATTTGCATGCAGCCCCAAATTTGCATGCTCCACGTTGTGCATAGTGAGTGCAAAGTGGTGCACCCTGATTAATCACATAGAATTTCAAATTCCAAGCATAACTCACCAACAACGCATTCAAAATAGAAGAATCCCAGAAGAAAAAGAAAAGAGAAACCAAATAGATTATAATGCTAGGCAAGAAGACCAACACTCAAATTATATGATTGATCAGTAAAAATGCAGCTGAGAAGCAGATTAACACCCCAGCAAATGCTTACCTAAACACCGAAATGCTGTATCTACAGAACATTTAAGCCAACTGTTGCTAATTTTGGCCCTGGGTTGAAACTTAAAACAATCATCAAATATTACCAGCATCTCCAAATGGTACAGACAATTCAAGCATGTTTAGCATACTCACATGCTTCCAAAAACAAAAACTGAAAAATAACATATAAAAGAAACACTATATGTTTGAAGGGAGGGGAACTATTCCTTATAGCCTCCTATGAGCCAAACATATAAATGCAGACAACACGTATATCCAACAACAGGAACATACACATGCTTACACATAATACAAGAAATCCTGCAACTACATTGGTAAATCACAATATACACATACATGCATGAAATACACAGTAAGATCTTTCTTCACAAATTCATACTCAAACAGAAACGACCCGAAGCTTATTTGAATTCAAGATAAACATCAAGGACAAGTAACATCTCAGTGAAAGGGGAAAGGCATATGAATCTAAGACGGATGATTAAGTATTTTTTTTTAGATTGTTCAGTATGCTATGCTGTCAGAGGAAGTAAATCCAAGGATGAAGTAGATGATGGGATGAAAGCAGTGTAGCGGGACAAAAGGGTTGCAGTTCAAGACCATTGCTGGTGAATTAACCATATCAAAACAGCAACTAATTGACCAAAAAAAATCAAAAAGCAACTCTGGAAACAACATTAGACAAAATAAGTGTAGATGAAGGAGAAAAAAAAAAAAAAAAAGTTTCCAAAATCATGCAAATGGGTAAGGATGCTGCATTGTGCATTACAGCCCTAAGTTACACAACTTTCCAACTAATAAACCCATTCATCAACACCAAACAACAAATATGTTTCAGGCTTTCAGCGCATATTTCCCACAGAATTAAGTTGTGGTATAACATTGATGAGGACATCAAACATATTTCTTCCACTGGTAAATATATTTATTTTATAAAAGTGAGCAGGTGTTTTCCTCATAGAATTCTAACAATTAGCTTTCATGTGAAGTTGGATACCGTTTAAATCTCCTCAAATAAGTCCATATTTTAAATATCTTTTCACTGAGCATATGAGGATGATGAAAAGAAACCAAACATCCATAATATGAGAGAGAAAGAGAGAGAGATAGGTTGAGGGAAGGAGGTAGAGTAGTCAGATAGTATATATAAAGAAACCATTCCATAGTAAAGTTTACAGCTTTAAGATAAAAGAGCTTATAATTGACGACCTAGTAAAAGCATCACGATGCAGAGGAGTTGAAAGAGCGGCTCACCGGGCGCGACGGAAGACCAATGGAGCTAAGGACAACAGGTGTATTTGGTGCAACAACTTCTGCTGGATGATGATATCTACATGAGGACCCAAATTTACAATCCCCTGTTCTCAGGTAATACTGACATTCTGCTTGGCCAGGTCTTTCAGGATGAGATTGCTCCTTCTGGCTAGAGGTTGGAGGACCAAGAGAAAAAGGTACAGTTGGAAAGATTCCTGTATATGCAGGCGCTGAAGGAGATAGTTGATTTATCCCATAAAGTGCCCCTGAACCAACAGCGGTTTGAGTACTAGGAGACGCTAATGGGCTTGCACCAGCCTGCATACATTAATAAGAGCTTAACTGAAATTCATGCAAGTTACAATATTAAGGAGGAAGCAAATGTTACTGAAACTCATGCAACTTACTAATTTAATGGAGGAAGCAATGATACTTAAACTGAAATTCATGCAACTTCAATTTAATGGAGGAAGCAAATGTTACTTACCGGATATGGACTCCAACCTGAGAAAGGAACCATTCCAGGGGGAATCAGCATTGGACCGTAGGGGCTTTGAACGTATGAGCTAGGTAGCAAAGGAGGCCTTGCAACCATTACTGTTCCATAGGGCTGTGAGGAAACGGATGGAGTTTGCACAGTTTGATACAATGTGGGTGCAGGTATAATTGAAGCTTGGGCTTGTGATGGCACTTGAGATTGTGTGCCAGTCAGCTGTGGATGATGGAATTTACAAGTTGCACCAAACTTACACTGTCCAGTTTTCACATAGTAGGAACACTCTCTTTCACCCTGTAATTATTTGAAAAATAATACATTGATGGCAAGACTTTCCCTCAGTCATGAAACAGGAATGCTAATATGACAAACAATTAGAAAAAATCAAAGTTATGATCAAGAAACACAAACCGGTCGTAATGGGTATCCATAGTAATTTAGTGATACAGGGGCCGCAGAGCCTCCTCCCTGCTTAGGATGGTGATACTTACAAGTGGCGCCAAATTTGCACGTCCCTGTCCTCATATAATACTGTAATTAACGAAGCAAAGCACAATCAATCAAACAAGCAAAATTCATAATTTCCCAGCACTAACAAACAAACAAACAAAAGCATGAAATGATCCACATTAGACATTACTCCACCCAATACATGTGATCTGCCTCATATCACCCTAAACCTCAAGCATCAAATTCAGTTACACAAACCAAATACCTGGCACACAGGCTGGCCCAGTCGCTCGGGGTACTCCACCGCCCCAGCTCTCAGAGCTCCGGTAACCTGAGAAACGTAAATCCGACTAGTAAAGAAGCACCTTTCGCCATATAAACTACATAGATCTTATTAACCACCCTAAAACTCAGACATTTCTCCAATGAAGCAGTGATCAAATTACATCAATATCACAAGCAAACGTCATCAAATCTGCATACTAACAGACAAGATCAAACCAAAACAGAAGAGAAAACCAAACGAGCGCATTCGGAATCAGGCGAAAACAATCCAAATCCGAGCCTTAAACTGAAGCAATTGAAGCAGTGAAACGAGGGGGGGGGGGGGTAATTCAACAAAAATTTACCGCAGTACGATCACGGGGGTGATTGTACCGACACCTCGAGCCGTAGCCACAAATCCCAGTCCTGAGATAGTAACTGCAATCGGCCTCCTCGGGCCGTTCCGGGTACGATTCTCCGGGTCCGAGGCCCAACTGCCACATGGATTCTGCATTCCCCCAAACACATCAAACCAAAAGATCAACCCACATTCGCCCCAAAAACCCACCAAATCGCAACCCTCCAAATTCAAATGCAGAGATTAAGGAAAAGCCGTCTCACCTTCCAGCCCGGTTTCCGGTCCCGGACCGCTCCACTCCGGCGACGGATCCGACTGCGTCCCTTCCGTGTTCCGACCGTACCTCTCCATTGTACGGCCACCACCACCACCACTCCGACAAACAACAACGAAAGCCGGACTTGGATTGCACGGTTCCAGAACAACCTCGCCCTCTGTACAATTAAGGAATGGGGGAGAGAGAGGCTCTGATCAAATGGAGACTATCTGTAATCTAATCTAACAAACAACAACATCAACAACAAGATGAGAAAGGAGGGTCTGGATTTACAGAGCTCTCTCTCTCTCTCTCTCTCTCACACACACACAACCACTGTGTTGTCTCTCTCTCTCTCTCTCTCTATTTCTCTTTCTCTGTTTTTGGTTTTGGTCTTTCTCTTTCTCTCTCTATCAGTTTTCAAAGCGTTTTTTGGTTTTTGATCTCTCCTCTTACTTTTCTCCTCTTCCTTAACTTTGAGAGGAGCTTTGCTTCTATTTCCCTTTTTTTATTATTATTATTTTTTTTATTTTTTTTAATGGGTCTCCCGGGTCCGTTGGTGGTTTATATACGCGCCAAACCCAAATTACCCACCATTTTTACCTCTCATTTTCTTTTCTTTTTTAATTAAAATTCTAATAAACAGGAAAAAGGAACTAACTGCGTGAGTGAGCTACAAGGTAACCAGAACGAACAAAAAAAAAACAAAAACTATTTAAAACTGTGGGTTCTGCTTCCTGAAATTACCGTAATGCCCCAGAATTTCGATACGTGAGTTATGGTTCCTTGCTTTGCAATAGTGGGTGACGGGGAGCAGAGTCGTCTTTCCGCCCAGAATGGATGTTAATGATGGGGGTGAAGGTGAGATTATGGTAATGGCAGGACACAACTGTTGATGTTGTCTGAATGTCTGCTCATGAAGGAGATGGTCCTTCCTTAATTTTGGTTCAGACTGAGAGGTGTGCCAACAGAGTATAATGACTGAGATCTAGTTTTTGGATATGATCCTTACGGCGGATGTAATGGCAATTATGATCACTCCGTTGGAGACACTCATATTTGGCAACATGACCTAATTCCTCTGTCTGCTCTCTCAGCTTTTAACTTTGACTTGTCTGACACATGGTGCCTTAAAAAAGATTGAATCCAGTTTATTGTTGTAATCTTTTCTTAAAAAAATAAAAACCAAAATAAAAAACAAAAAACAAAAACATAGTACAATGAGTGGGACACCCAAAACCCAAAGAAGAAGAGATCTACCCTCCAGGCAACTAATAAGTAAAGCATTTAATCCATCAATTGATTAAACATCTAATCAAACAGATTTAGCCACAAAAATCCAAATGTTCATTTTTTTGGTAATCGACTAGCAATTAGTTTAATAACCATTAGTAAAACACTCTAACAGCTGTGAATTTACTTTGTAACCGAAAATTCTGATTTTCTTTTTTAAAAAAAAATATTTATTACGATTGCCGTATGGTGAATTTAAATTATATTTCTTCAAGCTTCTACGAAGTGTCGCCATGAAGGCCAATGGTTCCCATGACTGGCACTGATGGTTGCCAGCGTGAAAGAAATAAAAGGAAGCAAACAAATAAGAGTTAGGGGCCCGCAACACCCGTATACCATGCAGTTGAGCACCCGTAAACCAAATATTAAGAATTCTCAAACTCTAAGAATAACATGAAACGTAAAGAAATTTATGACTTCAACAGGAAAAATTTAAAACAAATACATACAACAATAATATGATTTGGACTCAGTTGAAAATTTTTCCTTCTATTTATCATTTATTTATTGAAACTTAGTAGATTTTGACCAAATCTATCTTCATTAATAGAGCTACTTTGATGACAATATTTTCAGTAGTAGTAAGATTATACGCTAATTCCGTACAATCAACAAACTCTTAGTTTTATAGACGATAATGAGATTTATTTGGCGCTTCTAAACGATAATATCACATACTTTTACTAAAAGTTAGAGTAAAAAAAAGTAAGACGAGTGTAGTGGTAGAAATAAGAAAATTTTCAGAGAAAAGAATTTGTCCAATAGAAAAGAAGAAATAAGAAATGAAAGTAGGTGAAACCTAATTAGGAATGAGATGATATATGACATTTTATTTCGTTTCTGCAAAATTAAGTTTGCCTGTTTTAGCAATATGGTCCAACAAATAACAAAAATGGTACTCAATAGCCAATAGGTTTCTAGCCATCGACAGAACAGGGGTAAAACACTTTCGGTATGATCCAACCACAAACAGACACGCAAGCATTAAAGACCCTCCGTTTCTGTATAAAAACTCCACGCGTCTAAACAGAGCGTTTATATATTCGCGAATAGTTTTTGCTTTCCCGCAGCTGCCGTACACGTTGTACGGAACACTGCCAACTCCCTTTTTAAAAGCTGATATTTTTCAGCACGTGGAACCCACCTGACATCAAAAGCGCGTGGGAAGAAATCTTTAATTCGGTTAAACCCCAGATCTTACTGTGCTCGACATCTTGGGGAGGTTGTTTGCGACGGGGTGATTCTCACCAACCTCAACGGCTGCGATTCGCTCCCCTCAAAACCGACGGCTGATATTCACTCTAACGTCACCGTCTTTGAAGTCGGACGGTGAAGTTGAAAGACTGAGAGACTCGAAGTGAGGGGGGAGGCGCAGTAGCCAGTAGGTAAGAAGTCCATAAATGCTAAAAATGGTAAAACCTGTGACGGGGTGTAGCCGGTTAGGAGAGGGAGGTGATTGCGACGAAGGAACTGGGTGGAGCGGTAATCCGGTGGGAAAAGACGGGTTTGTTTGACTTGGACAAGATTTGGCCACAAGTGGCACTTTTTAAGATTTGGTGCAAGTGGGCTCTGATTTGGACTCTAGTAAGCGTATCTTATCAAACTAAATGTCGGCGAGCTCTCTGTGAATTTTTTTTCCAATTTATAAATTTGTTAAATTTGAAATGCTTTATAATTTGTGGACTGAGTTTTCTGGATCCCTGTGGAGCGTGGTGGGCTTTAATGATCCATGAATGCTTTATCCGAATAGTGGGCTGACAGAATTCTCTACCTTCCATAAATGGTTTCATTTTCAGACTAGAAATGGAAAGAGGTATTATTTAATATTTCAAAAATTCTTTTACTAATACGTTTTCAATCTTTTACCATGTTGGTCATAGAAAATTTACAATGCAACAGCTAACTTCAAATTTTCCTTGCAACATGTCTAGTTGGACTGTAGCATTGTGTCTGTTGGATTTGTTAGCATGTGTGACGAGAGATTGACGTGAATAATGCGTTACTGTTACGTTGTTTATGACACCATGTTGGAGTGTAACGGATCTTGGCGTATTACAATATAATCAATGCTATACATCATCAAAGTGATCGGTTTATAGAGGTCTTCTTTAGGCGTTGGATATTCACAACGCCGGATTATGACGACTTCCGAACTACATGTGTCATCCAAGACAATGTATGCTCTGTAATAATTGACAGTGGTCTACGAGAGAACTTTGTAGCAAACAAAGTTGTGGATTATTTTCAATTACCGACAGTGAAGCTGAGGGGTCCATACTGGATTCCATTTGGAGAGGATGAATATGCACAAGTAACAGAGGTTTGTAAAGTTCCTGTCTTTATGGAACAATTTTATAAAGAAGAGATTACTTGTCATGTGATTGATATGGAGGACACTAATGTGCTTTTTGGAAGACCATGACATGAAAGCGTCAAAGGTGGTTATTGCAAAGACAACACATATTTATTTAGGTGGGAGTCGCACAAAATTAAAATCAAGTCTAGAAGGAAGAACATCAAGAATGACCATCCTGAAGTGAGTGAAAAGGAACATGAAGAAGCAACTTTGAAGATTGAAGAGAAACTCATTAAGGATAAGGAAGTTGATTCATTCATCACATCGATATCCATGTCATGCATGCCTAATTGTGTTCAAGATCAACCCAAGAAGAAGTCATTGCCCATTCCTTTTCAAGTGGAGGAGTTCAAGTTTCAAGATGCTTATTCTAAACTTGTCTACGGTATTGGATTCATGGTGATACCTTTTAATTTCGAGAATATTGAAGTTGATGGCTTATCATGTTTTATTCCTACTAATGATCGAGCTGCATACAAGAGGAACTTGAGGTTGAGTTCTTTTCAAGTGGAGAAGACTGATGTAAGACGAGATTTTAGCCAATTTCAACCAAAAATCTCGAAAAGAAAGAAGCGTCTTCACATTAAGAAGAATAATTTGAATATTGGAAATTAGTATTCAAATAGGCTTCTTAATGATGGAATTAATCATAAATTACTCTTTTGGATATATCGGGATTCTCGAGCAAAATCTTGATTAGGATTCCAAGCGTAATATTCTTTAGTATCTTGGATTTTATTTTCAATTTTTATTTAATCAGGTTTAATTAGGTTTCCTAGTTTTAGTCTACAATTAATTCTTCTTTATGTTTTCTAGTTGTATTAGGTTTATGCTATGTGCCCTATATAAGGCACCTCTTAGATTGTAAACCAAATATTAGAGAAGTTTCTCTATGTTTCTTACGGCTGTGCCCGTAATTGCTAGTGGATTCTAGCTCATCTCATATGGTTTTCGACGCTTGATGGAACCTCTTACTATCGTGTACACGTTTCCCGCATCAGAGAGTGCGGATTTCACTAATTCATACTCTCATTTACAAACTTTATCCCTCTTCTTAAGGTTTGCTTATATACATCAATTTATAAATGTATACATAACATATATGGAACATAAATTATTTGATTAAATGCTTCATAGAGTCTTCATTAGCACTCTTTTCAACAAATTAAGACAAAGTACCGTGACACAAGAAAGGATTTGATAGTTAATCTTATAGGAAAGGATTTGATAGTTAATCTTATAGAGAAAGGATTTGACTTTTTGTTTCTAATTACAACTGAGGAATTAATGATTATCAGCTTCATTGATCGTGCTGCTATTATCAGCCGGATCAGGAGGGCTTTAAGGGAAGCGACAATCACAATAAAATCCACTACTATCCACTCTACACGCCACTGTTATAGTAAAATCTAGTAGATTTTCATAGATACAAGTACTGCAACGTTGGATGCAAACCTTTTCCGTACAAAGAAAGGTCCCTTCCAAGTGTACTTTGCAGCTGGGAGAAAATGTCTGCGTTACCTTAATTTTCCCTGAAAAATAAAACAAATTGGAAAGTATGTAAACGAAGTAAATTAAACTTAATAAATTAATTGTGT
The DNA here is from genome assembly GCF_958449725.1 of Rosa rugosa. Classification (NCBI taxonomy): domain Eukaryota; kingdom Viridiplantae; phylum Streptophyta; class Magnoliopsida; order Rosales; family Rosaceae; genus Rosa; species Rosa rugosa. Next base: position 18,175,232 of record NC_084824.1, on the reverse strand, counting down.
GAAGCAGTAAAAAAAAAGGATGTTTTGAGAAAAAAAAAATGTAGTGTGTTACACAATCATTGCAACTCATAAGCTTAAGCTATGTAATCAATCTAGCTATATGATTTGGATTTTGGGGTATGCATGGTTGAGTCGATTTGTAAGTGATAGTTTAGTTGTTTTACTTAATTATTATTGTTGAAAATGTATTTATCTGCAGCCTTAGTCATGAAATTTAAATGTGTTTACTTTTATGTAAAGATAAACATAAGATGGGCCGTGTATATGAGGGCCCTTCTACTAAGGGATATCTTTTTTTGGTCTTTTTTAGGGATAGGGCATTAGACCAACTTTTCGATCACATTTCGCCATCTAAATCGTTCAATTTTTAGGTCCTAATGTGTAGATCATTTTTACAAATTTTAAACCAAATCGGTGATCGCTAAGGTATCAAACTAAATTAAATCAATGGACAAACCAAATCTGTCAAACTTGAACCGTTCATACTTATAATCTAGAGTCGTCGTTTTGAATACCTTAACAATAATCAATTTGGCTGAAAATTTGCAGAAGTGATATACACATTAGGACCTAAAAACTGAACGGTTAATATGCTAAAATATGATTAAAAAGTTAGCCTAATGCCCTATCCCTAAAAAAGACCAAAAAAGGGATCATTCACTAGAAGGGCCGTTTATTTTATATATATATATATATATATATATATATATATATATATATATATATATATATATATATATATATATATATATACGGAGAGGATCAGAAGCGGACATCCGCACTTGATGCAAAAGTGCGGACGCGGCTCAAGGAGGCTCGAGGCGGCTCTGATTCTGTCCTCGGAGACCAAGGACACCCCGGACGGCGTCATCATCAAGTTGAAGGCCAGTGTGATCGAAGTAGCAAGCTTGCGCCGGAAGTTCAACAGAAACTCCGAGCAAACAAATTTCGACTTCGAACTCGTCACGGAGGAGTCCACCGGTAAGAAGAATCTCAAGATGGAGGCCTGGTTAGGCACCGGCAAGATCATCGCCACCCGGAGCCGTTATGAGTGACGTCCGTACTTTTGCATCTTTGCGGACGTCTGCCTCTACTCCGGCTTGTGTGTGTGTGTTATACACAATCTAATAAGAGATTTTTATATTTGACCATTTTAAGGGATCACTTATGAGACCCAATTTTTAGACTATTATGAAATGATTTCAAAATATATGGAAATTTCATTTAGGGATTACCCGCGATTGTAATAGATAGAAATTTCATTTAGAGATTTTTTATGTTTTGATATATTATTTTTTTAGACTAAATTCAGTTTGACTCCTCCAACATTTAATCGATCTTCACTTCAGTCCCTAAACTTTTTTTTTTAAACATGTTGGTCCTTACAGTTTCAATTTCTATCACATGCGTCCAAATTTCAAATTAGTTCCAATCATGACAACATGACCCACAAGAAGGGCAAAATAGATTTTTTTAAATAAAAAGATTTAAAAAAAAAAATCCACCCCGAAAAAATGCACATCTCTCTTAACCTCTTTCTCTTTCTCGTCTTAGTGAGTCTGCTTGCCTTGGATAAAGAAGTGGTCAAGGGGATCCATATCGGAAACAATCGTGTTCCTTGGTGGTCGAGGGGAAGGAAAGGTTGGCAGGCATCCCAGGTGGTTGCAGATGGATTGATCTTAAGCTCCGAGCAAGGGCAATATTCAGATTTGAAAGGGGTTGGTTGGGTTACGCAGTTGAGCGACTCAGATCCCTTTTGGATTATGGAGCTTCAGATCGACGGGACTGGTCGAGATCACACCGCTGATTCCGATCAAGGAGGAGGACGAGGAGCAGGCGTGGCTTTTTCTTCATCATTCGTGAAGCTGAGGAGCTTGGGGGCTTGGTTCTGAGGCTTCTGGCTTGGAGGAGGAGGAGGGTTTTGATAGGGATTTAAGAGTAGAGGTGGTAGAAGGAGTTTTGGTGTTGTTAGCGTGGTCGTCGATGCGACAGCGGAAGTTCTTGGCTCTGGAGGAACTCATGGTGGCCGGAATTGTGGGGGTTTTGGGGATTTGAAAGGAGAAAAGAGTGGGAAAGAAAGAAGAGAGCTCATGGTGACCGGTCAAGCTGTTTGTGAGCTGATGTGAAGTAGAGCAAATTGGTGGTCGTCCGTGAGTTGGGTGTTGAAGTTGATGGGACAACCATTGGTGAGGCGTTGTTCGAGGCCAAGATCGGAGAGGTTGAGGCGGAGGGAGAACAGGTCGAAGTCGTAGTGGGGTTTGCCAATGGTGGAGAAGACGAGAGTGCCTTTGGGCTCCAATTTGGATAGAGTGTGAAGCCGAGTTTGGAAAATTTGTTGGGGAAGTTTCGGGGTTTGTTGAGAGAGAGAGAGAGAGAGAGGTACCGGTTATTTTCCTGCGAGTATTTTTTTATAATATTTTTATATGAAAATGTACATTTTATCTTTCTTGTGGGCCATGTTGTCGGCTCCAAGTCAGCTTGTGACATCATGATTGAAGCCAAATTTGAAATTTAAACGCGGGTAATGGAAATTGAAATTGTAAGGACCAACGTGATTAAAAAAAAAGTTTAGGGACTGAAGTGAAAATCAACCCAAAGTTGGAGGAGTCAAACTGAATTTAGTCCATTTTTTTTTGTCTCAGTACACTTAATATTTTATTGATCCTCAATAAAAAAAAAATTATTGAGGGTCAATTATTTTTTTAAGAGAAATGTCTCAAAGTCTAATTTTACAATTTTTTTTTTCTCCTAAGTTGCACATAAATAGATTTTTTCCAATAAGTCTCTTTTTTTATTTTTTTCATTTTCAATTTTTTTTACTGTTTTGTCATTCCCCTTTTGTCGTTGTAATGGGGGAGAGAGAGAGAGAGATCACCAGAGAGGTCGCCGAAGATATCGTCAAACTTTTATTGAGGTCAATTAAAAAAAAATTATTAAGGGTAAATAACTAAAAGGGTCTTTGACCCAAAGCACCAAAATGAGCCAAAATTATTCCACTTACCCCAGTAACAAATTTTGTTTCCCACTAAATTTTGGTTTACCCTACTCTTTGGGCCTGCATTTGGAGTGGCTGGGCTTCTTGGGCCTGGAACGGGTTTGTGGGCTGAAGCTTTGGGCTCACTGGGCTAGGGTTTCAAGTGGGCTGGATTACCCTTTTACTATGGGGCTGGATGGTTTCGAGCTCCATGGCCTATAGTATTGTTTAATTTTGTTTGGGTCACAAAAACCAGAGCCTTAGTTGAAACCATTTTATGTCTGCTTCAAGGTTTCTTGGTTTTTGTTAGAATAATGGTGCGTGGATTTTCTAAAAGGTAGGTGTACTCGGGAATTTTTGGGATGTTATTCTTCTAGAATAGGGTTTCATAAGGTTCTAAGGAATGATTCTTTCTGTCGACCCCTTAGGGGTGTTTCGTTTTTGTACTGCTTGCTGAATTTTAATGAAATGGCTGACCTATTTCCATTAAAAAAAAAAAAAACTAAAATAAGTAATGTATGCACAAGCTTTTCATTGATCGCATATATGTCTTAGCTCTGCCATATCGTAGTACAAAATCAATGAACTTTAAAAAATTTAAGTAGTGCATATATACGATAGGACTACAACAAAAACTTTCAACTTCCTAACCCAATTCATAAATTCGACCTTATTACTAGTAGTAATACAATAATTTCACTGACTGCATTTTCGTAAATAAAACGCTATAGTGTGTGATGATCTCTAGTGCCATAAAAAGTTATTAAATATCTTGTAAGAGTTATGCTTAACAAGGTACGTAAGCAAATAACAAGGTCCATACGTAAATAACCATGATTATCTTTCGAAATAAGTAATACTTGCGTTGTTGTCCGTATAACTTGAGTTGAACCCTATATAACGAGAGGTTGGTGATATGAATTGTTCTTCTATTACATTTTTTTCTTTAATTAAAAGTTACTATATTTATGTTGTTATAGTAATAAACTTATTATTTTATCAAATAAGTAAATCTTCATTGGATTATGATTTTGGCTAATTAAATTACAATTCATTGAATCATAATATAAGAATCGTACTAGTTTTCAAGAAATATGATGATTTTGGTGAATAATTCTAAATTTATAATATACACATACTGAATCTGGTATGAAACTTATTAGGTAAAATTTGTTGGCTCAAAGAATATAGACAATGCCAGTATAGTATGTCAACTCATCGGTGTTCAAGACAATGCTATAAATAAGGACCTAGAGCTACATGGCCACATAGTCATTATTCACATGTCTTATAGCTTGTATAAAGTATTATCTTTTGTTTTTCTTCAGAAGTATTTCTTGATTTCTAGGGCGTTCTATCTCTCTGTTGATCTAACTTAAGGTTGAGTTGACATAGTAGAGAATTTCTAAAATATCTCATTTATAGTGTAACTTTTTTTTTTTTGAAATAGAAGGTTCATTTCATAGATGACCAGCTAAAAAGCCAGAGTCTACATACCCTTACAAGACAGAAAAATGGCGGGGTAACAACCAAACTCCTATCTAAGTACTGCAAACTCATTACAGGTCAAATGGAGCCCACTTTTAAAGCGGACTCATAAACAAAGAACAACTCCGTGTCTTCTGAGGCAAAATCATCTTCTAGCCAACCATCCCGCCAATCATGCAATTGTGGTACGAAATAGAAAACTACTTCCCAGCAAACAAATAGGAGCCAATTCCTCATCTATAAGCCACTTTCTCCAGTCCAACTCAAGATAATTACCAATTCCGGAGAACCATGATCTAAGTTATGACTGGCACTTTAGAGACCATAAAGGCCCAACATCGCCCAAGGAGGTCCAGCTCTCGGGCTAGGTCTGCCCAAGCACTAGGTAATGAATGAGGGTGTCAAGGCACCCTCCCTACTGGCCCACAGCATGGAGCCCATCAGCCCAAGGTTAGACCCAGGCCCAAGCCCGAGCAAAAAGGACAACAGCCCAGGCTGCTGCTGCCGCTTGTCGTCCCTCCGGCGGTTGCTCGGTCCACAGCACCATCAGATCCTGCAGAAAGAGTCCGAGCAGAGACCGCCGACGATCCAAGTCCTGCAGTCAATACCCAGGCAGAATCAAGAACGATCCACTCCCAACCTTCAATCTGCAGTCAACACCCAGCCTTCGACCTGGTCCCGATCCTCTTGCCGCACAGACGGCGCAGCCACCTAAACGACCACACCTCCGCGCTCTACCCGCACCGGCGAGCTATCTGACGAACCCAAATTCGCAATCTTCGCCGGCGAAACAACAGCGAAAGCAACCTAGCAACTCCCGCTCCACGAACCGATGAGGTCGCCTAGAGAACAACCTCGGCGGGCCAAGACCAAGCGAACTGCGGTCAAACGCCGCCGCCAATATGCACGAAACCCTAGGGTAGGGTTTCAACTAGAGAGAATTTTGAACTTTTTTTCTAGTCGGAAGTTGAGACTTAGTAGTACTAATATTAATCCTTTTCATTTATAGTGTAACTTGTTTTTGGTACGAAATAACCTAGATAGGAGATCTAATGTTGGTTTGCCCTTAAATTGTTCATATTTCTTTTTATTTTTCTTCTAGATTTCATCCAGTCTAGATAGCCTTTAGAGAAATGGAGGAAGGTCATAACATCACTGAGTTCTCAAATCACTTGAGGCTCAAACACAAATACGTATACATGTTGCTTCCCATCATGAATGAGTTAAGAGTTGTATATCGAATCAATGATTTACCAAACTATAATGTAAGTCTCTCTTAATAAATTAGTATTATTTTGATCCATGATTTGTATTTAATGTCTGTATCATGGTTATAATCTTTTGTAATATGTTGATAGTCTCCATTCTATGGATGTTTCTTTGTCCATGAATGAATTTGCTCCAAAGTTAACAATAATATATTGTCTTTTCTTCTTATTAATTGGATATTTCTTCTATCATTTGCTTCAGGAGCTGGTGGAAGCCAACAGAAGGTTGTACTGCCAATACAAGAGTGACCAGCATAAGCTGGTAGCCTTTGAGAACCAGTATGGCCTCTCTCTCTCATTTCATTATTTTGATTCATGATGATATATATATATATACTAGTCATTCTACGCACATGCTCTGCATGTGCAAGTATTTTTTATTTTATTTTTTCAGAAATAAAAAAGAAAATTGTCATTACAGAGAGAAGATAGTGGGAGTAAAAAGTGGGTTGTGGGTGTTTTTTTTTAATAATAAAAGTATATTTTGTAAATGTCATAATTGTCTTTGTAATTTAATTAATTCTCAAAGTTTTTTAATCTTCTAAGGTCATTTATGTCAAAATTTTTGGTTTTGGTTAACAAGCCCTCTTCTTTTAATAATAGTATATATATATATATATATATATATATATATATATATCTATTATATTAAAAAAATTCTTACTTCCCATGGTTAAGTTTTTGAAAATCCTATTATGCCCTTTGTTAATTGAATTGTTTCGTAAATAAAAATTATATTATGAGGCTAAAATAGTAAATAAATCAAATCAGTTATTTTCCCAAGAAATAATAGCCAAAAAATAAGGAAAAAATGCCACGTTTTGAACCGTTATGCTGCCTTCAATTTTTTTTTCTTAAAATTTCACTATTTTCCTTTTTTGTTATGAAAGCAAATTGGCAAGCGTGGAGCGCATGCCAAGATGCTAGTATATATATATATATATATATATATATATATATATATATATATATATATATAGATATATTTTATAGGTGTTTGGAGCAAATTATGTTCTACTAAAACAAAAAACTTGAACATTTTTGAAAACCCTAAGCGCTTGCCGCCACCAACGCGCCGTCGTGCGCTGCCAATCATCTGAAATATGCTACAATGTAAGATTCTTACATGGAATTGCCGGGGTATTGTGAATTGTGAGACACAAAGAGCTCTGGTGAATATGGTACAAGCAAAGAACCCAAGTCTCATATTTCTAGCGGAAACCCTAGCGCAACCTGATCACATAACATCCCTCAAGGATCGATTAGGTTTTGAAGGCAGCATTTGCTATGAGGAGACTGAAGGCTCGCAGGGGGTTGCTTTACTATGGAAAGCAGACACCCGGGTCAATCTCAAATCTTGCTCCCCTCATCACATTGATGTGGAAGTAGGCAAACGTGGAACAAATGATTTATGGCGTTTCACGGGACTGTATGGCTTTGCAAGTCGCACTCAACGACAAAGAACATGGAACCTGATCCGAACTCTTGCAGCAGAACCATGTTCGCTTCCTTGGCTCATGGCTGGAGATTTTAATGAAATTTGGTGCAATCGTGACAAATCTGGAGGTCCACCGAGGGCTGCAAGACCAATGGAAGAATTTCGCAGTGCAATGAACAGCAGTGGCTTATTTGACATGGGTTATTGGGGCAGCCGGTATACATGGTCAAATCGCCACACAAAGGAACGATTAGATCGAGCCTTCCAATCCATTCAGTGGAGGGAGTGCTTCCCTTTCTCCAGAGTTCTCACCCTCCCTCCATCTGAATCGGACCATTGTCCGTTGTTAATAGAAGTTGCATCTGAACGTTTGCCATGTTGGAGAGCTTCACAAAGATTTCGTTTTGAAGAACTTTGGCATCAATACCCAAAGTGTACTGAGATTATAAAACAATGGTGGGCACAACCACTAACGGGAAATGCTATGCAGCAAGTGGGAGCAAAGATTCAGTCTACTGGGAATCATTTACTTGAATGGCACAGAAAAGAAGTGTCACAAAATAAAGTAGAGATGCGAGTGTTACAAGAAAAGATGAAGGATATTATGTCACATCCCTATTCTCCTCAGCAACATGAGGAACAGCGACAATTGCATGTCAAATATAGTGCTCTTCTTGCTCAAGAAGAAACATACTGGCGGCAGAGATCAAAAACATTTTGGTTGAGGGATGGTGATAAAAATACTGCTTTCTTTCATCAAAAAGCTTCAAATAGAAGAAGCAAAAATCGAATCAAAGGTCTAAAAGATGAGAATGGCGTGTGGCAAACTGAACCTGCAGCAGTACAGCGTCTTCTAATGCAATACTTTACAGATATTTTTACCTCTATAGGAACGAATCGCAATGCCATCATAAATGTCCTAGAAGCAGTTGATGAGAAAGTGACGACTGCCATGAACCTTGAACTCATGAAACCCTATGATGACAAGGAGATCAAAGACGCTCTGTTCCAAATGCATCCTTCAAAAAGTCCGGGTCCTGATGGTATGTCACCCTTCTTCTTTCAAAAGTATTGGAATATTCTCTCTACAGATGTGTGTTTGGGAGTGAAGACGTTTTTAGAGACGGGTGAGTTGGAGTATTCTGCAAACTTCACTCACTTATGCCTCATTCCAAAAATCCCGGATGCATCAGAAGCTAATCAATTTCGACCAATTGCCTTATGCAATGTTCTATACAGAATCAGCTCCAAAGTAATGGCAAATAGGTTGAAAAAACTAATGCCTTCCATAATCTCACCACTGCAAAGTGCATATGTACCAGGCAGGTTGATCTCAGACAATACACTCGTGGCAACTGAAGTTGCTCACTTCATGCACAAGTTACGTAGCCAAGAAGAAGGTTTCTTATCACTCAAGTTAGACATTAGCAAGGCTTATGACAGACTGGAATGGGATTTCCTAAGAGCAATGTTAACTAAGCTAGGGTTTCATGATCAGTGGATACATATCATCATGAAGTGTGTTGCATCTGTTCATTATTCTCTTCTCATCAATGGACACCCTTCTGAAGCCATTGTCCCAACCAGGGGCATTAGACAAGGTGATCCCCTCTCACCTTACTTATTTATCTTATGTGCAGAAGGCTTATCTGCTTTAATCTCCAAGGCAGTGGAAAGATCTCAATTAAAAGGTCTAACTATGTGTCCGGGAGCTCCCACCTTGCATCACTTATTTTTTGCAGATGATAGTCTAATTTTTGGAGCTGCAACTGAAGCTGAATGTCTAGTCCTGAGACAGATTCTAAATACATATGAGTTGGCTTCTGGACAAAAGGTTAATTACCAGAAGAGTAGTGTGGTGTTCAGTAGGAATGTACATCTCTCTGTTCAGGATAAATTGGCTGCTATGCTTGAGGTTCAAAGGGTGGAAGAGCATGACAGATACTTGGGCTTACCATTGAGAGTTGGCAAGTCTAAGACAAAAATATTTGCGTATATCAAAGAGAAACTGACAAAAAAGCTCACTGGGTGGAAATCAAAAATCCTCAGTTCAGCGGGTAAGGAAATTCTTCTTAAAGCAGTAGCACAAACAATGCCTTCTTATGCTATGAATTGCTATCTACTTCCAAAATCTCTATGTGATGACATACACCAGCTATGTGCTCAATTCTTTTGGGGTGACACTGACCAAAAGAGAAAAATTCACTGGCGAAGCTGGGGTAGACTCTGCATGACAAAACAAGAAGGAGGATTGGGTTTCAAGAACTTGTATGCTTATAATCTTGCTATGCTAGCAAAACAAGCATGGAGGTTGATTTCAAACCCCCACTCATTAATAGCCAAGGTGTACAAGGCCAAATACTATCCAAATAACTCTTTTTGGGATGCAGAATTGGGAGATGCTCCGTCCTTTTCTTGGAGAAGTATATTGGCAAGTAGACCTGTTCTTGCTGCTGGTATTCAATGGAGAGTGGGAACTGGTGAACATATTGATGTATGGCAGGACAGTTGGATTCCTGCGTGCCCTAAATACCTTGTACACAAACCACCACATGCTACCATAACCAAGGTTGCAGATTTGATTGATGATACTAATCGGACGTGGAAGCAAGATGTGTTGACTGCTAATTTTCAACCCCAAGTTGTGACAAAAATTCTGGCGATCCCTTTAAGCAGAGTTGCAGGAGAAGATCGTTATCGATGGATGCCTGAGAAAAATGGCAAGTATACAGTGAAGTCGGCTTACTGGATTGCTAGAGAGACAGTGATGGGAAATCTTCTAGCTTCTACATCCTCGAGTGATCCTTATCGAGGTTTATGGAAAAAGATTTGGAACACAAAGGTCCCAGGTAAAGTCAAAATTTGTCTACGGAGGGCTGCTAACAATATTTTGCCTAGTCGAGAAAGTCTAAGTCATAAAGGATATTCAGGTCCTTTAAACTGTCTATTATGTAATGATGCTTGGGAAACAACAAGTCATGTGTTGCATCATTGCCCTGTTGCCAAAGAAGCCATAGTAGTTGCAAACATCCCGATCAGTGAATGCCTACCTTGCAGCTTCAAAGAATGGTTAATGCATCAGGGACATCACCTCAATCAGGACCACTGGGAAAGATTAATCATGATTCTATGGGCCTTGTGGAAGAACAGAAATAGTAAGCTTTGGCAAGACTTGAATCAGAGTGCACATGCAATTGTTGCTTCCACTATGACTTGGTACCAGCAATTTTTGCATGCACAGCAAATGACATCGCAAGGACATTCAGCCAAGCCAAGTAAATATTGGACTTCACCAGTAACACAACAGCTCAAAATCAACGTTGATGGAGCTTTTATGCCTTCCAAAGATAGTGGAGGCATTGGTGGAGTGATCAGAAGAAAAGATGGTTCTTTTGTAGCTGCTTTTTCCAAAACAGTTCAACATGTTTCCTCTCCAAAACATGTTGAGCTGCTAGCTATCAGAGAAGGAATTGATTTTCTTCGTCAAATTGGTGTGCAGGAAGTTTGTCTTGAAAGTGACTGCCAGATTGCTATACAACAGATTGGAGATGCAGATTTTGAGCTCAATGAACATGCCAATCTGTTACTAGATATACATCAGAGTAAGGAATTTGTACAGGAACTGGCTTTTGTTTTTGCTCCTAGAACAGCCAATATGGCAGCGCATAGGCTTGCTGCTTTAGCTTACGAATCCAATACCTCTCAAGTTTGGATCGATCAAGCTCCAGCTCATCTTCTGGATGCTTTGGCTTTTGATTGTACCCATCTTGTATAATCAATAAAGTCCTTGATGTTTTACTCAAAAAAAATGTTCTACTAAAACACAACTGACGAAACAATGGTCGTCTATTTATGGGCTCGGGTGTACCTTGAGGGATGCCAGCCAACTGTCCATTTAGAGCTTAATATCAACTGCCATTTTCTCTTGGAAGATAAGAACTTGGATGACGAGCATGCACACAAAATTTGTCTGATCAACGATCTATCAGAGAGTTGTAATTTTTTTTTTTTTTGTCTATAACAGTTGTAACTTTTGTGATATAAAATTAACCATATTTCTAATATTACTATTTTTTTTTTAATTTTGAAATATCAAGTCTCAACTGGCATTACAATTACATAAATCATTTGCTGTAGCTATTATGACATTGTTTATCTCTCACGCACACTTAGTATAGAACTTTATATTTTTAAATTCTTGTAACCTACCAATATAGGACAAAGACCAAAAAAATAATTACCGATCATTCTTAAAATGAAATTACCATTTACTGCATCGAAACAAATAAAAATATTTCACGGATTCAAAGTCACACGTGTACAAATTTAGAAAACCAAGGCCAAAAAATTCCATATTCTCTTTTAGGCCGGAAAGTTTACAGTGTTTTAAAGTTTCGCGGTTCTAACCATTGCAAGTGGCCTAGTGGTTCTTGCCTAGTTGGGTGTGCTCCCTAACCTAGGTTCGAACCCCGAAGCTGTCAAAGTGGCGAGGGCTGCAATGCACAGTTGGAGCATTTCACATGCGCCGAAGGGGTTTATCTTGGGCCTAGGAAGTCTTTGGATAAGTTTCGCGGTTCTGCCCCAATTTCTCATTCTCCTTCTTCCTTTTCTCTCACGATCTCTTTTCACTTCCACTGCTGCCCGATCGCGCTCTCACTCTCTCTCTCCATGTCTCCGAAACCGCACTCGCTAATCCTCCACAGGTGAATTTCCTTTTCTAATCTTCTTCCTCTGTGTGCTAGGGTTATCAAATTCTTCAATTCCAAGCTGCATGTGGATTGTTGCTTTGGGCTTTCGCTTCTGTTCGAGGCCTGAGAAAGCTTCGAACACGAAAAGCGGGGGGGATTTGTCTTTTTTTTTTTTTGTAGTGGAATATTTTTTCATCAGCTTCCATTTTGTTCTTTGTGTTTCCAGTCGATTTTATTGTTTTCGGAATTTGATTTTGTGTTTCTAGAAGCGACGGAGCCTCGAATTGTGAGAGATTTTGTGTTCCGAAGTTGATTTTCGGTAATTTTTGGGCAACACTATCAGCAACCAAAAGCTAATGCCATGTATCTGGTCTAGGATGCTTGGATTCTGAGCTCGATCTTGTAGAGTAACTAAGCTTTTTAATCCCTAGGTTTTACAGAAAATTGGCGGGAAAATTGAGAAAAAATAGAACAGAGTTCTTTTGATGATACAAGAAAATTATATTGTTCACATGTGTACCAGATTGAAGTAAAAAAAAAAATTACATAGAAGCTTTGTTCTAGGCAAGTAAACTGTGAGTTCTGTGTTGCCTTTTTAGAATTAGAGTTTGCTTTCGTTTTGTTGTCTTGGCCTTGATACTTTAGATTGACTGGACTTGTTTTGGGGAGTCAGTTTTGGTACCTCCTTAAATGAACCAGAACTTTGTCGTAGATATTTGAAAGGGATATACTCTCCAAATTTTCCAGTTCATACTTAACTACTCACCAAGTAGCTTGTACTTTCCATCAATGTCACAGAAGTTGGAAGATAGGGAAGCATATATTATAATGTAAGCTTAAAAGAACTTTTTGGAGTATCCAGTTGAGGCAACTTTTTGTATATTTGGTAGATATTAGTTTGCTGACCTGTGCTTCTCTTCTTGTTTCGTTTCAGATAATTAAGGAAGTTATTCATGGCCCCGGTAAGGAAAACAAAGGGTGTGAATAAGAGGTTTCCTTATATCAACGAGGTTGCTTCTAACAAATATGGAGATAATCCTAACAAGAACAAGCAGAAAGTGAGTACTGACCTTGTTATGAGAATGATTATTATCTGATATTGTTCTAGCTATTATATATCTCTGCAATTGTTTCTTATTGTTATGAAGTTGAAGCTTGTTAGAGTACTTTGGTTCCTCATTTCTTTGCTTCCATTTTGTTCTTTTAATAATTTTGCCAGTGGTAGGGGTACATTTCAATTTTCTTTAGTTATTGATGTTATGAAGCTACTACGTTTATTTTTTAATGGTATTAAGCATCTTATATTGCTTCACATGATAACCAGATTATGATTTTGATTTCTGGGTTATGTGTGATGGTTTTATTTATTTAGCTGTACTCTTAAAAGAAAAAAAAAATATTGGAAAACTGCATTCCTTATTGTATATTTTCTCAATTAAAACCAAATTTGAAATCTTGATTTCCTTTTCTTTTTGTTTTCTGAGGCATCAACATCACATTGTCATTTTAGGATTAAGAAGTTACTATGTGATCAGTATTGTCTGTCACACACACACACATATCAAGGGCTCCGATAGTTATCATATTGGGTATTTTCATGAAGCATTGGAAAAATTAAATTGCAAGTGTTAACTAGTTCTGGGTATGGTTACCCTCTCCTCTTATGTGCAGAAGAGAAAGTTGTCTGCCATGTTAGGGCCTCAGTGGACCACTGAAGAGCTAAAGCACTTTTATGAAGGATATCGCAAGTATGGGAAAGACTGGATGAAGGTTTGTGCAAATGTTATGATACTCTTCACATGACTAACATGTCACTTTTCATCCCTGGAAACTTGCTTATTTAGTTATATTTGTGTTTTAGGTTGCTTCAGTAGTACGTCACCGATCTTTGGAGAATGTAGAGGCCCTTTACACTATGAATAGGGTATGTGCGCGATACAGTGTAACTGTATCTTAATTATATGCATCATACTTTATATCTAAATATTTTCAATTGTCATGGTATTTGATTCTTTTAGAACCGTACATGTTGCTTCAAGTCCACCAATTGGTTGTAGGTTGTTGACAGCTGATGGAGTCCTCTTTTATAATTTCATATTAGCGGGAAAAGCTAAGAAAACCAAAATGGTGCTTAAACACATTATGTTTGTTGATTACAATTCTTACCAACTTAGATTATTCCACCATCTTGGATGCTTCCTTTTTCCCAGATGAAAAACATATGTCTATGCTTCTCATGTTAAATATGTTTTTCTTGATGATAATCTTTTTCTTGCTTTTGGGGACTCATGAATTTATTATTTGCAGGCCTACTTATCTCTTCCCGAGGGCACTGCTTCTGTGATTGGCCTAACAGCAATGATGTGTGACTATTACTCTATGCTGGTGAGTTTGGATTTCATCTTTCCTTTTCTGGTTGGCCCGTTGTGCATTGCCTCTGAACATAAGAACTAGTATCGGTTCACTCGTTTGATGTTTATAGTTCCGTCTTCGTGTCACTGAGGGGCGGCTTCTTAGAACAAACTTTAGGAAAATTGGAACCTGGCATTTATATTGCTAAAATAAACAGTAATGTAGTTCCTTTTTAAGGAATTTCAGTGGTTTGCTACGTTCATTAGGTACTGAATCTTTTGCAACTTTCTAGTTACTGCTTATTCAAATTTATCTGTACTTTTTCTTTTTGGTCATTGTCATGTCATGCAATATAAAGTGTTGATGTTTCTATCCAATTATATTGAGCATGTGTATATATACATCATGTTTATCAATTTTATTAAGGAATTGTTATCAATGACTCTAATGATCTAGACACTTCTGTTTATAGCTCCTTAAAAAAAAAAAAAATCCTTTCTCTTGATATCAGTTTTGCTAGTGTATCAGGAACGACCCATATTGAACTTATATTAGGTGATCTGGCCTTGCAGGAAAGAAGTGACAGTGAACAAAACTGCATCGACAATGCAGGAACCCCCAGAAAGCCTCAAAAGCTTGCAAGAGGGAAATTACGGAATGACGCCTCAAAAGGATTGGAAGGACATATTCTAGATATTTCTCAGTCCCGTTCAATTGCATCAGATGGCTGCTTGTCACTGTTGAAAAATAGGCGCACTGGTGGGGAATGATTGTAATCTTTCTGTTTATATTAGCAATTTTGTTTATTTCTTTGCAGTGAAAATCTGGTGCAACTTTGTGAAAAAATGTCAATAGTGGTTTCATGTTTATGAATGTTTACCCCTTGTCTTGGAAAAGAGAAATTGGGGGTGGATCTAAGAAAATAATGTAGGTGCAAAGATAGAATTAGGTTTATCTTGAATAGTTTAATTAATAATATTTGGAATCAGGACTACACTATCAGACATTGTTCATTCCAAATCTTCTGTCCATGCAGATGA
Organism: Rosa rugosa; assembly: GCF_958449725.1. Taxonomy (NCBI): domain Eukaryota; kingdom Viridiplantae; phylum Streptophyta; class Magnoliopsida; order Rosales; family Rosaceae; genus Rosa; species Rosa rugosa. Next base: position 18,159,984 of record NC_084824.1, on the reverse strand, counting down.
AGACTCTTCCTTTGATGCGCTACTTACTCTGGCAGATCTGTCCTTGAGGATGCCTGAAGCAACTGCTGAAATGGGTAAGACGTTGTGATTGAAACATGGAAGTTTATCTCAGTATCAGTCCTAACTTTTAGATGATGTCAATCATGTTAGGTTTTATAGATTGACTTGAACTGCTAACCATTGTTTTTCTTTGTTTTACTCAATCTTAATTTTCTTGTTGGTTCTGTGTGTCTAGAATCATCTGCACTTGTTGAGGAAGAAAACTTCAACATTGCTAAGAAGTCTAAACTCAAAGGGAATTCTTCAATTACTATGGTTGAAGACACTGCTTTGAAAACATCTCAGCTGGGAAAACTCAAAGAGGGAGTTCAACAGTCTGACACTGGAATACAAAAAAGAAAACAGAAGTCGCCAGTTAAAGTAGTGACAGATTTTACTCTCCGTACAAATTGATTCAGATTTCCTTTACTTATGATAATCTACATGGTCCACCTGGTTAGAGCATGACTGATGACCATATTCGGTATTATTTAGTTGCAGATAAATGAGAATGAAGCTCAGACCGAGTTTCCTTGGAGTGACAATCAAATGATTGAGGTGCGCAGTTCCTTTCAGCTTGACTTCACAGTGTTTTTCACTTTAGCAATGACTGTTATTTTTATATTCCCAAGTACCTAAGTCTAGGTATTCTTTAGTTTCTGCCGACAGAATCAGGTTTAGCATAAGTACCTTCAGGAGGCACCTCTGTTGATCCTTAAATCTAATGTTTTGATATAGACAACAGAGCAAGATAGTAAATTTTTGTTATAGGTTGCTATTTTTTATAAGCGGATCAAAGTGGATTTGACATTCTTGACCTTTTATAGCAATCAATTCCTCTAAATCCTAAGATCAATTCCTCTAAATCCTAAGGATTCTGTTGTTTTCAGAAAGCAAGCTACATTTCCTGATACATACTTGAGGCTGTGTTGATATTGTTCTTCTATCTGATAGTTGAGTATATACTTAAGGTCAAAAATTGTAATTTTTAATGTGCCATTAAATAAATATGGTAATACTGAGTTATATTATGATTTTAAATCTTAATTTTATGTCTTAAAGTAATGGTAGTCAGACATTGATATTGTTCTCTCTTTTTTCTGGCACCTATAATTACAGATTCTCAAAAGCAGCTTCGATTCAAGGATTCTCCAGCTTTGGATTCGTCGAAATAAGTAAAATTTCAATCACCCATTTCATTTTGCGGTTTTGAAGAATTTTCTGAAATTGATTGCATATATCTGCGTTATACAGTTGTTGTTAGACTAAAATTGCTTTATCGAGTTCATTGATGAGAAATTTAGGGTTTACATTTTTCAAAATCTGTCAAATCTAGGGTTTATATGTTCATAACTGTTACAGATTCAGATATATATTGTTTTGTGTTTATTGAGCAAAAATAATATGTGAATTAGTGAAAAAGAAGATTTCTTGGGGTGGGAATAAAAGTTAATTGCTCCCTAATAAAAGTTTATTGAGGGTAGTGAATTTGCTTTTCTTTATGCGCAGAATGGCTAGACCGAAATTCAAAATTATAAGCTCTAGTTCTGAAGAATTTAGGGAAGACACACAAAGTCAAGAGTCTTTGGATGAAGAGACTCCGACTTCATTTCAAAAAACACTACAACATGAGATGACAAAAATAAAGCATAGGAAGAAAAAACAAGCAGAGGACACTGATGATGAAGAAACAGCAGAGGAAGAAACAGAAGATGAAGACGAGGACGAAACAACAAGTAGATATTGTGTGAAGACAAGAAGTCAGAAGAGGAAAACAACAGATGATGAAGATGAGGAATACGATCAAAAAGAAAAGAAGAAGAGAAAAGTTCAATTGCCAAAGACAAAAGAGCAGAAGGCAAAAAAACACGGAAGGAAGAAGAAAGAAGAAAAAGAGGAAACAGAGAAGAAAGAAGAAAACATAGCCAAGGTTGATTGCAGGCAGCAGAAATGCACTTTGAGCGCGTTTTGGAGACTAATTGATGCGCACAAGAGCAGAATACCAGCAGCAACTTGGGAAATATTAAGGCATACCGTATTCTGGGGGATGATAGAACCTTTCCTTGAGCGAAAGCTTACTGAAAATCAGCTGCATAAGCATGAGGCAGACCTGGAAATAATCATGAGATATTTTGACAAGAAGAAGAACAAGTTCATATTTGGCGAAAAGGAAATGGAAATAACAGTGCAGGATGTAAAAACATTGTTTGACCTGCCTACTGAAGGCATATATATGGAACTGAACAAGAAGTTGAGCAAGGAGGAGCGTAAAGAGTCTGCAATCTTTGACACGAATGTGAAGAAAGATTCTGTGCTCAAAACAGAAGTAGAGAAGAAATTGGTAAAGGAGCTGACCAAGGAGAAGAAAGAAAAAGATTTGAAGAAACAGCAAGATCCCAAAAAAATAGCCTCACTCATCATCATGTACTTGTTTGCTGCCTTCTTCTTTAGTAGAACTGCAACAAATATCACTTGGGATTTGATCAGTGTCTGTGAAGACATTGACAACATCAACAAGTTCAATTGGTCGAGGATGATTATTGATTTTCTACTAGATGGAATCCAGAAGTACCAAAAAGACAAGCCGACAACTCTGTCCGGTTGCCTACTTCTAATCTATGTAAGTATAATATTGTTACTTTAATGTTCTAATTATTTTTTACTTTTTATGCAATACATTTATTGGTTTTTATTTGGGGGGTTAAAAGTTTATTGGGAGTCAGTAATCAGTGATAATGAAGATGTTGATTTTAAAAGTCGTAGGAGATTTATTGGGAGGCAATACTAACTTTTATTGCCTCCCAATAAAAGTTTATTGGGGGGTCAGTAATTCGACTATGGATAGGCAGTAAACAATTTGTTTTTCTTTATGTGCAGAATGGCTAGACCAACATTCATAATTATAAGCTCTAGTTCAAAATTAATGTTCTAATTAATTTTTATTCTTTATGCAATACATTTACTAAAAAGGCAATTTTGTTAACAGTACTGGTTCCTCGAGAAGACTAAGATCAAGAACTGGATTCCCGGAAAGGAGACAGAAACACCACGCTTTGTGAGATGGTCAATAAAGGAGATCTTTAACTTGCAAGAGGTTTACAAGAATCCAGGTTGGCCAGAGGTAAGGCAAATCCAAAACATAAAAATATTACACACGTGTATAGAAATAGTAACTTTGTTCATAAACTTATAAATGTAACAGCGCTTAATCAAGGACGGACCGTGGTTGGAAAAGGAATGGCTGGAAGAGTTGGAATTTGAGGAGAAGATTGAGGAGCAAGAGACACTAAGCTTCAACAATTGGGTAAGTAGAAATGGATGAATGTTGATACATTGTTACGATAAAAAGAACCAAATTAGCAGTTTTACTGCCCCTTAACAAAACTTTTATTTGGGGGGGGGGGGGAGGGCAATAAGACTTATTGAACCCAATTGAGGGTCAGTAATCATTAACTTGTATTATCCTATCATTCTTGGTTTTATTGAGGATAATACTAATTTGTGTTTTCCTATGATTCTCGGTTTCTATTGGTAGGCAGTAAAACTTTTATTGGCCTCTAATAAAAGTTTTATTGGGAAATAAAACTTTCAGGTTTTCTCTCACACAAGTGTTGTTCTATTGGTTGCAGGTTCCTCAAGCTAGCCAAAGAGAAGAAGAAGAAATAATAAGGCTGACGGGAAACATGAGAGTAATTATAGAGGAGCTGGAGACAGTGCTCAGAGAGGAACCTACAAGGGAAAACATGGAGGAGAAATTGAAAAGGCTGGCAGAAGGAAATGAGCAACTCTCAAAAAAAAAAAAAAAAATGTGGACCAAGCTGAAAATAGCGGACGAAATGATAGAAAGTATGGAGAAGAAAAAGCATGATCTGTTATTAGAAACGAGAGCAAACAAAAACCAGATTGCAGCTCTGTACAAATTGCTGGCGAAAGCAAAACACTCAGGGAATGTGGATGATGCGGGAGCTAGTCAGCAAAAAGAAAGTCAGTTACAGATCGTACAAATAACAACAGAGGAAGAGCAAGTAGGACAAGCTGAATTTGAAGACAACAGATCATAAGATCAAGCTCAAACACCAGAACAAGGGGAGCAGATGGGACAGGAGCCAGCAGAAGCCATTCCAATCTCTTTTAGGAGTCTAGTTGAAGAAGAAGGAGGAGAAAGAAGATGAAGAACTTAATCAATTGGTCTACAACATCATGGAAGCTACACAAATGGAAGAACAGGGAACGAAGACATGATTTCAAGAACTTATTTTCAGTTTCCATGTAAAGACATGATATGTTTTGAGTTTATTTTCTGTAGGTAAGATCGTCTTTTTCAACTTAAGCCGTGTGGATATCAGGTCATCTGAAGTGGTAAAATATAAATGACGTGGAAATGCGTCAAAACTTACATAACTCAAGCAGCACGTACATCATCAAATTCAGATATTGAATCTATATACGATTTATCACATATATGCTCGTAACTACAGGACATTATGTATCGTTGCTACTATGAATTAAAAGATAATTTATTTTAAATTTGTAATATTCCAATTATAGGCTCTGATCTGGTAATAGGTTTATCAGAATGAAGAAGTGCTTACTTTTGTTGAAAGTGCCCAATGAGTTTTCTTTGTTGCAGCAATACAATCACTACGTACCATTTTTGAGGCAAACCTTCACTGAGCTGTTGTTAGTTGAGTACATTTTGCAATATGAGTAAAATTCCGGTTGGGGTACCTTGGGTTACCTTAATTTTTTCTCCTGAAAAATAAAATAAATAAATTATTGATAAATTAGAAGTAGACAGAAAAAATTGAAAAGTGGGTGAGCCTTTATCTAAAATAAGTAATGTATGCACAAACTTTTCATTGATCGCATATATCTCTTAGCTCTGCCATATCATGTTACAGAATCACTAAACTTTAAAAAATTTAAGAAGTGCATACGATAGGATTACAACAAAAAGTTGCAACTTCCCAACCCAATTCATAAATCTGACCTTGTTTGTAGTAATACAATAATTTCACTGACTACATTTTTGTAAATAAAACGCTATAGTGTGTGATGATCTCTGGTGCTATAAAAATTAATTAAATATCTTGTAAGAGTTATGCTTAACAAGGTACGTGCGCAAATGACAAGGTCTGTACGTAAATAACCATGATTATCTTTTGAAATAAGTAATACTTGTGTTGTTGTCCGTATAACTTGAGTTGAACTCTATATAACGAGAGGTTGGTGATATGAGTTGTTCTTCTATTGCCTTTTTTTCTTTAATTAAAAATTACTGTATCTATGTTGTTATAGTAGTAAATTAATGATTTTATCAAATAAGTAAATCTTCATTGGATTATGATTTTGCCTAATTAAATTACAATTCATTGAATCATAATTTAAGAATCGTACTACTTTTCAAGAAATATGTTGATTTTGGTGAATAATTACAAATTTATAATATACATACATTGAATCTGGTATGAAATTTATTAGGTAAAGTTTGTTGGCTCAAAGAATATAGACAATATCAGTATAGTATGTCAACTCACCGGTGTTCAAGACAATGCTAAAAATAAGAACCTAAAGCTACATGGCCACATAGTCATTCTTCACATGTCTTATACCTTGTTTAAAGTATTATCTTCTGTTTTTCTTCAATTTTTTTCTTGATTTCTTGGGCGTTCTATCTTCCTGTTGATCTAATTTTAGGTTGGGTTAACATAGCAGAGAATTTCTAAAATATCTCATTTCTAGTGTAGCCTGTTTTTGTTATGAAATAACCTATATAGGGGATCTAATACTGGCTTGCCTTTAAATTGTTCATATATATATATATATATATATGTATGTATTTTTTTTCTCCTGAATATCAACTAGTCTAGATAGCCTCTAGAGAATTGGAGGAATGTCACAACATCATTGAGTTCTCAAATCACTTGAGACTCAAACACAAATACATATACCTTTTCATTCCCAACATGAATGAGTTAAGAGTCGCATATCGAATCAATGATTTACCAAACTTTAATGTAAGTCTCTCTTAATAAATTAATATTATTTTGACCCAAATGTATTTAGTATTTGTAACATGGTTATAATCTCTTGTAATATGTTGATAGTCTCCATCCTATCGATGTTTCTCTGTCCATGAATGAATTTGCTCCAAAGTTAATAATATAGTCTTTTCTTCTTATTAATTGGAAATTTCTCCTATCATTTGCTTCAAGAGCTGGCGGAAGCAACAAAAGGTTGTACTGCCAATACAAGAGTGACCAGCATAAGCTGGTAGCCTTTGAACCAGTATGGCCTCTCTCTCTCATTTCATTATTTTGATTTATGATGATGATGATTATATATATATATGACTAACATGGATATTTTTAGGTGTTTGTGGCGCACACAGATTGTGTTCTACTGAAACACAACAAACGGAACAACGATCGTCTATTTAGCTAGGGCCTCGGGTATACCTTGAGGGATCCATTTAGAGCTTAACGTCAACGGCCATTTTCTCTTGGCAGACAATTGTAATTTGTCGGATCAACGCTATTTCTTAATTTCAAAATAGCAAGTCTCAACTCGTATTACAATCACATAAATTGTTTGTTGTAGTTATTAAGACATTGTTTATCTCTTACGCAAACCCAATTCATTTAACAAAGTAAAGAACTTTATATTTTCAAAATTCTAGTAAATTATCAATATAGGACAAAGACAAAAAAAATAGGGTTATTATCACAATTGGTACCTGAACTATACCTCAATCTTATTGATGGTACCTGAACTTCAATTTTGATCACAACCAGTACCCGAACTTTTCGATTTCATTTTAAATGGTACCTAGAGCCACCTCCGGTCACTATTCCGACTAAAAATGGCATGTAAGGTGATCATAGTGATGATTTCAAGGGTTGCGATCATATATAGTGATGATCTTTTTGGTAATAGACTTGCCTTGAACTTGTTTTTTTTATTTTAGATTTGGCTTTTTTGGCCGGAATAGTGACCGAATGTGGCTTTGGGTACCATTTAAAATGAAATCAAAAAATTCGGGTACTGGTTGTGATCAAAATTGAAGTTCAGGTATCATCGATAAAATAGAGGATAAGTTCAAATACCATTTGTGATAATAACCCAAAAAAATAATTACCGATCATTCTTAAAATGAAATTACCATTTTACCGCATTTTTATTTCACAGATTCAAAGACGCACACGTGTACAATTTTTTTTTAAAAAAACCAGGGCCAAAATTCAATATTCTTTTCTAGGCCGAAAATTTTACAGTGATTTAAAGTTTCGCGGTTCTGCCCCAATTTCTCATTCTCCTTTCTACTTTCTTCTTCCTCTTCTCACAATCTCCTTCACTTCCACTGCTGCTCGATCGCGCTCTCACTCTCTATGGCTCCGTAACCGGACTCGCCTTAATCGCTCGCCAATCCTCCGCAGGTGAATTTCCTTTTTGAATCTTCTTCCGCTTTGTGCTAGGGTTCTCAATTTCTTCAATTCCAAGCTCCCTGTCGATTTTTTCTTTGGGCTTTCGCTTCTGTTCGGGGCCTGAGAAAGCTTCGAACAGGAGAAGCGAGCGTGATTTGTCTATTGTTTGCTCTGGTTGTTTTTTTTTTTTTTAGTGGAAGATTTTTTTTTCATCAGCTTCGATTTTGTTCTTTGTGTTGGGCTCAGTTTCCAGTGGATTTTATTGTCTTTGGAATTCGATTTTGTGCTTTTAGAAGCAACGGAGGAGCCTAGAATTGTGAGCGATTTTGTTTTCGGAAGTTAGATTTTCGGTAATGTTTTCCGGCTTCACTATCAGCAACCAAACGGTAATGCCATGTATGTGGTCTAGGATGCTTGGATTCTGAGCTCGATCTTGTAGAGTAATTAAGCTTTTTAATCCCTAGGTTTTACAGAAAATTGGCGGGAAAATTGAGAAAAAAGAGAACGGAGTTTTTTTATGATAAAAGAAAATTACATCGTTCACGTGTGTAAAAAAAAAATTGTGTAGAAGCTTTGTTCTAGGCAAGTGAAATTGTGAATTTTGTGTTCCCTTTTTAGAATTAGAATTTTGCTTTCGTATTGTTGTCTTGGCCTTGATAGTTAAACTTTAGATTTACTACTGACTTTATTAGTTTGCTGACTTGTGCTTTCTTCTTGTTTCGTTTCAGATAATTAAGGAAGTTATTCATGGCCCCGGTAAGGAAAACAAAGGGTGTGAATAAGAGGTTTCCTTATATCAATGAGGTTGCTTCTAGCAAATATGGAGATAATGCTAACAAAAACAAGCAGAAAGTGAGTACTGACCTTGTCATGACTTATGATAATGATTATTATCTGCTATTGTTCTAGCTATTATATATCTCTGCAATCATTTCTTATTTTTATGAAGATTGAACCTTATTAGAGTACCATGGTTCCTCATTTTTGGTTTTCTTTGCTTCCCATTTTGTTCTTTCAATAATTTTGGTACATTTCAATTTCATTAGCTATTGATGTTATGAAGCTACTATGTATATTTTTTAATGTTATTAAGTATCTTATATTGCTTCACATGATGACCAGATTATGGTTTTGATATGTGGGTTATGTGTGATGGTTTTATTTATTTAGCTGTACTCTTAAAAAAAAAAAAAGTTGGAAAACTGCACTCCTTATTGTATAATTTCTCAATTAAAACCAAATTTGAAATCTTGATTTCCTTTTCTTTTTGTTTTTTGAGGCATCAACATCACATTGTCATTCTAAGATTAGGAAGTTACTATGTGATCAGTATTGTCTGTCACACACACACACACATATATCAAGGGCTCCGATAGTTATCAGATTGGGTATTTTCATGAAGTATTGAAAAAATTAAATTGCAAGTGTTAACTAGTTCTGGGTACGTTTTCCCTCTCCTCTTATGTGCAGAAGAGAAAGTTGTCTGACATGTTAGGGCCTCAATGGACCACTGAAGAGCTAAAGCACTTCTATGAAGGATATCGCAAGTATGGGAGAGACTGGAAGAAGGTTTGTACAAATGTTATGATACTTGTCACATGACTAACATGTCACTCCCCATCCCTGGAGACTTGCTTATTTAGTTATATTTGTGTTTTAGGTTGCTTCGGTAGTCCGTCACCGGTCTGTGGAGAATGTAGAGGCCCTTTACACTATGAATAGGGTATGTGTGCGATACAGTGTAACTCTATCTTAATTATATGCATCATACTTTATATCTGAATATTTTCAATTGTCCTGGTATTTTATTCTTTCACCCTCTGACGTGAGGCTTTGCAGTTCTATGAACAGTGTATGGTTTGCCTTTACTTCTCAAGTTCTGATGTTTCCATATTGTGAGAAGTCCACCAATTGCTTGTTGTTTCTCTGAAAACTCGGTTACTTTTAAAACTGTACGTGTTGCTACAAGTCCACCAATTGGTTGTAGGTTGTTGAGAAAACTGTAATTGTATACTCCAGTTGGGCACCATTTTTTTATTTTTTTATTTTTTTTTTAGCTTTTCACGCTAATATGAAAATATAAAAGAGGACTTCTATCAGCATAGCTTAAACACATTATGTTTGTTGATTACAATTTTTACCAACTTAATTATTCCACCATTTTGGATGTTTCTTTTTTCCCAGAGGAAAAACATATGTCTATGCTTTTCCTGTTAAATATGTTTTACTTGATGATAATCCCTTTTCTTGCTTTTGGGGACTCATGAATTTATTATTTGCAGGCCTACTTATCTCTTCCCGAGGGCACTGCTTCTGTGATTGGCCTAACAGCAATGATGTGTGACTATTACTCTATGTTGGTGAGTTTGGATTTCCTCTTTCCTTTTTCTGGTTGGCTCGGTTGTGCATTGCCTTTGAACATAAGAAATAGTATCAGTTCACTCGTTTGAATTTATAGTTCTGTCTCCCATTCACTGAGGGGTGGCTTCTTAACTGTTAATAGTTAGTACAAACTCTAAGGAAAATCGGAACCTGTCATTTATATTGCTAAAATAAAACAGTAATGTAGTTCCTTTCTAAGGAATTTCAGTGGTTTGCTACGTTCATTAGGTACTGAATCTTTTGCAACTTTCTAGTTACTGCTTATGCAAGGTTATCTGTACTTTTCTTTTTGGTCATTGTCATGTCATGCAATATAAAATGTTAGTTTTCTATCTGTTAAAGAGAATCAATCTCCTCCTCCAATTACTCCCATAATCTCCTCCATTGAATAGTTCGTCTACAGCTAGTTTTCCATTTCCTAGGATTATGCATCAGTTTTGATACTGTTGTTAATGTAATATTATTGATTCATGTAACTGTCAATACTCATAGCTATATAATGTATAGAATGTAATAGCTAAGATTGATCAAGGGAATCAATTTCTACACTATCCATTTATATTGAGTGTGTGTGTGTATCATGTTTATCAATTTTAATGAGGAAAGTTATCAATGACTTTAATGATCTAGACTCTTCTGTTTATAGCTCCTAAAAAAAAAAAAAGGAATCCTTTCTCTGGATATCAGTTGGGCTAAATGTATAATGACCAATATCGAACTCATATAAGATGATCTGGCCTTGCAGGAAAGAAGTGACAGTGAACAAGAAAGCATTGACGATGCAGGGACCTCCAGAAAGCCTCGAAAGCTTGCAAGAGGGAAATTACGGAATGACGCCTCAAAAGGATTGGAAGGACATATTCCCGATATTTCTCACTCCCGTTCAATTGCATCAGATGGCTGCTTGTCACTGTTGAAAAATAGGCGCACTGGTGGGGAATGATTGTAATCTTTCTGTTTATAGTAGCAATTTTGTTTATTTCTTTGCAGTAAAATTCTGGTGCAACTTTGTGAAAAAATGTCAATAGTGGTTTCATGTTTATGTATGTACCCCTTGTCTTGGAAAAGAGAAATTGGGGGTGGATCTAAGAAAATAATGTAGGTGCAAAGGTAGAATTAGGTTTATTTTGAATAGTTTAATTAATAATAGTTGGAATTAGGACTGCACTATCAGGCTTTAATTACCATAGAAGATCAGTTGGAAGCACAAAAAAATGTGGGCATACCTAAGCATAATAATCACAGCCACTGGATTGCAAAATACAATTGCATGAAGATTCAGCCTTCTCAACTCAATGGCTTTTTCGTGCTGTGCTTACCTTTTTTATGCTTACAAGAGAATTACTCTTTATATTAGTAAAGCTGTCATTGAATTCAAGTGTTCTGCATCTTGAATTGAGATTAGACATGAAGTTGCCCTGCTCTTTGCTTCTTGTTGTTTTCTTATTTTTGTTTGGATTTATATCTTTATGTAATTAATGTGTTTGGAATTTGTTTCAGGAATCAGGCCTCATGCTGTTAAAAAAAGGACTCCTCGTGTCCCGGTTTCTTCTTATGATAAAGATAACAGCAAAAAGTACTTTTCACCGGCCAGGCAAGGTATAAAAATCAGTACAGATGGTAGTGATGTTAACATGGCTCAGGAGTTGGCGTTTTCGTTGACTGAACCCTCACATAAAGGTAGTTCTCCCCAAGTTTCCAGGACGCCCAAGTCAAGAGCTAAAGGCAGTACTCCATCTCCTGTTCAGAATGGCGAAAGGATGGTAATTTTATTACTTAAAAGTACTTAAAAGACTGTGCTTTTGTAAAATGATTTCCAGATAATAAATAAATAATCCATAATCCTTCCTTGCATTTAGTTTGCAGAAACAGATATGAAAATTGGCAGGCCCCGTGGTGGGGAAATGGATGGGGTTGGTTGTGAGTTAAGCTTAGGCAGCATGCAAGCTGATTATGACATGGAGAGATACTATTTAAAGAGGCAAAAAAGGGAAGAAAGTGAAAACAATCATTTGGAAGATGTAAAAGAAAGTAGTAGTGGAACAGAGGAAGAACAATATAAGATAAGTGCTGTCAAGGGAAAACTGGGTACTAGAGTTGTGGGTGCAAAAAATGCAAGTTCCTTCCACAAGGATAGAAAGAAAACTAAAACAGCTAATGTTGGAAGAGGTATTCTTTCAGTCCCTTCCTCTCTTCCCCCCCCCCCCCCCCCCCCCTAAAATGAAGTCTTTTATATGTCTTTTTATACAACCTTTATGATTTTTTTTTTTGTCAGAGAAAAATGATTAAAGGTGTTATTGCCAACTGTTGTGGAAAAGCAATCAACCTTGATCATCTCCTTTATAGTTGATCGCTCCTTTTCTAACCTTTTGAAGCATGTTCAGACATTATTCATTCCAAGTCTTCTGTCCATGCAGATGAAGACTCATCCTTTGATGCCCTACTTACTCTGGCAGATCTATCCTTGAGGATGCCTGAAGCAACTGCTGAAATGGGTAAGACATTGATATTGAAACATGGAAGTTTATCTCAGTGTCAGTCCTAACATTTAGATGATGTCAATCATGTTAAGAGTTTATGGATTGTCTTGAACTGCTAACCATTATTTTATTTTTTTTACTCAATCTTAACTTTCTTGTTGGTTCTGTGTGTCTAGAATCATCTGCACCTGTCGAGGAAGAAAACTTCAACATTGCTAAGAAGTCTAAACTCAAAGGGAATCCTTCAGTTACTATGGTTGAAGAAGACACTGCTTTGAAAACATCTCATCTGGGAAAACTCAAAGAGGGAGTTCCACAGTCTACTACTGGAATTCAAAAAAGAAAACAGAAGTCGCCAGTTAAAGTAATGACCGATTTTACTCTCTGTACAAATTGATTCAGATTTCCTTTACTTATGATAATCTTCATGGTCCACCTGGTTAGAGCATGACTAATAACCACATTTGGTATTATTCAGTTGCAGATAAATGAGAATGAAGCTCAGACTGAGTTTCCTTGGAAAGACAATCAAATGATTGAGGTGCGCAGATCCTTTCAGCTTGACTTCACAGTGTTCTTCACTTTAGCAATGACTGTAATTTATCCTTTAAAAGTCTCTATATTCTATGCAAGTACCTAAGTCTAGGTGTTCTTTAGTTTCTACCAACAGAATCAGGGTTAGCATAAGTACCTTCAGAAGGCACCTGTGTTGATCCGTAAATCTAATGATTTGGTATAGACTGCAGAGCAAGATAGTAAGTTTTTGTTATAGGTTGCTATTTTTCATAAGCGGATCAAAGTGGATTTGACATCTTGCCCTTTATATCAATCAATTCATCTAAAGCATATCAACTTCCCTGCTTAATTCTGTTGTTTTCAGAAAGCAAGCTACATTTCCTGCTACATACTCAAGGCTGTGTTGATTTAAACTTCTATCTGATAGTTGAGTATAGACTTTAGGTCAAAAATGTAATTTTTAATGTGCCATAAATTAAATACAGTAATAATGAGTTATATTACGATTGTAAATTATAATTATAAATGTCTTAAAGTAATGGTAGACACACATTGATATTGTTCTCTTTTAATTCTGGCACCTATAGTTACATTTAACTTTTGGTATTTCTTCTCTGCAATTGGTTTCAGTCTACAGATGAGGTGAACTATGTGAATAAAGTTAAACGGTCTTCTCACTATGATACGCACCAAAAGCATGGGAAATTGGTGAAGCCTCTGGGGAATTCATCTTCTACTACAGATCGTGAAAGGCAAGAGAACAATTCAGGTTTATCAACTGTAGAAGTTCAATATGCAAACCAGGCCAACTTAACCTTGAGAGACAAGAGTAGACGGAAGGACATACAGAAAGATGCAAAGTCTCTGCAGAGTACATCATATGACCAGCCTAATAAACTGGTTCTTTTAGTTCCTAAAAATGAACTGAATCTCAAGGTCATACAGCTGCCATCATTTAAATTGCCAACTGAGTTTGTCAAATTTTTTAATCATATATGTCTGCACTTCATTTACAGGGAAGACTTTCCAATTGCTTATCTCGGTATCAAGCGCGGAGATGGTGTGCTTTTGAATGGTTTTATAGTGCAATCGATTACCCATGGTTTGCTAAAAGGGAGTTTGTTGAGTACTTGAATCACGTTGGATTGGGTCATGTTCCAAGATTAACTCGTGTTGAATGGGGTGTTATAAGGAGGTATATGCCCCTGATCTCTGCTTCTTTCACCGGCATTCCTACTGCTGTTTGGTAACCCTTGATAAAGTTGTTTTTATATTGTTTTGTTGTCACTTATTGGTGCAGTTCCCTTGGGAGGCCACGGAGATTTTCTGACCAGTTTTTGAAGGAAGAAAAAGAGAAACTTCATCAGTACCGGGAGTCTGTTAGAAAGCATTATGCTGAACTTAATGCCGGTACAAGGGATGGACTTCCAACTGACTTAGCTCGGCCTTTATCAGTTGGACAACATGTTATTGCTTTTCATCCCAGGTCTAGGGAGGTCCATAACGGAATTGTACTGAGTGTTGACCATAGTAGGTATCGTGTTCAGTTTGACCAGTCTGAACTAGGAGTTGCAGATATCATGGTAATTAGCTCTCAATCAGATAATTTTATGACGTGATTTACATGTTCTTTTCTATGATTGAAAGATATATGGATTTTGGAATGTGTATGATAACTAGCAAGTATGATAACTTGCACCTTTTGCATTAACAGGATTGGTATGGCGAAGTATCATTTTCTGTTTAATTTATGATAATAAACATCTCCATCTTACAATAAAACCTTTATGCGAAATGTCATTTTATGTTTAATTGGGTTTTTGCTTCACACTTTTAGTACTAATATCCCAAAAGCATAATAAAAGTTTTCTTTCTTCCCAATGTTCAGAAATTTTTGTTATTATGCTTATAATAACATAATAACAAAAATTTATTTTCTACATAGTAAGCATAACAAAAGGATACGTCTTATCAGAGAAACCATCATTAATTTCCGATTTGCTATTAAATTTTGAAACATATCACTAGTTTGCAATTCTGAGAGCACATTTGTGTCTACTTTCCATTGTTTGTGGCAGCTACTTTTACACTTCTAAATCTTTATGTTGGTATAGGCAATAGCAGTCTGTCTGTCGTTTGATGTTATTCCGTTTTTATGGCTTGGTGAAATACTTTTATTGCAGGATATTGATTGCATGCCGCTGAATCCATTGGAAAATGTACCTGCTTCTTTCACAAGGCAAAACATCATTGTCAACAAATATACTGAGAACTTTAGGGAGATCAAGATTAATGAACAACAGAAAGAAGGGAAGACTGAAGGGTATATGAAAGCTGTTTCTACTGGCAACCTGAATAGCACTGCTGTTCCTTGTCATATTCTGCCGACAACTCCTCAAACCAACAAATCATCAAAGCATATAGAGGTTAGTTGTGGTTTCCCGATGAAAAATATTCCAGTGCAAAATGGTTTTTATGCCTTAAAATACGTGCCTTTCTATGTCCTTTATTATGGTATGATTAAATATTCAATGATTCTTGAAGTTCCTGAAATGTCTGGGGCCATTGAATCGTGTCCATTTATAAAAGACTGCTCTTGTTTATATCCAGGAAAGATGCACTACTAATATTTGAAATTGCTATGCAACTGATGCTGAATATCTGCCATTTTATTGATATCAGATTGCCATTCTTCTTGGAATTGTATTGCTAAATTCATTATGATGTATTTTGGCCTGATTATCTGTGGTTGGCTTCCAGTATGCTTTTCTTACCTTTCCCTTTAGGGCTCCTTCTTTCCATTGGTCATTTGTTCTTGCTGACTACTTGACTGGTAACATTAACTACTATTATATCTTTAAGTATAGAAACATGAAAATGCAGAAAAAGTATGCTACTATCTAAGTGAAAACTGTTTTGTCTAGGGGAAGTCTTCAATTTTTAATAAAGAAGCTAAAGTTGGGCCTGCTGAGACTGCTAGTACAAAAGTTGCAAATTCTCAGCCTTCAATTTCTGTGCAGATGCAAGCTAGGGAAGCTGATGTACGAGCTCTGTTTGAGTTGACCCGTGCACTTGACAAAAAGGTGCATTGCTCGACATACATATTTTGTATCAGTCTTAGATCTTGGCCTCTGGAAATTTACGGGAAAATAATAATTGTCTTTATTCTATTCCTGGAAACTTTGAGAACTGAGTTGATGGATCATATTGAAACTTGTAGGATGCCGTGGTTTCTGAATTGAGGCGTATGAATGATGAGGTGTTTGAAAAGTGCCGAGATGGAGATGACTCTATTAAGGATTCTGAGTCTTTTAAAAAGGAATATGCTGCAGTACTATTACAGTTGAGCGAAATCAATGATCAGGTATAAGTTTTTATGGTTTGTTTGTAGCTTCATTCCCTTTTCTTCTATCATTTGCTATCTATGCAGCAGTTAAGTGACTGTTGGAGAGGGAGAGGGAAACTGATTGCTTTTCATTTGCAGGTTTCTTCTGCTCTTTTTTGCTTGAGACAACGCAACACATATAGAGGGAGCTACCCACTTATATCGGCGAATCCCCTGTCCGGCTTTAGTGACTCCAGTGGCCATTCAAGCTCTTTGTGCCATGTCCAAGAACCGGCAACTCATGTGTATGAAATTGTTGAAAGTTCAAGAGCAAAAGCGAAGGAAATGGTTCATGTAGCTATGCAGGTATTGAAAGGCCATCAAATGAATATTAGTTGTTATGCTGGCCTCTATACAATTAATGTTGTCTAAGCAGCATTAACATTTCAATGAATGATAGTTGATAAGTCAAGGGTCATTGGAGTCTTTGAAGAGTATATTTATCTGGTAGGAGTGCATGCTAGAACTTGCATTTTGGTTTCTGTTGATTGAATGTCTTTCGGCTACACCACCAGCATACATGGAACTTGGAAACAATAGTCAATCTTTCATGTCACTTTATTGCTTGAAAAATTAGTTTTTCTTCTCTGAAAATTTATCAAATTAATTACTATTTCAGGCAATATCATCCTTGAAGAGGGAAAATAACATTGAGAGAATTCAGGAGGTTATAGACTTTGTAAGTCAACAGCTCTCAGAGGATGATGCTGGCAGGCTATCAATGGGATCTGCTACCCCTGCAGCTCCAATTCTGGTTTCTGAAGATCAGTCAACTGCCTGTACAGAAAAACCTGATCCTAAGTCAAACAGTTTATCCAACCAAAGCGAAGACCAACTCCTTTCAGACCTTATCGCAAATTGTGTGGCAGCTTTGTTCATGATTCAGGTAATTATAGCATGTGTTGTGTATTTTTTTGTGGATTGCATGTTTTTCCTTGGTGAAGTATCTTAGATTGCCAATCCTGTTTGCTGGACATAGAGCAACGGCCTTTCTTAGGAGTGAATCCCCTAAGTTGGTACCTTTCGTATGCAAGTGCTGTTCATATGTTTTACACAATTGTTATTGAGCCATTGCCTCTTGAATGATAATTTTGTCCCTGGTCAAATTTATCAATAGATTTTAAAGCCTGAGAGGCTTTGAGTTGGTGCTAGTCTCGTTCTTTCCATAAATTTCCAGTTACAAGGTTTTATGTTTCTCTTTTTAGTATCTTGATAGGAAGCTTATCCTTGACTTTCATTTTTGCTGTGCAAAATGCAGACATGTACAGCACGACAGTTTTCACCAGCTGATGTTGCTTGGGTATTAGATCGTGCTGTCACTAGTTTGAAGCCAATTTGCACACAGAACCTACCAGTTTATGGAGAGATACAGAAGTGCATGGGAATCGTTAGAAGTCAGATACTAGCACTCGTGCCTACATAGCTTCATTCAGCCTAAACACGTGTCAATATCAGTATATAATTATGTGTCTTTCGGCATGTTGTATGTATAACCATAATCAGCTCATGAACCTAACATTTCATTTTTTCGTATTTATGATAGAGTTATAGTATAAATGTTGTATTTTCAAATTAGTATAAATGTTGTAGAAGAGCAGTTCCGTTCCTTGCCATCAAATGGGTGGAGTGGGAGTCAGTTTCAATTGTTGAATAGGAGTTTAATTTGGTAACAGTGTATTAGTGTAACACTACGTGTGCCTACGTCTACTGCAACTTTCTATCAAATGATCGACGGGATCAACGTCAACATGAATCTTCAACTGAGTTTTGATAGGTTCAGGAACATCTATATGGACTTTCCTGGACTCTCATTCATGTTGACGATAAAATTTTTTGAATTACATTCCACATCAGAGGGCTGAGGCCTTCCTAAACTTTGAGGTATACAGCTGAAAATGCTTCTATTCTTTCATATGAATAATAATTCATAATCACTTAAGAGGTTCTAAATTTGTGTTTTCCTATTTACTCTTTTGTACATTTCTTCTAATGCAGAGAAAATTCTTAAAAACCAATAGTCGGTAGTTATTTCATTTCTAAATTCTCATTGAAACATGGCGCAAATCCTGTTCTCATTTCCGCTTCCATATCATTTCACATTTCACATTCCACTCTACCCGCCTACGGAACAAATCTTGTGGGTACTAAAAGTTGGACATCAAGTTACGAGTCTATCAATCCAAAATTTGGAAGTACTGAAATGCTTTCTACACATTCCCAATCCAAGAAAAGATTATCCTCCATCTCCATCCTCTTGAAACTCCAAGAGATTCTATCAAGGTCAGCGTTGTGAAAATGAAAAAATGAAAGCAGCTTTGGACGACATAAACCATAGAGAAATGAACGAACACTTGCAAACATTTCTAGCAAGTGCTCAGAGATCAATTGAATTAACTGCCCAAAAAAATAAAAAGATCAAATTCTACCAGCACAAACATGAGGAACACTTGTCAACATCTAAATGAGAAACAAGAAAAATCACGTCTCAAATGAGAATGTACAGACATTGGTTCTAATGGCCAAGTGTACTACAATCCTATGGAATTCATATGCTTTTCTGTAGCTTGTACCGGCAATAATGATGTGGTACACAAGCCATCAACTCCAGTACTCCACACTTGTTAGCTTTTTGAAGCCTCTATCCAATTCCAGGCACCAATAGTATATCACAATCTCTTCCAATCACAATTTTAACTTCTTCTTCTTCGGCTTTTTTACCACAGCACCCCCAATGTCCTCCACTATCTGCATCACACCAGAAGTTGGTACCAATTTAGCAAAAGAGACTAGGAGAATTCAATGGAAGAAAGTAAATGACAAATACCCATCAATGGCAAACTTCTCACTAGCAACCTTTTGCTTGTTCTTCTTCTTCTTCTTCTTATTCTTTTTATTCTTTTTGGGCTCAGAGTTTCCCACATTTTCTTCTTCTTCTTGCTGAAGAGGGTCCTGCACATTTTGTATCCAACATTTCAAAAACCACTCAAAGATGTAACCTCGAAACCACTCAACAAGTCTCATCAAACTCGAAATTGCGAAAACCCGAAAAGTTGCATCACCTCAGACTCAGAGTCACCGAAGGAGTTGACATGTCGTATTCTTCCTTGAGAATTAGAAGCTGCACCTGATTTCCCCAAAATCCAATTCTTTTTTAACATATTATTGATCAAATCATTTGAAGCTTAAATCTTTGATTACCAGAACACCAAATTGAGTTTAGGGTTTTACTTGCGAAAACGGTGCGTTTTGCGTTCTGAACAGCGCGTTCAACTAGCTGTGGATTCATGGTGCCCAATCCATCCGGATCCTGCAGCTTTCTTTCTAGAAATTTCGCCAACGCCGCCGCCTTGTTCGTCGTCAACGGACCCCCTGGATGAGCCAACCTATACAGAGAATCAATATCAGAAACCACAAAAACCCTAGAAAATTAGGAAGATGAATTACCTGGGTTGGGATCGAGGAGGCGGTAAAGATGGGAGGGGAGCGAATTTGCTGCCTCTTAAGGCCCTCTTTTCGTCTTCGCTTAACTCTTCTGCTCTGTCCTTGGCCATTTCCGTCGTGCTCTCGCTGTTCCGGCTCCGATTCAGATCAGAAAACGCCGACCGTTTTCGTTTTTGTTTTTGGGTCCAGAACTTTGAAAATTGAAACCGATTTGCTGCCCCACTTTTATTGGTTACTAGGACGCAAACTTTTTACCGTTTGAGAAAATAAAACTCACCGCGGTGAATTTTAGTGTTCCGGATTAGGGAAAATTTTACAAAGAGTACCCGAACTAAGGCCCATTCTAAACTTTAGTACCCGATTATTCAAAACTATCACATTGGTACCCGATGTTTAAAGTCCGACCCAACAATCGTACACGCCGTTAGTAACGGTGTTAAGTAGCACATTTTGAGGGATATTTTAGTCACTTCATGTCTTAATCCAATTTTTTTTTTATTCATTGCAACTTGATTTCTCTCTCCTTGATTTTCTCCCCATTACCAGTTGCATCATATGTACAAAAAAAAAAAAAAAAAAAAAATGGTCTCATAATTTTTTTTAATTAAAAAAAAAATTGGATTAAGACATGAAATGACTAAAATATCCCTCAAAATGTGCTACTTAACACCGTTAGTAACGGCGTGTACTATTGTTGGGTCGGATTTCAAATACCGGGTACCAATGTGATAGTTTTGAATAGTCGGGTACTAAAGTTTAGAATGGGCCTTAATTCGGGTACTCTTTGTAAAATTTTCTCTCCAGATTATTCACATCGGAGAAAATTTACCCAAACCCTAGTTTGATCATCGTCAATCAAGAGGCTCATTTTCATCTTTTAAATGAAATTCAGAATTCTTATAAAAAAAATTAACTTATTAAAGATAAAATTTAAGTTACTAAAAAAAGAAACATGAAATATGAATTGTAAAATGAGGAGTATGAATTGCACTTCTCTTAAAAGTATTACGCCCTAGATAGTTACTCAACACTAAAGCAGCTCTAATCATGAAATCTCGAGATAAAACCTTTTATAAACAATCGTATCAATAAAAAAGACTCTCCTTAATGAAATTCTCTTAATACGCGTCAAGAGCAGCAAACACTTGTTAAAACACAAAAGTTTAAGTAACAAACTCGTATTTTTCCCAAAAACTAGTTTTGTTCTTTACGCTTATATTTTTATTTATTCTCTATGACGCCAATATTCATAAATTCATCTTTCCAATTATTTGTAGGTCTCCCAAAATAAAAAGGAGAAAAAGAAACAAAAAAAGAAAAAAGAAAAATGTAAATCCCCATTAAAGAAGGAATAGTAACCAAAACCTTCCCGTGTTTCCTATCAAGACACGGACTGTCACACTGGCTCATAAATTCTCCCAACTCATTCATAACCCGAAACGTTTCACTTGGGATTCTTCAAAAACCAAAAAACCCTCTGATTCTTTTCATCTTATGGCTCTCCAATCTGCTCTGCCATTTGAAATGTACAACCAATTCGCCGATCAATCCTCCAATTCCAATAAGGCCACAAAGAGGGACTTCAGCAATGTTCACGGTTCCGATGATGGCGATGGCGGCGCAATCTTGGTCCATGCAATGAAAAGAATCAAGCTCTCATCAGATAATGGTGACTCGTCTCAGATGAAGACGAAGGAGAAGGAAATTGGGTACGAAGACGTAGGTGGTGTGAGGAAGCAGATGGCTCAGATTCGTGAGTTAGTGGAGCTTCCATTGAAGCAACCCAAGTTGTTTAAGTTCATTGGAGTGAAGCCTCCAAAGGGTATTCTTCTATACGGCCCCCCTGGCTCGGGCAAGACTCTGATTGCCCGAGCCATCGCGAACGAGACGGGGGCCTTGTTTTTGTGCATTAACGGGCCGGAGATCATGTCGAAAATGGCTGGGGAGAGTGAGAGCAATCTAAGGAAGGTTTTCGAGGAAGCGGAGAAGAACGCACCGTGTATTGTGTTTATAGATGAGATTGACTCGATTGCTCCGAAGAGAGAGAAGAGTAATGGGGAAGTTGAGAGGAGGATTGTTTCACAGCTCTTGACACTCATGGACCGTATGAAGTCGAAAGGGCGTGTGGTTGTTATTGGGGCGACCAATCGGCCTAATAGTATTGACACGGCTCTTAGGAGGTGTGGAAGATTTGATAGGGAGATAGATATTGGTGTTCCAGATGAGGCCGGGCGGCTTGAGGTGCTTCGAATCCATACCAAGAACATGAAGCTTGGTGAGGATGTGGAGTTGGAGAAGATAGCTAAGGAGACACATGGGTATGTTGGGGCAGATTTAGCTGCATTGTGCACTGAGGCTGCGCTTCAATGCATAAGAGAGAATATGGATGAGATTGACTGGGAAGATCAGCAGACATTAGATGCTGCGATGCTTGGCTCTATGAAAGTTGGAAATGAGCACTTTCGGATTGCTTTGCGAGCAAGCAACCCTTCTGCTCTTCGCGAAACGGCTGTGGAGGTGCCGAATGTGACTTGGGATGCTATCGGGGGTCTGGAGAAAGTGAAGAGGGAACTTCAGGAGACTGTTCAGTATCCAGTTGAGCATCCTGAGAAGTTTGAGAAATATGGGATGTCACCCTCAAAGGGGGTTCTTTTCTATGGCCCTCCTGGGTGTGGTAAGACCCTTTTGGCCAAGGCTATTGCCAATGAGTGTCAGGCAAATTTTATTAGTATCAAGGGGCCTGAGTTGCTTACTAGTGGGTTTGGAGAGAGTGAGGCGAATGTGAGGGAAATTTTCGACAAGGCTAGAGGGTCTGCTCCCTGTGTCCTCTTGTTTGATGAACTCGATTCCATTGCTACTCAGAGAAGTAGTAATGCTGGAGGTGGTGGTGCTGCTGATAGGGTTTTGAACCAACTCCTTACAGAAATGGATGGATTGTCTGCTAAGAAAACTGTCTTTGTTATTGGGGCCACCAATAGACCTGACATTATAGACCCTGCACTTCTCCGTCCAGGACGTCTGGATCAATTGATTTACATCCCTCTCCCTGATGAGGAATCCCGCTGTGAAATATTCAAGGCTTGCTTGAGGAAGTCTCCAGTTTCCAAAGATGTGAACATCAGAGCACTTGCAAAGAGCACTCGAGGATTTAGTGGTGCTGATATCACAGAAATATGCCAGCGTGCTTGCAAATATGCCATTAGAGAGAACATTGGGAATGATATCAAGAGGGAGATGAGCAGAAGTGAGAATTGTGAAGATATGGAGGAGGATGAAGTGGCAGAGATCAGGGCCGATCACTTTGTGGAGTCAATGAAGTATGCTCGTAGAAGTGTTAGTGATTCCGATATCCGCAAATACAAGGCATATGCTCAGGCATTGCAGCAGTCTAGAGGGTTTGGAACAGACCAGTTCAAAATTGCAGGGAGCGGTTCTCATGCTGCTGTCTGACCCTAGCTGGTGTAGAAGGTCCAAAAATCACTGACCGACAAAAAATCCTCAGACTTCAGATATGTAAATGCAGCGTCTTTGTGAAGCTGGAAATGTGTACAAGCATTGTAACCATGCAGTCTCTCATTATTTTCCATATTCAAATTTCCACTCTGCAGTTTGAATTCCATAAATGTCAGTTGAAAAATACAGTAATTATCGAATTTTGAAACTGACCTTCTATGTTATCCTTTTGAATCTCACGTCATACAAGATATCACAACCAAGAAAAAATAAACCCAGATATACAACAACAACATGATATGGTTCTTTATTGAATTCTCAATTCGCCCGCTAATTACAATGTTTGAAGATCAAACCACGAGAAGAATATAACCAAAAAGCCAATTACATGTCAACAAGTAAGCATAGTACATAATAACTTCAATTGTTCAGCATTCTTCCACCCCACCATTGTTGCATTTTTTTCCCCTACTTTTAACAGAAAAATAATACAGCAAATTCCCTGCTATTCAGTACCATCCCATCTACATTAGCAGCATAATGTATAATCAATGATGGAGGGGGGAAGATCAACAAATTTTGGAGGGAATGAAATCCTTCAATTTACAGGCCTCTCCTATAGCCTAAAATCCTAAAACACCAGGCGAAGTGAGGAGGCCAATCCAATGTAATTTCAATGAAACCAGATCAAGTCACCGTGTGAAATACTGGATTCTCTAATCAACAGTTGGGTAGAGATGGTGTGCTTATAAACCTGTCTGAACAAACACATTCCAACTTTATCATCCATTACTGTGTGCTAACCAAGCAAGAACTTGAAAACGTCACTTAGTGAAACAATGCCTTCAACCCGCTTACTGCCAGCTTCAACAATGACAAGTCGTCTGACACCTGAAATCCAAGTTTTAAGGTACGTCAAGTTCTAAAGGGAGCTACCCAAACATTGAACAAAAAAACCAGAGCATCTGGTTACTGATTGCCTTCTAGTTCAATAGTAGAAATTCTGGCAAGATCAGCTGGCTCTAGACAGCTCACAAATCATATATTGCTCTACTGTAATATATGATCACGATCCTACACTCCAACAGCTCAGTGCATTTAAACCTTTACTTGAAGAAGAACAGAGGCTCCAATTCTAATTTTTTCTTTCTTTCTTTTTTTCTAAAGGGAAAAATGAATTCACCTGGATTGGCTAATCTCTCCATCACTTTATGAAGCGAATCAGAGCGTAAACACATCTGACATCTTTGACTTCTCTGCTCAAAAGGAGAGTACGAGTCTTGTCCCAACTGCAATGCCTGGAGATACAAAGAGAAAGAACTAAGACGATAGCCTGAAGCTTCTTTTACATCAAAACACCTTGACATTGAAAATTTGAAACCAAATCCACCTCAAATTTCAGATAACCCCCCAATATAAACCCCCAAAGCAACAAGAACCCTAAACCTCTTCTGTCCCAAAAATAAATAACTGATTGGAAACCTATATCTGGTTAATCTGAAAGGGTTCACTCCACAAGACATTCAACATGTACGCAGGAATGTGCAAGTAATTCATTACAGAAAACAATAATATTCAGAGACGAGGGAGAAATTAGAGCAGTCACCTGCTGAATGGTCATTTCATTGAGATTAATATGTGCATATGCTCTATCTTTAGCCAGAGCTGTAATGTCACTGTAAAGAAATGCAGTTAAAAAAAAAAGAATCACTCACTGTTGCTACAATTCAATATTTGATGAATAACTTACAATAAATTAAAGGCAAACACAAAAATAGAATTACCACTAACCTCCGACAATATATATCCAGCAAAGAGTCATTATCATCAACTACAGGTATCGAACTTACTTGAGCTGCAAAAAAAGGCACAAAAGCAGTGACTTAACATGAAGGAGATATAGGTCTAAATACCTATAGTTCTTCCTCTATAACTTGATTCAACTTCCTACAATAGAAGAGCAGACTCATGACAATGAAATGCGTGGATAGATACCCTCTATTGGGACTAGCCAGCCAACTTCATAATTCATTACATATGGAATAGGTACATCTGCCTCAAAATATTTTAGCTAGGTCCAAATAGAACTCCACTAAACATGACTGATTTGCATTATTTCCAATAAGAATAGACCACACTGCACTAGATCAGGACACATAGCTAACCTTGAACTAATAGGTTTAAAGCTGCACTAAGTGAAGCACTTGGCCTCAACATTGCTAATGGCCGACGATTTGGCTCTCCAATTTCTGGAACCCGAGTACCCACAGGAAGTGCACGTATTGGTGCTTGGAGAATGGGCAATGAGCTAGAACAATGCCTAAAATATCTGCAAATACCTGAAAATTAAGTTCCATTAGCGCCAAGTAGAATCATAACCTATTGTGTTGCATCTATTCATATATTTAAATGATAAGCCTCCGAATAGCTTACATTTTAAAATACCAGACAGCGAAGCAAGGTGTAATAGCTGTGGAAATGAGCCATCTTCTGAAGATGAATGGATAATTGGAACGGTAGCCACATCATTTTGCAAAAATTTCAAAGCAACATCTTTTAAATTATCATATGGCCCGGCCTGCAAAATTAATTAACAGTGTGGTCAAGGAACCAAGAAAAATAAAAGACGAATCAAACATTCAGAACCCCAAAGAAAAAACAAAATATTAAATCTATCAACACAAGCATTGCTTGTTTCTTTAACCCCAAAAAAAAAAAAACAAAAAAAAACAAAAACAAAAACAAAATATGAAAGCAATACTCAGTGGAATGCCCATAAGGTTGACAGTTTGAATTATCTCAGTATAAGCATTCATATTTCTGCTGCTAATGACTAAGGTCGCAAGGGGCACAGTTTGACACAACCACTGCAACTTCAGTAGTCTCCAACTACCCGTAAAGGTGGGCTGCTTCTATACCCTAGAAGTGAAAAGCAATGTTTTTTCTTGCATCTTGTAAGAAGATATCATTTCATATGATAATTTATACCCACCAACCCAAAAATAATAATAATAATAATAATAATCCTTACTGTTGCATGAATTCCTAGCAGAAAACATCATAACTTTGAGAATGGTTACATCAAACCATACAGACATACTCATACACATACATGCTTGCACTAAAAAATTTAAGATTACATGAATGCCTAGAATGGGCAATTATGACTATGAGAATGCATATATCAACTTACAGGGATTGCATTACAAGCCAGCAATTCAAAAGATGCCAAATAAAACACTCACATGGACGAGACGTCTTGGCAATGCTCTCCCATGACCATCAATTTGTCCATTCAGATATGCTTTTCCTTCTTTCCAAGCAGCTATAGTATGTGTTTCAAGCTCTTCCTCTGTCAGATTAGACCCATGATTCCCAAGCTAAAAAATATAAGGTGAGTTAGCTACATAAAAAGTATCATGCATCCCTCACATGTCAATGTGTGCACTTAATTTATGAGCAAATAAATTTTATCCTAGTTAAGAATACCACAGCACTATCCTAGCTGATGTGTCAACTCCATCAATAACCCTGACGCCTTGCAATCATAATTCAGAATATGTGGGGCTTTTTTTTTAATAGGTGCAAAGGATTTTAAGCCATATAATGTTTGTTACTGAGAAAACAACAAACTGACGGATTTGAGTTTTTGGTTGAAGTGCAGATTATAAGCTAACTACCAACCCAACAAAATAAAATTCAAATTGGGGTGATTTACTGACAGCTTGATCAGAGGAGTCATGAGATTTCATAATCCTATAGTTCGATTTTCAGGTTGTACAAGATTGGTCCGCAACCTGGTTACAGAAGAGTTGAGACCTTGAGGGAACAGAGCCCAAAATAAATACCAGTTGCACTTACCTCTCTTAATATTAAAATAAAATCCAATGCACTAAGAACTCCAACAAATTGTCCCCTGCTGAAGTCCCAAAGTGGTGCCATAGGGATCCCCTGAAAAAAAAGGTTAATTCAGAAATATGCATATACAAGCTCATTATCTGCATAAAGTAACACGCCAAAAAATAATAAAAGCACAGTAGCATGCAACTATAACAGCTTAACTTAGGTCAACTTTCCAGTTGTACGTGGCTTTATAAAAGATCGTGAGAAAACATTACATATAAGATTGATAGTTGCAATTATATTAAGGATGGAATCATATGACTAAAGCGTCCTATATTTTGATCAATAAAAGTTGTTATCTTTTCAAGAGAAACTATAGCCAAAGGGCACCAAAATAATAAGCGGCAAACTAGCTCTTCCACCATTGCCCAATGTTCCATATATACAATATATATAATGAGGGATCCTCCAACTATAGCCTATAACTTACTATAAGCTAATTTAAAGTTACCACCATGCCAATCAAAATCAACAAGGACAAGCGTGCTAGAATGCATGTAAAGTTAGTTCCAAGAAAATCAATATACAGACTACGAAGCATGGCTCAATAAAAATTGAGAAAGAGCTTTAATTTTGTATGTACCTGCTCATGCAATATGTGAAATGCTTGCTTTACAGGTAAATCAACATCCAAGGCAACAACCTGTAAAGTAATTGATTAAAAAACAAGAACACATGATCTAATCCATAGAGAATTGAAATTATATAAATAACTAAATGCAGGAAGAAGAAAAGAGGGCCAATGGCAAGGCATCCAAACCTTGCCTGACTCGGGAAGTAGTTCATAAGTGGTGTGCGTAGACAAGAAGACAGAAATACGATGACGGGAGCCCTGCAGATCAGCCTCTGACATCCTTGGTACAGCATCAGCTGTGCCATCTGTAATCTGGACCTGCATTACATACACCACAGTCCACTATATAATTAATAGGAGATACAAGAGCTCAAACTAATAACTGCAGCTTTAAGGAGCACAAATTGAGTGCTAAAATGCACACCAAGAAATCACCACAATACAATATCGTACCCATGCTAAGAAACCATAAAATAAAATAAAAATTAAAAAAAAAATTGGGAAAAAGGGGTGACTCGAACCTTGCTAAGTAACCCCATAGGGCTCCACAAGGTTCAAAAGTGTTCAACAGTTAGCTATGCATAAATTGCATGAGCATCTTAGTTCTTCAAATAAAAACCACATATGGATGCTACAATGCTATAGAACCCTTATGTACATTGAAATTAATAAGGAAATACAGAATAATAGATGGAACATTAAGTTTTCCTGAAACCAAGATCTCAAATGACAAGGAATGAGCAAGTCTTACCAAACGCCGAAAGGCTTCAGTGTCCTCTTCCATGTGAGTTCCAGGAGTTATCTCTGGAGCTACATTTGGTTGAAAGAAATTAGGGTCTGTAGCCAAGACCATGGTGTTAACTAACCCATATTCACCATTTGCATAGGGTTGGTGCTCATCGTGTCGCCATTCCCCATCAACAAAGAATTTGTACTGTAGTATGATGAACATATGCAGGTAAGACTACTGGGAGTTTTAAGTTTTATCAATGTTAACGCAGAAATCCTAGTAGCACCATTCTAAAATCAAATGGCAGGCTTAGTAAATATGTAAGGCTTAGTAAATATTCCCACGTTCAAGCACTTCAACCCATAAAGTTCCACAGTGGTGATCCACTTGATGTGAAGATGTTTTTGAAAAAAATAAGAAATTCAAAAATGATGCATTCTACATTATGCCATATGCTTAATCTATTCCACTGTACATCTGTATGCATACATATTTCCCCATATTCATATCAATATCACCCACAGTATACAATTCAGCAAAAGTGCAATTGATATATTTGTGCTAATGATTTAAGCTTAACTAAGTACCCAGAAAGGCAATTCCATTCTAGAAGTTCTCATAGTGCCAACGTTCTAGCTCCACATGAAATGATGAAAACCATAAACATTCTCAGTATACATGAGCCTCTTAAGAAGAAATAAGGCAAGTGAAACGCTAAGGCCCTGTTTGGTTGGTGGAAAGGAAAGGAATCATTTTCCTTTCCATTGGGAAAGTGAATCCTGCTCCACTTTTTCCTTTCCTTTGGGAACCAATTTCCCTTCCTTGGCTGTCCCAAACACAGGGAAGGAAACACTTTCCTTTCCCAATGCCCAGATTCTGGGAAACAAACATGGCCTAAGATGTTCTGCCTCCAGATACAACCATTGTTTCTGCAATAATTTTGAAAACGAACTACCAGGATGAAAAGGTCCTCAAATTGACTAGATTATTATATACCCACTACTTAGTTCATCTCCTAAGACTAGGACCACTAAGAGCTTAAAATTGGCTATGTTGGACAAAAACAAAAGATGCAAGTTCCAGAATGGCATTCAAACCAAAGCTAAAACTTAAATCACTATACTACTACTAAAATGGTGAAAGTCAAATGGTTAATTTGGTAACCCTTCATTTTTTGCTCACCAATACCACAGTTAAGTGAACAAAACTATCCCAATGTGGTGTTTCAAATAGCTAAATGATCCTTTGCTAGCATGAGGACAACTGAATTGGTTCCTAACAACTATATTCAACAATATTATAATATTTGATTATCAACAAAAATACCTACAGTAAATCTTTTTTCATGACCGGCAACCAACTTTATCAACTTGGCTCCTATCAAATGTGAAGACAGATATGATTGAATTACAATGCTGGATCAATGAATTCACCATGCTTAAACTAAACCCAATATAATTTACAGTCAGTGAATTAAAGGCGAACGACTGCTCTTAACCATTGGTGCCTCAAAGTGTGAAAGCACACTACTTCACAAACTCACCTGGTGGATACCAGGCGTAACGCTATAAATAGCCTGAAACACAGTCGGGCAACCCTCAACAGGCGTCATAGGAACAAGCTCGGACCACCTTCTGTGAACGACAACATCCCATTTAGCAACACTGTCTCACAAATCACTCAATCCAACTACACAACAGGGCATTCTAATCTCTAACGAAACACAGGGAATACCGAAAGCACGAGTCTCACCGTGCAAAGGAACCACTGAGAAACACACTTCTGCCACCATAAGGCCACACAAAGCGCATTGGGATCAACACTGTGCTCTGAGCTCCACTTACATCCCGTGCCGAATCCATGTTGGTAGCAAACATTTGCCCCCCAAAAATAAATATTTCACAAACAATTAACCCTCCAAGCTACGACATGCAGGCTCAATTCATCCACTGTAAAACAAACTCAACCAAATTACACTAAAAATCACAGAAACTGACCCAAATTCAACGCTAACTTCACTGCAGAAACACGAAAAACAGCAAAAAGATTCAAACTTTATCTGGGATTTTACTTACGGGAGCTGAATTGTAGCGGAAAAACCCAAGCTTTGCCAAGATTTGGGGCAGAATCGGAGGAATCAGAGCAGCGCAACACCCTCCATTTTGGAGAAATCGAAGAAATTGCAAAAAGGGGAAACCCTAGGGGAGCTGAATTGAGATTATATATAGAAAATGGGTGAGAAAACCAAGACGGGTTGCGACACGATCGAATCTAATTTTCGAACCCTAAAAAGCAGAGAGAGAGAGAGAAAGAGAGATGGTTAAAAATCCATTAAAACGATGTGTTTTTCTTTTTGTGGAAATAAAAAATAAATGAAAATTGAGCAGCATGGAGCTCGGGGACGACGTGGAAAATAACGATGAGTGATGTAACTGGTAAGACTGTTGGCATTTTAGTTTTGCACTTTTGCTAGCACGTGCTCATGTGGAAGAGCAGGGATGGGAATGGCAGGCGTAGATTTTGCCATTTGCATCCCCGCTACTTGGTTGAGAAAGATTTTGCATGCATGTTCGGCAAAAGTAAATTTTGGCACACTGTAACTTTAGAATGAGTAATCACTAGATAATCTCATGTTACGTGTGCAGGAAATGATTTAAAATTATAAATATTGGGTGGCCTAAACTTATATGGAATAAGTTTTTGCCCAAACATTTCGATGTTTGAGTTTTGTATTAAGAAAGTCAACAAATTGAGGTAGAAAATAGAAAGAGAAATTGTCACGCCCCGATTTTAAACACAATTAAAAATCAATATAATTCCAGAATTATATATGCGTGATGGTTCAGCCATCAATACAAAATACCTGAAAATTTTTTTCCTTTTAAACCAAGTACATACCGATGTTCTGAACCCACTATGTCAATACAGACATGCTCCATAGAGTCATTTATTATATAAGTTTACGAATTAAGTTGTCACAACAGAATAAAACGTAAATGCTCCTCAGAGCTTAATACATAAGGAAAGTCTTATCAACGGTAAAGTCACAAAATTGGCTTCTAACCGTAAAGCTACAAACACGCTCCCTCAGTTTCAGCCACGATTATCTTGACCTGCAGGATTAACCTCTACACCATCGAATAGTGCATCGGGTTGCCACACAACAAATCCGGTAAGCTTATGAAAGCTTGTATGATTAACTCAAAAACAACCATTAAACAATTCACACCAACCACAAGAAAACCACCATTTCAATTTAATGAAAACAACTCATGCACTAATTCCTTTCCTCTAAGGAGATGCATATCTCACTCCGTGACAAAAATCATACCATTTGATCACACAACAAAATGAATATGAAACTCAAAGTCTCCCGTGAACAATAAAAGAAATAATACTCTTGAGACCCTCTTTCAAACCCTTACTTATGAGTCCCAAGTAATCTCAACTATTACCCCCATTTGATACAATTAAAATCTCAGCAAACAGATTAGAGCTCTAACTGATAGTAACCACTAACCCGGCCAAGGCGTGGTTCCCGATAACATGCCTTGGTCACATTCGTGGCCCCCGATCACTGTAGGTGATCCCCGATCCTCGACCCTCAAGTCTTTGGATCCCTAGTATAAATACCAAAACATTAAACAAGTCGCACTGAACCCAAAATGTTACCCGAATCTAAAGTAAAATATTCCTCGTAATTGATCCATATCAATCATTCCCGATACAAAGACCAAACATTTAAATAAGTCACCCATGACCTAAAAATGTTCAACAATTCTCAACACTTTTCAAAACAATATAAATCAACCATTTCCGCAATATATTGTTTTCCAAAAAGTCAACCCAAAAACAATAATATGAACCCTATCACAATTTCATCATAACAAATCCACCAACACATATATATTTCACGTAAATATATACTAGCCGCTTAACATGTGCTCCGCACATGTCAATTGGCTTTTATTTTTATTTATTTTTTTAAATTAAAAAAGTTACAACAGTTTCTCTCCTGATGTTGGGGAAGTTTCTCCTTTTTTTGGGAAGTATTGCAATTTTTTGAAATATAGTCAATTGACTATCTTATCCTCATATATAAATAATTTATTTATTAATATCTATATTATATGAGGGCATACATGGTAGTTCAAAAATTTAACCATTCCCTCAAGAATTGACTTAATTATATAAGATATATATATATATATACACACGTTGTCATTCACTCAAGAATGCTACTAATACCAATTATAGTTTGCAGTTAAATAAATAACTCTAAAAGCGATAAGGTAAACCCGTTCGTAAATGAACATTGTGAGATTACTCAATTCCTTATGTGTCTTCACACAACTAGATAAC
Source organism: Rosa rugosa (assembly GCF_958449725.1). Classification (NCBI taxonomy): domain Eukaryota; kingdom Viridiplantae; phylum Streptophyta; class Magnoliopsida; order Rosales; family Rosaceae; genus Rosa; species Rosa rugosa. The sequence continues at coordinate 18,127,295 of NC_084824.1, read as the reverse complement.
TTACAGAACGCACTCCGTTAAGCACCTAAGGAAAATACAATCTCGATTCAGTACCCGAATCACAAAGTGATTAAAGTTCGAATCCCCCAATCGAACTATGATCCGAAAGTAATGTCAATCGAGGCGAAACCTCATCCGATACCACCCAAAGTCTCCGGAACACTTATACGGTCAATATATCAAAACTACAAGTCGACGGACGGCCGGATCCTCACAAATAGAAAACCGAGACAATCGAAACCGTAAAAATCCTAACATATTCATACGATCTCCAAAAATTACGTAATATATATCGAAATGCTCATATCGACGAGTAGATCATATATAAAACCAGAAACTGCCCCTGGCCTGGTCGGAACGCCACCAAGCACCGCCACAGGCGGTGGCACACCACTGTCGGCCAAACTCAAAACCACAACAATCTAACCGTCCAAAATGTCAATAATACCAAGTAGAGCAACTTTAGTACCTGAGGTTCAAGCCAAATCGGCCTAGATCATGGCCAATCGCCGTCACAAGCTCTCACGCACTGTTCACCGTGAGTTGATCATTCTCCAGTGAAAATCGCTCAAAGCCACCACCAAGGATCGATAGAGGAGGCTTTTGCGAGCTCAACCAACTTGGTTTCAATCATTGCCGTCGCCGGAGTTGAGAGAACCAGTCGAATCCGACAGCTTCAATCTCCGCCTTCTTACTACGCCGCCATAGGTGTGAATCGCCACTAGAGACCATCGTAAGGAGGACCGGAACAAGGAGGCAAAACGATCTGGGTTGGTCTAGTCGTTAAAGGTCGCCGGAAAACGCAACTCCGGCCGGGTCGGAATACCGGGTCCGGGTCGGGTTAGTCGCAAAGAGGAGAGAGAACGGAGGTTTTTTAATTTTCCGAAAAAGGAAATTTCCAAAATGAAAATAGTAAATTTCCAAAAATGGAAATAGTAAATTTCCAAAAATGGAAATTTCTATTTATAGTGGTTTTCCAAAAATATTTGAAACTTCCGCAGACCATAACTTTCACATATGAACTCCAATTTTCGCATTCTATACATCCACGAACTCGTATCGATGCGTTCTACAACTTTCATGAAGGAAGTTATTATAGAAACCCAACGTATAAAAAGTCAAACTTCGTACACCCCCTAAAACTGTGAAATTCGAGTAATTATTCGTACGAAAATAAATCCACTTCACAAATAACATACGGACAATGCTTAACACTCATAATTTGTACAATTGAACCATTATTAATTGTAAGAATTAAATAACAAAAATTCAGATCATCACAAAAATAGAAAATGTTGAATTGATGGTTGAGAAAGACTGGAATAGGAAAAAAATTTAAAGGAGAAAGATATTATTTTTTTTTTCTCTTGGGCAAGCATTCTCTATAAGTACTCATATTTTACCATAATTCTAAATTAGACTACAACCTATGTCGCCTTAAGGATAGATCCGCCCATGTATCTATCAATCTATGTGATTGCTAAGTGATATTTCAATTTTAATACAACAAAAGCAAGTGTGTAAGGTCTTTCTTTTTTTGTGTGTTTGGCAAAGTGTATAAGTACGGTTGAGTACACTCCACTATTATAAAGAGACAAACAACAAAACCAAAAGTATGTGTACTAATTAGATTGATTGTTACGTAATAGTCATAAATAATTTTAACAAGTATACTAAAAAAAAACTCTTTTTTCTCCTAATTTTATTAGATTCTACATTCCCAACAATGATTATTTCTCGAATCCAAACCCTAATAAGATTTTATTGAAGGGATTATGTAATGCGTCAATGCTCGAGACGTAAAAATTAGTGAATGGAAGGTTGTGCTCTAATATTTTTTCCACAATAGCAAATTAAGTGAAAAAGAGGCATTGATATTGCTATTCAATAACATCTTTGTAACATTTAAGTCGATGACATAATTATTAACTGACATGTTATCACCATGCCACATGCTTTTATCATAAATAACAATAAATATGGAGGTTTCCATATAAAAAGGTTTAGGGAGGTGATTAGAATGGCTTCGCTATATTAAAATTTATGATATATGAAAAACATATGGGAATAATGATGTAAATGATAACAGCGCGCTCATCAGATTTCTTTCCCATATCCAACGGCAACAAAAGAAATGCTCACCTAAGAGATTTCATTTTCAATATCTAAAATCAGACTCCACATTCATTGCCCACATGAATTTGTTTCGGAGACGCGAGTCAAAAATCTTAGAAACTGAAATCCGATGTCGTAGACACCATGCAAGAGTAATCCTGGGATCAAGGTAATTCTCTCTGGATGTTTCTAATCGATAAGTTTGACTACAGGCTATGATACGCTCTTGTAGACTCAGCTCATGAATCTTCTTCATTATCTTCTCTATTTCAATGTTTAACTCGAGTTTTCCAGCGTTAGAGGCATTATACTCATTACTTGGATGAGTTTTTTGAATCTCCAATTTTGATTTTTGCGCCTCTAGTTCAAAGATCTGTATGCTAAGCTCCCAAGCTTGTTTCTCTTCAAAATCTTACACTTCTCTCGGATGATTTAGAAAAATAGTAACTTATTTGTTTGCATTCCAGTAAACAGCATGCTTATCTTCTTCTGTTTTCTCCTTCAACTCTTCCTTGTTCAACAAATCATCCATCATTTCAGATGCTCGAAATGTGCGGAATGTCTTTGTTGTAAAATGGAGGCCAAAATGTTTTCCCAAGTTTTGTAAATATCTATTCAATTTTTTGGCATCCAACTTGTCAAACAAATTGTCTTCAGGAGATTTCTCAAGCTGGAATTCTTTAATGCAATTAAACACAAGGTTTTCAACTTCAACCTCATTCTCGTAGTCGACTGATGCTTTCCCAGTAAAGCGAAACTCCAAACATGAGGGTTCATGTAAAATTACATTTTTCACCATTAACGTGCAACATCCAACAGTAGGTGCAGTAATTTATTCGTCCTTAACATGTCCAGGTCTTAAAGCTAATGTATCAATAAGATATGTAACAATTGCACATTGCTTATCCACAAGATTTGAACTGGTGAAATCCACTGTGTATTGTTGCTTGATCTCTGCTTGATTGATCTTTAGTTCCCTCGCGGTGTTAAATTTTGAAATGTCAATCATACTGCTGCAATATTTCAAGTTCATGTACTTTCTTCTCCCGGAAATTGAATCTTTCCAATATGGGAGCCATTTAAGATGAGGATTGCGTACAACTTTCTTCCAACATCCAGGAATGGGGCAGCGTGGAGTCTGATTTGTATCTCCAACGTTGATGACAACATCACTTGTGTTGATTCAGCTTTTTAACATTCCATTCTTTGGGTGCTTGCCACGGCCTATAAATAATCCAGGTGGTTCAATTCGATAGCATGACACCTCCATCTTTTTACCATCCACATATGCCTATTTATTTTCTATTTCTTTATCCGCTTCTTGCAACTTCTCCTAAACAATCAATGACATAACAAATTTAAGAACAGCTGTAGAAATTTAGGATGTGGAACACCAAGTACCATGTAGAAGTGAAGAATACAATCACCACGTCAGCTTTCTTTTTCTCCAAATAAACTTCAAAAATTTCTTAAAAAAAGATCGAGAACCTGAAAAATTTACCGAAAAATGCTGCGAACTCTTGGTGACCTCTACTTTGCACTTCCAACCTCAAAAATAAAATTCGAGCAACTTCAAAATTCAGGATCTCACAATTATATAGTTCTAGGAAGAAAATAAGTAAAAGCCAGAGAGACATAAGGAAGATAATGATTCAAGGTTTTTGAATAAAGCCAAGAGTCATAAGATTGTGTTCAAGTTGATAGATGTTGGGATGATGAAGAAGCTTGCTAATAGCTCATTGCAAATGTAATGAGATGCTGGGATTAGGTAGTTGACTATCGGCAATATGATTTTATTTAGTTAATTAATATTTAATTTATTGCATTTGAAGTAGTTGATAACTTAATATATAGTTTATGACATTTGATGACTTAAGTCTCATTATAGTTAATTTATTGCATTTGAAGTAGTTGATAACTTGATGTATAGTTTATGACATTTGATGCAGTTGATGACTTAAGTCTCATTATAGTTAATGATTTAGTTTACCAAAAGATCCTAATTAAGTCTTGATACTTAGCTTCAGGATTCTATCCAATATCTCAGTACGAAACTTCATAAATAAATAAAAAATCTCAGTATCTAATATCTCTGTTTATCTTTTCTGTCAAGTTTCTATTTCCAATATATCTCGATCATACGTGAAGATGGCGAGCACAACCCTCCCAGTACTATACAATACAATGTCTGCTTCTTCTGGTTCTATCTTTTACTTCATCACTCCATTTAATTTTTTTCTGCGAATTCAACAAGTTCATAACTATAGCTGTAACACCAACATAAACTTTTTCGATTGACAAGATAGAAGAAAACATCGTTACCAACAAATTTGTGTCATCTCGACGAAAAACATTATGCATGCTATGTTCTGACAATGGTCGGTGAATTTCTACAATGATTTGGACATTGCAATTGAAGCCATAACCGGGTCCTGGAATGCTTGAAATGGTCGAAATTGCTGGATGGCTATATCACCAATTTCGTAATTAATTTTGAATTTGTATTTGAGAAGTGTAACACCTTCTAGCTAAGTTAAGAAATTTTGGGAGGTGTCAACCAACATAACTTTCTGTGGGATCAAAAATAATCGACAACTTCATCAATGCCTCCAATGCACTGCTTGACACCGCTAGAGAAGTCCTAGTATTTCTTCAGCCAGCAGATGTTATCATCCAATGATCCATCCTAACTTCTCATCAAACGATGGTGAAAATGAAAGTAGCAATGGCCATGGTAATCGCGATGGTGGAATAGGACAATAATCATGACGGTGGACTGGAACGCGGTGGCGACGACACTGAAAGAGCACTTGGGACCGACTGCACCGGAAGAGGACAATGGGAAGACGGCACTGGAGAACGACGCAATGGGGTCGCATGGCGTGCTGCATGAGCAACGCTTCTAGCAATTGATTTAACATCTGAGTAGCTTGAAATGGCGTTTAGCGGTTTGTGAACATTGGAATGCTATCTTACCTTATGTTATGTTATGTATAAGTAGAGGAACTTAATTATGTTTGTTATGTTAAGTATTTAGAACTTATTTGTTGTGTTGTGTTGCGCTATGAGTTATCTTAATTTCTTCTTTAATGAAACTGGCTTGTTGATTTCTAAAAAAAAAAAAAAAAAAAAAAAAAAGCGCATCTAATGTAGGAAACTATCATGAAGAAGCTCTCGGCCATATAGACTCACCTAATAGATCCTCAACTACAAGAATGTTCGAATTAATGGTTCACTTGCTTTAGGGAAAAGCTCAGAAAATCCTGGAGGCAGCACCCATTTGCATGTTCTCCACTAAAAAGTCACTAACTGTGTTCACAAGAAAATGCAACACTTTATGCTTCAAGTTATATAAAGATGTTTTAGAAACTCTAAACCAGTTTACTTTCCAAAAAAGAATACGCTTCCCATTACCTACCAACACTTGAGCCATAATCCAGTTGATGAGCGATTTGACTATATTGTGGCCAATACTACTAAAATTGTGACAAAAAACATACAACGCATAACGGAGCCAACTAAAACACATATGTCTCATCATAGAAGAGATAAGAGAGCGAAACATTTCTATACATATCATGACTCAAAAAGAGGATAGTAAATGAGGAATAACAAAAATGGAATAGAGAGAGTATTACGTCGAATGTCATGTATGGTTTAGAGGGCAAATTACAAACTAAACTAAAATTGACAGAGTTGGTTGTTGTAGTGGTTGATGGTTTTACTGCTAAATTACCACTTTTGGTATGAATTTTACTACATATTGCACAATCATATGCAATGAAATATCACTAATGTACGTGTGGGCAACCCGAATTGCTAACATAACATGTTACATATACATTTGCAAATTTGAAATTGTTTGTTCTCAGGTATGTTTTATATGTTTTGTTACCGTGATCAACTTTATGCTAGACATGATATATGCCGGTCAGAGCAACTCTAGTGATAAAATTAAATAACATAAGTCAAAAGTGAAATTGATTGCTTGTGATGATAGTTTTTTTATTTTTTTTTATGAAAAACTTTTTCAATATGTAATATAATTAACCGAAATCTAAGACTGACTCTCCTCTCTATTCTCTCCACTCTAATCTCTCCGCCGCTCTAAGCCCCTAACCCTCTCTTCAGTCGCAAGATGTGGTGCCGTTTGAGCCAAGCGGAGAACCAATGCTGCCGCCGTGCCTTGGAGAAGTGGGGCCGCTTCAACCAGTGCTGCAAGGAGAATAAGCCTGGGTTGAGGGTGGTCGGCTCATTTGTGTTTGTTGCGTACACGATCGCGAAGTTGACATCTGGTTTGGAGGCCATCGATAGGATTGTAGCTGTCTTGGACGGGCTTGCTCCACTGCAGCCAACCTCCCCACAGCTTGCAGCCCCCGCACCAGTCACCTCCCCCGCACTGACCTCCTCCGCACCAGTCACCTCGGCCCCTGTGAAGCCAGCAGCAAGACAGCCAGCCCCAGACTCTGCACCATTGACCTCTGCAGCTGTGAAGCCAGCAGCAAGACAGCCAGCCCCAGCCTCTGCATCAGTGACCTCTGCAGCTGTGAAGCCAGATTCCTTGGGAGAATGATGAAGCGATGAAGCTAGGGAGCAAGCTGCAGCAGGATGGCTTATTTCTATCTACTTTTATTTCAAGCATTGTAATAATTTGGAGTTTGGATTCTGAGATTTACTGCAGGAGATCGATTTGATTACGCTCTCTTAATTTCAATGGAAAAAAAAAAAAAAACCGAAATCTACAATAGTCTCATCAATCACATGTGGACCCAGAAGTAATCAATCGCATCCGGATTTACTTTCACATAAGTCTGAGCCCTAAGCCACCAGAAGTAAAAGACTATTGATGAGTATTGATGTACAAGTTGCGTTCTAATTAAGGATATGAAAGTTCTATGTTATATTGATGTATAAGTGCATCAAATGTAGACAAACTATTTAGCAGTATACTATCTCTCTATAGCTGTAGACTATCTCGAGATCAGGCTAAGATAAAGACAGTCATTCAACCTTTTGTTTGCAACTTCGGGGACGTTGGCTAAATTGTTTACATGAAACTCGGCAACTGAATTCTTATGCTTCACACATCTATAGATAAAGCAATGGAGTAGTAGACAAGTTGGCAAGTTATGGCGCTTTGCATGAAGGTTCAGTTTGGTGGCTTTCACTTCCATCTTTTATCGCTTCTCAGTTCGGTCATGATATTTCTTTGGGTGCAGCTATTGCCACCTTACCATTTTCTTTGTTCACCCTAGCTACTTGCTCATTATACCCTAAATTTTAATTTCAAATATTAAATTTACTTATTTAACCTATTTCTCTTTCCAAAAATATCTTTATATGACATATCCATAGAAAATAAATATTTTTAACGAAAATCTCTCTTTTAATGTATACTCATAAAAAAATTAAAATTTATTAAAGTTTCCTAATAAAATCATAATCTGATTTACTTCCCTTTTTTTAAAAAAAATTTCTTTCAATTTCAATGTTTTTTTTTTATCAGGAATTTCAATGTTCTCTATTTCAATCTATGTAAAAATATTAATAAATTTACAACTATGATCAATGAAGAAGAGATTGATTTTTTTTTTCTTCGTGTTTTAAATTTTTTACTTTCGGTGTTCACAAAGATTATTGCAAAGATTTTGATGAAGTCAAATGTAATAGTTTTGTGAATTAACAATAAGGAGGCAACAAAAAGACAAAAAAATAGTAATAAATTCAATTTTTTTTTTTTGACAGAGTAATAGAGATTTCATTTAATCCCAAAGCCAGAACGACACATACAAATAAGCCCTATATGCTTGTACCCTAAATCAGTGGTCAAGCAGTTAAGGAAATACGGGTACCATCCACTAGTACAATGAAGCTCATTTGACTTTTACGAGCCTACACAACTACAAATCTCAGCGTACACAAAGAAAACTATCTTGAATCTCCCTTTGTCAATGCACTCAATTGTGGTACTGCAGGAGATTCATTAACTTGGTGTAAAAAGAAACCATAGCTATGTAGACTAATGCTCACTAAAAAATAGCAAGCCGCTAGGTGCACAAAAAGTGCCTAACTGTCCTTTCAAAAAAAAGAAGGAATTATTGAAAATAATACTAAGTAAAGGAAAATAAAATTGGGCTAAGCCCACGAAGTGAACCCAACCCCCATCTCTAGCCCAGAACCGGCCCATTTGCAGCCTCCAAGCCCAAAAGGCCACATCAGCAACGTGCCCAGCCTTCCCAGCCCAATGCAACAGCTGGTTGCCCCGCCACCAGAACCGCCATCCCACCACTGGTGTTGGGCCACCTTCACGCCTTCGTCGCCGTCCAACCAACGCCGGACAACTCCAAGCAACGCAGATCACCTAGCACCAGCCGGCATCTGGACCCCCCTGCAATTGAATTAGGATCGATCGCCTTATCACGCCATCGATCTCAGCCAACCTTCAATCTACACCAACCGGCCGGCCGACCATCGAGCGCCAACAGACGCGCTCCGATCCAGCGAAGGCCAGTTCCAACCCCAGCCCACTTCCCCGACGCAACCATTCGTTTCGACCCAGAAAGTGCCAGAACACAGACCGATCCAAACCCTCGAGCTTTGGAGATCTACCTGAAACAAATCACCCGTCCGGCCTCACCCTACATGCGCCGGCTAGGCCAAAGGCCATCACCGGTACCAAGGCGGAGCCGGACAAGTTGTAGCACAGACCACGGCGTCCGCTAGGGTTTAAGAGAAAGGAGTCCTCTTTTTGATTAAGGAATACCTCAAATAATAATAAATTCAAATTTGGGTTGAGAAGATAAAGATTAATGTTATCCAATGAGAAATTAAGTAGTCTTTGTATTTAATTAATTACTTATATATTTATTTTTTCTTACATATTTGGATTTAAAAAAATTAGTGTACTTATTAGTCATTTTGCACTTGGGTAATATAGGCTTTTAATAATTCAAATATTTGTAGGGTGAACTAAGAAAATGGTAGCCGCACCCTATTTTTTTTTCATACTAGCTATAGATTTGCCTAGTGGTCTTTTAGTTTGGTCAGTTTGGGCTCTTACTTGGAGTTTCAATTTGTATCATTTTCTTTTTTATTGTCATTATTACTTTGCTGAATGGAAGCAATATTGGCCATATAGTCCTCCGCTTCCTAATGTTTGTTTGCTTTGTACTTTCCATGTTCATTTTTGTTCCAAGGAGTGGTTTTGGCCTAGTCCCTCCTCCTTTCTGTATCTTTTTTTTTTTTATCAATAAAATTTTGAATAAGGGCGAGGAGTCGGCCTTTATTTAGTTTTTTTTTTTTTTTTATAACTTTGTTTGAAACCACTCTACTTAATGTATCGTAAACAAACTCAAGAGAAAGGAAAAAAAAAAAATTAAAGACAAAAACTAAACCACTAGCTTACGTAAACATGTCGTATAGAAGTCCTCTTATTGCAATTGAAACTTCGGTAAATCTTTTGCAGTCATTGCTGAAGCTTCGGCTTTGCAAGATCACCTCATAGCTATTGCTGCTCATGGCCTTGTAGCTCTTATAGTCTCTTACACAAGTTGAAGGTGACTCAAAGCTCTTTATTGATAGCACCAAATGATCAATTCAAAGATAACCACGCCAAACCCAAGTACTTTTCCTCTCGATCAGGATGCCCAAGAGGGTTTGTTTTTGTTGTTGTTGGCAATATTTTTGTTTGAAAAAAAAAAAAAAAAGAGGTCCGGGAAAAAAGCTTTGCGGCAAAGAGGACGCTTGAGTCTCAACTTCAACAACTACGTGGCGAACGGCGCGCCGTTTTCCTAAGAAACCTGTCCCCACCTCCCGACTTCCACGTGTAGTTGAAGACAAAGTCGCAAATCAAATCAAATCAACTCACCCTCACGCACCCTCGCGCCCTTTTCTCACCCACGCGCCTCCCCAAAATTTTATTTGAAAATTTTATAATTAAAAATAAATCAGAGAAAAAGGAAAATAGAATTAATTAATTAATTAATTATCCAACAAGGAAAGCAAAGGTCATCTTCTACACAATAAAATAAATAAAAATAAAAATTTGAGAGAGAAAGAGTGTGTGTCTCTGTTAAACCGAACCAATTCGATTTCACTCGCCGTTACTCTGAGAGAGATAGAGAGAGAGAGAGAGAGAGAGAGCTCCGATCATCGCTCCCGTCCAATCTCCGCCGTCCATTCTCCGAACCCGATCATCATCGAGTTCAATTCGGGGGAGAGTTTGGATTCTAATATGAATTCCGTCAATTTCTATTTGATTTTTTTGGGGATTTTTTTTCATAGAAGAAGGATTGTGATAGTTTTCAATTGCGCACTGTAATAATCGCTTCTAGGGGATTCGGGTTTCTGGGTTTTGTTGGGTTTTTCGAGAGCTTTGGTGGGTGTGGGAATTTGGACTGATATGCTGGACTTTAGGGAAGGTGGTGGGGGCGTTTAGAACACAAGGGTTAGGGTTTTAGGGGGGTTAGGGTTAGGGTTAGGGTTTCAAGAGAGAGAGAGATATGGAGGTGAATAATAATAATACTACCGAGCTTGAAGAAGGCGAGGCTTCTTGCTATTACAAGGACGACGACGACGAAAACTTTGACCCGGATATCGATCTCGCTTACCTTGTAAGGGCATTCAGTTCAAGTTTTTTTTTTTTTTTTCCATTGGGGTTTTGCTTAAAGCTTTGAACTTTAGTGTGTGATGGGGATCATGAGAAGATAATAATATTGAAAATCTGAATGTGTTGGATTGAGAGTGAGTTGTGATTGCATTTCAATGTATGTGTGTGTTGAATACAATGGTGGGTTTAAACAGCTTGTTAGGTTTACCGGAATGTGGATGGAAGATGGAAGGGGTTGAGTTAGAATGGGAATCAATGTAGACTGGTGGCGAATGTGTGGTTTGGTGGAGTAGCAAGCATGAAATAAAATGAGAGTTTATTTTTTGCTTTAATCTGCATTTGCATTCCAGTGCACTTGTTATGCAAATAGCATAGGAAACTGCCACTGGAGTTTTGCCGATGTTTTTGACTGGATTGGAAACAATGTAGATTCTTTCTCATTGTAGTAATTCCTGAAGGTCTTCCGTAGCTCCCACTTGTGCTCACATTGGATAGTCTTTTTTGTGTTTCTTGTCAATGCTTCACATATTGTTGATGACTATGTGGTTGTTGATTCAAGGAGAGACAAAAGTGAATACAACCTTAATACTTGTTGTTGTTTGGCGTCCATTAAACAAACTAGTTAGTTTATAAGAATGAGAATAATAAGGTTCAGTCCCCTTCATTATTGAAAATAAATATTTCAAGTTATTGAACCTAAGCTGGTATTTGATAAATTTATCCCAAACAAGTGTAAATAACCAGTTGCTCTGAAAAGAGAAAAATATACCGGGATTTTCATCTGCAATGTTATGTGCTGTGACATTTTGTTACTTTTCATTTTTTCTGATCTTATGCATGTATTGACACTAATGCTTTTGCTTTTCAAGGAAGAGAAACTTGATCAAGTTCTGGGACATTTCCAGAAGGATTTCGAGGGTGGGGCTTTTGCTGAGAATTTGGGTAAGTGACCTATCCTGAAAGTTAGACAGACTGTTCTTCTTTTTGCTCAAACTTGGTTAATGGCTCATCCTGGTGGATATGTAATTTATTGTTCGGTCAGGGGCCAAATATGGTGGATATGGCTCATTTTTACCTACACATGAACGATCTACATCCGTTTTGTCTACTCCAAAGACACCGCAGGGAAACTGCAACACATCAAGATCTCCTAAAAGTTCCATGGAGGTATATGAATTATTTTTTTATTTGTTATTTGGTTGGAAGGAGACAAATATGGCTGAGATCTTGTCAAATTGAGATAAATACAATGTTACTTGAGCACTGTGGCTTTTGTCACCATTCAGGGTGCCTCTCAAAATTTGAAAGCTTCATCAAATGCGCTTCCAACTGTGAGGCTCAGAACTTCTTCATCTAGTGCTCGTTTGTCACATAATTCTAGGGTTTTTGTGGGCGTTTCCTCTAAAGAGGATTCATGTGTTCCTTCTACTCAAGTAGCTGAGAGGTGTTCCTTGAAAGATGAGATGCCAAACAGATCTGGTAATCCAGCTGATCGAAGGACACTAAAGGTTCGAATCAAAATGAACTCTGATAACACATCTCGGAAGAACGTAGCAATTTATAGTGGTCTTGGGCTTAACTCCCCATCTTCATCTTTTGGGAATAGCCCCGACGAAAGTGGAGAGATGCCACCTGCCTCTCAAGTGAATGTAGATGAGTCTCCCACTAACATTATTCAGGTAATGCTATAGGTTTTCATGCAGTTTCTCTGGTGGTTGATGGACCTAAACTGTTCTGGTTGTATTGATAGATATTGTTTATGTGTTATAACAGGTTATGACTTCGTCTCCAGTTCCTGGGCATGTGCTGATGTCACCTCTTCATGACAGTTTAATTTCTCTAACGAGAAAGAAAAAGCTTCATCAACAGAACATGCTGCCCCAATCTAAGGGTCCTCAAGAACATTCTTCTTTGTCTGCTTCCACACTGGGAAATGGAAAATTGTTAAAGGAGCCGAATGTTGAAGTTACAGGTAAAGGTGAAAAGCAGGTAGAACTGAAGATTGAGAGTGTTATGAATGTTAAGAATGACATGAAAATTCTTATAAAAAAGAAATCAGGAACCGACACTCTAGGAGGCAAGGAGCTATTGTCCAATGGCTACAAAACATTCCAGTTATCCAACTCAGTGGGTGATGTTGTTGACTGTGTTAAAGTTACTCATAGAACACCCAATTCCCGGGTAACCAATGAGAATGAGGTGAAAAGAAGTTTATCTTTCTCTGAGTTGGCGAAGCAGGAGTCATTGGAGTCGATCTCCGGTCATGGTTGTGACAAGAATGAGAAGCAAAATTCTAGGTGTGGTTCAGTGGAAAAAGTTCGGAAACAGTCAGTAAAAAATTCCCACAAGGATGCCCTGGTTGATCTCAGAGATGGAGGCAAGAACAAGGGTTTTTCTGCCTCAATAGATTATTCTGGTGCATTCAAATGCAAGGAAGAGCTAGACCTGCACCCCCAAAATGCTGGTGAGGAAAGTACATATCATGATCAAGAAAAGACTAATGTGCCTGGCAGGAAGGAAACGCTGTCTTTTGAGGGCAAGATTAAGTCACAGGGAAAACTAAGTAATGAAAAGCAACCAGGTATTTTAACAAAGGAAAGCTTGGGAGTTGAAATGGGTGTAGTGTCAAAAGATGAAATGAATGGTGGTCATGGTGTTTCTCTATCTAGCAGAAAAGTGCAGAAGTTAAAGTCGCAGAAGGATACAATCAGAGATAACCGTAGAGATTCATTGGCGGCTAAAGTTTTGGAACGAAGGGCTAAAATGGATGTAGCAGAAAGGCCTATTGATGATATTGACATGGAATGTAAATCATCCAAGGACAGACCAAGTGAAAAACTGAGTGGTAGAAAGGTTGATAATCGGTTAATGTCAGGGGGGTCTGTAAACGATGCTTCTACTATGTGCCGCCCTACAATTGAAAATGGACTTGCATCAGAGATTGTACCAGTAGCTGCAGCTCCTGTTGTTATAGAAGAAGATTGGGTATGCTGTGATAGTTGTCAGAAGTGGAGGCTTCTCCCCTTCGGCAAAAAGCCAGAGCAACTCCCTGAGAAATGGTTGTGTAGTATGCTAGACTGGCTGTGAGTTACTTCTCATCCTTGCTTTTGGGAGTTATAAAAATTGTGTATTCAATTTATTCATTATAATTGCAGATTAACCTAACCAATGCGTTTTCTTTCTCCCTCTGTCATACCTGTTTGTGGTATTTGTATTGATATATGGATACCTGTTCATGGTGGTATTTCAACTGTATTGTAGGGGGCCTGGGATGAACCAATGTGACATCAGTGAAGATGAAACAACAAAAGCACTTAATGCATTGTACCATCTACCATCTTCAGAAAGTCTAACTAACCCGCAAACTCATGCTAATGGAACATCATCTGTAGTACCTTCAGGTCATGCTCAACATCTGGATCAAAATTATCAAAATCTCAGTTCTAATGGCATGTCTAATAGGGTGAAGAAGAGACATGGTGTGAAGGAAAAAAGGAATGCAGGTAGTGGTGATGGTGTCTTGAAATCTTACCTGCAAGAACCTGTGAAGTGTATAAGCTTAAATGACATGAACCTCCCTCCTTTAGAACCAAATCCAATAAAGAAATCTAGTGATCAATATATGAGTAACCTCCAGAACTTGGGCATGGAAGAAAACATAGCCAAACAGAAGGAGAAGCAAATGAGTGGAGGTATGTAATTTGTTACGATGTTTCGATTTGCTGTGTCATAACAATTTATGAAAAGGTAGGTAATATGTATTTATTTGGGTCATTTTATGTTTTCAGGTGATGCAAAGAAAGTAAGATTAAAACACAAGAAGGATACTGATCACTATAAATGTGGTACTTCTAAGAAGCCCAGGAGAGAAGATGTGTTGCATGCTGATAAAGATCAGAGTTCTGATAACGACCTTGGGAGGGTGGGGATCACTTCTAGTAATGGTGTGCTGACCCATGTACTTGGTCAGGATGGAAAATACAATGATTTCTGTTACTCTGAAGACACAGAGGACAAATTACAAATTTCTGCAAGGAAACCGGGGCATCAAACTCAGGTCTCATTAGATGGTGGGCCTTTGGATGTGAGAACGTGCAGTAAAGGGGATAGTTCCGTGAAGAAAATGAGAAAGAGAGAGTGGCAGGATAATCAGAATAATGTGGAAACATTTCATAATTCTGTGCATGAAGGCCGGGTAAATACAAAGCAGGAAAGTAGTGAAAGTGGATCTTGGAAGGAAAAGAAGGCCAGGATTTTGAAAACTGAAGGCAAAGAGTCTAGCACTATTAATATTGATGATAAGTCAGATAGAAAGAGCAGAGTTACCAAAATTGTTGTGTCAGGCATAAAAGCTCATCCCATTGATCCTATGAAAAAGGATAGGAATATTGTTAAGGATCAGCAACCCAGGAATCGCGGTAAAAGGGATTTGGGATCTGGGCATGTTTCTTTAGCTGCCACTTCAAGCTCTTCAAAGGTTTCAGGTTCCTGTAAAAGCAGAGGTAAGCTTGAGGAAGTGAAAGGCTCGCCTGTGGAATCGGTTTCTTCATCTCCTTTAAGGACCTCTAACTCAGACAGGCTGACTTCGGCGAAGGGAGATGGCTTTGTGAAGGATGAACCCATTTGTGGTGGATTCTCTCTGACGAGTAATTCCAAAAGATGCTGGGATGGGGATGGAAATGGTAGTGTTGCTAGATTTGGGAACACCAGGACAGAGAAAACATCAGAGCGTATTCATCCTGAATCTCATAAATTTTCAACAGTAGGCTACCATGAGGGAGATGCTAGTGGTCATGATGATAGTTTAGGACAACATGGCCAGTTCCTCAGTAATCAGCATGACCTGCATCATTGCCATCATGATAATAGAGAGAACAAGATCCACCCCGAAGATGCAGTTTTTCTGAAAAGATCCGGTAAGGACTCCTGTTTGCAGTCTAAGGACAATATTAGAGGTTCTACTAGTGACTTAGATATGGATAAGATGAAGATCTCGGGTCCAGTGAATGAGTACTCAAAAAAGAGTCAAAGATATGCATCTGAGATTGACCGCAATCATGATGTTAGAAACAATCTTCCTGAAGAGTGTAGCATTAAGCCAGTGAAGGTCAAGGATGAGAAATATCATGTTACTTGGGGGGACAAGGTGGGACAAGGGTCAAGTGGCAGTGCAGCGGAAACTCAACTAAAACAAAAAGGCTATGATGTGTCAGATGAGAAGTTGGGTGCTACTCAATTCCCTATTAGAAAAGGTGCCCCGCGGCAGAACATGAATCAGGATTTTGGGTATGGTCAGAAACAAAATAATTCCAGAAGCGGAAAACCAAAATCATCTTCACATTCTCACAGTGAATTAAAAGAGGGGATTACAAAAAAAGAAGGGGAAGAAGGGATTGAAAGGGAAGAGGGGGCACGATCTCATGGTTCTCGAGCTGTGGCATGGCCTGAGAGAGAAGTTGTGTTTCAAGGACTTCCAGTAAGTTCTGCTGTCAATGGTAATATGCAAAAGTCAGTAAAACAATGTGGGACTGCTTCTAACAAGAATGGAGTTAATCGCAATTTGGGACATCTTATGCCCGATCATCAGGGAGCAAGAGATGTCAATGCTTCAAGTCCTGTGATAGGCACCTCTGGCCAGATTGCTACTAAGACCCTGAATAAAGCTAGAAGTCTAAGAGACACGGCTGAAAATTCTAAGGTTTCTCTATTGTTCTTATTCAGTTTTCAGCTTTTCTTTATAAGATCTATGTGGTGTTTTTCTGTCTCTTCAACTAATAAAATGGTTTTAATATCTTTTTTAGAACCGTGGGTTTCGCGACGAAAGTAGTGTGGCTTATTTCCAAGCTGCCCAAAAGTTTCTTCAAGGAGCAGCACTTTTGGAAAGTTGCGGTAATGAGAAAGGCAAGCATGAAGATATGAGTCCATTGCAAGTGTATAGCAGTACAGCTAAGCTTTGCGAGTAAGTTAAAATGCCTCCGTGTTAAAGACAAATAGTAGTACCTCATCGTAATAATATTAATGGACTGCTGAAAATACTCTTTTCCTCAGTTGGAGTTGATGTTTATACTACTTATAATATGTGCATGTTTGGTTTTGAGTTTTAAGAAAATGTTTACAATTTACAATTTACAATTTTCTGTCTCGAGGTTGTCTTTTAGTACTTAACTTCTTTTGGCCAAGCCCACAATTCCTATCATTTTCCCTATTTTGAGTGTTTTAATTTTGATCCTCATCAGGGTTACATTGGTAATCTAGTCCATTTTGTTTTCCTCTTCCACAAATTTATTTTATAATTGTAGATTTATAGGTCACTTTTTTGTTAGTATATTCATCTTCTATACTGTTGTGTCCTTATTTCAGATCTGTACTTGAGCCGGACTCTGTTTTTCTCCTTTAAGGTACTTAAAAGTCCTAAACGAGGTAGGCTAGGAAGTACCAGCTTCACACCGGTACGGTTCTAGGAATCACACCTAGAGAGAAATTATGAAAGTTAAACTGCTCCTAGTCGACCCATTTTTTACACAGGATATCTCAAGAATTTCAAACTTACAAAGTTGCACTTTTATAGATCCATTCACACATAGATCATTAAAAATCCTCAACTTGTGCACTAAGGAAGTCTGAAAGATGCAACTGATGACACTTTATCCGTTAAACATTATCATGACATTTAGAATACGGAGTGACTCAAAAAATGCCTCCGTGAGTTGCCTTTATTACACAAACTATTAATTATATTGTCCTTAGTACTTGGAAAATCTTATTTGTTACAATCTGAAATTGGCTCCTGTATCATCTTGTTTACTAGTTCTTATCAGAAAAAGGTCTTGTTTATTCCGTTAAAATTAAATAAGGATGCTTGAGATTGAGATGCAGTGCAAGTATTAAGGATATTAGTTGTCTATATCTCATCCATCGGTTGAGAAACAATATCAAGACTTAAAGAGAGAGGTTTTGTATATGGATTTTAGTATTATACCAATGTATGGAGGAGATTTACTTAGATGGTTGCACAGTATATTATATTCTTGGATTGGGGAAGTTGTCTTGCTTTAGTTTTTTATGTGTCATTTGTTTTCATTGTATTACTTTATTTTTGTTTTTTGTTTCTTAGGTGTTTTTAGGATTGTTAGTTAATCAGTGAACACCTTATCCCCTACTTTGTATTTTTTTCTTCATTGCTCGTTTCTTATTTAATATTTAAAAAAAAAATAAAGCAATCTATTCAGCTTATTTTGCATTCACATTTGTAATTGCTCAATAACCTTGACTTGCTTTTTTGAGATTGTCACTCTTAACCTTAGACTTTTGTAGTGACCTATACTGTTTTGAAGCTCTCATTTTTGCATTCCTACAGCTGTTTTTGGCTTTGTTCTGAACCTTTTGAATACACAGATTTTGTGCCCATGAATTCGAAGAACTCAAAGAAGTTGCTTCTGCTGCTTTGGCCTATAAATGCATGGAGGTGGCATACATGAGGGTGGTTTACTGTAAACATTCTAGTATAAACAGAGATCGGCAGGAGTTGCAAGCTACTCTGAATATGCCTCCTCAAGGTAAAGGGGCTGGTTATGAATAAAATTTATTTATTTATTTATTTTAAATGCCATTCTGTAATCTTTGGATTTCATTTGAAGTTCCACTTCTGTTTTTTCATATATTGATGTTTCTTTCATCTGGTGATGTTTCTGTTTGTTAGGTGTAAATCAGTTATTCTAGTTCAAATATTGATATGTCTAAAAGAAATTGGTGAGAAAGTAATTAGCTAGTTCCTCTTTCCTTTTATCTAAAACTAGGGAATTCCTATACCTATCACTTGTTTAACTCAAATTCTCAACCTTTAAGAGATCTTTTGTTTCATTAGCTGTGGAACCAGTAATTTTTTCTTACTATACAAATCATAACTGAAAATGTAACATGCAGCCTTTCTCCAATTTTTCGCCGATACATTTGACAGATTTTGTTGATGCAACATGTAATCAAAAGCAGCATACTATCCTTCTAAAAAGTAGCAGCATATTGTCTTTTGATTCTTGAAGATTTTATAGACATGGAAAATGAACTTGGCATGCTTTTTGGTGGAAATCCAATTAGTCTCATCTTTTTACTGATAATGTAATATCAAACCACTTACTGTTTTTATTTTTAAAACTTATCTTTACTGTTTAGGTGAGTCTCCATCATCTTCTGCATCAGATATTGATAATTTAACCAACCAAGTGACAGCAGAAAAGGCTATATTATGTAAGGGTACTGGTTCTCATGTTGCTGGAAACCATCATGTTGCTCGAAACCGCCCCAAGATTCTCAGGCTGCTCGACTTTGTAAGTTATTTTTGCATGCAGTCTGTATGAATTTTGTGAACTCGCTATAGAATTGTTCTTTCAAGGTATTTTGATCACCACTAGTTTAGGGAGTAAGGAGTCATTATTATGAACACCATGGATATACATATTTATTTAACATGCTTCTTGATTGACTCGCGATTATTATGAAAGTTTTTGGGTAGGTGTCTGATCATCTCTGTTGCGACAGCCAACCCAATGCATTTCCAAGACACTTAGTTGTTAGCAAGCTTTTGAAACATGCTTGACTAGGATCATTTTCTGTACCTTTTTCGAATGGTTAGTCATAGGGTATCTCATTTAGGACCGGTACAATATTGACTCAGACTTGAAGTCCATCCCTTATCTATTATGGCAATGCTTTTTATAGGTGTTACAAGAGGGTAAGATTGGTATGTATTATTTTGCAGACACAGGATGTAAATTGTGCAATGGAAGCCTCCACAAAATCCCAGAGTGCTTTTTCAGCTGCTTGCCTGACCCTGGAAGATGCACATAAGAATGATTGTATTTCTTCTATTAGGAGGGTAATTGAGTTCAGCTTCCAAGATGTAGAGGAATTCGTCCACTTGGTTGAACATGCAATGATGGCCATAGGTCGGTCCAAATTTGGTGGTGCTAGAGATTAAGTCAACCTTGTAGATATTGCATGTTTTTCTGGTTTTTCGTCAAAACAGGCATCAGGAAAGAAAGGACAAGGATGCCTACATAGATCTGCACTTGAAAATCTGCGAAGAGGCGGTTTCAACAGATTATTACCCTCTGTACATGTGTACAAAGTGAGATTCATTAGCAAATTTTGTATTGTATTTCTTTTTTCAACTTAAGTCTATTCTTGACGTGGATAAGAGCACAGCATGCTCATCCATTAGTTTCATGGGTTGGGAAAAGAGGAAATGATTTAATTGTTCGGCAGCACAGCTTGGAGATTAAGATTATGTAATAGTTCAGTTCTATAATTTTTTGGCTCCCTGGATTAGGAGCTTGAGGAAAAAATATTTATAGAGATTGGATACTCGTAGGCAACCATTTTGAGGAGGTTGAATACTAATATAGTGATGACTGATCAATGTTCAATTAAAGCATTTTCTGTTTATTACCATTTTATTGAATTTTTGATGGAATGGAAACCAAATCTTGGGTAAGGTCACCTGTATATCTCTAGGAAATCGTTAAACCTAAGTTATTTATTTATTTATTTATTGACTGTGCCAGCTTTTCCATGCAAGGATATGTATTGAATATACAGGTATGTCACATTCTGTTTTCACTATAGTGGCGATACTCGAGGCTCTCCCATTCAGTAAGTTGCTTTCAGTATGTTGAATTGCAGTGGAGAATGTCATGTTAGTGTAGGTCATAATTAAAGAACTTCTGTTGTTTCAGTTGGGTTCTGCGCAGTTGCTGAGAAGTTTGCTGACTCGTGACCTTTGTGGAGTGGAGTATGCACTATAGCCATCAGCTTCATGTGAGTTTAATTTTTATGGAAAGGACTACAATTTTTGTTTTGTTGCAAGAGTTACCCTATTTACTTATATGTATTACTCTGATAAGAAATTTAGCATACGAGTATATAACATGTGACTGGAGGTATCTTTTGATGCTTTGGGTGAGATGTAAAATTTGTCACCATCCATGCTTTATAGGTGCTGCACTAGGATGTAGGAGGTAAAGCTCTATATATAAATACTTTTCTGGGATGCAATTGGAGAGCTCAGAAGCAAATTAATGATAGTGTAGTTTACCTTGGTGAATGCACAAGCATATTTTCCAGGCAGTCTACTGACTGTTTGCATATTACTTTCACTTGTTTTTATTTCCATTCATCCATTTAGAAGCTTAAATTGTAGCAATATATGCCATTGGTTGTCGTTAGATCATAAGGTTTCCAATAATGAAAAGAATCCTAAAGGTTTGGAAAGAAAAGAACAGAAGAGAAAGAGATGGGTCAATGTACTATGTGTCTATCGCTGGGTTGGATTAAGAATCGACCAGTGATGTTTGTGAAGAATGTTGACTGATATGGTGGCATTTATTGAAATTCAGTGGTTAAAGATGTTACTACTATAATAACCTTGCTCTGCCTCTGGGACGAAGGTGGTGAACCAGTGTTGTACTGATTTTGATTAACAAATTGGGATCTTGGTTTGAGGAAGGTGGAGAATGGAGCTTTTACCCGTCTTTAGCAGTATTTAGTTCTGGTTATTGAGATGGTGTCCTCTCTCTACATTGTACCTTTGGTTTTGATTGTTGTTTTTGGTCTTCTTGTTTTCAGTGCGGTTTGTTTAAGAGCGCATATTTGTAAGGCACTGTTAGCCTGTTTTACCCATTGCTGCCTCCAGAATCTTGCACCATGTATCACAGTAATGATTTAAGCAATAAAATCTCAAGCCTGTTTATATATATAATGGTTTTTTTTTTTTTTTTTTTTTTTCATGCGACTTCTTCAGTGTTTTGAATAGCCTCATCGACTGCTTTTGAGTGGGAGCTCTATGTTGGAAGACATATGGGCAATACATTAGAAAAGAGTACGGAAAATGGCGGCTTTTATTAAAGCTGAAGATATCTAACAGGTTGCAAAGACAATTGATTCAAACTCGGTATCAAAATGACAATAGAAAAATCAAGTGGCCTTTGCATTGATTATGAACTTTGGAATGATTATCACCAAAAATCCCTACAAGTGCAGGAGCCACCTTTAAAGTGATGAAATCTATTAACATCTCTAACAATGAATTCCCTCCTAACAATATCACTAATAAGCTTGAAAGCTTCATGACAATCAGTACACATTCTCAAGTTCTTCATTATTCTAATGGTGACTCCTTTTGGTATACTCAGCAATGCAAAACCCAACGCCAATCTCTCACTATGAAGACCTACAATTTCCTCTTTGGCCTCCTCCTCTACATCAACAAAGACCAATCCTATACTCCCTCCTACATATCCTCTTTGTTTCATTTTACCCTCCAACTCCCTCAGCAAAGTAACCACCTCACTCCGCCGTGCACATGATGTTACATCTCCAGCATAGAACACATAATTTGAGTCCTTAATCTCAACCCAACTGCAGCCGGGTTCTTTCCTAACCCCAGTACGCTTCATTTCTGACCGAAGACCATGAGCGGTCTCCCACTCTCCACTCAACGCATAAGCATTTGACAACGTGACATATGCACCTGATACCTGTTGGTTGGAATCTATTAGCCGTCTGCTAGCTTCAACAGCAATGTCAACCCTTCCACGAAGCCTACTCGCTGAAAGAAGTGTCCCCCACACCAAGGCTTGTTGATTTGGTTCTGCTTGGATGGATTTGGCCAGTTCGTACGCCTCATTGAGACGGCCAGTTCGACCAAGCATGTCAACAATGCAAGTATGATGCTTTGCATTTGGGGATATTCCATGTTTCTCATACATAGATTCATAGTGTTGGAGCCCTTCATCCACAAGCCCTGCATGGCTACAAGCATGCAAGACACCAACAAAGGTGACATCATTGGGTTTTATTCTTCTATCGATCATTTCTTCAAAGAGTTGAAGGGACATTTTCCCCAATCCATACTTCGCAGCAGCCACAATCATCGAAGTGTAGGCTATTACAGAGGGATTTGGGATTCGCCTGAAAACCTTGTCAGAATACTCGACACTCCCACATTTAGCATACATGTCAACCAATGCACTCGCAATCACATCATTCAGATCATGTCCACGGCGAATCACTGCTCCATGTGCAACTTTGCCAGAAACTAAACGACCCAAGCTCGCACAAGCATTTACAACACTAGCCAACATGAAATGATTCGGACGCTCCATCATCCCACGATTAAATTCCCTATAAAGCTGGAGCGCATCCTCGCCTCGTCCGTTCTGGGCATAGGCAGCAATAATGGAAGTCCAAGTAACAACATTCCTCCCACCCATCAACTCAAAAACCCGCCGAGCGCCACCGACATCATTGCACTTCCCGTACATATCAACCAGCGCGGAACACACAACAAGGTTCTTTTGCACACCCAATATTTCAACACGGGCATGAATTTTTCTGCCGGTTTCAACATCAGCAAGCACCGAACACGCATTAATGACAGTAGCGAAAGTAAACTCGTTGGGCAGAACCGAACATTCCAGCATCCTCCCAAACAGCCACAGACCCACTCGCGGGCGATCCGCGCTGACGTAGCCGGAGATGAGCGACGTCCACGACACGACGTTTGGGTCAGGCATTTCGTCGAACACCTTGGCTGCAGAGTCGATTCTGCGGAACCTTACATAGCAATTGATGAGATGGTTGGCGGTGAAAGTGTCGTAGAAAGAGCCAGACTTTATCACGACGGAATGGATGGAGTTTGCGGAGCTGGAGTGGTTACAGTTGCGGAGGAGGTGTTGGATGAGGTGAAAATGCGACGGTTGGTTTTGGCGGGAAAAGTTTGAAGAGGCGGCGGTGAGGTGGAGGATTTGGTTCAACGGCTTTTTCATTCGGCTACGCGCGCGCGCGCGAGTTTCCGTTGGGAGTTATATTTATACGAAATACTAATCGAGGGTATTTTGGTCATTTTTTAAAAAAAAATTTATCAGGAAAGAAATCTAGTCCTTTTACTATTTTATCAATTTTGTTTTACCTTGAATATTTTTTGTTTCCAGGTGCAAGGGCAAATATGAAAACTCAAAAGTTAAATTTGTCTTACACTTGATGTAATTATTTGATGGGTGAGATTGTTGGTCTAAGTCTAACAGTTTTTGTGTCACGCAGGGAGGAAGCAAGGATTTATGATGCTTCAAAGTTTTTAGGGGAATAGAGAGCTTTAAAAAGGTGTGAGAACGTGTAGTAGTGTAGATCTTTTACTATCCCTTCAGATTTTGTATATTGAATTTTACTCTAATAGCTTAACTTTTTCTTTTGGCTAAAATCGTAGAATGTAATTAGGTCACATATAAAGTTTTATATACACATCTATAAATACTTAATACACGCCTTTTTTTTTTTTTTTGTAAAATTAAAAATCTCCATTATACCCATTTTCACAACCAAGCAAACAAAAAACAAGTTATAAATATGATCTTACCTCCTTTTCTCTGTTCTAAGCTTCCTCAAATGTTACGTAGTAGAAAAAACATGATATAAATCATTGTTCTTCAACCTTCTATATAAGAAGAATTAATCAAACTTTTAGTATCCATTCAGAGATCATAACAAGGTACTCCTATGTATCAATATTTTGTAGATCACCCAAATCAAATCTAGGTAATAACTGATGATTTAGCTCGAGTTGATCTATATGGTTTGAAGCCATGACTATTGGGTATTGACTGTCTATCTTCAAGCTTCCGTTTTTTTTTTTTTTTTTTTTTTTTTTTCTGCAAAGTGGAGTTGAACCATGAAGCGGGCAAGGTTCAAGAGGTAGGAATTACGGGTTGGCATTTGCCCAAAAGAATAGGATATGGATAGAACAAGATGTTTAAAGGAAAAAAAAAATGCAAGGGTGTGTATATATAATTCCTCTAAAATAAAACGATTAGTCCCTTTCAAAAAAAAAAGAAAAAGTTTTTTTAGATTTTCCTTGTGTCCCTTCATTGTCAGCTTGTCTACACTTTCTCAGGCTGAAAAAACTAACAAATGACAAAAAAAAATTCATTGGAATTGCGAAGAAACCTCGTGCTTGGTCTAAATCTCTAGGGTAGATATATACATGGCCCTTCTAGTAAAAGATTTTTTTTTTTTTTTTGCCATTTTAAGTGATCACTTGTGGGACTCACTTTTCGATCACATATTGGCATATTGACCGTTAAGTTTTTAGATCTCTATGAATATACCACTTCTAAACAATTTCAGCCAAATTGATAATCGTTAAGGTACTGAACTAGATCAAAATCATCAAATCAATGGACGAATCAAATCTGTTCAACCTGAACCGTTCATGTTCATAATGGTAAATCGACTATAAATACTTTAACAATTTTTAATAGAGAAAGTGAACTCATTGAGAAATTTGACAAAGACGACTAGCACTCGGGAATTCTCCCAAAGAGCTACAGATCCATGGGGTTACGATTTCTGACGTAGGTATAAATAAGTGAAGTTTATGACACACAAAGTTTGGTTCAGACATTTCATCAAATGCCTAACGTGCAAAGTTTAATTTTTTGAATCTCGTGACAGCAATTTATGAGATAATTGGTGGTGCATTGGAATATAGGGAGTTTGTAGAAGTCTGAATTGTTACAGACTGTTGAATACTCGAATCAGATAGAAGCTCATTGTCTCCTCGAAGAGTTTACCTTCCTCTCTTGTAGTTGTAATTATGGTCTTACACTATGAGATTAGGTGATTTGGCTGCTCATTAGGTAACTAGACAGTATGCTTTCAATTGAACACACTCCATAACCTTTTTTTAGATCGACCTTATCTGAATTTTGTGTTAAACAGCGACAAGTGTGGCCCGTGGACCACCATTGTACCGATACTGTCCCAACTTAACCACCCATTAGGTGTTGGGTTTTAATCACAAAAGGCAATCGGAATTTTCCGATGGCAAATATAAGGAACCCAAATTCGGGCTCATGATAATTGGAGACTTAATTGGAGAGGGACCCGCTCTGATACCATGTTAAACAGCGACAAGTGTGGCCCGTGGACCACCATTGTACCGATACTGTCCCAACTTAACCACCCATTAGGTGTTGGGTTTTAATCACAAAAGGCCTCGGTACAATTGGGTAAGAGCCACCCACTTATAAGTTATATTTTATTTGTCACTTTTCCAATGTGGGATCTTTCCTCTCCAACATTTTGGTCGACCGACTATGCTTGCATAAAAAACAAGGTTAATCATTTCCTTGACATATATAATATATTGAAAATTCATGGTGCGCAAGTCTCCTACCTTTTCTAAAAGAAACATGCACCATGTTTTAATGGTAGGTTCCTGTCCATGCATACTTGAAAAGCCGTCACTAATGAGCGCAGCACTGCATAGTATTCATCTCTATAATTGCTTCAGAATATTTTCTAGCTCTTATACTTTTTTATATATTCTCTTAAACGTCCTTCACCAAAATAAACCGCTTGCTATTTCTTTCATGGCAGATTAAGCAGTAACTAAGTAGCATGGAACTACATGCTTAGTAATTTTTTTTCTTTTCTATGGCTTTCTTTAAGTATCCTGGAAACCATATTTACTGATATACAGTCTGAGGGTCAGCTAGGGTTTGAAGAAAGAGGAGGGTGGACAAAGATATGACAACACTGGATTTTGGTCTGAAAAAATGAAGACATGTAATGGGAATCCAGAATGGCGTCTAGGACTACCTGACGTCCTGACTTACCTCCCCAAAGGGCCCAAAAAAGTCTGCAATAAGAGACAATTGAATGTGCGTAATGCGTAACCACCACCACTGTTAGATTCCTTTCTCTTTACAGAAAAACAAAACTTATTGCTTCACATGTTCACAATCTGGATGTATCAAGGCACCACCACATATAGTAAGTACAAAGTAGGTACTCCACAGAAAAAACAAAGATTTTTATTGACACAGTTCATGAGCTGACGTTACTTTCGAATTTCGATTACCTTATTTGTTGTAATTTTGTGTTTTATTTAATATTTTAAATCAAAATCTTCGCCTATTTTAACTTTTAAGTTTTGGATCTCATTCATCTACTGGTCTAGAATTTTATTATCGAGTAATTTTGTACAATATTTATTTATTTGAATAATAAAAATAAATAAATAAATAAGTAGATGGAAAGACATGAATCTCCCTCTAAAGAATTTTTTTAATTTATTTTTATTATTCAAAGAAATAAATATAAAATGAGCATATTACCCCTTATATTTGGATGGAAAATGTTGAATTTGACGGAGGAGATGCAAATCGACAGTTTTCGCCAAGTTTAGGAGTTAATTTTTACAATTGTAAGTTGAGGGTGTAAATTGACAATTATTGTCAAATTTAGGGTGTATTTTAGCACTTATGCCATTTGAATATGTCAGCTAACTAGATCTTAATTAGTTAATGAGATCCAACGTATTATTCCCATAAACTCCCCTATTTAACCACTGGTCTTTTGGTTGATATTCTAGGATCTCGAGGGCTACATATAAGAGCATGACTCAACGTCTTAACTTGGTAAAGTGCATAAAGTCCCCACAAGCTACAACCAATATTAGACGTGACAATTGCAATTTTAAATAGTATTCCCCAAGTACTAAAGTGCCTAAATTATGCTTTTCTGTGCCTATAAATTAATACAGGCATGTGAGAGTTGAACTACCAAAGAGAACTAGTTGATTAGAATTTGCTTTAGTTTGTTAGCTTCAAACTCTGCTGCTTCCATGGCCCCAATTCCCATTTCTCCTGTTAAGGTTGGTCACATTGATGATGTCCAAGAGCTGAGAAAGACTAAACCCACCATAATTCCTGAAAGATTTGTAAGGGACAAAACTGAGAGACCAACAACTGTAGCCACTGCTATACCATCCTCTAGTGACATTCCCACTATCAATTTCTCTAAGCTTTCCAGTGGAAACACAGATGAACTCAGAACTGAAATCTCTCATCTCACAACCGCTTGCAAGGACTGGGGATTTTTTCAGGTACATATTTCGCTATTTAATTACCCGCGTCGGGGATTTTTAAGCTTTGCATTACAATATGTAAGATCATGAGCCTCTCTCGAGCTATTGCTCATTAGTTTTAGTTTGGATGCTCCAACTTTGACCACGATATGCATGCAGGTGGTAAGTCATGGGATTGATCTGAGTCTGCTTGAGAGTATAGAGAAGGTAGCCCAGGATTTCTTCATGCTACCTTTAGCAGAGAAACAGAAGTATCCAATGGCTCCTGGAACTGTTCAAGGATATGGACAAGCTTTTGTTTTATCAGAGGACCAAAAACTTGATTGGTGCAACATGTTTGCTCTTGGGGTTGAGCCTAAGTTTATAAGGAACCCAATACTATGGCCAACAAAACCAGAAAAGTTCAGGTAAAAGTTTTTGCTTTATTTTCAAATTTAGTTTTTAGTCTTTTGTTTTCACTAAAGTGAATATATCTAATAAAGTCTAAACCTTTTTCTTCTTCTTTTTTTTTTTTTTTTTCTTTATTTATTATTCCCCTCCAGTGAAACTGTAGAGGTCTATTCAAAAGAAGTGAGGAAACTATGCCAGAATCTGTTGAAGTACATTGCCATGAGCCTCGGCTTGCAAGGTGACATCTTTGAAAAGATGTTTGGGGAGGCTGTTCAAGCCATAAGGATGAACTACTACCCTCCATGTTCAAGACCTGACCTTGTTTTAGGCCTAAGCCCACATTCAGATGGGAGTGCCCTGACAGTTCTGCAGCAAGGGAAGGACAACTCAGTAGGACTTCAAATCCTCAAAGATGACAGATGGGTACCTGTTCAGCCTATTCCCAATGCTCTTGTGATCAACATTGGGGACACCATAGAAGTGAGAAGATATCTGAATTAACCTTATTATATAGTTCTTTTTTAATTATTGTCCATTTTCTAACTGACATCAAAGTGATTACAGGTTCTTACAAATGGGATCTATAAGAGTGTGGAGCATAGAGCAGTGACTCACAAGGTGAAAGATAGGCTTTCAATCGTCACATTTTATGCTCCTAGCTATGAGGTAGAGCTTGGACCTGTGCAAGAACTGCTGGATGAAAACACTCCATGCAAGTATAGAAGATACAATCATGGAGAGTACAGCAAACACTATGTTACAAACAAGTTGCAAGGAAAAAAAACACTCGAGTTTGCCAAGATTCAAAGCAGAAGTTCAAACCAGGAAGAACCCATGTAGTGTATATATTTTAGTTCCCCAAATCTTGTAAATAGGAATTTAGACCAAATATTTGGTGGAGTACGAATGTTGTGAAAAGTAGCCTAAGTTAATGGGATGCAATGTTTATGTGTAAGTCATATTTGTATAACAAGGCTAACAGTTAATGGAAGCTCGTGGGGTATTTGTGTCTACAAACCTCTCGTCATTAGCCGGAACAGAACACAAAAAAAAAAAAAAAAAAAAAGGAGGAGAACCTTTCCTGCCAAAATTGTGCTCGTTTCTTATGACCTTATTTTACTGAGCATTGTTACACTTGAGGCATCAAGCTCAAAATAATTAATTATGAGTGGAGAGGCTCATGTTTTTATACACCATATCTTTAATTATATTTGGGTGATGTAAATTTATGCTACAACTCGGTTCCAGTGCTATAAGTCGCTCAAAAACTCCCCTCCCGCTAGGGAAACACACGGTCTTGAGTCTTGACTCTCAATCTGTATCCATGGGGTTCACTTGGTCGTGTATCATTTTAGGAACATAGTGAGATCTGAGAGTCATGTCATAATTTGAGAGTATGGTACATTAACATTTCTCTACATGTTTTATTTTATGTAATATTTTATCACTTTAAAGAATTGTGTTACAATTTTGAAGACTAATGTGGTAATTAAAAAAAAGTCATCATTAAGGTAAATAAAGTCATCGTTAGAGTAAAATAAGTAATTAGAAAAAATTCTAAAATTCCTAATTAAAGTAAATAAGGTCCTCGTTAGAGTAAGGTACGTTCTCATTTGAGTAATTAAATTTTAAAAGTAGTAAATATATATATGTCATTTGCCCATTTATTAACATATTGTAGAATTTCTCTGATTATAAGTAGAGAGACTCATGTTACCATATGCCATTAATTTTAAAAGTACTCAAGACACATGTCCTAAACTCACTCGATGCTCCCCTATACCAGTACCCCGACGATCTTATCATAGGATTAGAGTATTTCGCCCACAATTGTCTTAAATTTAGCGAGGGTCATGCACATGTGTATATTTCAATATTTAGGCAGTGTGAGATGCCAACAAGCATAAGGGAAAAAAAAAAAAAAAAGACAAAGAAGTAAAACATAAAAATGACAATTTTTACTGTTCCCCTCTATAAGATTCTTAATATAGAAACAAGCATGCAATCATATGCAGGAATCCAACACCAGCAACCAACCCATAATTCTTCAATAATCCAAAAAAGAAGATGGACAAAATTATCGGTGTTCCATTGCTGGAGAGAGAGAGAGGCAGCTTTTTCTCAATGGTGGGAAAGAAGAGAGGCCCATTAAAATCATGTGTCTGTATTTTTGTTGTTCGACATTATTAGTGTGGAAGGAAGACATTATTAGTGTGGAAGGAAGGCAGAAGCACTGAGCAAGTTGTGATGGGTTTTCTGGTGATTCAAAGCTGAAATGGTATGTGAGTGGTAACAACTAGGCACAAAGTAAAGCTCAAACATTATGCATGACATGAGAGCTGAGGTAAACAGAGGAAACAAGGGTTAATATTTTATGATTGTTGAGCCCCCCACAAAGTTCAGTGTAAATAAGAAATTGCTGAAGCTCAATAAAAGAAGAGACCTATTAGTAAAGGAAGGTATATGCAATCAATTTATGAAAAGTTGGGGAAACATTTACCCTCCACAACAAATATGACATGTGCAAACTTGAACAACGTACAAAATGACTACAAGGCCATTCATGATGCAATTTGTTTAGTGGAATAAACTAATAATTAGCTATCAAAAGTGGTATGGTTTGAGGCTAGAGGAACATAGAATAATTATTTTTCATTACCACTGCGCCCATATTTCATCATCAGTCCATAGATTTTAGAATCAGTTCCATTAATTGTTTTCACTTAATTTCCATGTTAATTTTAGATCTTTTAAACTTATTCAATACCCTTCATCAGAAACTTCTTTTCATAGAGTAGCAAGTAGTACATATGGCTGTGAGGAAGTACAATAGGGTATTGAAGGTCTTGTACGTTGTAGCCCGATCTGTGTTTTCACGGTCAATATGTGCGTAGCACCAAAATCAACTCATTTTTATTCCTTAAATATAAAGTTATAAACCATAGAGTTAGTTTTCAACCCTGCTCAATGTCTATGAACACAAGTATACAGCTACAATATAAACACAAAACATAAGTAGAAAATATCATATATCATGAATAATTCAATTAAATGGTCAAATTAAGGGTAGAGAGCTGAAGTAATTTGAACAAGCCCGCGGGCAGATCCCGTAGAGTCAAGGGGATGAACTAACGATCCCATGAACTTGTTATGTTCATTTCTCTAGTGCTTGTTCATGCTTGATAAAAGATATTGCAATGGTGTAACAAGAAACACACGTGTTGTTCACTCGAAGAACTATGAGATGAAATGCATCTAACCCTAGATAGCTAGATCATTCATTTTACGTAACTATGACCCTACTTAAACTTGATCTCATGACGAAAAATTATAGATCCAGCACTGTTGAAAAGCATCAAAGTTTCACGATCGATAAAATCTTCGAGTTTGGGACATTGGCGGAGTCTTAATTAGCTTGACACATGCATGAGGAGCTAAATGGGTGAGCACCGTGAGCTTGACTGACCTCATTCGTGACATTTGAGTGATTTGACACAAATGAAAATCCCACTAACTAAAAGACCAAGTGCTCACGCAAGTTCGTGCTGTTTCTAACTCTCCATTACCATCAGCAATTGTGGGATCTTCACCCCCGGCCGTCCTTTTCTCCCCAAGGCATATTTTAAGCATCCTTTTCAACGAACTCTTTGGTTGGTTGGAGAATTGGAGAATTTAGAAGTGATCTCAGCAAATGGGTCCCCAGATCCAAGTTTGAATCACTTTATAAGTTGCAAATGCCAAACCTGATTAAACTAGTTATTTGAAATAAGAATGGGAAGAGCTTTTGAAAAAGTGAGCACCAATGGGAGGAGGAAGCTATGAGAACTGATAAGTGTAGGGGAGGGAGAGAGGGGGGGGGGGGTGTTTTTGGGGGGCTCCAACTTTAGTGTAGGGGAGGGAGAAGGGGGGTGTTTAGTGAGGGGGGGGGGGGGGGGGGGGTGGTGTGGTTTGGGAATGAATAGACAACCGTTGGTTTTGCTTCTGTCACTTCCATTATCATTTGCACAATTTGGCATATTGTTGGTATGAAAAATTCATTGAACTTGAACGTCCCAGAGAAACTTGCTTTTGTAAATTATAATTTGTGTGTAGGTACCCAAAACTCATACTCTAAAGTCCATAACGAACAACCTGAAATTTCACCCTCTTTTCTGACCCTTTTGTGTTGTTTGGCTTGTGATATTTGGCTCAGAAATACAGAGACCATGTAGAAACGAAAAATCTGTAACACAATTAGCCATTGGTTTAATGGTATATCTCACAGCAAGGAGAACCAAATGAAGATTCAACTGAAGTTTGCTGGTTGGAAGTATAATCACAACTTTGTCGATCATG
Organism: Rosa rugosa; assembly: GCF_958449725.1. Lineage (NCBI taxonomy): Eukaryota > Viridiplantae > Streptophyta > Magnoliopsida > Rosales > Rosaceae > Rosa > Rosa rugosa. The sequence goes on along the minus strand of NC_084824.1, from coordinate 18,094,926 downwards.
TTGTCTTATCACAGCTGCTGCTTATGTTTTGATTTGATTCTGTGAGTCTGAAACTGACGAAATGAGCACTAGTGTTTTCTACGTTTCAGCTGACATTTGCCAACAAAGAACTGTACATGTTGATTGATGGGTACCACATTTCAATTAACGGCTGTCAGCCACTGCGTACTAATGCTAGCTTTCTCCTTTCAATATATGTTATGACCATGCCAGCAATTCATATTTTACCGAAAGATACTTCCACTTCCCCAGATTCAGGTTTGAAATGATACCAAACTTTCAATATATAAATATTATTCGGATAATTTCATCTAATAATTAATTAAAATATCTAACAAAATATTTCTAATAAATTAATTTTTAAATTCTAGTTTGAATTAAAAAATACGGAAAATTATCGATCTTTTCAAAAGTACAAAGAACGGAATGAGTACGTGTATTAAACGGGAAAACCTCAATTAACTAGTTTTGGGAAGCTTTTACCTAACTTCTCTTTTATAAAGGGGAGCTTCATTCTTACCTCCTATTTTGTCCTTGCAAACTGAATGGGAAAAAAAAAAAGTAACTCCAAACCTTTGCGTCAAACAAATTGAGTTTTGAAAGGATTTTCTATTTGCAGAATTCCATATTTCAAGTTTATTAGCACTAGTTGCGAACATCCAATCTGAGAAACAAAGTCAAAGCTCTAGAAGAAATGGACATAAATGTTTAAACATATTGCTTTGTTTCATTTGGAATTCTCTAGGTCTCAAAAATGTGCTCTGTTTCATACTTTTAAGTTGCCTTTGACAAAATAGGATGATGTTAATGTTCTCTCGGTTACTTCTATACTTCTATAGAAGTAGAGGAGTTAATAACTTGGGACGGGGAGACAAATCACTTGGGATGAAGTGGGTGTCCGTGTGTAGTGGAGGTAGGAACCAGGAAGGGAGGTGTAGAGAGAAAACAATAAGGGCAAAACTGGAAGTATAATAGTAAAAAATACTGTGAGAGGTCGAAATAGAAATAAGGGAACTGTGAATAGAAGTTCTCTTCATAAAGAAAATAAAATTAAAATAAAGGACTTTAGTGAAATAATAAAAATGAAAAGGACCCAGATGAAGAGTTACTAAAAAAAGTATAATGTTGTTCAGTACCATTTGACATAAATCTACTATTTATAAGTTGGAGGTCGTGAATTCAACTCACAATACACTAGTTGTTGTATATTGAGTTATTTATTTAATCAAAAAATAATAATATAATACTCTTATTCCAAAGCTAAAACAATGTCAACAACAGTGAGATTTTGAAGCAGCATGCTTCATTCTTTAATAGGAAGCACGAGGGCATATACCTTCATCGCTGTCTAATGTCTATGGATTACAATACAAACATTCACTGTGATTCTGTGAACATTCCAATTGAAGTCCCTAATCTTTACTATATTAACATGAAAACACCATTGTCCAAAATAATAGCAAGACGGGGCCAAACAACTCATGAAACAGGAAGGAAATCATATTGAAGTGATTATAGGCACATTCATAGTTTTTACGAGCCATGCACTTCGAAATCAAGACAAAGCATCCCCCTGGAGCTTCACAATTGATGATCAAAGAACAAGTCGATGGGAAATACCATAACTGCAACATGTTTCCTTCCAGCAGGGCAAAGAAATGATTAACAAACGAGAGGTGAAGTAGTCAAGACTGAGGAATGCGTTAATTAAACAAAGATATAAAGCAGTCATGGTGCATGGGAGGATAATATGAAGTCGATACAAATTTCATCGCCAAGGGTGGTCTAGCCATCCATACCTGGCTCCAAGTGCAAAATGTACAAAGCATTCTCTCTCAGCTCCTTTAGGCAATCACTTCAGTCACAGACGCATTGAAATTTACAAGTGATTGGGCCATTTCTTCCACCCACCTGACCTGCTTGCTGTGCTAATTACAGAAGCAATAGGTACAATGTCATTTGAAGATAAAACACATCAGGCCAAGTACCTAAACATATTGGGGTTCTCTTTATCCCTTTCCAAGTAGTCTCTTGTGATTAAATCTTCAATCCTCTTTTTTATTGCTTTGAAATCCGGCTGAAATAAGAGAGGGGAAAATAAATCAACTCCACTGTTTGGAACCAAGGGAAAAGGTATTAGATCATATACAAGGGGGATAAAAATAAGTAAACAAGAACCTTGAACATGCGACCAAGCTGCTCCACACACTCCATTACCAACTGCTGATGTCCCAAAACTTTACGGCTCTTCATGATACGCACAATAGAAGCATCAATGGCATACCGTCTGTCCTTGTCTACATCTTCGATTACCTTTTTCTTCTCATCCACAGGTGGAAGAGGAATCTACATATTAAATACAGCGATAATTGATCATTCACATAAAGCAGTAAACTGGAAGACAAGACGAGAACAAGATACTGTGAAAGATGTGAGTACCTTGATCCTCCTCATTTTGTCAGTAAACTTCGAGTTAAATTCAAAGAAATCAGTAGGCGAGATGGTTTTTGTGTTTGGCTCCTTGTTAAGGATCTTGTACTTGGCACATGACAAGGAGTGGAGCAGTCTAACAACATCATCATCAGTCAAATTTAATTGAGTCATGATCTCCGAGTAACTCAATCGATCTGAGGTATTGAATAGCAGCAGAGCTGCAGCCTAAAGTAAAATGAAGAATAGTCGGTCTTAGAAATAAGAGAATGTCAACTAGAATCTGTACCACACAACCCATAAATAAATACAAAAGATATACAGATTAGGAAAGTAATAACAACCTGCTGTACATACCTGATATGTCGTGACGATAAGCTCTATGGTTTTTGGTTCAAATTTCCCACTTATGTTACAAGTACCCAGAGAATACATCCACGTAAGCTTTCTATGTTTTGTCTTCGTTTGATAGAATTCCTTGAAAACCTCAACACACTTAACCTAAAGTAAGCGCAATAGATAAGATTAGCAACTGCCTTAAGATACTTTACCCAGCAGAAATAACAAATGGCAGCAGAATCCATGCGTACCAGCTCAGCTGGAAGGTTGAGGTCAAAAGACTTGTAGCTTGGCCAGAAGCCGGTAGTCAACACAGTAACTGTTAAATCAATCCCAGGATTTGCCTGCGAATTATTTTTGAGGTATTCCTCAAAGTTGGTCTGGTTCTCCTTTGCTAACGTCAAATCTGTAACCTGGAAGAAATCAAAGAATTTCATTTTTCGTTAGATATCAGAAACAAGTGTACTAAACATTCAAAACAACAAAAGGATTAGATAAGGCAACTGACCATCCCCTCCATCTTTGAGGTGAACTGACCACCACATTGTTGCTTCAATTTTGTCAATATACATCTCTCATGGTCATCATTAGCACTTTTGTCAAAAAGAAGACGTCGAGCAAGCTTTTTCCTGTCAGCCATATACAATCTAAAATTAGTCAAGATGTAAATCACTTTTCAAACCATATATAATCATCCATGAGCCATTTCCTGAAATATATGTATATACAAAGAGAGATATATGACTAAAAGCAAGAAAGCAGCAACAAACACTAGTACCTGTAGAATTCAGCAAAAAGGTCTTTGTCACTAATATAAGCCAGCAGCTTTACTACCTGCAGTTTGATTAACCTTTGTTAATAAAACATTGTTTATCAAAAGAAAAGATGAAAGCCACAGATTCATAGAAGACAATGAAATGAAATGGCACATCAAGAGATCAGACCTTCTCGAGTGTGTCCTCAATGGCTTCGTCACTCAATTTCTCACTACCACCTTTCTTAAGAATGTTATCACAGAAAGTAGCAAGTAGTTCTGCACTAGAGCTTCCAGCAACACCCTTGTTGCAGAAGATCTCAAAGGCCTCCTTGAGAGCCTACAGATAACAAAAAGCGTCAATATGCACGATAGTTGGAAGTGATTAGCGAGTCTAATAACAACAACATTCTCACAGCTAGACACAAACCTTGTGGAAAAGGGTATGGTTTTGGAAACAATCATTGACATATGCTAGGTACTTGTCATGAAGCTCAATCACTTTTCTAACGAAAACCTGAGGTGCACAATCATATTAGTTTACCCTTATGGATACCATTCCTGTAAAATTCCATATTTACAATTTCCATCAAATTACCTGCTCCTGCAGACCAACCACATCCTTTTTATCTGCCTGGGGAGGGAGAAATGTCAGCATTCAACTACAGTTAACTGTCATTACGATGGGCATGCACAAAAAATTGTACGGAACAAAGTGATATCATAAAAACACTGTCCTGTTGGCCAAATGGACAAAAAAAACAATCCTTCCAGCTTTACAGAAGAATTCATAGAATCTATTAATCTATTAATGTCCAAAAGAGCCGTCAGTTCTTATGAAAAGAGAATTTCTATAAAGTTAATCTTATTATTCCGTGAGAGAAAATTTTTGAAAAAAAGTATAGAAAATTATGCGTTTTCTATCTAACCCTGTTTATTATTTCCCCCACAGGAGCCGCTCTACTAGAACTTCAACAAATTCAGAGCCGCAAGACAGTATTCAGTGGAAAATCTTCTCAGCAGACACATAGAATAGATTAATTAATTGGAGAAAAGATGGACAAGGCACAGACCTTCTTGTTGCTTGCTGCATCTTCAGCTTGTTTGACTAAGGCTGTTCCTTCAGCAGTAACATGCTGCATCAGGGGACACCGATTATTTAAAAAGACTAAAGACAAGGAAAATGTATGCTACACAACAGAGAATTTGTTAACCCAGGAAATTAAAGGGAGCATCGAAAGCTACAAACCTGCTTGAATATACTTGAAACTGGATCCAATCCTCGAGGTATCTTAGAAAAGAGCCTGAACATTCTAGACAAATCATCCACCTAGAGTAGACAAAACAAATGATAAGAAATATTGAATATCTGTCTGTTTTCAAGGCTTTGTTCAATCTAATCAACAAAGGTTAAATTTCAACATCTTCAAAAGTCACCTTATCATCTCGAAGCAGTGCATGGCATCCAGAGTGCTCTTTCTCCAGAAGCTGAGTTGCATATACAGACAATAGCTCATGTTGAACTTTCTACAGTAAGTAAAAAGGCAATTTATATAGTCAGTATTTCAAATTTAACATATAATTGTATCCTTGTCACCTCCCATAACATGAGTATGAATACAATGTGAAGTTAAAGCAAAGTACAGAAACAAACCTCAAGTAGCTTAGGCTCACTACTGGAGTGTAAGTAATGAGCAACTCTATCTTTCTCCCTCCTTAAACATTCCTCTGCCTGGAATTCCCAGAAAAAAAAAAAAAAAAAAAGTGAAAAATATTTCATATAGACAACTACATTGACCTCATATATCAAATATAACAAACCTTACCTTTAGCATATAATCTGGACAAGAATCTTCTAAGATCCAATTGGAAGCTTTCCGAGAATAATAGGCGGCAGTGTCTTTAAGCATCGCTGCCTCAAAGTCATTGTCATAGTGGTCCATTTGCCCCATGCCAATCTCAACAAATATATCCAGCACATTTTTCAACAGAGCTCTGTCAATCTGTTCTCCTTCCCGTTCTTGATCAATCTGAATTGAAGAGATTTTGTCAAGTAAACTGATATGACAACTTCACTGCTATAACATGCATATCAAGACACTTGAAAACATACCAGAGAGATTACAGCATCTCTCACTTTCGCATTTAATTCTTGGTAGACCTGAAAATCAGAATTATTTTCCACAGTATATTAGATGTAATACATGAAAATAAGATCACTCAAGCAGTTCAGGTATGGGGTCTTTCATCCAAAGTTTACCAATAAAAGGTTTGGGAATGGGATAAGAGAGCGACTACAGAAAATCAAGCAGTGAATGGTAAGAGAGAATCCAGATTGGGCAGTTATTCAAGATGCAAATAAAAGAATCCCCCCCCCAAAAAGCAAGATTTAAAATGGCCAATTAGGGTTCAATAATGACTTACAAGATCTCGAAAGCAAGTAAGTCCAACTTCATTCAGGGGTGGAAGTGACCTCCGAGCTATAAAGTAGCGATCAAGATAGTGAAAGAAACGGGAGAGCCACCTAACCATGATCTTATGGTTTGCCCACCTTTTCACCAGCTCTCTTAGCATGAACTCATCATGCTTCTCTCGCAAAGATGGCAAAACCTGATCATAATGTCATAAACACATAAAATTAAACTAGATTAGACAAAGGCTACAGGAAGAGCGAGCATCCACAAATAAATAACACATTCTCCAACATCTCAAAACAACACAAGCTTCTGGGGAAGGCTGACATTAGCCCAGACTACACATGTCGCATTGAAAATCTGATTCACATACAACCACTTCTAATAGGTCGCTAAGTCATATAAGATAGGACAGACTGACAGAGCATTGGCCAAACTAAACCTTAGTCGAGAAGGAGACTACACATGTCATTAGGAGTGTCCAGAATTGGCAAAAATAGCTAAATTCCTCCTCACCATGGAACTAATGTACTCTTCGAAAGACTCCTTGTACTTGTCGTAGAGCTGTTGCGAATAGTCATGCGGCGGCTTCTGAGTGCACATATTATATATCGTTCTGCAAACAATCACAAAAAACAATGAACCCCATCTAACTTTGCAGCATCCAATGACCAATGTTAATAACCAAACAACAGCAACAAAAGAGCAAAGAGAAGAATACGTGTAGAGCATCATGTAGTCCTCGGAGCTGAACTGAGGCTCCGGCAATCCTTCTAGAATGTTTTTGAGCTTTGTGATCCCCTTCTGCATAAACTCCCATCCTTGATCCAAATCAATGGTCTTCCGCTCATTCATCGTCATCTCGACACTCCACCCCCACCCCACGTTACCCTGCAAACATCAATCACCCAATTTCACACACTCAACCAAAACCTCAAACTCCCCAATACAAAACGCAAAGACTAAAAATTTAACTAGCTCTCAGCTTCAGAGAACCACAATCCCTATTGCTCAAGATTCCATACCAAGTAATCAGAGCTAGAGAGAGAGAGAGAAATGGACCTGATTTGGGCGCGAAGAAACCCTAATTGGGTGGTGGTAAAGTGTAAGCAAGAGCAAAGCTGGGGAGGGTTGGATTTGGGATCCACAGACTGCGCTAATTTAGTAATTTCGCGGACAAAAAAAAAAAAAAAAACACAGGTCCCCCTCTAGTTTCTGTTAATGCCTCTACTTGTCTAGCTACTTGCTAAATTATGGCGGTAGCCATGTTTTTTCTATTTTCTTTATTTATTTATACATAAGTTTTTCTTTTCCTTTTTTTCTTCGAGATAGATAGAATGGTTTTATTCATACATCTTAAATATTAAGTGATACTTAATTTTTCATTTTCTTTAAGTCTGTTACCTACTTCATGAAAGAAAATATGAGAGAGGATTAGGCCAACCTTCATGATGGTTTGGAGGCTTCTAATTTCAAATTTTGTAGGTTGAAACTTGAAAGTCATTCGCCTCCAAAAGCGTAAGAAAATGTGGTCGATCATTATGAATGTAAATTATAATTTTATTACAAGTTTAATATCGTATTAGATGGGTCCCGACCACAAACTATTGCATAAATTCATTATGGCCCACACAAACCACATAAGTGGGGACTTGAAAAATGCGGTTATGTCATAAGTACCGATGAAGAAATTTTTGTCAATAATTCTCAATTTTTTGACTGAGACAGTGCTAATTCCAATGTCATGAGGTGAGTTTTAAAGTTCATGGCACATGAGGTCAAGGGCTTATGTTTTTTTTTTTTTTTTTTTTTTTTTTTTTTTTGACTTTGTCAAGGGGAACCCAAAGGCTTCCTAGGCCCAAGATAAACCCCTTCGGCGCATGTGAAATGCTCCAACTGTGCATTGCAGCACAGTGCCTGGCCACTTTGACAGCTTCGGGGTTCGAACCTAGGTTGGGGAGCACACCCAACTAGGCAAGAACCACTAGGCCACTTGCAGTAATTAGAGATATTAAGTAATTGCTACCACTGGAGCACGAGCTGCCCATGACTATTAAGTAATTGCTACAAACTTTATATATATATATATATAAAGAGTAAATCTATCACCTAAGAAGAGTATAAATAAAAAGTTTGTAGCAATTGCTTAATGGGCAGCTCGTGCTCCAGTGGTAGGGAGTTGAGCTCTTATGAAAGAGGTTGAGGGTTCGAACCTCATGTCTTCTAAGATTTATATATTTTGTATAATTATTCGGCCTCGCCTAAAAAGAGTATAAATATGAAGTTTGTAGAAAATATTTAATTGGCAGCTCGTGCTCCAGTGGTGGGGAGTTGAGCTTTTATGAAAGAGGTTGGGGGTTCGAACCTCATGTCTTCCAACCTTGTATAATTATTCGGCCTTGCCTAAAAAGAGTATAAATATGAAGTTTGTAGATAATATATTGATGGTGGCTCTTGCTCCAGCAGTGGGGAGTTTGGCTGTTGTGAAAGAGGTTAGGGGTTCGAACCTCACCTCTTTCAAGGATTATTTTGTATAATTATTCGGTCCAAATTGGACGAAGCAGAAATTGGGCACGGAAGACAAAAATTGGAAAGTTTAGGGGGTAAAAAAGTGAAATTGAAAGTTCGGGGGGGGTGAAATGATGACATCCCTAAACTTCAGGGGGGTAAACTGAAATTAATCCTAAAATAAAATAAGGGCACTAACTTATTAAAATGTAAGCCTTGTTTTTCTAGCAAACCCAAACCTAGGCCTGCTTTCGGGCCCAAAGTTCACATACACACAACGCACATGCTCAAAATCAAGACCTCTATTGACCGTTGTCTTCTAACTGGTTGTCCTCTTTAGTTTTCCCAGATTTGGGAATTAGGGTTCTAGAGAAAATCAATTTGGTCCTATAATTTCTGCGTTTGTGAACCAAATTGCTGTGAGATACAAGTTCGATATGCCTTCGTATGTTGCTTGTTGGATGCACCACGAATATGAAAATATGTGCAAATTTGTGTGATGTTACCTACTCCCAAGATTAGGAGGTCAAGTTTTAGTAAAGGGGAAAAATAAGAGTATTGTACCCAAGGGATTGAGTAACTCTACCCTAAGCTAGATTACCGCGAAAATAAACCTAGAAAACACATGCAAGTCTATCTTTTTACAAATTAATAGTCTCGGCCCTTTGGAAGCCAAAACTATCAATAATGATATGTACAATGGTAAAATGGTGAATCGGCTTTTGAATTGATTTTAATTTGGATAAAGGAAATTAAGCTGTACAAAAATAAAATAAACAAATAAAAATGAGACTAAATCAATGAGAAGAATAGAGACTTAGGCATCACATCTAACCTTACTCATGCAAAAAATGTAACCCATATGTGATCTAATAACTTGCTTTGACAAACTTCCCCTTAGTGCTTTGGTGAAGCTATCAAGAAACCAACTAATCATGCAATTTAACAAACTTTGGTGAAGCTAAGTTAAATTACACAACCTTAGTCCCATTTATATTTCATTAAAACACACATGGGCTATGAACCGCAAGCCTAACACCCCCTTAGAGTAATTAAACTCACGACACATGCATTAAGTTTAGAGTAAGAAATTCAAGCAACTTAACAATTCCCGTAAGAATCATTAAGCCACCACCTAAAGGCTACACATGCTCATGGATTCAAGAAGTGGTCAAGTTCAAGTTTCCGATTCATTAGTTTCCTAAACATGCTTTCTAGGTGACTAAGCTAGTAAACACATTTCGTAAGCATTAACGTTCAGAAGCCCATAGATTCAAAACATGCATAAACATCAAAACACATGGAAATTTACATTATTTGCACAAAAGTTAGGCTAGAGCTAGCCCTAGCCCCAAATCCAACTACTCACAACACATGTTATTACAAATACAAGCCATGAACATCCTATTAAAAAGAGAAGAAAGAGAAAAGAGAAGAACTACCCAACCTCCCACCTAGCTCTCAAAGATGTCAAATGATGAGAGAATTGCTTCAAGGTATGGGATTTTCGGTTTTACAACCCAAAACACCACACACATCCACAAAACTCAAGAACAAAGAAGAACAAAGGCTTGGATGTGTGAAAGCAAGTGTTGTGATTGATTCAGAGTGTGTAGTAACTTTGGTTTTGGTGAAACTCAAGTGCCTACGTACACACCTATTTCTCACACAAACTCAAAGAACTATGTACAAGCTATGAAAAACTAACCTAAAACTAGAGAAATGAGAGATTTTGATGCTCCAAAATGAGGGAGCCAAGGGGATGCACGGTTTTGGGAGAGAGGAAGGGCTATTTAAAGGCCAAGGCAATCCAAATCAAGGGTGGAGATCAAATGGAATGAAGGGCTAGATGTGATTGACAAATGTGTAAGCACAAATTATGGATCTAGTTTTTGACTCCACATAGAAATGACCTAGGAAGCCCATAGATATTTTGATAGAGGAGAAAAGGTAAGGGTAGAAGGGTCATTGTGTAGGGGAACAAGGAGACAAATGTGACCACTTGTCATCTTTCAAATTTTGAACTTCAAAATAACCTAGACCTAAAGTCTCTAACCCTAGTCAGCTCTTCCTTGTCCTCCACACATGTTCTCGGCCGGCCAACTCGGCCGGAAATGTCCGGAATCCGGCGTTGACCACCGTTGATCCATTTTTTGTCCATTTGCGCACTTTCTTCTCATTTCTTCCTTCAATTGAATCTCCACCGAGAGTTCGGAATTGGCCTTTGACTTCTTCATACCAAATGTTCCTCCATGAGTGTAGTCATCCGTGTAAAATTCCAGAGCTTAGTTCGCCATGGTTTGGCCGGAATCCGTACAGGGCCGGTTTTGCAGTTTTCGTCTTTTTGTCAGAAAATTGTACCGATCTTTTAATGACATTTCACTCCGAACTAGCTCTTGCACTCTTCATAATAAATGATCCTTAGGATGTCTAGAATGGATCTGGAAATTTTCAGCTCATTTGGAGTTCATTTGGTCAGGCTTCCACCCCTCCTTCCTTATCTAGCTCGCTTTCTCCTAGTCGGAGTAGGAAAATGTGTTAAAGTTGAGTTTTTAGTGCATTTCCATGCTTCTCCATTGTTTCCTAGCATGATAAGGAAAACATAATAAATAGATATAAATAAGTTTACAAAGGTTAAGCAAAAGTGCAAGATTAGGGGAATAATTATGGACCTAACATTGCTGTATATGTTTATCTTGCTTCAATTAACTGTATTGCAGCGCAGCAGGAACACCGAGTTAGTTCCCGATTTTGAAATTTCTTTTTATGTATATATGATTCTTGATTGAGCATCTAAACACTAGAAGCATTCCCGACATGCACCTAGGTTAGAGTAGATGGTGACCAGATGAAATTTACTTTAGTATGGTTGATCTTGAATTTTTTATGTTTGGAATTGGTTGAAAATTTATGAATGATCAATTGCCTGGTCTTGAATTATGGTTAAATTATATATACATATATATTTGTTTATCTTGAATTGTTGACAAGATAATCTCCCACTATGGTAATCCAACTTTCATAATCTTGCTCATGGAAATTCGTTGATGAACAAGTTGTTCTTTCTTTGGTTTTAACTTAGCTTGCTGTGTTAAAAAAATGAAGGAGTAATAACCACTAATTCTAGATTGTGAGATGGTATATTGACGCATGTTGTACACATCAATATGTTAATGTATTGTTTTGAAATCATTTGGATATAGAATTAGGAAAAATGTGTCTTTATTTTTTGGAACAAAATTGTATCTTCAACAGAAGGATTAACTCTTATGTTCTTAAAAGTAAAATAGTGCATCATGAAGTATTAAAAACTAAATTCAGAGAACTGGACTTTTCTTCTTGCTATACATGTGTTGACTGTTCCAGGGATATTTTAGTTTTTAGTAGGGTTAAGCAGTGCTTACTCCCTATATTTATAGAGTTTCATCGTTTCAGTCCCTGACCTTTGAATTTCACATAAAAAGTCTATGAACTCCCAATTTCCTCCCAATTGGTCTCTACCGTCAAGCATCAGTCAAAAATTCCGTTATATTCCCCTAAAAAGTCTATTATACCCTCATTTACTTTAAAAAAATATATATTTCTCTTCCTCTTTTTTTTTATTTTTTTATTTTTTTTTCTTTTTACCTCTTTTTCTTCCGGCTCTTTCGCCTCCTTCTGTTCATCTCCTCATCAAGATGGTTCCAATCCACAGACCTTCAAGAGGTGAAATGAAAAAAAGAAATAAAACAGAGAAAAAATAAATTAAAAAAAAAAAAAAGTAAGTGAGGGCATAATAGACATTTTTGGCAACTTTAACAGAAAATTTTGACGGCAGGGACCAATTGGGAGGAAATTGAGAGTTCATGGACTTTTTAGGTGAAATTCGAAGGTCAGGGACTGAAACGATGAAACCCTATAAGTATAGGGAGTAAACAGTATTTAATCCTTTTTAGTATTTTGGTTTTGCAAAATAAGAAACTTAAGCAATAACATATTCTTTTGCCATATAGGTAAGATCTGTTATTGAAAATTAATATGCATATTATGGGGATTCTGATTACCATATATTCTGGTTTAATCTCGAGTTGTTGTGACTTGATTTCTTAGGTATTCATAGTTTTCCGAAATTTGTTTTGGACAAAAACTAAGGCAGAAAACTAAAATTTTCTTTTCTTTTCCAGCTTTGAACACCTCAGGATTGTCCCTTGCAACCATTGAACCTCTCAATGGTTGTAATTTTAAGAAGTGGAAGGAAATCATAGAGCTTTACCTTGGCCTCCAGGGAATTGATTGGTGCCTAACTGAGCCCGAACCGCTAATAGATGACACTAGCTCTGACCTAGTGATTGTGAAACATAGAGAATGGGTTAGAGCCAACAGGATGACCAAGCTTATTCTTAAGCAAACCATGACTGCTGTGGTTAGGGGGAGTATTGCTGACAAAGACACAGCCACTGAGTTTATGGCTGCTATTGCCTTGAAGTTTCGAGAGAATGAGAAGGCAGAGATTTCTCTTCTGTTGGATATGTTGATAGGGATTAATTATGATTCCTCTAAGACTGTCCGTGAGCATATCATGAAGATCATTATCATCACCACTAGGCTTGGAGATCTGGAGATACCCATGCCCGCTGAATTTATAGTGCATCAGTCCCTAAGAACCCTGCCTGCCTCTTTTGGTCAGTTGAAGACCACTTATTTTACACAGAAGGATAAGTGGGATTTGAATGAGCTAATAGCGATATGTGTGCAAGAGGAAGATAGCATCAAGAAGGATGGACCACTTGTTGTGAATCTGATCTCAAAATCGAAATGGAAGGGAAAAGGCAAAGCTGTTGCCTCTAGTGCAGTTGGTTCCAAAAAGTCTGTGAACAGCAAGGGTAAAAAACGGGGAGTCTTCAAATGCTTCTTTTGTAAAAAGAAAGGTCATATGAAGAAAAATTGCCAGGGATTCAAGGATTGGATGGCAAAGAAAGGTAAGTCACAGTTAGATACTTTCTCTATTGAAGTTAATTTAGTTGATTTATCTCCTAGTTCTTGGTGGATTGACACCGGCTCACCGTCACATTACGAATTCATTGCAGGGCTTTCTAAGCAAGAGAGCTCCAAGGAAAAATGAGGTGCAAGTAGCAGTTGGGAATGGCATGGGAGTGGCTGTGAAGGCTATAGGTACAGTCCGTTTAGTGTTAGGCTCGATGAAGAGGAATTTAATTTATGTTTCTCAGTTAGTTAAACAAAGATGTACTTTTTACATCGACTCTTTCGGAATAAAAATCTCCCATGATTCCCGTTATATTGGCTCAGCTTCTTTCTTGAATGATTATTGGTCTCTTGAATGTTCTTATCCTAAAGAAATATTACTGATTGAGAATGCACAAAAAGATATAAGTAAAAAGAGAAAATACAGTGAGAACTCAGCTTATCTTTGGCATTGCACACATATCTAAAGATAGATTACAGTGAATGGTGAAAGAAAACTTGCTGCCTGCACTAGATTTTTCAGATTTTGACACCTGCATTGAATGTATAAAGGGGAAAATGACCAAGTCCATAAATAAAGAATCCAATAGAAGCACAGAGCCACTACAACTTATCCACACAGAAATTTGTGGACCTTTTGCACACCAAACTACATGTGGTAATAAATACTTTATTACCTTTATAGATGACTACACCCGATATTGTATTGTTTTCTCATCTCAGAAAAATCGCAGATCCTAGACAAATTCAAAATTTTTAGAACTGAAGCAGAAAAAGAATTGGGGAAAGAAGTTAAGGCAGTGAGATCAGATAGAGGAGGGGAGTATTATGGTAGGTATACTAAAGCTGGACAACAAAAAGGGCCTTTTGCTTTGTATCTGCAGGAGCATGGGATACAAGCTTAGTATACAACTCCAGGTACACCAGAATCAAATGGTGTGTCAGAGAGAAGAAATAGAACTCTTCTCAACATGGTGAGGAGTATGATGTGCACCTCAGGTTTGCCGAGATTCTTATTGGGGGAGGCTCTGAAAACTGCAAATTACATTATGAATAGGACTCCGAGCAAAGCTGTGGCTAAAACTTCTTTTGAGCTATGGAAAAACAGAAAACAAAGTGTGCATCATGTGCATGTTTGGGGCTGCAAGGCGGAAGCTCGACCATATAACCCTCAAGAAGCAAAATTAGATCCAAAGACAGTCTCAGCCCACTTCATTAGATATCTAGAAAATTTTAGAGGTTACAGGTTCTACTGCCCTTCTCACACCACAAGAATAATAATTGAGACCAACAAGGCTGTTTTCCTCGATGAAATCAATTATTCTCACTCATATGAAAATCTTGAACTTGAGTTTCAAGAGTTGCTTGAAGATGAGTCCGAAAACATTGCCATCCCCATCACTTTTGAAACTGCAGCTGGTAGTATTGAACAACATCAACTTGAAGTTGTTGGAGAAAATCAAAATAACAATTTTGCAAATGCAGTGGGTGATTTCAATGAAGTAGAGCAAGAACCTGAGCCTCAAAACTTGCAGGAAGCACAAGTTGATCTTGAAGCAGCCCCTTAACAACTTAGAAGATCTGGAAGAATTAGAAAACCTTCCATTAACCCACATGAGTATATGGTGTACTTGCAGGAAGCTGAATTTGATTGGGGAGAAGATAATGATCCGGAAACTTTTAGTCAAGCCATTAATAGTGAACAAAGCTTGAGGTGGACAGAGGCAATGGAAGCAGAGCTGAAGTCCATGTATGATAACAATGTTTGGGAGTTGGTTGAGCCTACTAGGAGTCATAAGCTGATTGGTTGCAAGTGGGTTTTCAAAATTAAAAGGTGTGCTGATGGATCAATGGAGAAATTTAAAGCTTAGACTAGTGGCGAAAGGGTTCACATAGCAAGAAGGAATAGATTTTAATGAAACCTTTTCACCAGTATCTACCAAAGATGCACTCCGAATCATAATGGCTCTAGTAGCTCATTATGATATGGAATTACATCAAATGGATGTCAAAATTGCATTCCTCAACAGAGATTTGGATGAGGAGATTTATATGAAACAACCAGTTGGTTTCATAGAGCCTGGAAAGGAACACTTAGTGTGCAGATTGAATAAATCCATTTATGGATTGAAGCAGGCATCGAGGCAGTGGTACCTAAAATTTGATGCAGTAGTTACTTCTTTTGGCTTTGTTGAAAATCTTGTTGATGAATGTGTATACATGAAAGTCAGCGGCAGAAATTTTATTTTTCTGGTGTTATATGTCGATGATATTCTGTTGGCAAGCACTGATAAAGGGTTATTGCAGTGAACAAAGCATTTTCTTTCTGAAAACTTTGATATGAAGGATTTGGGAGATGCTTCATATGTTCTGGGGATTGAAATTAGCAGGGATAGATCTAAACATCTTCTAGGTTTATCTTAGCATGCCTACATTTCAAAAGTGCTGAAGAGATTTGAAATGCACACTTGTTCACCTGGAGCTGCACCTATGTCGAAAGGTGACAAGTTAAACAAAAATCAGTGTCCCAAGAATGAGTTAGAGAAGGAAGACATGAAAACCAAACCTTATGCCAGATTGGTAGGAAGCCTAATGTATGCACAAGTGTGCACTAGGCCTGATTTAGCCTACGCAGTGGGTATGTTGGCGAGATTTCAGTCAAATCCAGGACATGAGCACTGGATTGCTGGAAAGAAAGTGTTAAGATACCTTCAGAAAACCAAGGGTTATAGTTTGGTGTATAGAAGAGTCAAAGATCTCGAAGTAGAAGGTTATTCTGATGCAGATTTTGCAGGACATTTTCCAGCTTTAGGAAAATTGACATCAGGCTATGTCTTTATGTTAGCTGGGGGTGCTATAGCTTGGAAGAGTGTAAAGCAAACACAAACAACAACCTCTACCATGATGGCAGAGTTCATTGCTATTTATGAGGCTACATGTCAGGGACTATGGCTGAAGAATTTTCTTGCACATACCAAACTAGTTGACAACATCAGTTCAAGACCCTTGAAGATTCTTTGTGAAAACTTTGCAGCAGTTTATTTCACAAAGAATAACAAGAGATCCACCAACTCCAAGCACATTGACTTGAAGTATTATAGTGTCTGAGAGAGAGTGAATCATAATGAGTTAATTATTGTCAAAATCAGCACTTTGAACCAATTAGCAGAGCCTTTCACTAAGCCATTAACCATCGCAGCTTTTGAAAAACACACTGAAAACATAGGCATTCTGCCTACTCTAGATACTTGAGCTTTGTGGGATTTTGATTGCTAGGTTCAGTGGGAGTTAGTGTTCATATAGTAAAGCTGGAAATTTTATCTCTGGTTGTATTTTTGAGATCTCATTGAGTTGTGAACCTTGTGAATTTATTTACAATAAAACTCTTCTTTTACTGGATCCAATTGTGTATCTTTTGTTACTATAGTACTTATTTCATTCTTGTGATTCTTTCAAATAACTGTTTCATAATTGTATACAACTTCAATTTATGAGTTATTTTGAATCATTTTAGTTCATTCCAGACTTGAGTTGGATAACACATTTAGAATAGTTGTTAATGCAATTATGTGTTGAGGTTCAGGCATATGGAACCATTTAGAGGACCATATACAAATGCATTTAGAAGATTCATTAAACCTGCATTGTATATATTAAGTGATATCTTTGTGTCTCATGTAGTTCATGGTTGTGATGCTCTGTGATTGTGGAGTAGCTGTGCTTTTAAGTGCAACCTTTTCTGCAGTTCTTCATCATGATTATGGATTGACAGAGACTTGATTAGGTACTTGAATGCTAGCTTTTATCTCAGGTGCACACTTTGGATTAATTACTATGTCTAGAACTACAGTACTCTTGTTGTATAAACTTGTAAATGTTCAAGTGGGAGATTGTAAGTTGAAATTGAACAATTACAAGCTTATATTTAGCACAACAATTATTGTTACCAATAGAGCAAGTAATTAGAGATATTAAGTAATTCATATTCCCTGTTAAATATATTTATTATATGAATCAAATGAATATATTGGGAAACCTAAATAGCTTGAATCAAGCACTAAGATGTCGGAATACATATATCATAGTGATTACAGACATTATTGTGATTACAATTATCCTTTATGGGAGGGCATTGTATTAGGATGTTTTCACTATAAATACTAGGTCCCTGTACTCTTTTTTTTTTTTTTTAAAAAAAAAAAAAAAAACCCTTAACCCACCCCACCCTTACATATGTCAGTGAGAATCGAACCCATGACCTTTACAATGTTGGAATTATAATTTACCAACAGGTCACAGCTCACAGACAGTCCCTGTACTCTCTTTGATACGAGCTAATCCAGTTCTTGCCCCATAGACAACACACAAAGAGAAGTACAGAAGATCTGTATTTGAGATGGCTTCATCAGTTCCAGCAGGTATTCATCTTGTTCCAAGAATCAACATATTTGTTTTTCTATAATTATACATGCATCTGTGAATGTGAGTGCAATATATGTGTTTGTGTTTTATATGCAATTAGATTAGTGTTCCAGATTTACACTTTTAAAATGACTCTCGAGTCAAAACATTAGTCATTCTTAATTTTGACTAAAAACGGAAGATAAAAGCCATATTAACTCGGTGGGACATGTGGTGAGTCCCAGATAGCAGCTACACAATGGAGTTGAGACCAATCATGCATTCAGATAAGTTGCCCCTTATATTGAATTCTAGCTCCGTATTATTTGAGCCATGGTCTTATGCCTGAGTTAATTAAACCAATCATGCATTCAGATAGATGGGCCGGGGTAAACTGATGATGCTCAGAGATTAATGAACTCCCCAAGAATATATACCTCAGTACTCTTGTCGATCTCTTAATAACAAATAGACCTTCGTCCAGAAAAAATAGTGATGTGTTATACAAGAAGCTACGAATACACCTCTTGATCATGAAATCTCATTATTGTAGCTATATTTTTACGACTCTCTAAAAGTAAAATTTTATGACTTTCTGAAAGTAACTCTTAATTTAACTTTTAGCTAATTTTTAATAAATTTGACGAAAAAAAAATATGGAACATTGTGATGCTCTTAATTAGTTCATAAACAATTGTTGTTCAAATCACGAAATCAAACAAGAAATGCATATTTGGAACAAAACTTACGAGAAGTGAAACCTACGACCCAAGCCTCTTCCAATTCAAAGGTTTCCAAAAGAATGATGTCAGATTCAAATTGGGTTATCGTAAGTCTTCAATTTGGCCACGTTTCCGGTCAATTGCTTTTCATTTTGTTCAGAATTGTCGATGGTTGATTGGGGATGGTAAATCTGTGTCATTTTGGAAGGATAAATGGCTTCAAGCTCCTATTTTGGAAACTTTGGGTATCTCAAATTAGTCCCATTTCAGCAATCTTCAGGTGGCAGATTTTATTTCACATCATTCATGGCAACTTCCTCCTTTCTTTTGTCACACTTTTCCGGATTTGGCTAGACAGATTTCAGATATTGCTCTCCCCCTTACTGAGAAGTCAGATATGCTTATTTGGGAGCCTTCTTCCTCTGGCGAGCTATCCTTCTCTGTCAGCTATGAATTTTTGAGGCATCATCTTAGTGTAAAGGATTGGGCTTCTAATTTATGGCGGTCTTTCATCCCCCCTCGTTATTCTTTCTTGGTTTGGAGAATCTTATTTGATCGGCTACCTACTGATGATCGAGTGAAAATATGTGGGATTCCTGTTGTGTCTATTTGTCAGTTATGCTATAGTTATGCGGAATCTTCACTACATCTATTTTTACACTGCCCTTTTGCCCAACGGGTTTGGAGATGGTTGGCTGCTCAATTTAGTACTTCTTTTTCTTCTTTTGACTCTCTGCTAGACTTTTGGGTGAGCTACTGTCGAAAGCCTTTCTCCTCTCAGCTCTTTAATTTATGGCTAGCGGCTGGCATGTTTACTTTTATGGAAATATGGAAGGCTCAGAATAGGCTAAGGTTTGATAATCGTCCCCCTATCTTTTCTAATATGTGTTGTTCTATTATGGCATGGATTCGTCAAATTAGTTTGTTTGCTCCTGGTCACAATAAGGGTGTTCTAGATGCCCAATTATTGTCTTCTCTTGGAGTTGCTCCTAAACGCGGTAAGGCTCCCAAAGTTCACCATGTTTTTTGGAAATGGCCAATTTTTCCTTGGGTCAAAGTAAACACTGATGGCTTGGCGAAAGGCAATCCAGGCCCGGCAACTTGTGGGGGTGTGTTTCGAGACGCCTCAGGTGGTTTTTTAGGGAGTTTTTGTCAGTCCCTTGGCTGGAATTCTTCCTTCTATTATGAACTTTATGCTGTTATCTTGGCTATCGAAATTGCCTTTGCTAGAGGGTGGTTCCATTTATGGTTGGAAAGTGATTCTATTAGTGTGGTAGCTTGCTTCTCTTCTAGGACGTCCTTTTCTCCTCCATGGAATTTAAGAGTTCGTTGGGGCAATTGTCTCTCTAAAGTACACCAAATGAATTTTCGATGTAGTCATATTTTTAGAGAAGGTAATGCTGTAGCTGACAAGATGGCAAATATGAGAATCTCAAATGCAACGTTTACTTGGTATGATAATCCTCCTAGTGAGCTACACAGGTTTCTACAACCTGATTATTTGGGTTTTCCAAATTATCGTTTTTCATAGTGGAAAGGTTGTTTTATTTTTATGGATGGAAAAAACAAAAAAGATTTTGTCTTTTAGTTTTATGTTTGTTTGGAGGCGGTCTTGGCCTAGTCCCCCGCTTCTCAATGGTTTTTTTGTATCTTCTGTATTTTGCAATTTTGTATTCTCTCTCAGCAAGGTTTAGTCTAGCCCCCCTTGCTATGTATATGTTTTTTACTTATTTTTTTAATAAATTCGGGTAAGAGTGCTGAGCTAGCTCTTACACCGCTTCCTTAAAAAAAAGTCAGATTAATCAATACAGTGGCCGGTACAACTAGCGTTTTTTGAAAAATTGAAGTACATGTGAAAAAAAAATGCTTTGTTGAGTAGAGATATTTACAACATGAAGCGGAGATATTTACAAAACAAAACTTTTAATTAAAACATGACGCTCCAACTCTAAAATATTGTCATGAGACTTGATACATGGACAATAGCACGGATTGTTGATAGATTGGTCATCGATATATCAATCAAATAAAGTTATATCCTTGATTCGACCGTCGATTTTTAACTTTTATAAATCATTCTCCTGCTTCCATTGTACGAAAAAGAAAAATGGTTTTATTAGGCCTGGGATTGGTTTGGCTCGGCTCGGTAACATGCCTATACCGATACCGATACCGAGTTTATAGTCGGCTCGGTTCGGTTCGGGACGCCGGAAACTCAGCTGCCATACCGATTAGGCCCGAATCCGATCGGTTCGGTACCAATCGGTACCACCTGCTTTCAAAGCAAAATTTCCAGAAACCTGAAAAATAAAGCATTGAAAGTTGAAACGCATGGTTGCTAACATCAGAACATGCCGACCTGATCTTGCATTAAGAATTGTATTCAAGTTGGCTGCTCCAACACATATTATAAATAATTAAAGACATGGTCTTCTGTACCAGTCTCCCAACACGCAATTGATACCAACCCCAACTCTTATCACAAATTCCCACAATTGATGCAATTGATACAAGGTGATTCAAACATCTGGACAGTGGATCTACCTTTAATTAAGGCTTTAACTCTTTAAGTAACCCACAGAAGCACAGTCGCACAGATCGACCTTCAAGCCTTCAAGCTTTAACTCTTATAACAACTAATCTTATCATTGTCAATTTCAAATCAACAGAATCCCCAATTCAAATCAACCCCAAATTCAAATCAAGCTACACAATCATGCTGCTACACAATCCCAAATTCAAATCAAGCTACACAATCATGAAAAGTTGAAAACAGAAAAATCTGAAGAAACGAGTTGAAGAATCGATTCCTCGATGGAGGGCAGAGAGGAGTGAGAGCCTTCGAATCTTCGAGGAGGGCAGAGAGGAGTGAGAGGATCGACAGCTTCCGATCTTCGATGGAGTAGAGGAGTGAGAGAAGAGCGAGAGCCTTCGAGTCTTCGATGGAGGAGACTTGGATCGAGTAGGTAGAGTAGTTGGATCGACTTGGTTCTTCGAGAGGCTGAGAGTCTTCGATGGAGGTAAGCAGAGACGAGTGAGAGTGAGAGGCTGAGAGTCTTCGATGGAGGAGAGCAGAGAGGAGTGAGACTGCGAGAGTGAGAGGTTGAGTGGCTGGGAGTCTTCGATGGAGGAGAGAGGCTCGATTTAGGGTTTGGGTGAGTTTGAGAAATGAGAACGGCAGAACTGCAGAAGTAGAACGCGGCCTATTAGAAAATCGGGTCGGGTCGGTAAAAACGGTATGTATTTGACCCATACCGAGGCCGACCCGTTTACATGCTATTCGGTTTCGGGTCGGGTCGGTATTGTGTGGAATTGAAGTTGCAGACCGACCCGATCGGTATAGGCCCGGATCGGTCGGATTCGGTTTCGGTTTTCCGGTATGCAATTCCCAGGCCTAGGTTTTATTATAAAGATTAAGGAGTCTAAGCTTAGAAGCAGTATACGTTCAGACAAAAAAAAAATGGAAGTAGTACGGGCAAGCCTAGGACAATTGGCAGCGCCTGTTTGATGGCTCTCAGAAGTCAGAACCAATTAATCACGGGTCAGTGATACCATACACATACATACATACATATAACCTTGAAACCCTAATCCCTCTCTTCTTTGGAGATATATATATATATATATATATATATACACATGCACACACACACACATACACGGAGCCGTTCAGAAGAGGACGTCTGCAACTCAGAAAAAGTGCGGACGTCCCTCTCCCGGCGTCGAGAAGACGGCTATGGCTGCGCTGCGGTTGCCGGACCCGAACCAGGCCTCGATGTCGAGCATCTGCTTGCCTCTGGAGTCGTCGATGAAGAGTTCGAAGTCGACCTCGATGAGCTTCCATGGTTTCAGGCGAGCTCGCAGCGCAAAGCTTCGATTCCGATCAGCTGAGCCTTCGCCTTGATGGTGATGCCGTCTGGGATGTCCAGAGGGTTCGTCCGGCAACCGCAGTGCAGCCATCGCTGCCTTCTCTATGCCGAAGGAGGGACGTCCGGACTTCAGAAAAAGTGCGGACGTCCACTTCTGATCCGACCTATATATATATATACAGACCCTATCCAGAGCGATGCCTCGCTCTGAAATTTCAGAGCGAGGTTAGAGTTCAGGGTCACTTTTCGATCTCATATCCACATCTCGACCGTTCAGTTTTTAGGTACTAATATATATATATATATATATATATATATATATATATATATATCCTATGCAGAGCGATGCCTCGCTCTGAAATTTCAGAGCGAGGTTAGGGTTTAGGGTCACTTTTCGGTCGCATTTCCACATCTCGACCGTTCAGTTTTTAGCTACTAATGTATAGATAATCTCTGCAAAATTTCAACCAAATTGATGGTCGTTAAGGCATTGATAACTGCCTTAAAGCTAGTACGGTTTAGGTTGGACAGATTCAGATTCAGTGAGTTAGATACCTTAAAGATCATCAATTTGGCTGAAATTTTGCATAGATGATCTATACATTAGTACCTAAAAACTGAACGGTCGAGATGTGGATATGAGACCCAAAAGTGACCCTAAACCCTAACCTCGCTCTGAAATTTCAAAGCGAGGCCTCGCTCTGGATAAAATCTGTATATATATATATATATATATATATTAGGAAAGATGACCTGATACAATAAACGTTATATATAAATCATGAGCTAAATAATATATATCGAGTTTTTTGGCTTTTTAGTATGTAGTTTAGGAACGTTCGTAGTTTAGTGGTATTAATCTACTTCGATCTGCACTGATTAACAGTCCCAAAAACCCGGCTTAACTCCCAATTTTTGGGTTAAACAAATGCTTAATTAATTTAACGTTAGAGAGTATCTAACCTATCATCATCGAGTCAAACATTACTATATATATATATATATTTCATTGGATTAATATGTATACTTTAATGGCTGTACCAGTGACTTTTTCTATTCCGGCGTCGGAATTAGGTGTTGTCGGTCATACTTCGGAGTACCGTGATTGGAAATACAAGGGGTTTACCGAGTCCTCTGATCAAATTATGAGATTCTACTTAATTAACACTCAGAAATTATTAAACTCCAAACTGAAGCCAAGATCTTGTAAATCACACAGCAAAGAAAAGATCCCAGATGTTGAAAAAGCAAATTAACATCAGTAAAATCATGGCTAGCTCCTAGAAACTAATTCGATCAGCATCTGTGATGTTCAGTACTGACTCTAATTTAGTTTCACTAGATTATTGAAATAAAGCAGATGTTTCCAGCTGCTGTAAAGATTGAAGTGTATGGGAGTCGGGAAGTCACCTATCACCAGTACATTAATGGATGAGGATGATCCTTTGTTAGGTCTTCTGGATATCATGATGAGGATGATCGTATTGGTTCATGATCATGATGATCCTTTGTTCTTGATCAGTACTCAAGATGTTGTTAACCAGCAGCTTCAGTTTGTCTTCATTATTATTGTTATCATTAGCTATGTGCTCAGCTCCTTCTTGATCTCTATACCTGTGTAAATACCTCCTCAGCGGGCCGGCGTAGTTATCGAATCCCAGGGTTTCCAGAGCCCAGCAGATGTCGTCGCCGTTCACCGTCTTCCTTTTCTCCTTTTGGCACTTGTGGGAGGCCTCTCCGGTGACGAAGCTGATGAACTCGGAGACGCACTCTTGCATCGTTTCCTTGGCTTCCTTTGAGATTTTGGCGTTTGGTGGCAGGATTTGCTTCATGATCCTCCCAACGTTGGCTATGGGGAGCAATTGGTCTGGCTGCTCGGTCTTGATATCTCCCTGACCATGATCACAGATATTAGGAGCACTTCCACCAATATTGTCTACCATTGGGCTGGATACGAGGTAGGAATTGTGTCTTGTGGTTCGATGGGTCTATGCAACTAATCCCAATTTCTATATTTAAATTGGCAGGAGTATCTAATATATGTATAGCTAGGCATCCACAACAAATAATTGGATTAATATATAATTCATATATACTAGTGTGTTATTTTTAATTAATTAACTATTTGATCGGCATGCTTTTGGATTTTCGAATTCGTTGGTAAATTTGGGATTTCATATATTTCTCTTTAAGATAATGAAGTTCGCAAGCAAACTTGCTTTGCTTACTGTCATTAACTATGCATGGATCATTTATTGAAGATTTTGGTTCACCTTCCAAATCTTGCTCATATATCTCTAACTGTGATGTTCACTCTCATTAGAGAATACAAATTTTAGGATGATCTAATTACTTTTGAAACAAGTTATTGAGACTGTGAGACAGTGAGATCGAGTCCTATATTTGTTAGAACAAGCCATGGAAAAACATATGTCACAAGTAAAGTGAAGCCTACCAAAACTAAGGTGTTAGATGTGTAAGTTTGTACATCATTATTGCAAAGTTACACTAATCTTAAGTTAATAAAACAATTCAATTTGTCTTGATTTGCAACCTAAACATAATCAATCTTTTAAGGTAATTAGTGTCACATCTTATCTTCATACAGAAGAAATCGTTAATTGTTTTGTAACAGTGATCATGTCCATCAAATGTCAACTATCGTGTGAGGAATGTCTATACCTGCCCAACAATTAATTTAGTTTCGCCGCTTGCTATATTATGATCTTAAGCAGCAATATTTCAACGGAAGTTTAGTTGGAGTAGAAGAGAACTTATGTGCATATCGATCAACTCAGACCCTAGCCATCTGTCTTGTTCATCTATGACAAGCGATGATGCCGACCAGGTCGGCATCATGTTAATGGAGCCACGCCCGATCAAGCTCAATCTATTGGATTACATATACATAATATTTATACTTACTTAATGTTCTCTCTGCAAATTAAATGTAAGAACTGCGTCAACGATAATGACTTTGACAATAAATCACTTCAAAAGTTCAAAGCATATACCTAGCTTCCAGTTAAATATTGATGCAGGGGTAAACTCTGGTTCTTAATATTTTACGTCGTAAGATTTTTTAAAAGTCTTAATGGATGCTGCGAGGGCTCAGCTATGTTAAAGTTTTATCTTTTTACAATATTTTTTTTAAACTTGATTCGATCATTTCACCAATAAGCTCAGAATTGAAGCATGCATCCATGTTTGGAAGAAAAGTCAACTACAAGTGTGGATTATCGATGGAGATTATGTTAATCCTAGTGTCTTTGCGTGGATTCAACCAAATCGATCTTAACCTTTTTGAAAAAGTTATATGTACACGGAGAGATTAAGTTAAATGTATATTTAGTCACGCACTACAATCTACATAGGTGTTAGTGGTGAAGTTTACATCATTCCATGCGACAGCATAGCTTTTTCACTTAAACTAATTAAAAGAATATGCTAATAGTACGATAGTAAAGTACACCTTTCACTTTTCATGCATATATGTTTTTTTTTTTCTTTTTCTTCTTCTGTTGGATATTGCAAAAGCCCTACCATGCAATAGGGAATGTAATAATGTAGACTTAGCAGGCTAGATCGTGTTGAATTAATTAGTATGATCAAATTAAATGAAGCAGACACAGTCAGATCCCCATAGGATCTGTTTGAGCCCAAAAGTAATTATGGCAAGATCCTTTAGTGGATTTAGCATAGCAGGCCGATACCTGCGGCCCAAAAATAAGTCTACTTGGGTGTGGGTCACAGCTTCACCCATTCCGGAATCCATAAGGAAAACGAGTCCTTATTGGAGTCAAGTAGCGGAGACTGAGTAGGAAACTACAATCAATAATCCTTCTATGGCAAGGAACAGTCGAAACCCTAGGTATAAATACCAGGTTTCAAGGACAAATTAAAAACAACTCTTCAATCAATCTCTCAGATTATCAAGCCTCCCCGGAGCAAACCTTCAACCTAGTTGAAACCCGGCGACCGTACTTCTAGTCCTAGTCTCCCCAGGAGCCGACTGTTAGTGCTACTGCCACCGATACTACCAGCGAAGCAAGGGTAACGCCCTCGTAATCCAGCGAAGCTAAAGTCACGCTTTAGCAAAACCTGTGCTTTCTCCAAACTTCCTAGTGATTGCTCTGCTTAGTCTACAACACTAAGTATCGATACGGTGACGCGAAAAGATCACAACCAAAACCCTTATCCGTAAGGCAAGAAGTCCTTTCTCGGAAGGCAGAGAAAAGAGCCTTGTGACGAGGTTGGTGCTCTCCTCGTCCACAACGCTTGATCAAGAAGTCAGGTCAAGGGACTCCCCAACGACTGGTGCTGGCACGCCTGCGCACACGCTCAAAAGAGACAGTTTGTACCATACTGGTTTTTTGTGTCAAACATTTTGGCACGCCCAGTGGGACCTACATAGTGTTTCTTTGCGAACGTAACCATTGGGAAGTCAAGCGCAAATCCTTACCAAAAGGTTTACACTAATTGCCCGAAGCACAAGACCTCCAGCTACAGACCGCATACTCGTGCAGACTGTCGTGGTCTTTAGGAAGAACAGATAATTCAAGAATTTTCTCTCCATCCATCATCGATCGTGATGTCGACAGAGCAGGGAGGAAATCAGCCACCCGTTACTGAGGGTGAAAAGTCGGCACATGAGTCGACGAATGAGGTAGTCAGGGCTTCTGCGACTACCGAGACTGCTTCTATTGGTGAAACCGTTGAAACTAACGAGTTTGAACCACTCAGCATTCGACCAGATGCTAGCCTGGATGAGAGGCTTCGCATCCTTACAGTGAATAATGAAAATTTTCAGAAGCATCTGGCAACTTCGATCGCAAAATCGGAACAACAGATTCGCGAGTTTGATCAGCGACTGATTCGGAATGTCGAGGAGGCTAAAGCGCATGCACAAAAGCTCGCCGCAACGGCCATAGCGCACGCGAATAAAGTTGCCGATTCAAACCGCGCTCACTACCAAGAACTCTTGGGTGCTGTTAATACAGTTAATATCCAGAGCAAAGAAACCGCAGCCGGAATCGCGGCCATGAGGAAAGAAGGGTCCAATATTGGGACTGAGGTCGCCATGCAGAGAGCTGAGTTGAACCAGGCTAAAGAAGTTCTGAATAAAGCTCTAGGAGATCCTAAAGCCATCCTCGGCACGCTTGGCCAACCCTCTGGTTCTGGCAAGTATATACCACCGAATGCTCGGGAGAAGACTACCAGCAGCACGACTACACCTTCTGTATCGGCCGCTGTCGCGCCAACCAAGGGTAAAGAGAGAGCTTTGGTGATTGGTGGTAACAAGGCCAATCCACCGGCCCTGCAAAAGAGTAAGATTCAGAGAACCAGTGACGACACTCCTGCTGATCCTGTTGGATTTACCCAATACGACAGTGACGGGGTAGAGAATGTATATGAAGAGCTCCCAGGAAATTATTATGGCATTGATCAGGCTGGCAATCCGGTCAAGATAACAGCTCTGGTAAAGGATGTATCCCTGCCAGCAATGACCCTTCAGCAGTCCACCACTCCCCAGACAGTTCGCCTCGGAGGAGAAACAGTGACGGCTAGCCAAACCATACCGTTGCAAGCTGCTCGCCAGAATGTGGCGATACCTCCTCCTCCCGGTCCTGAATATGTGCGACGCGAAGAGGTTGAGGAGATGATCAGGCTGGATAACCCAAGGGCCCAACTTGATGGAATATATGAGGGGCCTTTTCCGCCACATATAATGTTCGCGCCTTTCCCCAGAGGCTATAAAAATATAATATTTTCTACTTTTTCAGGAGAGGACACTGAGAATGCGGCAAGCGGGCAACCCATCTGGCCAGGTTCAGGGTGCAATGCGGCCAGTATCAGAACGATGACATCCTCAAATGCAGGATCTTTGGCACTTCTCTTTCTGGAGCTGCCTTTAGATGGTTTTCTAAGCTTCGCCCAGGAACAGTAGCAGATTGGCCCGTAATGGAAAAGCTCTTCCGGGAAACTTTTGGAGCTATAGAGCCTGAGGTTGACTTGGCTTCTCTCACTCAGATGTCCCAAAAACCCACCAAGTCTGCTGTTGCTTATCTTCAACGCTTTCAGATTCAGAAAGCTAAATTGAGTATGATCCTGCCTGAGAAAGAATTAGTCAAGTTAGCAATCAAGGGCTTGGAACCACGCCAGCGAAAGAAGCAGCATGGCAGCATGATCCAGTCAATGGGAGAGCTTATCACAGAGGTAGGTAGCTTTGAGCATCTTCTCAGAGAGACTGATGCCAGAAAGAATGCGTCCAAAGGGACATATGTGCCAGGGAAACACCGCACAGCTATGATCCCTACTACCACCATCAAGGGGAAGAGGTTTTCCAAGTTGAGGATGAAGATGAGGAAGAGGAGAATGAGGAGCGTTAGAGCTGACAGGTAGGAAGAACTCAGCCCTCAAGCAGTTGAAGATATCTAAAGAACCTGTCAAACTCAAGTCTGTAGCCTTCACCAAACCTGAGTTCGCGACATATACATATGATGCCAATAAGGCACATGAGATTTTAGATGAGATAATCGCCGCGAAGATGGTGAAGACAGATTTTGGCCCTTTCCCTCGCCCAGATCAGCTGAAAGGGAAGAAGTACTGCAAATTCCACAACTTGTGGAACCATAACACCGCTGATTGTGTAAAGCTGAAGGATCAGATTCAGGTATGGCTCAATAATGACAGTTTGCAGGTAGAAGCTTCAGCGACTGTGGCAGCACTAGTAGATCTGAACCCTTTCCCGGACACCTGAGTCAATATGGTTGATGTGAACTGGACCAAAAAGAACCAGAGGAAACCAACCTTAGATTTGACTATAAAGGGGCCAGAAGGAAACACCGAAGGGGAAGAAACCCCTGCAAAGAAGAGAGCTAAGCCCATCAGCGAAGCCTCACCAGTGGTCCTCTCCTCGCGATGCAAGGAAGAATGTGGCATCCAAGTGTCGCATGAAGAAGTCGAGCAGACATTTCATTTTGGCTCTTTCCCACCAATCAAGTGGGCCTCACCGTCGCAAAATTATCAACCTTCTAGCCCAAGAGGGAGAGACCAGGTAGGGTCACCGCCATCTCCAAAAGACTCCAACTTGTTCAAGAAACTGAAAGCGGCCGCGGCAGACCAGAAACAAGATGGAAGGGCTAGGAATGAGCACAAAGATATCCTCACAAAGCCGTACATTCCACCTTCTTCAACATCCTCAATCAAGGAAGGCAAATGGTACACCAGAGAGAAGGGGAAGGCGGTAGAAATTAGCCCTTCCAAGAAAAGGAAGTTGCAGCGCAGATTTGGAGAGGCCAAGCGAGCGTTAGAGGCTTTGGATCAGGGCCTGATCAAACCATCGCAACTAGTCAAGTCTCCTGAAAAATATCAGAAGGAGATGAAGGCTTTAGCCGCTAAGCCATTGGTGGCCCCCCGCAGCTTTCAAAAGCAAGCGCGCTAAGAATCAAGGACCTCCAAGCCTAGTGTTTTCTGCAGGATCACGAAAGAAAGGACACCTCCTCCAGCTAGGAAGGAGAGTTCGCCAACTAGGCGACCACATGTCAGGCGCAAGTTGTTTCGTGAGGAACCAGAAGCCAAATCCTCAGTTTTCGAGAGACTGGGGGGCAAAGACAACACTGCAGAAGCTTTACAGTGGAGACCTAAAAAAGTCCAGAGTCTGGTGGTCGCGCCTCCAAAGGAGACACCAGCAGGGGAACAGAGGTCAGAATCGCCGAGACAGCCTGGCACGATGCAGGAACAAAAACAGTGTGAGGTAAAGGGCCTTACAGAAGAATCATTGGTAGACCGGCTGGCTAAACAGTTCAACACCGATATCCTGGTTGGGGAGCCCAAGCTCAACCTGGAGGACGACATAGACGAAACTGAGCCGGTTGATACTTCTTGCAATATGGTTTATGTACTTCCCGCGAAATATGCTCTGCCAATCGCCGCACAGGAGTGTGTAGAGAATGAAGAAGGCACTGATCAGCCTCTACAGATTACGTCGGCTGCAACGACACCTTTGGAAGAAGCAGTGGTTCTTGAAACTGAAGATGCTGATGGTAAAGGTTTCTTTATGAGCTTCACGAGACCAACACCCGCGATGGTCCAGCACATGCGACCTTTATATATAACGGTGGAGATTGCTGGCACGAAGGTCAGCAAGATCATGGTCGACACAGGGGCAGCTGTCAATGTTATCACCACAAGAACCATGCATTTACTTGGGATCAAGAAAGAGAAGATCCAGTCTACCTCTCTCACGCTGAAGAACTTCGCGGGGACTGTAACAAAAACATTGGGCTTATTATTCCTACGTATCAAGGTAGGCCTTGCGGAGGGGGTTTACGCTTTCTTTGTTACGGATTGCTACGCGGCTTATAGCGCCATCCTAGGAAGGGACTGGATTCACCGGAGCTATTGTGTTCCGTCAACTCTCCACCAGGAACTGGTTATGTGGAATAGGGTGATAGATAAAGCCGAAGTGATTAAAGCGGATCCTCATCCATTCCCAGTTTCCGCGAATTATGTAGATGCCAGGTACTACTTGGAGCCAATCACTCTATTGCAGGTCAGTGGCATCGATGACAAAGGCCACCCCACAGGGGTGACGGCCTCTGAATTGGCACAGTGGGGGCTTACGCTCGCAAAGGAAGGCTTGGAAAGGCCTGGTCACGCTATGCCCAAACCCTTAAACGATTAATGGATTACGACCTTCCAAAGGAAGGGATAGAGGCCTTCCACTCGCTGTACGAAAGACTATCCTCGTACATGGTGGAAAAAGAGGCCTAAGATCGAGTCGCGACCTTAGAAATTGTCAACGAGGAGTTCTCTGACCAAGAACAAGAAGACGAAGAAGAGATTCAGCTGGCTCCAGCAGCACTGGATGATACCCCTCCTAAGGTCAGGGACCCTACCGAGAAGGTCAATCTTGGACCAGCAGATGAGCCTATGTTAGTGGCTATCAGCGCTTACTTAGAGCCTAGCGAGAAGCAGAGGCTCATTGACTTATTACTGGAATTCAAAGACTGCTTCGCGGAGAAATATGAAGACATGCCCGGCCTGTCACCGGACTTGGTATGCCATCAGCTGCCAACACTCCCTGACAAGAGGCCTGTGAAGCAGGAACCGAGAAGAATGAATTCAGAGACCCAAGTCCTAGTCAAAGAAGAAGTTGAAAAGATGCATAAGTCAGGCATTATTAAGGTAGCCAAATACAATCAGTGGTTGTCCAACATAGTGCCTGTTCGCAAGAAAAATGGCAAGATGAGGGTCTGCGTGGACTATAGAGACCTTAATGTCGCTACGCCTAAAGACGTCTACCCCATGCCGGTTGCGGATATGTTGGTAGACACCGTAGAAGGACATGAATTGTTGTCCTTCATGGACGGAACTGCGGGGTATCACCAGATTCCGGTCGCGGAGGAAGGCAGACACAAGACCGCTTTCCGTTGCCCAGGGTTCGCGGGCGTTTTCGAGTATGTGGTCATGCCCTTTGGATTGAAGAATGCTGGGGCCACGTATCAAAGAGCCATGAACCTGATCTTCCATGACATTATTGGAAAGATCTTAGAGGTTTATATCGATGACGTGGTAGTCAAGTCTCAGAAGCGAGGAGACCACATCGTGGATCTCAGGAAAGTTTTCGAACGAATGCGGTTGCACAAGCTCAAGATGAACCCCGCCAAGTGCGTGTTTGGAGTTCAGGCAGGAGATTTTCTGGGATTCATTGTCCATCAAAGGGGTATTGAGGTCCCTGAGGATAAGGCAAGCGTAGTTATCAACGCATCTCCCCCGCGAACAAAGAAGGAGCTCCAACGATTGCTGGGTAAGA
Organism: Rosa rugosa; assembly: GCF_958449725.1. Classification (NCBI taxonomy): domain Eukaryota; kingdom Viridiplantae; phylum Streptophyta; class Magnoliopsida; order Rosales; family Rosaceae; genus Rosa; species Rosa rugosa. Next base: position 18,062,710 of record NC_084824.1, on the reverse strand, counting down.
TAAACTTTTTGAGACGTTTCATATCTAACTCTGCAGGTAAAATCCAGCCCTTCTCCCCACTGCTGAAGCTACAGGGACAGAACGAGTTTGTATGGGAACCTAAACATCAAGAGGCTTTTGACAAAATTAAGGCCTATTTGGCAAGCCCGCCAGTGCTTGTTCCCCCTAGAGCTGGATTCCCATTGAAGTTGTATATTTCAGCAGCTGAGGCTTCATGATGAGGACGGTGTTGAACATGCCATCTTTTACCTCAGCAGGACATTACAGATTGCGAAACAAGGTACACTCCAATGGAGAGGCTGTGTCTTACACTATACTTCTCAGCCTGCAAGTTGCGATACTACATGTTATCCTTTACAACTTGCATCATTGCTCAAACCGACCTGGTCAAGTACATGTTATCGCGACCTATTCTGAGAGGTCGTATTGGCAAGTGGGTTCTTGCCTTATCCGAGTTCTCGCTACAATACGTTTCACAGAAAGCAGTAAAGGGGCAAGCCATCGCAGACTTTCTGGCCCATCATCCTATGCTAGACGTCCCGGCGGTGAGAAAATTGGAGGTCGCCACCGCAATAATGACCAGACCAGACTTGGCCTGCATTCCAGAGTACGCCATGTTATATCAGGCTACAGTCTAACTCCAGCCTTGGGTATTGTATTTTGACGGCTCAAGAACATAAACACTAGCAGGGGCAGGGGTTGTTCTGGAAAACCCAACAGGCGATCGTTTTTCATATTCTTTCCAGTTAGAGTTCCGGTGTACCAATAACCAAGCAGAATATGAGGCCCTCATTATAGGCCTCGAGGTGTTGCTGGAACTAGGAGTGAGGGACGTCCAGATACGTGGCGATTCTTTGCTTGTGATCAATCAGCTTCGGGGGAAATACAGGTGTGAAAGCTGTTTGCTCTTACCTTATTTGAGTCGCGCCGTTGAGCTTCTCGACCAATTTGATGACGTGGATTTGGAATACATTCCTCGCGAGCGCAACTTTGCAGCCAATGAACTCGCTCAACTGGCTATAGGCATTACTTTGAAATATGGGGTTCGCGAGCGAATCCTGAAGGTTGAGCGACGCACGCTGCCTTCGTGGCTCGCGCGACCCGACCCACCAGACGATCCCGTCGTCGCGGTCCTAGAGCCTCTTAATGTCGATTGGCGCATCCCTTTGATATATTACTTAAAGCAGCTAGATCCCACTGCAGATAGGAAGATCCGTTTTCTTGCACTAAATTACTTCCTCAGAGGCGATGAGCTGCGCCGATGTGGCAAAGACGACATAGACTTCAGGTGTGTGTTTGGCCGCGACGCAAAGCGTTTGATGCGCGAAGCACAAGCCGGCGTATGTGGAGCCCATCAAGCTGGTCCAAAGATGCGCTGGCTAATCAGGCGACATGGGTATTATTGGCCCAGCATTTTGAAGGACTGTATCGCGTTCGCGAAAGGCTGTCAAGATTGCCAGGCTCATGGACCAGTCCAGCATATTCCCAATATTCCCATGCAACCTATTATTAAACCTTGGCCTGCGCGAGGCTGGGCATTGGACTTGATTGGAATGATTCATCCTCATTCATCACTCCAACACAAGTTCATCATCGTCGCTACTGATTTCTTCACTAAGTGGGTGGAAGCTGAGCCTTTGAAGGAGGCCTCTGGAGCGACCATTCGCCAATTCATCTTTCAAAATATTATATGTAGGTTCGGCGTCCCTGAAGTGTTAGTATGGACAGGGGGGCAGCATTTATGGGTGGTGACGTCGAGAAGCTCGTCAATGACTTAGACATCCAGTTTGTCCATAGCACACCCTATTACGCTCAGTCTAATGGTCAAGCGGATGCCAGTAATAAGATTATCATCACCCTGCTAAAGAAGATGCTTGTTGAAAACCCTCGCCAATGGCAAGAGACATTGTTTGAAGCGGAATCCTACTGCCACAACGCCCTATGCACTCATGATTGGTCATGATGCGGTTTTGCCTTTGGAGATCAATGTTCAATCCCTGCGCGTCTAGGATCAACATCATTTGATTGGTGAAGACTACGTCCAGGCTATGTGGCAAGAGCACGAAGACCTTAGCGGACAGCGCTTAGAGGTTTTGGACAACTTAGTGATGGAAAAGCAACGCATAGCTCGCGCCTATGATAAGCGGACTCGTGGCCACAGTTACAAAGAAGGCGAGCTCGTTTGGAAGGCAGTCCTTCCATTTGGCGAGAAGTTGACCGGTCGTGGTAAATGGACCCCGCGCTGGGAAGGGCCCTTTGCGATTCATAGAATTCTGGAACACGGGGATTTTCATCTCAAAGATTTGGATGGCGACCCCCACCGCAACCCTATCAACAATAGGTTCTTAAAGAAAAACTACCCCAGCGTTTGGGAGTTCGAAGATCCCCCAGACTCTTCAGTTGCTGAGACAGGGGGGCAAACATAGTGTCCCTTGGCTCGAGTCATCCCTCTTAGGCCTTTTCTGTGGCCTCGTTCTCATGTCTTCGCTCCACCTAAGAACACTAGGGGGGCAACACTCTATGCATAATGGCCTTTATTGTGGCCATTACATTTTGCATAATGGCCTTTAATGTGGCCATTACATTTTGCAGTAATTTAACTGTCAATTTTTGTTACAATTTTTGTTACAATGTAATTTTTCGTTCAATATCCTTGACAATATGTGTTAGGAATATGTAAGGGCCTATACCAGAGGCCTTATTATATCATAATGTTTTTTTTTTAGCAAATAATAAAACTTAGAAAATTTCATTCATAAAGTGGCTTTGCGGCCAAAAGCAGTACAATGTGTTCGAGAAAATTACATTTGCGGTATACAAAGCCAGAAAGTGGCTAAAAAACCATAAGGATTTCATATCTTCTAAGAGCTTCTGGATCTTGCGGCAGGAGGAGGTAGGTGAGATGATTGCTCTTACTCTTCCTTCCTTCACCCTCCTCTGATCTAAGTCGCAGCTGTTATCATTTGTACTGGAAGAAGAGGGAAGGAAATAATCCATCGCAACCCTTCCAGTTGGTTATCCTCCGGGATGGAGATGGAATCAGCGCTTGCGTGCGACCCAGTTTCCTCATCTACCTCCAGGGGAAAAACAGAAGTCTGCTCGTCAGACCCCAGAGGTAGACCGCTGAAGAAGAACGATCGGCCTAGAGTGGCCTTCCGCCCTTCTTCGTTTTGCTCCGCGCAGGGAAATCTGAGGAGAGGGACTCCTCATGACCTGAGATCCCGCGCTAGGAGCTCCTCGTGTTCTTCAACCTACCCAAAGCCTAGGATGTTCCATCCAAGCTTTCATAGACCAAAGACACGAGGTTGCCTGAGATTAGGCCATAAGGCCTACCCAGGCATTGAGATTAAGCCATAAAGCCTAAAATTTAGAGGCTAAGGGCGAGATTGTCAGGAGAGGATTTCAGAAACAGGAGGAAAAGAAGCAGGGCTTGCAAAGTTGTTTCTAGGTAAGCCATGTTTGTGTTTGTTTTCACCTCTCCAAAGTACAGATATTTATAGGGCCAGACTCAGTGGCTTCAATCTCTCGATGGGCAGTTGAAGCAATTTCAATGCCATCAACGGGAATATCAATAAAATTCAATGCTTTGATCTCGGAAATGAACGGAATTGAATACGCGTGGACGATAGAGCGGTCTCCAAGGAGGTAACTGCTCCATTTCGAGATTATCTTTTTGAAACTGTTTTGTGCAGTTAAAGCAAATTTGAACACGTTCTTGCCTACGAGAATAAACGAAATTTGGGCCAATGAAGTGGGCTAAATAATTGATTTAATAATATTAGTATTAATATTGTTCATACAAACTAATGGGCCTAATACTAGAGGCCTAAAGTCCCCGGCCTGCATGAGTTAAGCGAAGGAAATGTTCATCCAGGCGAAAGCTGGCATCAGCAGCAGCCTGTATGGCCTATTGGGCTGCCACACGAGCTTGGGCCTGTTCTTGAGACAGCGTCTCGAAAGCGGCTAAGGGTTGCTCCAGTTGAGGCTCCTCATGGGTAAGCCTAGCCGTCACAGCAGTTAACTGGGCCTGAATATCCTGAATATGGAACGTGAGATGGTTTCTTGCAAGAGTCAAATCCCGGATGAGATTGGCCCGGTCGACCAAGAAATCGCGCGAAGTGTCCGTCTGTTGAGCAAGGGTCTGATAGTGCGTTTCGGTTTGCCTGGCATGTACGGTCGCGGCTGCCCTTTCATTAAGCCATGTAGGGAGGTCTTGCAGCAGTTGGTTGATATCTTGAAATTGGACTTCAGTAATGGCTCCTTCGCGAAAAAGTACCCTCAGGTACTCCAAAGCTCTCGCGGGCGCACCGGGCATCAGAATATTGGGCCCCAGTAAACGACGAAGACCCTCTCTGGCATCATCTACGACTCCAGGTGGGGTCACTTCGAGCACGCGAGCTAGCCGTTCTAAAGTGGACGGAGGAGCTTGCTGAGCGACAGGAACTTCCTCTGGCATTGGCTCAGGGGGCTCTCCTACTTCCCCTGCTTCAATGACTTGGGGGGCATGAGGGGCAGGTTCCTGACCAACCACATCGATGACTGGTTCAGCAGGGTTCTCGGCCGCTATCTCTCCGGTGATGACAGCCGCTTCCTCGTTTGGAATGGCATTTCGATCCTAGAAGGAGGCATTGTCAGAAACGAAGCAAATCCAAGACAGGGGTTAAGAGTAAAAACATTTTTGTCAAGAAAGATACCTCTTCAACAGGTGGCTCGCGGAGAATCACTTTTGGCACAGGTTCTTGAGCGACCTCATCAGAGGCTGGAACAGAATCTGGCGATACTTGTTCCAGGGTGATTGTTGCAATTGGTTGCTCGCGGGATGTGTTTGGGAGTGACATTCTTTCTTTGACCTCAGGCGAGCTGTCATCTATGACCTGAACTGGTGCTAGAGCCAACTGCATATTGTTTGCAGCACTTATAGGAGTTGGAAGATTGTTGGAACCAGCCGGTGCCTGGGCGTGTGAGGCAAACGCGTCTTCACTAGCAGCAGAGGATCCTTCCCCAACCTGCCTTGAAGACCTACAACGAACCTGCAGGAGAGGAGCGTTATATAGTCGTACGTAAAGAAACAAAAATTTCAATACTCGTTTTAAATGAATAGTACCAGTCGATCAGCGATGGGTTCATCTTCTGCCCATGGATCAGTTCGGGGATCAGCGCGACTGCGTTTACGGGCCAAAGCGGCAGCAATCTGTCAGGACTGAAGTAGAATCAAATTAGGCTTGGAAGAAAATGTCGAAATAAGAGATTTTAAGAGGAAATCCTTACAGTTTGTGGGTCGTCATCATCAGAGGAGGAGTCTTCGACTTCAGGCTCTGTCACTATTGCTTTCTGTTTGGCGGCCTGACCAGTGGCCGGAGAAGCATCCATTGCGCGACTGCCTGAAGGCGGTACACGTCCCTGCTACATTAAACTTTGAGTTAGGGGAAAAGAAGTGGAGATAAAGGCGATTAAGAAAATGAAGAACATTCTAAGGCAATTACCTCTGGAGGGCGCTCGCGAATTACTATCCCAGCCTAGACCGGGCGCGGGGATCGTGCGGGTCGCGGAGCCGGTTCAGGTGGCGGAGATCTTACCTCATCTTCAGGGAAGCGAGCAAGCAACTCAGTATCAGCATCATAGGGATATCTCAGCTCTTCGAAAATGGTCGCAAAGAGCTCGTCGTCCCTTTGCCTCCAGCAATTAACAGAGACTTCCTTCCACCACTGATCATAATCTTCAGCGGTCCCATCCAAAGAAACGATGTCATTAGCCCAGTCAGGGAGATCAACCAGTGCAAGCATACTTTGTACTGGTGGAGGCCCGGTTGAGGGGCCAATTCTGCGCTAAGAGGTATTGTAGTTCCAGGCGTCATAGAGGGGGAATTGTACTAATTGGATAAGGCCAAACTGGCGAGCAAAATGGTTAGGAGCATAAAGCTCGTAACTAAGTTCATCAGCAGCAAGCCTACTGTCTGAACAAGAGATCGAGCGGCGAAAAGCCAAGCACGCACGGTCACTATAGTCAGGAGCCCCAAGAAGGTACCCACTTTCAAGAGGAGTTGGGAATTTCCTATTGAGTACCAAGTCGTAATAGGGCATTTCGTGCAGGATGTACAAATATGAGAAATACTCAGAATAGGGTGAGGATGTGTACCTCGCCTCGCGACAAAACCATTGACCAAGGAGGGCGTCAGCCGGTGGTAGCAGTGGAATGTCGTCGCGGCGGAAGAATGGAAAGTAAGTTTGAATCCAGAAGTCAAGGATCCAAATTGGACCTGAAATGCTGATCTCGAAAGGATGCATGGTGGCTTGGTATAGAGTACGGTAGAGGGCATCCAATACTGGTTGTCCTAGCCCTACGCGGCGGTAGTTATAGAGGGCCGTTGCCAGAAAAGTCCAAGGACCAGTGGGTTTGTTGGCAGAGGTGCAGAAGATGAACTTGCAGAGCCAGTACTCCAGAAAGGCAATTCCACCAGTCGCATTGTGCTCTTTGCGGTATAGGCCAGCCACTGCGGATAGGAACTGCAATGAACGCTGCGACCGGTTTGGGCCATGGTTGATGTGAAGGTGTGAGAGTCGAATTGGCCGTGCAGATAGGGCTCGCCATCAATGGGTAATCCAGTAATGGTAAGAATATCTAACAAGGTGATACTCATTTTGCCAAATCGAAAATTAAAGGTGTTGGTGGCGGTGTTCCAGAAACAGAGAAAGGTCGCGAGTGGTGAGCGATTGCCACCGCGCGGGAGGCGAAAGCATAAATCAATAGTATGGGTAATACCTGCCGCATTTCAGCGAGCCAGATCTCGCGCTCGCATTTCACGATACCAGGAAATCTCCGCTGCGCTAATGGTGGATGGCCAGTGCCCTATTTTTGCTTGATGTTTTTGCGCACCCCAACTACTGAAATCTCCAGGGGTCTTTCGGAGGACCGGGATGGGTCGACGAATGGGCAGGCCGTAGAGGGCGATAGCCTCGGCTGGGATGGAATCTCGCGGCTCTGGACCTAGCCCGACATGGCGATTTGGGAGCCTGAGAAGCAGAGGTCTCTGGATGGAGGTGTGGATGTGACAGCGGGCACCGATGTTGGTTCCCCAAGTGTGAACGATTTTCTCGTTAAGTTCTTCCTCTTGATCGATGACTATCTTCTTTGGGGGAGCCATTTCTGGGTTTCTGTGAGAAAGATGATAAGGAACAGAAAGTTTTCTGGGTTTAGGAGACTGGAAGGGTTTCTGATGTGACAGGTCTGAAGTGGCTGTGGGATTTAAATAAAAGATTTTGTGAGGGAAATGATGCGACGAAAAGACGTTTTGCAAAGCGAATAGACGCAACCTTCATTAATGACATCGTTTCGATCATCAGGCATGTTGTTTTAGTCCCCTTCAATCAGTTACATTTTCGCGGCCCCGATTTCGGGGCCTGGGGGGCAATGTTTGAGCCCAAAAGTAATTTTTGCAAGATCCTTTAATTGATTTAGCATAGCAGGCCGATACCTGCGGCCCAAAAATAAGTCTACTTGGGTGTGGGTCACATCTTCACCCATTCCGGAATCCATATGGAAAACGAGTCCTTATTGGAGTCAAGTAGCGGAGACTAAGTAGGAAACTACAATCAATAATCCTTCTATGGCAAGGAACAGTCGAAACCCTAGGTATAAATACCAGGTTTCAAGGACAAATCAAAAACAACTCTTCAATCAATCTCTCAGATTATCAAGCCTCCCCGGAGCAAACCTTCAACCTAGTTGAAACCCGGCGACCGTACTTCTAGTCCTAGTCTCCCCAAGAGCCGACTGTTAGTGCTACTGCCACTGATACTACCAGCGAAGCAAGGGTAACGCCCTTGCAACCCAGCGAAGCTAAAGTCACGCTTTAGCAAAACCTGTGCTTTCTCTAAACGTCCCAGTGATTGCTCTGCTTAGTCTACAACACTAAGTATCGATACGGTGACGCGAAGAGATCACAACCAAAGCCCTTATCCGTAAGGCAAGAAGTCCTTTCTCGGAAGGCAGAGAAAAGAGCCTTGTGACTAGGTTGGTGCTCTCTTCGTCCACAACGCTTGATCAAGAAGTCAGGTCAAGGGACTCCCCGACGACTGCACCCCACGGTGCTGGCATGCCTGCGCACACGCTCAAAAGAGACAGTTTGTACCATACTGGTTTTTGTGTCAAACAGGATCTAATCAGCTACATATGATATATATCTATATATGCTTTGTGGTTTGATATCCCTTGTAGGCTGTTAAGAGACATTAGTGCAAATGTGCAATTATTCGTATGTGAGTTGAACTCCAAAGTCCAAAAAAAGAGTTTAAAAGTGAATTTAACAATAAATTATTCACCAATTTTCTTTTAACAAAAATTCTACATGTAGTTTTATAATCTGGGAGCCCATACATTTGGGGGCCCTAGGCACAAATCTGTTATAAAACTACATTTGGACTAGCGCCCCCCACCCAAGCGCCACTGTATTATAATATGGAAAAATCCAAAATAAATAACAGACTTTGAGGTTGGGGAGACTCGAACCCATCCCAACACATACGCAAATGAAAGCCCCAACCACTAGACCACTTACATGGTATTGGTATGTTACAAACAAAAATAACATATGTATTTTGTCACCGTCCTTCTCCACCCACCTCTCTCCTCTTCTTCTTCCTCTTCTGCCATGAAAGACACAGACCCCATCTTTCTGGTATGGGTTTTTATGAACAAGGGTCTTAGTGGGAATCATAATTGGAGCTCAATAGAATGATATTCAATCAATTGCAAGAGAGAAATTCAGTAAAAGTAAAGGTCATGCACGTCTTCTTCTTGTTGTTTTTGTGATTCTATCTTAGTGGCATGTCAATAAACAATAGCCACCAAATGTGGTGGCAAGTTTCCATTAACATAATCGTTTTGCAGAGATTCCAAGTTTCAATTTCGATGAAAAAAAAAATTTCAAATTTTAAACCCATTTGCTCGATCTCTGCAAAACCCAAGTAACACAAAATCAAAGCCAATGGCTTTATCCGTGTGGGTCTCTTTAAAACTTTCATATCTTCAAAACCCAAATCCTCTTTTGCCCCAAATCTCACGCCAAACTCTTCATTTCCAATTTTCACGAAGCCCAGCGATCCGCTGTGGTCTGCGTGAGCTTCGAGAGCGAATTGATTCCATTAAGAGCACCCAGAAAATCACAGAGGCCATGAAGCGAATTGATTCCACTAAGAAAGCCCAGACCCGAATTGTGGAGTTGAGGAAATTTGGATTGGAGGTGGTTCTTATCAGCGTTGGGAAGATGGGTAACTCTTATTTTATGCGCAGACCGGAGATTAGGGTGGATAGGTTAATGGAGGACTGAGGAGTGATTCACGAACTGACGAAGAAGAAGAACAAGTCGGGTCTGAAACGTTTGACTGGAGGGGAGAAAGAATGCTCAAGTGATGAGTGACGACGGAGAGGAGGCCGATCCCTAATTCTGGGTTTGGGGTCTGGGTCTTTCATGGCAGAAGAGGAAGAAGAAGAGGAGAGAGGTGGGTGGAGAAGGACGATGACAAAATAGATATGTTATTTTTGTTTGAAACATACCAATACCATGCAAGTGGTTTGGTGGTTGGAGCTTTCATTTACATATGTGTTGGTGTGGGTTCGAGTCTCCCCAACCTCAAAGTCTAGAGTTTATTTTGGATTTTTCCATATTCAGTTGGCCAGGGTCAGTTTGAGAATTTCACTTCTGTGTGGGCCCCACTTTTGATGAGTTGGAAATGCCATGTCAGCACTTAACGTCTGAAATTGATGGAATTGAGTCGGAGGGACCTACTGGACGAGATGATGATATTGTGGGTAGGGGTGGGCTCTCGAAACCGAAAATCGAAAAAAAACAGAGTCGAAACCCGAACCGAAGCTGAAAAAACCGAACCGAACAAGGAAAAACCGAACTGAACCGATTCTGATCGGTTATGTTTTCGATTTCGGTTCTCCAAGAACCGAACCGAACCGAACCGAGAACCAAATTCAAGGAAACGACGTCGTTTTATGCTAGCGTCTCCAACCCTAATTTATCTTTGCCAGTTCGATGCCCCGACATTTCCCTTCCCTCTAATCCTTTCCTGAGTTTCTGTCTCTCTCGTCCTCTCGAGCCCTAAGCAGTTCGACATTTCGACGCTTCGTGAAGACGTGAATCATCATCAAAATCATCACATCGGTGGCTTGCCGGAGGTCCGCCCATCAACCGCCAGCCTAAATATTATCCGATCCAGGTAATATCACTCATCGAACTCAAACTCTCTGTCATTTGTTAGTCCAAATCGCTCTCGCTCTCCGCTCGAATCAACAAATTTCTCTCGCTCTCCTAGCGCAGAAGTCCAAAACCAAAGAGATAGAGATCCGTTTCTTGCTCAAAATCTCAAACTTGCTACTGCTCGGTTCATTCTTTTGAGGTGTCGTTGGTAAGTCTGGATCTTTTCTTTGAAATTGATGTTGTGCATGATTTTGATGGATGCAATTGTGCTTTATTCCATTGTTTTGGTAATGGGTATGTTATGTTTAGAGATCGATCGACTTTGGTTCAATCTTGAATCTCTAATTGCTAGCCGGGTTCAAATCTTCTTCATTTGCTTTTGAGATCAACATCAGAGCCAACCCAGACTCGATTACAGAATTCCTCAGTTGAGGTGAATCCTCATCTCCTTCTTTCCAATTCTTTCTGTTAGTATAGGTAATTTTCATTTCTTGCTCCGTCATGATTATATATTCTTCGTTTCTTCAATCCACACAAGGTCAAATATCACTATGTTGATCTCATAACTCAGTCTCTCATTTCTCAAAATTTGCTTTACCAAGTTATAGTAATGAACAACAAATTTTTAGTGATTTTGTTTGTTTCTCAAGTATTGTTTTTGCCATTTTCTCTTCTTTGGTTGCTTTGTTCAAAGTGATTAATTTACTTGCCGTGTTCTTCAGTCCCTAATTTGGTTTTCTCCTTCTTTCTCCTTCAGCAAAACCTCTTAGTCTCCTCCAATCGAAGTCGTCAAGAGGCAAAGCTTCAAAGGTTTTTGAATTCCAGATCTGTACTTCAATAGTTCGAAGTTGGGTAATCTATTTTGAGTGTTTTCCGATTGAAAGGTAACTAATTAATGAGTTGATAAGGTTTACTGATTTGTTCTTTTGTTTAAGAGATTTCATTGTTTAACTTTTATTTTGGCTAATTTTTTGTTCTTATGTCTAATATGCATATGTAGAAAATGAAGAGGCAATCTAAATCAACTGGTACTACTTCTGGTGTTGATCCGAAGATTAAATCAACTTCATCATCTCAGGTAGCATTTTTGTTTAACTTTAGTTTTATTGCTTTTGGATTTTCTGGAATTTGGATATTTGGATGTGTAGAGACTTGTTGCTCCACTTGCTTGGTGGTTTACTGCACATGTTTTGTTGTTGTTTTGCTATTTTGCTGGTTTGTTGGTTGCACATATTAGAACTGTGTTGCTGAAACTGTTATGCTGCTGTTCTGTTTCTATTTTGTTGTGTCTGTTTTGCTGTTTCTTTTTTCTGAAACTGTGTTGCTGAAACTGTTATGTTGCTGTTCTGTTTCTATTTTGCTGTTTCTGTTTTGCTGGGGCAGTTTTGCTGAAACTGTTTTGCTGTAAATTCTGTTTTGCAGATCAACACTAGTATTGGTGAATCTGTAACACCTGTACCGGTTAACGAAGGAAGTTCTGCTGCAACTCCGGAAGTAGAAGGAAGTCGACCAATAGAGGTTGAAGATGATGAAAGTGAGGAAAGCATTCTTGAGGCTTTGAAACGGAAAGAAAGGTCAGATATTTGGGGTCATTTTATTAGGAAAATGAAGGAGGGTAGAGTTAAGGGTGAATGCAAATATTGCGGAAATGACTTTTTTGCTGATCCTAAGAAGAATGGTACCACCAACCTTATAAATCATGTGGAAAAGTGTCCAAAGTATCCCCCTAATATTGAGATGTTGAAAGCTAAAAGGCAAAAGATTTTGTCTTTTAAAAAACCAACTAGTGAGGTGTGTAGTGTAGAATGCACTCAACAAGAGCTTAATTTGTTATGTGTGGAGTACATCATTCTAGATGGGTTACCATTTTCTCATGTGGAGGGAGAAGGTTTTAGGCATTTTATGGGTAGAGCTTTTCCTTTTTGGAGAATTCCTTCTCGTAAGACAATAGCAAAGGATGTGCTTAAGCTTTATTTGGGGGAAAAGAAAAAATTGATGGATAAATTGAGTAGATATAGGTTGTGTCTTACAACCGATACATGGACTTCTATTCAAAATATTAATTACATGGTTCTCACTGCACATTTTATTGATGATGATTGGGTGTTGCATAAGAGAATTCTTAATTTTTGTGTGATCCCAAATCATAAGGGAGAGTCTATAGCTAAGCTTTTGGAGGATTGTTTGTTGGAGTGGGGTATAGAGAAGATTCTCACAATTACCGTAGATAATGTTTCATCAAATGATGTTGCATTGAGGGAGTTGATTAGGAGGATAGGTGATTGGCGGGTCCCTAATGCACTTTTGCATGGAGGGAAGCATTTGCATGTTAGGTGTGTAGCCCATATTTTAAACTTAATTGTGAATGATGGGTTGGGTGTAATGAGGATGACAATTGAGGCAATTTGTAATGCAGTGAGGTATGTTAGGTCCTCCCCACAAAGACTTGATTTTTTCAAAGAGTGTGTTGAAAGGGTGAAAGTAGAGTGCAAAGGGCTTGCGATTTTAGATGTACCTACTAGGTGGAATTCCACATTCTTGATGTTGGAACGGGCTTTGAAACTTCAAAAAGCCTTTGATAGGATGACAGAAGATGATGCCGGTAATTTTTGGGCATGGCTTCAAGGTGATACGAATGACAAGCCAAAAGAAGGGCCACCGACAAGTGTTGATAGGGAGTATGGGGAGTAGTTTGCTGATTTCTTGAGGCCATTTTATGAAGTCACTTTAAAGGTGTGTTGTTCTAATTCTCCTACTATTCATAACACTTTTGGTGATTTACTTCATATTTATGGTGTCTTGCAAGAACAATCTAACCCGATATTATTGGAGATTATATCACCCATGCAAGCCAAGTATAACAAGTATTGGGGTAGTTTTGAAAAGTTGAATCCCTATGTGTTCATTGGTATTGTTCTTGATCCACGTCATAAGCTTGAAAAGGTTGTTGATTATTTTGAGATTATTGATGGGGACATGGATGAAAAGGTGGAAGCAAATACAGAGAGAGTGAAAGATCTCGTGTATGAGCTTTACAAGGTGTATGAAGAAGAGGGAAGGGGAAGTGGTGTTAGTGGTACTCAAACATCAAGTGAGGGGGTATCTTCTTCAAGTAAGGGTTGTACCTTGTTAGAAAAGAGGTTGAAAGAGAAAGAGCAAAGGAGAAGAGCAAAGAAAGCCGAGATCATCAATAATGATGTGGATAGATATCTTGGAGATCCTATTGAAGGTGGTGGTGAAGACTTTGACTTGTTGAGTTGGTGGAGGGTGAATGGAGTTTGTAAATATCTCATATTGGCTCGCGTTGCGAAGGAGATTCTAGCTATTCCGGTGTCGACCATAGCTTCGGAATCTTCCTTTAGCACGAGTGGGAGGATTATTGATCCATATCGTAGCTCCCTAAGTCCTAGAATGGTGGAGGCCTTGATATGTACACAAAATTGGCTTAGGAGTGAAAATGTGTATTTACATCATGTGCCTACCATTGAGGAGATGGAGTTGTGTGAAGAAGCGGAAAGATGTAATTGTTTCTATTTTCTTATTTAATGTTTTTTGGATTAATGAAGTTGTAATTTTTATGTTATATATGATTGTATGTATTTCAATGTCTAATGTCTTTGTTTTTAGGGCTAAATACTGGTTACTACCCTATGGTTTAGGTCCAAAATCAATTCAGCCCCTGAACTTCTAATTTCATCAAAAACACCCCTATACTTTCAATTTTGATCTAATAGGTCCAATATGTTAATATTCTGTTATGGGTTCAACTTATAGTTGGATTATTTGTTGAAAAACTTTTTATTTGATAGATTTCTAATAGTGAGACCCACTCCTAAATTGACTATGCATGCCACCTCAACACCACATCATAAAACATAGGTCATATATGAGACACGTCAACAAGTTAAATGACTCAATTATCGGAAGATAAACAGATTGGACCTATTAGATCAAAATTGAAAGTGCAGGGGTGTTTTTGATGAAATTAGAAGTACAGGGACTGAATTGATTTTGGACCTAAATCACAGGGTAGTAACTAGTATTTAGCCATTCTTTTTATTATTCTCTATGCCAATGTAGTGTGGAGCTGCAGTGGGGAGTAGTCGGAGTGGTATGTTACCTCCAAAGTCAACCACTTCATCTTTCCGAGCTTGAGATCATGCCTTCCTTCATATGTTGATGTTTGTTCATTCTCTTTGTGATATTTAATCTTTTACTGAACTTAAACATTTTCAATTTGTGAGGTTAGTGTTGATGACTTGATGGACATTATAAACTTTGGACTCTATATTTTTTTACCATTTCATATGTTGATGGACTATATTATTGATGGACTTTATAAATTTTGGACTAAATTTATTATTTTGAAGCTTTGAAGTTTGAATTGTGAACTATGGAATATGGATATGGACTATGGAGTATAGATTATTGCCTATTGAATGTATAGGTTCGAAGAAACAAAAAACTTCCCGACTTAAAATACCGAAGAGGTAGAATTAAAAGTGGTAAAAATCTGTTTTACAAAAAAAAAAAAAAAAAAACCGAACTGGACCAAACCGAATCGAAGTCCAAGTTCGGTTCGGTTTTCGGTTTAGGCACAAAACCGACCCGATTTGACCCGAACCCACCCCTAATTGTGGGGGTGTTTTTGATGAAATTGAAACTTGAGGGACTGAATCAATGATTGGCCCATACCACAGGGTACTAAACAATATTTAGCCCTATATTTAATTAAATTTTTAAATTTTTGTTTAACTAAACACTTATTTAATTGAACATTTATTTAATTAATTAAGGAAACATAGAAGCAGTATTCAATTATGCAGCCACTTGCCCATCTATGATCTATCCCTTCTCTCTGTCTCGACAAATAGCAGCCACACTTTTTTTTTTTTATTCCATTCTTCATTTGTGTTTATCTGATCCTTTCTTCTTCTCTTGCGCAAAACCAAGTAACAGCCACCACCCTCCACATTCTCTCTCTTCTCTCTCTTCATTAATTCTTCTTCATTTCTTCATTGTTCAATCATCAAGTGAATAACCCCACAAAAAGAAGGTCGATCTCAGTTCTCAGATTTCAAGACTTTGTGGTTTTTCAATTGCTCTTATCAGAGGTGTTATCCTGGTTTTTAGTTTTGAATCAACATGACTGAAAGAGCTGGATTTTAGTTTTGAATCAAGGGGACTGAGATTCAAAAGACGAGGTTTCAATTGTTTCGAATTAGAGATGAAGTTTGTTTCTAATCCTCGTTTTGATTTTGACTAGATTTCAGTTATCTTGGATTTCAGTTTTGCCTCAGCCTAGGACCGCCTACCCTTTGCCTACCGCCCAGCCTTCGCCTAGGACCGCCCAGCCTCCGCCTAGACCGCCTAGGCGGTCTCCTAAGAGCCCAACGCCCAATCCATTCGCCCAGCCCTTACGCGCCTCGATCTGCTGCCGCCCAGTGCCGCCTAGGCGGCCTGGGCGACCGTTTTTTAGAACAGTGATCATCATATCAGGACTAGGATGATCTATCCTGTCGTGACAAAACCAATATGTGTCTAAATTCAAGAGATATTCTCTCATAACTTTATTGGATTTAATAGCTCGAATAGTGACATAGAGCTCATTTCCGTTCTCGACATGCGTTTTCGACGTGCATTTTCCCTAGGAGCGTAGAGAGTTTCTGTGACAGTAATCAAGGTGCCATTTGGCAAGGGGAACTTGGGCTATTCCATGTCCTTGAATTAATACTGATGGCCCAGCCATCGTAGTCACAAAGTAATATGCTCAGAATCAAATTGGAGTCATAATGAAAAGAACTCGAAATTTTATTCATAAGCCAACGGAGTACATCATTGTCTCTTAACCATTAAGAGAATCTAATCCAAATGCAAGCTAATGCAAAACAAAGGTAGTCGTTTGACTTCTTTCGGTAACTCCAAAATAAATATGACTAGGTGAGTAGAGAGATGTCGGTGAAGCAAAGCTCGCTTAAGTACCACTTATCTCAAAACCTTCCTAGACATCATACTCATTTTGGATGAGCCTATGTGAAGAAAAACTAAACCAATGGCATTTACTACAAAGTATATGGCAATTGCCTATTATATCTCTTGGAAAAATAAAGACTTAAACAGAATTGACGATCTATTGATCCCAGCCAGATTTGTAGTCTTCAACCCTTCACTCTAGATCATCTTCTTGATCTTCTTGTTCCACATAGTGAGCTTCTCTTGCTTCACAATATGCTTTGTAGGCGGTCACAATTTCTTCACGAGCTCTACAAATGTGTGTCTAATGACCGGATACTCCGCATCGAGAACATACATCTCTTTGCTCAGACTCCATTGATTGAGGTGCTTTGAAAACGTCATTTAGATGGCTCTTAGTGTTGGTGGCGCCACCAACATGGCCAGAGGCATTGCCTCTCTCTCTCTTTCCACGTTGACCTCTTCGGTTCCGTGTTCGCCTATTTTGGCGGTTACCTTCCCAAGTAGAGCGATTATATGGACCAGAACGTCCAGAAGTATCCCTAAGATTAGGGTTTCGCTCTTGGCGCCCTCTCATAGGGGCGCGACTATAATTGGATTCCGGAATATGCTCTGTTTCCACAGATCTCGAATTATAGTTCTTCACAAGGATGTTGTCATGCTTTTCAGCGACATTCATAGCTCCAATGAGCTCATGAAACCTTGTGATCTGTTCTGCATTAACATCGATTCGATAGTTCTTAGCAACCATCAATGTAGAGACGGGGAATGTAGAGAGAGTCTTCTCAATCAACATTGCATCTGTGATCTCTTTACCGCCTACAAAGGATTTAATGCGAAGTGCTTCCGAGTTGTAGTCAAGAACTGATTTGAAATCACAGAAGCGGAGGCTATGCCATCTCACTTCTAGGTCAGGAAGCAGAGAGTCACGGACGTTGCCAAATCTTTCTTCGGGTGAGACCCACAGCCTTCTGGGGTCTTCTTCATTCATACACTCGTACTAGAGCGAATCATCCATATGACGAGTCATTAGGATGATGGCTTTCGCCTTATTTGCCTCTAAGGCTGCTCTATTTTCTTCCAAAGCATGAGCTTGCTCAACAGTTAGCACGTCCTGGCTGGGCTCGAGAATCGTATCAAGGATTCCATCGGCCTTGAGATGCTGGCGGACATCACGAACCCACCTGTGATATCTAGAGCCATTTGTTCCCAATGGAGCAAAGTCCAATTTGTTTAGGTTACTCATCCTGAAAGAGAACAAGAAAAAAGGTTAGTTTCGGAGCGGAAAAAGCTACCACGAAAATATATAAAATTTCTGAGCATAATCGCTTCCAAGAAATTAGGAATTTCTGAGCGTAATCGCTTCCAAGAAATTCAATTCCAAGAGGTATTGGATTAGATCCAAACAATGACGTAAGTGGTCGATCATAAATTCTCTACAAACTCTAAGTTTGGAGATCTCAACAAGCTCTAAGCTTGGAGTGAGTACGAACCCCCACAGTTCGGCTTAATTAGGTCTCCCTTATGATGAAGAAATGGGGGTAGAAGAAGGGAGTTTGCAAGTCCTCGAGAAAAAGAAGAGAAATTGAATAAAAACTCAAAAACAGGAACTTTTAGTAAAAATTTGATAACAATTGGAAGTCCGGAAGGTGGTGAACCAGTGGAATATTTGCTGCGGGTGGTTTGGAGCTTCCGGTGGCCGGTTCGGTATGTTTCCGGCCGGTTCTGGATTCCTGAGGTCGAGGGCTTCAAGTTGTGTGGCGGAGGCAGAAAAGGTTTCAAGGTTTTGTATTCGGATTTAAGGTTTTAGCTATTTGTTTCAGAGTTAGGGCTTCGTGCTGATAACGTGGTTAAGGAAAACTGAAATTTGGAGAGAATTGAGTCGTGCATTCATTGATAATAGGGGCCTCTTTATATAGAGGATTACAAGACATAGAATCAGAGTTGTACAAGAAAAGATAATCGTACAATTAATCAGATATCTATGAATATCTCCGAGAATATCTCTAATTCAAAACTCTATTACAACTAGGTCAAGTAACATAGAGTTTGGGCCAGACACATATTCTGGATTTACTTGAACACTATTTAGTTTTTTTTTTAATTTGCTAGCTCTTTTTTTTTTTTTTTGCAAATATAATGGATAGACTTAGAGTTAGGTCATAATATGATTTAATTTATTTTCTCTCACTAATATGTGTTCAACATGTAAATCATACATTTTTATGTCACATGATCTTAATTATAGTTTTAATTCTTATTATATATATATATATATATATATATATATATATATATATATATATATATATATATATATATATATGAATGCTTTAATAAGTATGTAGTGATATTGAAAAATAAAAATAGATAAGAAAAGTAATAAAGAATGCAATATAATATTATTGAATTAGAAAGTGTAAAGAAAATCAATATAATATTTTTTTGGGTATAATTATTGTCCTTAATAGTCATTTTATAGTAGGCCATATCCATAATAAAGTGAGGTCAAGTGAGTAAATTTGGAGGTCCCAATAGAAACATTTATAATATATACATGCATGACAAATTTAAGGTTGGTAGAAAGGATCTTAAATAAAAGTTGTTATATTGTTGTCTATAAAAATCATTTTGACAAGAGTAGCTGAGAGATCTAGGAACAAATGTCATTTTTAATAAGTGAGTTACGGGGCAGTCACATTGCCAAAATGCCAAGTGTGCTATTGTAGATTGATGAGTTAAGCGTGTACCTAACTTCGTCAAGCGATTGTAACCTAAGAAAGGAACTAATTCTCAGTTTCAGAATCCACTACTATAGAAAAAGTTTTACACGACGATTAAAATCCGTCGCCCGAGTTGAACATTTTCGTGGTCTATCAAGGTGTGGTCTGATAAACTAAATCAGACGACGGATATTACTTATCGTATACCGATCATAGGATCGACTGATTATAGTCTATCTCTATTATGCGATTGAATAGGCATAAATGCCGACATCTATTTTGTGTTGTTAGATTTTTATTCACACAACAGGCGACATGAGACCTTTGTTGTACGTACCTTTTTTCATTAAGAAGTCTGTTCTTATTTATGAGTAGGTCAAATGCATAGCTTTAATTTTTTTTCTTTATAAGTACTTGTGATTCAAAATTGAAAACCGAACCCCTCTTTGATTTTTGTTGTGTTGGGGCTGGGGAGCCCTAGTATTACAAAGCCTCACATGCTCCTAGTCTCTGTACATATCGATCCTGATATCGTTGTCACATCTCTCTCATTTGCCACCGAGGTCGAGGAGGCAATGCTGTTCGAATTTGACCTGAACTTGTCGATCCATGTAGTGCAATTCCTGCTGCTCATGGTGCCCTTGGACAAGCTCTAATACAACTTGCTCGAAAAGTACGTTCATGGACGATAGAGACGTCGCCATCAAGGAGAAGCTAGGGAGTGTGAAGGACACGTCAACGGAGGTGAAGCAATTGGAGTAACAAGGCGTGACGGTGGTGAGGGCAGTATGGACATTCTTAATGTCTTTCTGGGTTTTCTCTGCCTCCCTCCCTCTCTCTATAAAATCAAGAAAAGACTATCTGCGTGAGTTTGACGTTTCGTTTATGAACTTGGCAAGAAGTTTTCGAATACAAGTGCTAAAATTCGAAGACCCGTTTCCTCAAGCTTCCCCTTTTCCGTGGGTTTCGCCGTTTCGGCGTTAAAGTTTGTCTCTTTGTCAATGGAGGTATAAAAATGAACTCTTTAAAAGTTATCTATGGTACTTGGCTTGTTGAGTAAAACTGTACAATCCTTTGTTTTTGTTTGTCTGAGTGCTTGCATTGCCCCCTTTGTTCTTGTTAAATTCTCTGCTGGGTTTTAACTTGCAATGTTGTTGTGTTTGCTAATTCAGATCAATGTGCTTCATGGGTTTTGAGATATTTGTTTTACAGTTTCGGCTTTTTGGACTGTGGGGTTTCGTGGATTTTAGGCTGGAATCGAATATGGCTTTGGCTTTGGGGTTGGTTGTTTAATTTGTTGAGGGCTTGCTGCCTCATGCTCGTTTGCATGCATTTCTTCTGGGTGTTGCATACTTTTATAGTAAAAGTATGGTTGGTGGATTTTTTGTTCTTTGAAATGTTTTGACCATTCTCAGTGTATGAGTGGGCTCAAATTGAAAATGCCAAGGACGATAGCTTACCTATCTGTCTTCATGAAACACTGTTGCATGAGTTCTTCCATATGTATTGCTTTTTGCTAGGATAAGAATCAGTAGTTTAGTCTTCAGCACGAAGGAATACAAAATTGAGTCTGCCAAAAATGGAAAGGAAAGGTATCAAAGAATTGTCTTCGATTTTTTACTTGGAGGGCTTGATAAATAAAGAAATAGCATTAATTTGTGGTAAGATGAAACAGAAAGTACTGTTGCTCTAGTCTTCAGCATGCATATTGCTCATAATTTCCTTTCCTTTTTGTTTGCCTATCTTTGTATACTGGTAAACAATAAAGTATTTCAAACTGGTGTGCCACATTCATCAAATTTCAATACCTATTTGCCTCTTTGTCGAATTTATCATTTGTTGAACATAAAGGGAAAAAAGAGAAAGGAAGGAAACTAGCTTCTTATGTTGTCCAAGAAAGCCAATTTGATAATACCAGCTTTTCCTCTCACTTGGCAATTCAGCTGAAGTAAATCAAGATGGGCATCTCAGTGAGGATGAATCTGGTGAGCATTCGTATTAGCTTCCATCATATCTGATGTTTTTGATAATCCTGAGATACTTCCTAGAGTTGGAGATGAGTACGAGGTTGCAATTCATTCTCCCACTGCATGTATGTTACTATTCCTGTTCTTATGGGTTACCAAAACAAGTAATGTGGACCAATGAGAAAGTTGAGAGAAGAGAGCAAGCGTGAAGTAGAGGTCGTTTTCTATGTTCCAGTTGATGTATTTGATCTGATAGAAATGAGTGTCTGAAATTTTAACATGTCAGACAGAAATTGATTGTTTCAAAAAGCAACAACTTACGCTAGATCATGGCATGGGATAGTATCACTTCTGCTAGAATGTTGTTCCTGCTTTTAGCTATTGCTTCTTGTTGCTGACCTATTCTGCTTTCTATTGCAGTTCTAACAAGAACTTGCTAGTCCTTTATACACTGTCCTTCTGACTTGCTTGACACCTAGCACATCCACTAGATAGCTTCTTTTGAAGATCATAAGTTTGTTGACCTAAGAATATTTTGGCAGAGTTTTTTTCTTTTTTGGTGTGGACTTTGGATTCTGGACACATTATGTAGTTATGTCTTAATTGTGATAAATTCAATTGCTCTTTTTAGTAGCATAAGTCAGTCCCATACCTGAATACTAAAACACATTCTTTAAGCATGCAAATCTCATGGCTTCACTTGTTGAGATCCATCTTGAACCACTTTTCTTTCCTTCGGTTGTATGTCTTATCTAAGATAGGTGCTTCGTGCATATTTCAACATGTCTTTCTGCTTTCAAAGTTCTTGTTTACAGCCTGTTCAAGTTATTAATGCAAGCATGTATAGATTTTTGCTCAGACTCATTGTACTTTGGAAGTCAGAACTTGAAAAGAGTTACTTCAATTGAAGACACCCGATCAAAACTTGTTCGCATTATTTTAAGTTGTGGGTCCACTATCACTGGAAACTCATCTTTAATAAATCTTGGAAGTCGAAATGATTCTGCATATCAGATGCACTGGGAAGTTCTTACACCTGGTCATCTGAGCTATTTGTTTGACCTGTTTTTCTAATCCCAGTTGTTACTCTATTTTAGCGGTCTCATAGGTACTTGTGGGTGTGGAATAGTTTCTTACTTGTAGCTTTCAATTTTTCCATTTCCTTCATTTGGTGTTGTTTGTTTTTCACAGCCACCTCGGAAAAACATGATCTAGAGGACAGTCCTTTAGAAGACATTAAGAGAGCTCAGAAAATTGCGAACCAATCCCAACCATCAGTTATCGCCGAGGAGAAGTTGTATAAGCATGCGCTTTCCTACTTGTGAACCAAGTAAGCAATTTGCCCTTCCTCTGTTGTTTTCTTTTTTCCTCTTCAACCTTAGTCCTTACTGTGTACCTTTCACAATTTATTTCAGAGAATAAGATAATAACGGTGAAGATGTCTTCTGCTAGCAAATCTATTAGTACTTCTGCCATGTGCTTGTGCGTGAAGCGAACTCAGGTAGACACTGATGATCTATCTAGACTTCCTCCGAAAACCTCAAAAACTTATTCAAATAACTGGGCTTCCGCAAAGGACATGCTTTTTAAAGTTAATGAGCCCTCCTCATCTTTAATTCCAAGAACTTGTTTGACCACATTTCAACACGTTCTCAACCAAATCTTTATCTGCACAAGATGCTAAGATCGTTTCCGTACTAGGTTCTCCAAAGATGTCTGGTCATTCTGTCAGCTTGGATCAACAGACTCATGACATAGAGAACAGCTCTATTGCTGCCTTTGAAAAGTCACATGGGGATTCGGGTTTAGACGTTGGAGATGTTAAACCCATTCCTATGATCTTGGATTGAGCTCAGAAGTGTCTCCCCTGCGTCTATGCTAGTAAGAGGGTCTGATCTTGTTCAAATTTCAAAAACCATTGTGATAAGATGACTCGGGTATTTCCCCTCTAACATCGTTATTTCTTATGAAATGCTCGGAGGTTAACCTTTTCTTTTACAGATGGCTTACTTAGCTCTGGAAGAAGAGACGAAATTGCAGAATGCTTTGGCAGCTGAGGTATATGGTATATCCGAGAATCTTGAGTTTGAAAAATTTTTGAAAGCAAGAACATGAAAGGTCAATGTTGGAGCTGAATACTCAAAAGGAGAAGCACAAAGCTGAAATCATCAGGTGTAAAACTGAATCAGTCAAGTCACATGTCACAAATGGTAAGCTGCAAAAAAAAATGCGACGCTTTGAAAGCTGAGTTAGAGGAACTTGTGAAATGAGGAAATCTGAAGCAAGAACGTGAAAGGGTAATGTCCTTGGAGAAGGAGCTGGAAAGTCAAAAGGAGAAGTACGAGTTGACATTTCTGAGTATCAATCCCAGTTAGAGAACTCCAAGAAGAGAGCTTTCGAGCAACCTATTTGGAAGATGAAATTCCAAACCGGGAGGCTGCAGCTGTTTTGGCATTCAAAACCTATAGCGAGTACCATAAGACCATGGAAGCAGTTTTTACAAAGGCATGTGAAGATTTCGAGCAATGCTGGAGGAATATTGTCCAGAACTAGATTTTATGTGGTTGCTTGACGAGGAGGATTGTGATCAAAACAATGCTGAAAAGGATGCTCAAGGTAAAAAAATGTCAATAAGAACAGAGCATGGAAGCCTGGGCAACACTGATGGTGCAACAACTGCTTGAACAAGTTATATGTGTCGTGACATTCTTGTTTCTTGTAAATATAGGCATATAGATCTCCTTGAACAACATGCCTGGCTTTCTCTTGTTATGAACTTCGTTTCGTACTGTAATATATATTTTTGGACAGCATTATTATGTGACTTTTGCACCAATTATGATTACTTCTAACTAAACCTTTGAATTCCACATTGTGAGACTGGTTTTTCAAAGCCCCATATTCTATCAAGCTCTTCAGCTAGGAAATCCTATGCTCACAAAGAAATTGACACCATTGTCTAAACCTCTAACATTGTAAATCAAAACATCCCAGGCAAGAGAATTTCTGTATCATTCTGTCTAATGAGAAGTGCAGAATGACGCTTTGGTCATTTCCTTTTTGTTTTTTTTTTTTTTTTGTGGGGAAGGTAGGGGAAAAACCAAAAACCCTTACACAATATTATTTGTCATTTCCTTTTTGGGTAGTATTTCTTTTGAAGTGAAATGAAAAGTGGCTTGGCCAAAACTTGGCTATATCAAAGGTACAATTTTGGCCATTTCCTTTCAACACAATTTAGAACCAAACTTGTCCACAGGTGCTAGTATTTGACGACCCATTTTCTCAGTCAGGCCTTCTTTCACGTGGGTTTTGGCGTTAAAGTTTGCTTCTTTGTTCATGGAGGTATACTGATCAAACCGAAATCTTTTCTTTGAATTTGGCTCTATATTATATTGTTCCTTGTACAGTAAAACAGTGAAATTTGATGGTGTATTATTGGAATTTTTACTGGGAGCAGTGGTTTTTGTATGTCTGAGTGCTTGTTTTGTTGAAGTTTTAAACTTGGAATGCTGTTGATTTTTGTAGAGATTATGTTGGGTTTGCTTTATGAGATGAATGTGGCTGATGGGTTTTGAGGAATTTGTTGTAAAGTTTTAGTCTTTGAATGGGGTGGCATCAATTTAGTTGATAAAAAATAGGATAAGAATAATTGGGTCTGTATATGGGTTTGCTGCTTCATGCTCATGCTTTTATTCTGGGTGTTGTATACTTTATAAAGGTATGGTTAGTGAAAACTGAGAAGTTCTTTCCTTTGATATCAGTTCTTCAATCTGTATTGCAAAATTTCTATGATAAGAATAAGTTCTGTACCTGTTATTCTTAACCCGAGCCCCAAAAGTAATAGCTCTAATGCTTTAATGCTTTTGGACTTTAAACAATGTATTACTGAACTATCATATCTTTGTTGCTCCTTTTGATCCCTGCAATAGTAGTTGTTAAGCTTGTTACATTGAACAGAATGAAAAATTGAGCCAGCCAAATTTTGAAAGGAACGGACTCAGAGAAGTGTACAGCTATCTTTCATTTATGTAGAAAGCATTAAATTTTATAACTGTGTGATGAAGGCAAAGTGTCCTTCATGGGTTTTACTTATTAGATTTTAGCGCACATATCTTGGTGTAATGCTATCACAGTAGTATCAGCTGATATGAAATCTGAAATTGGCTTAGCTTTAGGTTTTATTTATTTATTTTTTTGTTAAGTCCATGCCTGATTTTTACTGGTTTTTCCCTCTCATTTGGCAGATGGAATCGGTTGAAGAAAACCGCCAAGTAGATTTCAATGAGGATGAATATGGTGAGCCCTCATTTTCTCTAGAAGCTTCTGCTATGTGTGACGTCTTTAGTGATCCTCAGGTACTTCCTAGAGTTGGAAATGAATATCAGGTTGAAATTCCCCCTCTATCAGCTGCATCTTACTCTTCTGGGCTTATAAACCATCCAACTAATGCAAAAATCACTGCTGATGATCCCTTTGAGTTTCTAATGGGGTTACCCATTCCAGTAATGTGGATATATGAGGAAGTTAAGAGTAAGGAGCATGATTCAGAGGTAGCTTTTGATGTTGCAGTTGGTGTAGCCAACAAAAATGGTTCTTTAAAATCTAAACGCATCAAACAGATAGAAAGTGACAACTCAAAACTCAGTGCTGAGCCAATGGATATTAAGTCTGCTCATGGGATGATATCAAGTAAGTCGGTGAAGTTGGGTTTGAAACAAGAAATGATGAGTGAAATGCATGAAAAGCGTAAGAGAAGACAGTACAGTCTGGTTCCTGGTTCCTCAGTTGACCACTGGAGTGACATAGAAAAAGATAGTTTTCTTCTTGGTTTATATATATTTGGGAAGAACCTCCTTCAGGTGAAGAAATTTATTGGGAGTAAACAGATGGGCGATATATTGTCATTCTACTATGGAAAATTTTATAGGTCTTGCAGCTACATAAGATGGGCAGAACATAAAAGAAAGAAGAGCAAAAGAGGTAAACTAGGAGAAAATTTATTTACAGGATTAAGGCAAGAAGTGTTGTTATCTCGTTTGCTTCCCCACTTGTCAGAAGAAGACCAAACTACTTTACTTGAGGTAATCTCATCATACCAAATCATTAAGATAAGATTTTACTTTGGAGTGTGGATCTTTGTTTGTATTATATGAACTTGTCTGCACATTCACATTAATACTGTGATATGCAAATAATTCTCTAAACTAGTATTTGCTTTTATAAGTACTCTGCTTCCAATTCTATGTGGAATCTCTCTTAGCAACTCTCCTTTTCTATTTTTTTTTTGGGGCGGGAGATTGTAGATCAGGAGACAACATAAACAATGTTATTTGATTACTAAATACTAGGAAAGCTAGCCCTATATAAACTCTTCTATTAGTTTTATTTCGTAAAGCTCCTTAACCTTCTCTAAGTAAAAACATATCCTTCCAATAACTTCTTCATCGAGTAAATTCTGGTTGCCTATTTATTTTATAGCAGTCATTTCCAGTTATATGGAACTGATTGGCCTACTTTAGCAACTATTTCACATCTACAATGTGGAAATTCTTTTAATTGGTCTAATCGTGAGTAGGACGTGAAGCTCTTATCAGCTGATGTGCGGTACAACACTTGAAAAGATTTTGTAGTATTATATGATCTAAGTTTGGAATTTGGGGATAGCAGTCTGAGCATCACGAAAATATAACTGATAACACTGCCGGGATTCTTGCCGATTATTAGACTTTATAGGTAACTTTGTTTGATTATACATTATATTGTGTAAATCTTAGCCAAAATATCCATCTAAAGACAATAAAAGAATGAACTAAAGAAAATGTACCAGTGCAGCATAAGACTTTTTATTTTCTGATGAAAGGGAAGTATATGGACATATAAGATGCATGTGAATCCCTCATTTTGCTGCTTTAGATTTAGTGAAGATATATGATCTATCTGTAAGTAGGGACTTGCGAGTACAAATGACCTATAGAACACTAGAACAGTAACTATGCATAACAAAATACTATTATGCAGATAACCATTTCTTCGGGCAGAAATATTTCCTGGATTTCAATGCTATAATTGTGTCATTTCCTTCATGTATTCATATCTCGGTATGATTCCTGTTAATTCATTTCATTGCCAGGTATCAAAGACATATCGAGAAGAAAAAATGTTACAAGAAGCATATGTATTCATTGTAAAGGCTAAAGTCGGACTGAGTGCTTTTGTACAGGCAGTAGGAATCGGTAAAGGGAAGCAAGATCTAACAGGCATTTCCATGGAGGCTTCAAACTAAAATCACGTTCTTCCTGTTTTTGTTGCTTCTTGTTGCTTACCTACTTCTGCTTTCTACTGCAGTGCTTCGGAAAAGACCGGCTCCTTTAGCTCACGGTACCCCTGTCCCGAACTGTGGTTTAGTTTGTCCAGAGTTGAAGGGTAAGAATAAGCTCTGAACTCTGTTAGGTGTCTTTTCTCTATTGGTGGTGCTGACCCTTCATACTTGGTATAATATTTATCCTGTAGCTGCCATTACTCCCAGTAAAAGATCAAAGAAGGGCAAGAAGCGAGGAGCTGATGAAGTCCCCCAAGCTGAACTGAGAAGAGATAAAAGGGTGAGCTCTGGGCCTTCTACAACCAGCTCAGATCAAGCTTCTCTGGTTCCCTTCGTCAATTCTATAATGAAGTCTGTTAGAGAGCCAGCCAAGGGTATGAACCCTATCGAGCATCTCCAGAGGTCCTATGCCCAGGCCACGCAGGTATTAACCCATCAAGTTACTAAAAAAACCTGTCTCAGTTGCTACTAATGTGCTCTGCTTGGTGTTTTTCAGGTCTTGTTCGACCAATTTCATGCCTATGGAGATGTCATTGGGGAGTTACAGAAGGAGAGCATTACAAGAGCCGAGCTGGAGAAGGAACGGGCCAAAGTGAAAGATCTGGAGACACAGCTTGGTTTTCTCAAAAGAGACTTGGAGAAGACAAAGACTAAGGTGGATGAGCTGAATGCTGAGCTCATCTGTGGCTCAGGGGGTGAAGAGGAGAGGTATAAGGCTGCCGTAGAGCACTTCAAGAAGTCCCAGGAGTTTACCCAGATGAAAAATGACCTGATTAACCATGGGATCATTCGGTGTATGAATATCATGAATGCCTACTTCCCCAACCTGGAATGGAAATGCTTGGATGGTCCACCTCCTGATGATAAAGATTTGGAGGCGAAAGAGGATGATCGAACACGAAGGAAGCAATCAGCAGGGTGACTGGCCAGGTATTTCATCTGTTATGAAGGCAAAATATGTTATGCACGTGGAACTCTCATTTTGTATATCACTTGAATTTTTCAGATTTCTAATGAAGACAAATGTTATTATGTTGTAAAACGAACATAGAAAGTGTTTCATGCAGAAAATGGAGAGAGCTTTGCTTCAAAGAACTTGAGAGAGAGAGAGAGTTTAGATGCAGAGAAGGAGTGTAGTATTTTTTGTATTCTCCTCATAACATGGATGAGAAATGGACTACATATAGTGGAAGATAGGGAACATGTAGCCTAAAGTCCTCCATAAAACAAGGACCCCTAAAGTCCTCCATAAAACAAGGATTCCTAAAGTCATCCATAAAACATGGAAAGGGTAAGCCTATAACAACATAATGATTTACCCTATATCTATTTACATGATATAGCCATAATGATTTACAACACTCCCCCTTGGATATTTCATGTCAATAGTGTTGCATGGGTTGTGCGCTTCTAAGTTGTCTCATCAAAAACCTTGCCAAGTAATAAAAACCCTGTGGGAAAAAAACAACCTTGGTCGAAGGAGAAAAAGAGCACAACGCGTATGAGTGTGGAGTAGTAATATCACAGATTTGGAGATAAGTGGAGTCTTCTTATTAGCATCATAAGTAGGTAGTATGTCTACGAGAGGGATGCATTTAGATTTGCTACACCAAAACCTTGCCCGGTAAACCCAGTGGGAGAAACCCGTGGTCGAAGGGAAAAGATGAGCAAATGCATATATGTCAAATCAAAGCATCTTCAGGATGTAGTATAAGTGGGGTGACCATTCTAAAGATGTGCCTCGTTAAAACCTTGCCAGGTAACAAAACCCAGTGGGACAAAATAACCCTGGACGAAGGACGAAAAGAGTACACGATGGTCAAGTGTATATGCTTCGGGATACTCCCCCTGATTTCGACTCCCCCTGAAAATTACATGTTAGGTAATTCAGATAGTTTACGTAGACCAATACCTTGAACATGCTTCTGGAATGTAGACTTTGGTAGTGACTTGGTAAAGAGGTCTGCACGATTATCTTCAGATCGAATCTGCTTGACTTCAATCTTCTGATGCTCCTGTTGTTGCTGATTGAAGAAGAACTTCGGTGCAATATGTTTGGTGTTGTCTCCTTTGATGAAACCCGTCTTCATCTGCTCTATGTAAGCAGCATTATCCTCGTAGATAATGGTTGGTTCATCAGTGGTGGAATGCAGTCCACATGTGCTTCGAACATGCTTTGTAACGGCTCTTAGCCATGTACATTCACATACTGCTTCTTGAAGAGCTAGTATCTCAGCATGATTCGAAGAGGTAGCAACAAGTGTCTATTTCGTAGACCTCCAAGAAATTGCAGTATTCCCAATGGTAAAGACATAACCAGTTTGGGAACGTGCCTTGTGCGGGTCTGATAGATAGTCTATATCAGCATATCCAACAAGGCGAGCATCATTCTGAGGATCAAGGGGGTTTGATCCATTCCTTGATGCGTAGGGATAGAATAAGCCCGCCCATATCCGTTGTACCTCTAAGGTAGCGGAAAAATGTCTTTCATGCCATTCCAGTGGCGGCGTGTTGGCGCAGAGCTATATCTAGCTAACAAGTTCACATCGAATGAGATGTCCTATCTAGGGCATTGAGCCAAGTACAATAATGCGCCTATTGCACTTAGATATGAGACTTCTGGTACCAATATCTCTTCGTTATCATCTGCAGGACGATACGGTTCTCTCTAGACTTCAGACGACCATGGGTGTGCTTGCTTTTATCCTCATTAAAGCATCTTAACATCTTCTGGATGTAATTTGGTTGATGGACCAAAATTTCATCTGCACTGTGCTCGGGCTCCAGGTCAAGACAATAATTTGTTCTCCCAAGGCCTTTCATCTCAAATTCCAACTTCAGGTGCTTTGCGGTTTCCTTGATCTCTTCAGGAGTATCGATCAAATTCATGTCATTGACATAGACCGCCACAATTCTAAACTAGGAACTTGTTTCCTTAATAAACACGCATGGGCATAGTTTATTATTCACATATCCCATCCTGATTAAATATTCACTTAGACGGTTATACCACCTCCGTCTGGATTGTTTCAATCCATAAAGTGAACGCCTCAAAACTAATGGAGAGCGTGTTCCGTGGTCTAGAACTATTTGCATCGGGTATATTAAGTTCTTCAGGAACTTTCAGGTATATTTCTGTATTATGATCCCCCTAGAGATAAGTTATGACCACATTCATAAGCTGCATATTCAGTTTTTCGGAAACTACCAAATTGATAAGGTAGTGGAACGTTATGACGTTCATTACGGGAGAATACGCGTCCTCGTAATCAATCACAAGGCGTTGAGAAAATTCTTGCGCCACTAGACGAGCTTTGTGTATCACAATCTCATTTTTCTCATTACGCTTCCTTATAAATACCCATTTAAATTCTACAGGTTTAACATGGGGAGGTGTAGGAACAACAGGTCCAAAACACCTTTCTCTTTGTCAAGGAATCTAATTTGACCTGGATTGCTTCTTTCCATTTTGGCCAGTCGTCTCTACGTTGACATTATCAACGGAGCGAGGTTCGATGTCATCGTTATTTATAATTTCGGTAGCTACTGCGAATACAAATATATCATCGATGATAATCTCATTCCGATTCCAGATCTCACTTAAGCATGCATAATTTATCGAGATTTCTCTATTCTCGAGAGTGGGTTCAAACGTTGGAGCGTCCCCCAACGTTGTCTCTTCTAGGACGGACCCATAATCTGGAATTATCTCGTGAGATGGATCAGTTGAGATCGCGATGTCTAGTGGATTCGTTTGTGCTGGTTTTACCCTCTTCCGGGGATAAGAATCCTTCGAACCTAGTGGTCTACCTAGCTTCTGGGCAGGGATATGTGACTGGTTAGCCGCCATGGTCGTACCTCGTCCATCTGGGACGACGCGTCCTACAGGGACATCTATCCTTGCAGGCACATTTGCAGCAGGTATATGTGATCTCGTCACTTTAGCTAGATCAGAGAAAGCGTCTGGCATATTTTGGGCTACACTCTGTAGATCTAGAATTCTCCGCACTTCATTATCACATTGTGCGGTTCGGGGATCAAGATGAGACATAGTGGGGACTTTCCACGTCAATTCACGTCGTTCATCAGGAACGGTAACGTTCTTATCTCCCCCTAACAGCGGGAAGACTGTCTCATCAAAGTAAC
This sequence comes from Rosa rugosa, assembly GCF_958449725.1. Lineage (NCBI taxonomy): Eukaryota > Viridiplantae > Streptophyta > Magnoliopsida > Rosales > Rosaceae > Rosa > Rosa rugosa. The sequence continues at coordinate 18,031,378 of NC_084824.1, read as the reverse complement.
AATCCGCAAATCTAGCGGTAAAGAGATCGCCTGTCAAGGGCTCTAAAAAGCGTATAATGGATGGGGATTCATAACCGACATATATGCCCATCCTTCGTTGAGGACCCAATTTTGTACGTTGTGACGGCACAATTGGCACGCGGACTGCATACCCAAATGCGAGTAAGTGCGAAACATCAGGTTCGTACCCAGTTACCAACTGTAACGCGGAGTAAGGTTGGGTAGCAGTGGGCCTCAACGGGACCAACATAGCTGCATGCAAGATTGCATAGCCCCACGCAAAAACTAGAAGCTTGGTGCGCATTACCAAGATTCTATTTGCGAGACCATCTTGGGTGTGAACATAGGGAACTATATGTTCAGCATCAATCCCAAGGGATATGCAATAATCATCGAAAGACTTCAATGTAAACTCTCCGGTATTATCAAGTCTTATAGACTTTATGGGATAATCCGAGTGGTGAACCCTCAATTTCATGATCTGGGTGAGAGTTTAGCAAAAGCAGCGTTTTCTTGTGGACAATAGTGTAACATGTGATCACTTTGTCGATACATCAACCAAAACCATTAATATTTAACTGGTCCACATGGTGGTTGGATATATATGTCCACAAATTTTCCTTGCATTCTGTGCAGAAAAATGGTGATGTATGTACTAGTCTTTGCATATGATGGTCTAGTATGGCATAGCGTGTCATTATATACAAGACCCTTATTCAGAAGGGGATGCACCTGCAATGAATTGAGGATACGGTGCATCATACTTTGACCTGGGTGTCCCAAACGGTCATGCCATAGCAAGTAGTTGCTTAAATTAGTTAGCTTCTAGCTAACAGATTCCAATTTCTCCAATGTACGCTTCTGGCCACACACTTTGGAGGTTATGCAAAGATATTACACTCATTTTTCTCAGTGGTTTCAGCGTGATAACCGTTGGTTCGAATATCCTTAATACTCAATAACGTTCTTCTGGAACGTGGAGATTATAAGGCCTCATTAATGGTAGGTTCAGTACCATTGGACAACATATAGTGGGTTTTGCCATAACCCTCTATCAGGTTGGATTGGCCTGATACGGTTGTCACAGAGGTATGAATAGACAATAAGTTTGAAAAATATCTCCAATCTGGGAGTATGGTGTGCGTAATAGCACTTTTAACCAGACAACAAACTTCCCCACAGAATATGCCTATTCATTTATTTAATTCAATGGATCACATGTATGAATAAGTTTATTGAATTAAATATATTCGAACATAACCACATTTCTATAATCCAAAATAATTGAAAACATAAATCACCAAAATCCGAAGATGTTTCATTCATTAAGATGAAATAGATATGGCACAAGGGGCCAATTATACCCATGTCTTCGAGTTCTAATCCTCGGTATGTTCAGTAACTGCCTGAAAATCCGTGATCTCTAGTGTGGAATCGATAGAAAATGACCCTTTAATAAAGTTGGTATTTCGAGTTCCGCGACCGGCGTAATACTCATCTACTGCTTAGGCTATCGCACAACAGGTGCGGGACCAGCAGTCAATTCCTCCACATTGATAACAAAGATCATGCTGATTCTGGTGGCAGCGGGCCGGACCAGTGTTCCTTTCAACTTGGGCTTGCTGAGTTATGGCATCATGGTTCCTACCACGTGGAGCTGATTACATGGCCTATTGGGCTTTGGCCAAGTGGCAGACGGTCATATGGGCTAATTTCGTTCTGCCAATCATGTCTTGCTTCAAGCAAGAAAATGGTCATTTGATGGTGAAAGTGCTCTTCTAGAGCGACCCAAAGAGTCTGTGTATCCTCTTCATCGGATACTCAACTTGGAGTGTTTTCTCCATATGTTTCCTTTGAAAATTATGGCACTCATATTAAAAGCCTCAATGACGACATTGTTAGCATTGATTGTTGATCTCATCTTCTTTGCAATCAGATGAATTTTCACATCTTGAGTTCACTTTAGATAGTTTCTTCTGGAAACCTCCAAAGCAACAAAGTCAAGTTTGTTGAGATTTGGCATTTCTTACAGGAAAGGAACAAATAATCTTAGTGCTTTGGGTAGTATCGTCCATAAGCAACTAATAGGAATTTCAGGTTCTATAACATGGTATGGAAAATCGGATTAAACATGTAAAATCTACTGGTTTTATCATGTGTGGTGAATTTATGAAGGAAACTTCAAGTTTCTTAAATGGCATTATCGAAACTACAGGTTCGATATGTGAATGAACTACTGGTTCATTTAGAACTTCTAGTTCATTAGGTACCTGCATTTTCTACACATATATTCTAGTGCGAAAATTTAGACAAGTAACACAATAATATTGAATTGAGCAAATTGAAATAATCTCACAAATTGGATAAATGGAAATCACAAATCAATTGAGATATTAATTGCATGCTAGTAAAATAACATATTAATTATCACACAATTATGTGAATAAATGCTTCTGGCAATTAATTACACATATTAAATATGGTGAATCTATTTACAATATCAAATCATTTTTCCTTTTATTTGATTCTGCTGGACCAAAGGAGTGGGCTTGATAGTGAAGCCTATCGGGCTTAGTCTGCGAGCTTGTGACCCGGCCTTTCATGCGTAATTCAAATGGTGTGTGAGGCCTGCTAGGCTGCTAGGTCCCGCAGAGGGAGAGTGGGCCTGCTGGGCTCAAGCTGGTCTGCCAAGGAATGAAAAGTTATTACTCAACCCTTTTGGTAACTCCAATTAAATACGACCAGGTAAGAGTATGAGGTTTGGGTGGAGCGAGGCTCTCTTAAGTACACAGCCTCATTGTATCTTGCCTAGACATCGCATCGAATTGGGTGCGCCCACTTGGAAAGATTCATAACCTTTCAATGTTATCGAAACTACGGGTTCGATACGTGTGAACTTCTGGTTCAATATTTATGTATGAACTTCTGGTTCAATATTTATGTGTGTGAACTTCCGGTTCGTTAAGTACCTGCATTCCGCACATATATATTCTAATGCAAAGAATTTAAGCGGGTAAAATATTTAAATTTAATATGAGCAGGTAACACCACAAAACATTATCATAATAAATAATGAAGGAAAGATGTATCATTATCACAAAGTCCAAACAAGTATATATAAATATTTGCCACAATATACATGAACTGAAGAAGTTGATAGCTAAATTAAAAGCTACTGATTTTCCTTTTTTCTCATTCAATTATGCCAATTATAGTGCAAGAGAAATAAGTGTCTCTCATAGAGGATTAGGTTAAACTAGATGCTTCAACAAAAGTCATAAATCATGACTGCAGTTCTTACTGAACAACAGTCGAAAGACGAACTGAAACACTAAGCAAAACTACCCAGAAAAATATGAAAATTTACAGAGATGCAGTAAACACACAGGGGTTCCAGCATACAAAATTTGGTGAGTTTTGGAGTTGATTTACTATTTCAAATAAATACTGGAACACAGAGAACAGAAGGTAAAATGAAACAGCAAAATCGGTTTTTGTTTGGAAAAACCTACTTGGTTGTAGAGCTGGTAGAGTGAAGTTGATTGAATGATGAACTGCCTCTTCTCTGCAACCCAAGAGTTATTCACCTCTCCTCTTGTCAATCTACAATCCAAATCGTAGAGCTATTCGTGCTGATAACGTGTTGTAAAACGAACATAGAAAGTGTTTCATGCAGAAAATGGAGAGAGCTTTGCTTCAAAGAACTTGAGAGAGAGAGAGAGTTTAGATGCAGAGAAGGAGTGTAGTATTTTTTGTATTCTCCTCATAACATGGATGAGAAATGGACTACATATAGTGGAAGATAGGGAACATGTAGCCTAAAGTCCTCCATAAAACAAGGACCCCTAAAGTCCTCCATAAAACAAGGATTCCTAAAGTCATCCATAAAACATGGAAAGGGTAAGCCTATAACAACATAATGATTTACCCTATATCTATTTACATGATATAGCCATAATGATTTACAACATATTACTCTATATAGCCAAATGTTGAGTAACTTGTGATTGACCAAAGAGAACCATATATCATGCAGATAATCAAACGTTGGGCAGATCGAAGAGATGTGTCCTGAATTTTGGTGCCATGATAGTGTCTGTTCTTTTCCTTGTTCATCTCAGGATATGGCTCCTTTATAATTAGTTTGATCAGTTGCCTGGTCTTGAAGAAATTTGGGGAGGAAGATGATGCACCAAGATCATCATGCATTCCTAACTGTTCAAGAAAGTGACAGTGATACAAGTACTTATTCCTTCACCGACTCGTATATGTAGTGGTTATAGTTAGTTATGTCACTTAGAAGAACATACATTAAGGCTACTGTTGGATTGAATACTCTTGTACAGGCAGTGGGAATTGGTAATGGGAAGCAAAGATCTCACAGGCATTTCCATGGGAAATTCGTAAAAGCGATAGTTTCACGGTGCCCTGAGTAGTTTTATAGCTGTTGTAGCTCTCCCCTTCGGCTAATCTTTTCTCTAAACTGTTCCACTGTGGAATTTTGAGAGTTCAACTCCTCCATGTTGCTCCCCTTATAGTTTCTTTGTCTCGCTTTGCTGATAGTTTAGTATGTGTTGGCCGTACCACTTCATACTTGAGGAAGAGATTTTTTCAGAGACAATTAGGTGACAATAAACCCTAAACTCCATATCAAACTATACCCTATTTTAAATTTCGAAGCTTCTGTTTCGTCTTTGTCCAAAATCTAAACTTCACTTCAGTACACTATGCAGCTTCAAAGAAACCCCAGACCTCTGCCAACTGAAGGGAGACCGAACCCAACACTTCTCTTGCCACCGCACAATCTGCTAGAACACATGACCCACAGATTCTGGTGCTCCATGAGACAAAACACACGTTGTCTCCCCTTCATAGCCTTTAGTCAACAACCGTGCACGAGTAGGTAAGATATACTGGCAAGTTTTCCATACTGCGACTGCTACTTTCTTTGGTACTCTGGCTTTCCAAATCGTCTTCCAAAGACGTTGAAAACCATCAAGTGGAAGTTGCTGTGTAACCTGATTCAAAGCTATATCTCTACTCTCTAGCAACAAAATATGCTGAATTAGTAGTGAACAAACCTTTCTTGTGAGGGTGTCGAACCGCCTTATCTTCCGGAATATGACTAAGAGCCAGAGGTATAGCTTTGATAAGAGTAACTTCTTGTGGGGAAAACAATTGCTGCAGTAGTATCCCATTCCAAGAAGCAGTCCCCATATCAATCAACTCGGACACATACTGAGGTCCATTCCCATATCAATCAACTCGGACACATACTGAGGTCCATGTAGAGGCGGTACCGACTATGGTTTGATTGCATATCTACCTTATGGGAGCCATTGATGTCGCCAAATATCTATTGCAGCACCATTTCCAACCATCCAACGCATGCCCACCTGTAAAACACTCCTAGCCTCCATAATACTTCTCCATGAGAAAGAAGGTTGTTGTTCCAATGTAGCTTCCCATAAAGAACAATTTGGGAAATACGCAGCCTTGTACACCTGAGCAATAAGAGAGTCTAGATTCTTTACTAAACACCAGCCTTGTTTTGCCGGCATAGCAAGATTAAACATATGTAAGTCTTTAAACCCCATTCCACCCTTTTTTTTTTTTTTTTAAAAGGGCCGGTGCGGCTGCCCTTAAGCCTTGATTAATGAAACTGCAGAATACAAGGGGGGCATAGAGCCCATTTCACCCTTATTCTTTGGAACACAGAGACATTCCAATGATTGCCAATGTATTTTCTTTTTGGCATCGGTATCACCCCACCAAAATTGGGCACACAATTGCTGCAGATCATAACATAAAGTCTGAGGAAGAAGGTAACAGTTAATCACGTACATAGGTATAGCTTGTGCCATAGCCTTGATAAGAATTTCTTTCTCGTCTCCACTAAGCAATTTTGCTCTTCAACTAACGACTTTTTTAGAGAGCTTTTCCTTCAAATACACAAAAACTTCTGTTTTTGACCTCCCTACATGAGTAGGTAAACCTAAATAGCGATCATGTTTATCAACTCATTTCACTCCCAATATCGCTGCTAGAGTTTCCTGTTCATGTAAACGAACATTTTGTGAGAAGGCAACACTACTTTTATTCAGGTTCACCTGCTGTCTAGAAGCTACCTTATAAGTATGAAAATACTCTTGAACTGCTGACATTCCCCTAGCTAGCATGGCCTTACCGAACAGAAGACTATCATCCGCAAATAACAAGTGATGAAGCTTGGGGGATGTATGAGCCAACTGAACACCCTGTAACCATCCTTACTGCACAAAATGAGAGATTGAATAAGAGAGACCCTCTGCACACAAGATAAATAAATATGGGGACAAATGATTGATAACCATGGTCTTCAACAAAAGCTATAATTCCAAGTATCACTCTACAAAGTGAAAGTACACTGAAGCTTTCCCAATGTACATGAAAGGAAACATCTTTTTTCCTATTTTTCGTGTAATCTGAAATTAACCAAATAAGGTTTCTTTCATGTTTTGCCAATGCTTCCAACAACAGTCTCATAAGTTCATTGATGGCATGAGTCGTCTATCTTTGTTTTAGTAATAAATAAAATAAAAGGAGACCTTTTTGATCAAATCCAAGCAAAAGAAGTACGTATTTTCAAATGCATGACTAGATGGAAAATTCAATATATATACCTAAAAATGAATTACCTTAATGACTTCTTCAACATGAAAAACTATAGGTCAAATTGGTCCATGAAGAAATTGGAAAGTCATGATGGTGGAAGATTGGTTAGGATTAGCCGGTTAGGCCAGATTGGATTAAATTTTTTTTTAATCGTATAACAATTGAAAATAGACAACGCACATGTGTGAGTCTAACTCAGAATGAAATGCAGGGCAGGTTCTGGATCTAAGCAGACTAGGCCTATGCCTATGACCCTCAACCCAATGAGCCACAAATTTGTAAATATATAACGAGACACTTTTTTTTGAAGAACTATGAGTCCACAAAATATTCATACAAAAAAAACTAAAAAATTAAAACACTATTTTTGGACACAGAACAAAGAAACCTAGTGTGTTCTATTTTTCCCAATCCTCATTAAATCATCAAAATCTTTTTTTCGTTGGTCCACTTCAAAAATCACTCTTGCCAAGAAATAGTCCGATCGAGAGTCATGTTACCGTTATCATTTCGGGCAATCCCTTGTAAATCTGGTCTCTTTAAGCATATCTTCACCCTAATTATATTCTCTAATCTCATCCTTTTTCGACTGGCTCAATATTACTGTTTTGGTTCTCATAATAGGCATTTTCTTTTCCTTCATTAAATTCTTTGATTGCATGTATGCAGTAGGCCCAGTTAGCGATGGTAGCAGAGAGGAACGTGCAGAGAGATATTTTTTTTTAAAATTATTTTTTATTTTTTTTGCAAATTTTGAAGAAAAACGCAGGAAGATGAAATTTATTCAAAAAGAAACAATCTATTTAACTCATCTAACAATAAAGAAACAATCTATTTAACTCATCTAACAATAATGTCATAATTAAAAGTGATCATGTCAACATAACCAATAACTATTTAATTGAAGATAACAATATTTGCTATGTTATAAATGTTATTCTCTCTACATTTTACTTAGTTATCTCCTTAACATTATCATTTCTAACTTAGTTTTGTGTTCTTAGATACTTTTGAGTTTATAAATTGAAGCTTCTTGCGTTCCTGAAGAATTCAGAAGTGTAACAATGAACACCTTTATTTTGTTTTCCGTTTTGTTACTTTGTAAAACAATTTCAGGTTTTGATTTTCTTTCAATGAATTGGAATTTGCGATTTCATGTTAGATTGAAGTGTTGGTTTTAGATGTTTAGTTTTTGAATACTATGAAGCATGTTTTAGGTTTTCAAAGTATGATTTGCGATTTCATATGTATTATGCATGTTTGTTGATTTTGTGCTTCAATCTCATCGTTTACTTATTTATTGATCTTTGGATGCATACTTTGATTGATGAGCATGTGATTGAATCTATGTTAAGATTGCTAGCGTTCTACGTTTTAATAATTAAAGTGAAAAACCTATAATTCCTTAGGTAAATCAACAATGAGTTTTGCATGATAAGATTAGCGTTCCAACTTATTATCTTTGCTTGAATTGATCAAACTTCCATATGCACTTAATGCGTTTATCGCGTTCTTGTTATTGATTACCTACCACTAGTAATTGCATGCTTAATAAGGTTAACTATGCTGCATTCATCTAGTTAATTTAATTAAGGGAAGTAAAAAGGACTTTGTATGCGTTCATCTTTGTTTTTGATCGATTTCTTGCTATAACATATTTTGATTTGTGTTTTGGGACTGCAAGTCCAGTTCATGCAAACCACCAATGTTGTCGGAGGTTTAACTTCGGAACCAGTAACTTCGTCGATTTCCTATGCGGCTCTGCATATATGAGGACTTCCCGCCGGATGAGCATCACCGGTGGATCAGGACAGATGATTTGTCTGTAGAGGATGCTATTGGTTATGTCCGACGTGCCTATTTTCACGCGTCTATGAGAGATCCTGGCACTGGAGGAGTCTATTCTGGTGATTTTCTGTTATATATTTTTTTCTTAATAGACTATACGAAAATTAATTTGTGTATAACATGTTGCTTTTGACAGGATATTATATACATTCTGGTGGGTATGAGCTGGTCTGGTTTGAACATATGATAGACATGTACCTTGATCTGTATCAGTGGTACCCAGAGTTGCATACACGTGCTCTCTTTGTGTTGTCGAGTTCGAGATATTGTCACGACTTTTCTGGTCCGAAGATACGGGACATGTTGGGGTAAGGTTTTCTTTTTAAATTATCAGATTCACATATGAGTTTGTTTAAAACTCGTTTTGTTTTATATGTAACTCTACTTTTTGCAGGTCAATAGGAGTTCAGACTGCAAACATCACGTCTCTTGGTGAGGTGCGTGAAGGATGTGTACTGCATTGCTTACATGTCAGTAGAGGTGAAGCTGACTTTGCAGCGATCCATACAGGGATGAGCCAGTGTCCTTTTACTCCCTTATTGTGGTGCATTTTGTTGAAGGGAAGGCCAGTGTATATAGGTTTGGCAGATGCAGATTTGTTGGGGAGGATGCGCAGTGAAGGTCCAAGGCATATTGATTTACGCGCACTGCATTTTGTGTAGTCTCGTCCCCTGTTTTGAAGATGCACTACGATTTTAATGTTATATTCAGTTTAGGCTTATCTTGAAATGAATATCCAAAACACTGATAGGGGTCTTTAATATTCAGAACTTCTATTGAGATTTTGATGACAATTTTTCTTTGTTGGTACCAAGGCATAGGTTCTAGTAAATGAATATCTACAAACTCTATCGACTTTTGCTAGATGTTGGCTCTCTCTCTTTATAATGGTTAGTTTATAGTTTTTTTTTTTTTTTTTCGGTTACAAAGGAGGCCAAGAAGGCCTAAACAGGAGAAAAAGAAAGAAAACTAGCCAAGGGGGCTGTCCCTAACTCTCCTAGCTCTAGAAAAATTACATAGATCGTCTAGAAAAGCATTAGAAGCATGAGACTATACTCGTCTATATAATGTCTTTGTTTACCCTTTACACAGTCCTTCCCTCTTCCCCATCTATCTAGCAGCCCAATTTCCCCAAAACAGCTAGCACCATATTGTGATTATTGTCCAATTAAAAACGTTCCTCTGTTTGGGGCTTGATCTTTTGACTGGAAGCCTCTCTTCTTTGTTCCAGATTTCAGAATTGGTCTTCGACTTCTTCATACCAAATGTTCCTCGATAAGTGTTGATCATCCTGGTAAAATTTCAGAGCTTAGCTCACCATGGTTTGGCTGGAAATGCTGTTGGAATCCGTACAGGTCCGGTTTTGCCTCATCTTAATTTTAGTCAGAAACTTGGACTGATATTTAGGCCTTCCACTCCGAACTAGCTCTTCCACTCTTCAGAAAAATGGGTGTTACTAAATGTACCCAACAAATATCTTAACACACCCAGCCCTACAATATTGCGTTAAATTTTCCAAGTTTACCCTTAAAAAAAAAAAACACCCAGCAAACCCTTATGAAATATACACCCAGCAAACTACGGAGAGAGAAAGAGTTGATTATTGTGGAACCATCGAAACCAATCCTAATGTTTGGTTGGTGTCAACCTTCAACCTCTTCCACTCAACTATTGTGAAGTATTCATTATTAATCATAGTCATTCACTCATTCATCATACATAGTTTTAGTAAGCTATTCAAGCTCTTCCACTTGAAAGACTTGATCGAGAGATAGAGATGATTGCTGTTGTCGATTGAACTCGTTGTTGTTGGTGAGCTCAGAATTGTTGAAGTGCATGGCTTCGTCTCTCTCATCCAAAATGTTTACGGGTTCTTCAAGGATTGAAGGCCTTTCTGGGTTGTCTTCTCTTCTCTCCAATCTTCGAAACCTCCGTATAATTCTTGGTCTGCCCTGGAATGTTGTGTATGTGTTTGTGTCTGTAAGCCAGGTGATGCTGGAATTAGAAAAGAAAGAGTTGAATGTTCTCCTCTAGCACATGCGCTTATGGCTTCTGGTGGCTTTTCATGTGCCTTTCGTTGCATAGCTTAACATCACTTTAAATCTAATACAAATTGAAAACCAAGAGTTCTTATGGAGAACATTCTTGGAGGTGGGAGACTGACGATGGTTGATTATGGAACGAATTGGAGGGGAAGAGTGTTTGGCTGGGTTTGAGTTTTTCATTTATCCATTCAAAATAAGGGTAAATTAGGAAATTGAAGGATAAATTTTTAGATGCTGGGTACTTAGAACTTTGCTGGGTTTAAATAGAAAGACCCCAAAAAAAAAAATGATCATTAGGATGTCTAGAATGGATCTGGAAAGTTTCAATCCATTTGGAGTTCAAACATCAAGCTGCCGCCCCTCTTTCCTTGTCTAGCTCGCTTTCTCCTAAACGGAGTAAGAAAATGTGCTAAAGTTGACTTTTTAGTGCATTTCCATGCATTTCCATCGTTTCCTAGCATGATAAGGAAAACATAATAAATATATATAAATAAACACAAAGGTTAAGCAAATTAAGTACAATATTAGGGGAATAATGGAATTGGATTAGTCAACATTAAATTGGACTTTGGAACAAGTAATTTTCATATTTTAGGGCACAAATATGTATATGAATTATGATCCAACAATGTTCATCGCAATCTGCAACAAATAAATCAACTCTTGCGTCGTTATAGGGAGGTTAGACGTCCAATGATGAATAAAAACCTCCAAGACGATCTAGTCGATCACCTATGGACCATGAAGTTACAAGCTGATCAGAACCACCAGAGAGGAGTTTTAAAATTATTGCTTTCAATAAGTGGCCATGTTGTCATGATAAGCGGTCATGGCCTAGTTTGGTTGTATTGTTGTGTGGTATGCTTTTACTTTGTGTGGTGTGATTTTACTTTGTGTGGTGTGTCTTTACCTAGTGTGATCATGCTTTATTATGAAAATAAAAGTTCAATACTTTATTACAAAGATAATCTACTCAAGAAGGTAATTTTTATTATCATAACTTAAAACACAAACAATTCAAAGCAACTAACAAATAGCAACAACAACCACAATAATATAAAATTCAAACTAATAAACCAATATTGATTACATCCAAGATGTCTCATGAAGTTGATCATAAGTGGCCAAGCTTGAGTTGTCTCTTTGATCGAGGGGGTGTAGGATCTTGAGATTGTTCTGGGATGCTTGAGGTTCATGCCTCTTTATCAATTATATTTTGTTGCTTCCTCTCCCAATAACTCCTATTTCTTAGGGTGAAAATTGATGGATCCACCATCATCGTGTGAGCATCCTCAGCGCGTTGCTCAATTAGTTGACCTTTCTTGAACTGTTGTTGCCTTTGTTGGTACTCGCGTTCTGTTTGTTCATAACATTTCTGCATTTGAAGTCGTAGGCCATCCGCATCTTGCTTGTTGCCTTTTTTCTTAGCTAGCTTCTGAGCTTTCTGTCCTTGAGGATGTGCCTTCCTTGATGAAATTGGCTCATCCTCATTTGTGGGTGTTCCATCGTCATCATACAAGTCGACATGATTAGGAAAACTAAAGTTGGTGTTTTCCATATTGGTGGCGTTGTCCCGAACTTTTCTGTATTTTTCAAGTATTGCCAACAATGCTTAAACACAAAATCTTAACCAACCGAGTCGTAGTACGTTGATTTAACATTCATGAGCTACATACAATATTAAGTAAATAAAATATTGAGAAAAAAATTAGCTTAGTATAAATCGATCAATATGAGGAATAAAAAAATAATCATTATTGAACATATTTCAATATAATTACCTTATCCTCCATATTTTCGCCGCTTCTTCGTTGAAAGTGTTCGACCTTGTTAAGGGCTTGGCCCCACTTCATACATGCTGGACTTATTTTTTTTTCCAACGAGCCTAACAACTAGAAGGTGTTCTATCTAGGCAACCCGCCGGTTTGTGAGCATTATACTCCTCCGAAACGCGATTCCACAATAAATCCGACGTTTGATCTTTTCCGACGGAACCATTACCACCAATGGTGATCCAAGTTTGGCAAAGAATAAGTTCTTCATTGTGCTTCCAAGAATCCTTTCTTGGACCCATTTTTTCCAAGACAAAAAAAATAAAAAATAAAAAATTAAGAACAAGAAGATGGGTGAATGAATGAAAAATTGTGAAGGAGATGGAGGATATTTGGTGTGAGGAAATAAAAAAGAATGAGTTGATATTTATAGAATTTTCTAAATTTTACTGTTCCAACGGGTATAATTCTTTCCTCAATTTTCTGATAATTGTTTTTAATAAAAAATTAAATTAATAACCCACTATTTAATAAGAGCCGTGGATTATTTTTTTCCCTCAAATATGAGCCGTCAGATGACAAATAGATCCGTTACAGTAAAAAATAATAATAATAAAGGACGACATCAGAGCCGTCCTTATTCAAAATGGACAGATCGTGGCCATTGATTATCTGACCGTTGTAAATCCCAACGATCAAGAGCCGACAATAGCAGTCCGCGCGGGGCCCATTGTGCAGTCCGGACGTGCCTTTCTTCTCTCTCCAGCATAGGTCTCGCGCATGTCCTTCCTCACCCGACATAAAGCCAGCGCGTTCGGATTAGTTTCTCTCTCCAGCCTTTTGATTACTTTATTGGGCTGGGACTGATTTTTCTGTGGTCCCGACCCACTGTAGCTCGGTTATGGTCTTGGAAAAGTCTCAAATATGAGACTTGGGATGAGCCCAAGTCCTATTATACCAAAACCAAACGCCCCTGAAACCAATTGTTGGAGATGCAAAGTCCTATATTTGGGCAAATTCTATTATGACACCCAATTGTTGGAGTTTCCTAATCCCGAATTCTAAAGGCAGTAGGCTTATGCTTCAACTTACAAATCTGAAATTGATATGTAAGATCGGAAAATAAGAACCCCTATAGTCGTGCCACGTGCCCAACTACTGTGACGAACGTCTTTAAAAGCCGAACCAGCCCTTACCCGAACGGAGACAAAGCCATGATCCGCATGAGACCAAAAGTGACGGTCCGTGATCCGTTAAACAATTGGAAGGCCAAATGGGTAACGACGGTGGAGAACCCGGAAAAACCAGGACAAATCCTATGGGTAGAATACATGGAAGCGCTGTCGGATGAGGATTTAGATATTACCTCCGTTGAGTAAGCTTCTGATTTTTTTTCTTTTCTTTTTTGACAAATATTTAGTAGAGTTATCGTAGTTTTGTTTCGTGTTTGTGGCTTCATCGATCTGGTTTGTTCGGTATAAAGATTCTCAAACAATATTCTGGTCAATTTTGTCTCTTGAAATTCAAGGGGGCCTTAAGTAGCATGCCTTTGTTATTGGAACAAATTAAGCTATAGTTGAATTGTATTTTTATTTTTGAATAAAAATGGTTAGTGGCACTTTTATTCACATATGACATGTGGGACCAAAAATGACATGTGGGGTTTGTGGTCAGTATGATGACCACTGGCCTCCAACGTGGCCATACACCCGAGGCCAAAACGGCGAAACTCATACAGTCTAAGATGCAGGCTCAAGGTATGCTTTTGAAGAACTTTGTTTAGGTTGGTTATGAAGATATATGTTTTGTTTGTGTTTCTTTAGTACGACAACTTAATAATTCTGTACACCCTGTTTGTTTTGATTTTGGATTACAAGTTCGGTTGTCCAGATAATTTGAAAATTTCTACATAGGCCATGCATCATCCTGCACAAACCAGATCTACAAAGGCCTTGCATCATCCTGCACAAACTAAAATGACTTGGCTAGAGGAATAGTGAACTTCAGATACTGAATCAACCGCGCAATATTTCTTTCCACTGTCACATGTATAACTGTAGCAAGCTAGTTAAATTTGGACTACTGTACGTGTGGTCCTCGCGATTCTCCTGCATCCCCGAACACCACTATTTGAGATTGTCTCTTGATTTTGGTTTGCCCAGAGGTTATACTTTTGTTATAGAGTTCCTGAGAAGAGGCATAACAATTTATGGCTACTCTTATTTTTTTTTCTTTTTTCTTTTTGTGGTCTCATGATTAATGCTACCTTCTTAGAGGTCAAGTTGAGTACTTCTCCAGCAAACTCATTTTTGGACTGTGCATGGTGATGCTAGCCTACTTAGAATAATATTCAGTAACTATTTGTTGATGGGATCGTAAGTTTATTGCATCCGCAGATTCGCTATGCATATAGTTCATCAAAGCCATTTTTTCTGTTGTGACATTGTCTGTAAATTTCCTACACTACTGGTTTTCTGGTTTTTGTAAACTTCACCACCCCATTACATTCTTACTGTGCTTTTGTTTAACAATGGGACCACAAACAAACAGGTAGCAATGCAGAAGAACCAAAGGATAATGCTGCAGACTGTTTTGCTCAAGCCTCGAAACAAAGTGGTAACGTGTATAAGCCATTGACAATGTAGGATTTGTGGTAAGATAGATGACCACTGGCCTCCAATGTGCCCGTACAAGTATATCTATCCCGATTTTGCTGAATACAGTGATAGCGCGTCTGCTACTGGCAAGAGTACAATCCAAATGCCTGAAAGCTTTACCAAATGAGGTGATGTTATGTTTTGTGGGATTTGTGGTGCGAGGGACCACATCCCTAAAATATGCTACTTCAGGCGTTTTGTCAAATTATTCACTGGTACACCTCCACCTATTAAGACTATTGATGTTCGTCCAAGCTCACCAGAAAGGAAATTCAGTTGGTCGACGGACTTCCTTGTTGTGCCAAGGAAGTTTTTAGGTATGTCAAGATTCCAATGGGTGAAGCCTGGTGATGTGGATGAGGAATTCTTTGCTTCCCCAGCGGAGATGGTTGGATATATCATGGAGACAAACAAGAAGAGTAATCCAACAGGTAGTATGGCAGAAAAACCAGTGGTTGTTGGAGGTGCTTTTACTTCTCCACGACATCCTCTTGAGTACTGTAGGATTTGTTGCAAGTACATTGACCACTCAGCCTTTTTTTGTCCGTACCTGGAATATGTCCCACGTGGTGTGTTAATGTCTAAAATTTCGGCGGTAGCTGAACCTTTGTTAACGCTAATCCGGTGGGCGGATTGATACTTGTGTCGCTCTCAAAGCTTCCGCTACCTGTCAAGTAAAATACAAAGGGGCGTCAGAGGGAGACCGCGCCGGGCGGTCTTCAACTCTCCGATGCCTAAGTTAGTCAATGTATTTATGTTGACAAAGTAACAGTAGGTAAGTATTGAATGCGTAATTAATGAGTAGAGAAGAGAGAACCTTTTATAGGTGAGGAGGAGGCTGACCTCCTCCTTGTTTTCGATGTGGGACTGATGTGCTTCAGTTCCCAGATTCAGAAGCTTCTGATGCTATCTTGGCGCGGCGCGTTGACGGTGATCTGGAGGTGCTCTGCCGCTGGGGTTGTAGCCCGCCTG
Organism: Rosa rugosa; assembly: GCF_958449725.1. Taxonomy (NCBI): domain Eukaryota; kingdom Viridiplantae; phylum Streptophyta; class Magnoliopsida; order Rosales; family Rosaceae; genus Rosa; species Rosa rugosa. The sequence continues at coordinate 18,015,430 of NC_084824.1, read as the reverse complement.
GCGGTGTGTCTGCATGTCATTCCTTTGGTTGGAATTAGTATCTTTGGCGGTACAATGAGCGTGGCCCATTATAGCTAATTATGCTTGCAAATGTACATGTATGTACAAGTCCCCCAAGTCCCCAGTCAATGAGGGCAATCTTGGTTCGGGAGTTGCTCGGCGGTTTGAAGCGTTTTGTTCCGCTAGACTTGCAAGAGCATAATTAGCGTCAGTGCGTTGTTAACCATGGATTTTGTGAGCAAACGCTTTATACCCTTTCGGGTGGGCCCCTGCTAGGCCCCCCAGGGAGTCCCCCACTCCCCTGCTAAGATAGACCTCCGGATGGTCGGCAAATTGTTTGTTGAGGGGGAGCTGCACGGAGCAGAGGGTGTTGGGTAGCGAACCCAATCTTAGCACCCAAGTGACGGGGGTCAACGTGCCTGATCAGGGCCGTCGTAGACTGTTGACAAGTCCCCGTGTCCCGTAGGGACTGTCTGACCGTAACGCCGCGTGGCGGTCGTTGTCAGAGTGAGGCGTGGCCTCGGGATCCGCCGCTGGCGGATATTACCCCACTGACTGCAGCAGGAAGCAGCGTCCAGTAGACGTGCCTGGCGGTACTTTATTTAGCGATATTGCGCTGAACAAAGCACGCAATTTGCAAGATAAAGGGGGTCCGCCAGATGTGTGTGGCGGAAGACGCCCCGCTTGCAGGGTGGCAAGGCAGAAGTTTCTCTGGCGGTGTTTTGCTCAGCGGAGACTTCGTCTCTTGGAAGATGACAAGGGAGAAGTTCCGCTGGCGGGGTTTCGCTCAGCGGAGACTTCGTCTCTTGGAAGATGACAAGGGAGAAGTTCTGCTGGCGGGGTTTCGCTCAGCAGAGACTTCGTCTCTTGGAAGATGACAAGGGAGAAGTTCCGCTGGCGGGGTTTCGCTCAGCGGAGACTTCGTCTCTTGGAAGATGACAAGGGAGAAGTTCCGCTGGCGGGGTTTCGCTCAGCGGAGACTTCGTCTCTTGGAAGATGACAAGGGAGAAGTTCCGCTGGCGGTTTCGCTCAGCGGAGACTTCGTCTCTTGTAAGATGACAAGGGAGAAGTTCCGTTGGCGGGGTTTCGCTCAGCGGAGACTTCGTCTCTTGTAAGATGACAAGGGAGAAGTTCCGCTGGCGGGGTTTCGCTCAGCGGAGACTTCGGGCGGTTGGGGAAGTCATCCGCAGTGGTTACTTCCATCAGACGCTTCGTCTGGTGGTGGTTGACACGTGTTCAACCCGTAGAGGGTTAGCGTGCGGAGGTTTGTCTCCTAAGGCTAGCCGTCTTCTCGCCATAAATGATAGTAATGATGGATTTCGTAATCGAGGCGACGCCTCGGTTAATCCGGAGAGTAAGTGAGGGTCTGCGACACGTGTACGGCTGCTGTAAGATGTCGTATTTTGAGCGGACGGCTGAGAACGTGCTGATGTTGACATAAAAGGGGGGGAAAACTCAGCGAGATTTGACACTTCGGTAAAAGCTTCAAACTCAGTCGTCGCCTTCTCGCTCTGTTCGTCCGAGACCGAAGAAAGAGGTTGCCGGAGCCTTGACATTCCGTTCCCGGAGAAACGACGATCTCACCCCCCGCAAGATTGCTGCGCACCATCACACCGTAGGCTTCAACACCGAGGTTGGTATCTGGATTCCCTTTTCCCTGTTTCATTGAATCTGCCGTTTTCTAGGTCTTTCTTGTTTTTGGGTTTGGGATGGTTTCTGTTATTTGGCGTGTTCTGAGGTGTGAAGTGAGATTTGGGGGGGGGGGGGGGGGGGGGAGTTGGGTTATGGTGGTTGGCAGGGAGTTGGCGTTTAGGGATGAGGTAGATGGTCGAATCTGGGTTGTGTGTGTTTGTTCTTATTTTGGCATTTTCTGGGTAAATTGCTCTTGATGTTCTTGGCTATAACTGATATGAGAATAGGCTAGATCTGTGTTTGTGCTAACTGGTGTGGGTTTTAGGGTTTGGGATGGCTAACGTCATAGAGATTTCGAGCAGTGAGGATTCCGGGTCTGACGTGTCGTTCAGCGCGGCGGATAGGATATTTATTGACTCGTTGCGTCCGTCTGCCCATGCAGGAACCTCACTGCCGGAACCGCTAGAGGTAGAGCCACTACAGACCATACCTTGGGAAATAGCTATGGGTCGTGGTCCACGTCCAGAGAGCTCTAGGGCGGGTGAGGCCGCTGCTGCCAAAGCTAGACGCGACGAGCGTTTGGCGAGCAATAACGCTGCCAGCGGCTCCGCTGGGGAAGAAGAAACAGCGGGGGAGGATGCTGAGTCGGCGTGGTTCCTCGAGGATGGCACCGCCGTTGACGAGGCAGGAGGGCGGATGAATGCCGCCGGCGTCACTCAAATGAAGAGGACGTTCCGGTTGCCGGGGTCGGTGAAACTACGCCCGCCGACGGTAGATGAAAAGGCGTCGATTCTCCCAGAGGGGTTTGCGGCGGTGCACGAGGCGATATTCCGCCAAGGAGTGACACTCCCGCTGGTGCCCAATCTTCAAATCTTGGTGTGCGAGTTTGGCCTTGCCTTCGGTCAGATTTGCCCCAACATGTGGCGGTTGATGCTGGCGATGAACTCCCTATGGCTGTTGTCCGGGTGCGAGGGGCCTACTGTGGCGGAAGTACTTCACTTCTACGAGTTGGTCTACGTGAAGCGCCAGGGTTGCAGAGGGCAAGTGAACCTGAGCCGCCGCCAGGGAGCGCCCAAGCTGATTGAGAATCTAAGGGATTCAATGTCCTACTGGCGGGGGACCTTCTGCGTCGCCATGGATGGGTGGGAGTATCAGGCTAGGGTGAACGAGGAAGGGCCGACGTTTAGGATTAAGTCGGAGTTCCAACCTATTCGAGGTTGGTAACCAGTTTCCGCTGAATGTAGCTGGCGGGTGCTTGTATTTTGCAAATGTACTTTTACTAATCGATTTGTGTTTGTGTAGCGGGATTGCGCTACAACTTAACGCGCGAGGAGGAGTGTCGCGTGGCACGGATCAGAGGTTGTTGGCGGAACCGTAACCTGCTGGACTTCCGACTTCTGACTGGCTCGGAGTTGCTAGTCGAGCAGAATTTAACTCGCGGCATTGGTAAGAAATTTCCGCCATACTGCTCCTTTTTTGCAATAAGTAGCCCAGACTGATTGGTTTAGTTTTTTTTTTTTTTTTTTTTTTAGAAACACCGCCAGGTAACAAATCGAGCCGCGACGCTTTCGAAAAAGCAATGGACCGCGCGGAGATTGATAACTTCCTGGAGACTATGTACGCCGAGGGGTTGGTGGCCCAGAAGACCGTAGTGAACCCCGAGACACTGGCGCTAAGCCAGTCGGAGGTTCCGGTGGTGTTGCAGAGGCCGCTCCACTCTCACCTTGGCGATGATGGCCTGCCCGTCGTTCAGGCGGGGGTCCCCGTAGCAGGCGGCAAAAAAGGGCCCGCAACAGCGGCTGCCACGAAGGAGAGGGTACCCGCCAACAGGCGTGGTTCCCAGAAAGAAAAGCTGGTGCAGCCGGCAGGGACTGTCACCGCCCCAAGGGAGGAACCGCCGCCGAGGGTGACGAGGGCTGTTGGCGGGAACACGAGGGTGCTTGAGAGGAAGCGCCAGCAGATAGCCTCCCCCGACGAGGAAGAGGGGGAGGACGTGGAGATTGTCAGGGGCCGGCAGCAGAAGAAGGCCCGTCAAGCCCCGCTCAAAGCTGCTGTGGTGGGAGGGGAGGCGCCCACCGCCAGTGACCTGGACTCCTTCGCCGCCTACGCGGAGTTTATGACAGATGGCGAGAGGGAGTTCCTCTTCCACCTGTGCGAAAGGATAGGGTTTGGCGGCCTAGCGGGGATCTCACGCCCAACCGCGATTGACCAATCGCCCTACAGCTCGGCGTTTGGTCAGATTTCAGCTGGCCTCCACGACATGTTTGAGGCGGCAAAGAAGCAGCCTCTGGTCGAAGGGGAGCTGAGGGAGGAGATTCAAAGCCTCCAGAGGGAGCTGGCGGAGGCGAGGGAGAAGCTGGCGGATACAGAAAGGCGGCTGGTCAAGGCGGAATGTGACTTTGCCGACGTCCGTGGTAAGCTCAATGTGGCCATCGAGCGGGACCTGGAGAGGAATGACCGCGTCTCCAAGTTAGAGGAGGACATCGCCCTGCTGGAGGAGCGGATAGCCGCTAAGGACAAGAAGCTTATCATTGTGCAGCGGGAGTCCATCGCCAGGGCGACGGAGCTGAAGCGGCTGGAAGGCCAGGTTGTCCGCCTGAGGGCTGAAGGGGAAACTGCCGCGGCTGCCGCTGTTGAAGCATTCAAGCAGTCGGCGGAGTACGCGAAAGCGATGACCGAGTCCGCGAAGGCCAGGGCCTTGGCAAACATAGAAATGCTGAAGCGAAAGGGCGCCATCGACTTCGTCAAAGCGTCACAGCCCGATGCGCCGCCGGCCAAGAGTGCCCCGCCGGAGAAAGAGGTCATGCCTGCCCCAGCGGGAGGTGCCCGCTCAGGCAGTGGGGAAAGCGGTGCACATCCGACGGAAGGGTCCCAACAAACTCCCAATCCCACACCGTCAGAGGTGTCGCGTGCTGGATTCCTGGCGGCGCACACCCGGGCGGACGGCACCATAGAGACCCCCAGCCCGACAGCTCGAGGGTCCGATCAAACGAGTCGAGCGATCGTGCCGCCGCCTGCTGAAGCAGAAGATGCCGAGGGCAACCCCTGAAGCCAGCTGGGACCGCCATAGATTCTCTTGTTTTTTTTTTTTGTGTAGCCGCTGAGGCATAATAACTTGTAACAAAAATTTTGAAATGGAATGAAGTTTTCGACGTTGTGTTTGCTATGATGTGTTTGCACCGCTAGCACCTTGACTTATATTTTTCTTTTGTCAATCAATGAAACATTAAAGGAATTAAGATTGGTCCAAGTGCACCACGTAGCGGACGAGGTCCGCTGACGATTGCTGGCGTTGCCAGTTGCCCTCAGTGCTAGGCTTGGTAACAATGGTTTGAATAATTCCTCGTTTTATTGATAGCTGATTGATCAGCGTGTACAAAAGTGGGGTAGTACCCGTTGGGTAGCTTCCCTTAGCTAAATATTGAACAAAAATTTAGCTAAGTCAAGATGCTTCTGGGTAGCGGATGACTATTTGTAATAATACCGAAGGTGTTCGGTATTCCAAGGGTGGGTCGTCGTGACGCCATCCTTGTCCATTAAGTAGAGGGTGCCTGGGCTAATGACTTCCATAATTTTGTATGGACCTTCCCAAGTTGGGCGGAGTTTTGTTGGCGGTGGAATTACTTCCTTCATTACCCAGTCCCCCAATTAGAGGTTCCGGGTCTTGACTCTGGCGTTGTAGAAACGCGATACCCGTTGTTTGTTTTGCAAGTTGTGCAAATGGGCCTTGTGTCTTTTTTCTTCTAGGAGGTCCCTGTCCAGGTTGACGCCGTCGCTGTTGGTCTCTTGGCAGTAGCCTTCGACCCTAGCGGTAGGCTGAGTTACTTCAATAGGTAGGACAGCCTCTGTTCCGAACATCATACAAAAGGGTGTTTCGCCGGTGGCGGAAGTTGAAGTTGTCCGGATAGCCCATAGAACTTCTGGCAGCTTCTCCGCCCATAAACCCTTGGCGTCGTCAAGCTTCTTTTTTAGCAGCTTCTTGATTATCTTGTTTGCTGCTTCGACTTGGCCGTTGGTTTGAGGATGGGCGACAGATGCAAAGCTCAACTTGGTGCCGAGGTTGGCGGTGAAGGAGATGGGTTCCTTGTTGTTGAACTGTGTGTCGTTGTCTGTAATGATTGTATGTGGGACACCATAGCGGCAATAGATGTTCTTCCAGAGGAAGTGAATTACCTTGGCGGTAGTTATTGCCGTCAGTGGCTCCGCTTCTATCCACTTGCTGTTGTAGTCGATGGCGACGATGATGTATTTGAACTGGCCCTTGGCAGTTTGGAACTTTCCCATCAAATCGAGGCCCCACGTGGAGTGAATCCATGGGCCGATGATAATTGACAGCGGCTCTGCCGGTGCATGTGGGAGATCTGCAAATTGTTGGCATTTGTGGCAAGATCTTGAAATCCTCCTAGCGTCATCACCAAGTGTGGGCCAGAAGTAGCCCTGTCGCATTGTGCGGTTGGCCAAGGATCTGGCGCCTGAGTGGTTTCCGCATTCTCCGCCATGGATTTCCTCTAGGACGGCTTTTCCCTCCTCTGGGGTTAGGCAGCGGAGGTTGGGATGAGTGAATCATTGGCGGTAAAGTTTACCATTCTGGATGTTGTAGCGGGTTGCTCTCCGCTTGAGCTGTCGCGCCTGAACTTTGTCCTCCGGCAATGTGCCGTTGCGTTTGTATGCAATGATCTCGTCCATCCAGCTGGGGCTGACCTCAATGCTGAAGATCTCCGCCAGGGTCTTTGTGATACTCGGCCTGTCAAGGCACTCCACTCTTGTGTCCGCTGGACTTTGATGTGGTTGGGCGGTTGCCAGTCTCGCCAGTGAATCAGCCTTAGCGTTCTTTTCCCTGGGGATTTGTGTGATGGTGTGAAATTTGAACTTTTTGAGCAACGTTTTGACGTATCCCAAATATGCCGCTAACTGCTGGTCCTTGGCTTGAAAGCTGTCGTTGACCTGGTTAACGACTAATTGAGAGTCGCTGAATATGTTGACGCTGTCAGCCCCTGAGTCAATGGCGAGGAGCAAGCCGGCAATGAGGGCCTCGTACTCCGCCATATTGTTTGAAGCTTTGAAGTTGAATTTCAACGCGTACTCCGCGTTCAGTCCCCCGGGTCCTGTTAAGATGACTCCGGCGCCGCTGGCCTTGGTGCTGGCGGAGCCGTCCACATGCAGGTTCCAATCTGACTGTGGGGGAGTTGCTTCCTCAGTGGTTATCATTTCTGCTCCGGGCTCTGACTCGGTATCGGGCTCAGGTTGACGCTCGGTGAGTTCAGCGATGAAGTCCGCCACTGCCTGGCCCTTCATGGTGGTTCTTGGCTTGTATTCTATGTCAAACTCGCTGAGCTCAATGGCCCACTTGCTGAGGCTCCCTGAGTGTTCAGGGTTCTGCATTACTTGCCTCAGCGGTTGATTGGTTAGCACATGGATGGTGTGAGCCTGGAAGTATTGGCGGAGGCGTCTGGCGGCAACGATGAGTGCGAGGGCTAGTTGCTCCAAGGGAGGATACCTTGTTTCTGCTCTGTTCATGCCTCTGCCGGCGTAGAACACCGGGAGCTCGTCTTGGCCTTCCCGCCGGACCATGGCGCAGCTCACCGCCGACACCGAGACCGCTAGGTAGATGAATAGTGTCTCTCCTTGCACAGGGACAGAAAGGAGAGGGACTGCTGCTAGGTATTCCTTCAGGCCCTGGAACGTCACCTGACACTCTGGGTTCCAGTTGACGACTTTCTTGTGAGTCGTTTTGAGGAGCTTGAAAAATGGGGCACACTTATCAGTGAGTCTGGAGATGAATCGAGAGAGGGCGGTTAACTTGCCCTGGAGGCACTGGACGTGCACTTTATACTCAGGGTCCGCCAGATCAAGGATGGCCTGCACCTTGTCTGGGTTAGCCTCGATGCCCCGCTTGCTGACGATGTAACCCAGAAATTTGCTGGCGGTGACCCCAAAGAAACATTTTTCTGGGTTGAGGCGCATACCATAGGCCAGGAGAATGGTTACTATGATCTTGAGGTTTGCCACATGTCCGCTGGCCTTGATGCTCTTTACTAGCATGTCGTCCACGTAGACCTCAATGATTTTCCCCAGATGCTCAGCGAACATGGCGTTCATCAACCGCTGATAAGTTGCACCGGCGTTCTTCAAACCGAAAGGCATGACATTGTAGCAGTAGAGGCCTTTGTCGGTGGTGAAGGTGGTGCACTCCTGGTCGCCGGGATGCATCCTGATCTGATTATATCAGGAGAAAGCGTCCATCATGCTGAGGAGCTCATGTCCGGCGGTTGCATCCACTAGCTGATCGATGCGAGGTAGCGGGAAACTATCCTTGGGGCATGCCTTGTTGAGATTTTTGAAGTCGACGCACATCCACCACTTGCCGCTGGGCTTCTTGACCATTACCAAA